>NC_092360.1:4444763-5105121 GCF_030848805.1 Temnothorax longispinosus
TTGTACCTGCAATTGATTACTTTATTATTATATTTTCATGATAATTTCAACAATGCTACACTTATAAAAGAAAGATAAAAATATCAGTAAGGGTTTTAGAAAGTTAAGGAAAAATTATAACGTCTCAGCCATATAATATTATGAAGTTGAGGTAATAAATTAATAATTTGTATAAACTGAAAAAAACAAAATAATGTTAACATAATTAATTAATTAATATTTAACTAACTGTTAGTAGTACGGTTAAATAGATTACAAAAACATAATAATGTGAAATAATTGTATTAATGAAAAATGTTATTAATACAAATAGCGTATCGTTTGAGAAAAATGACTAAAATAAAAGAGCATAATTTAAAAAATAAAATCTCCCAGATAGCACATATTAGTTTCATATATGTTTCTTGAACGTATACATAGTTTCATAACCGTATAGGACCATTAAGAAACGTTTGAACAAAAATGTTTTTAAAACCATGATTTAAGAAACGTATTTTTTACGTTTCTACAGTTAACAAAAATATCTATTTGTTAAATTTTTCCTTTAAAAATTATAATTTGCTTTATCTATACATTATATAATTATAGCTTTAATAGCATTTTTTGAAACAATTAAATTTATATTGCACTAATTATTATTAACAAAATAAATCATTTTATCCATGCATATATATCCATTTATTTACTTGAATTAATTTTGTCCTACCGGTTTTAATCTATTTGTCATCGGACAAATCTGAGCTTAGAAAACTTCCAACAGTTGCAAAATAAACATTCTGCTGAACGTGGCCATTGAAAAAACATTTATACGTGTGTTCCGTTTTGAAGAACTTCCTGAACTAGTGCACATGAGTAATGCAATTAAGAGTGAGACAAGTATATTTTGTTTCACTTCAACTTATTGCACGAATGTGTACCAGTTCAGGAATTTCTTCGAAAAAGAATAGATGTCATAGATGGTATATGCATAAAGCTTATAGAACATTCTCACGCATGTCTCAAAGTCGTCATAAACACGTTCAAAAAACGTGAAAAGTAGAAATTTTAAATGTTTTTATTCAAAAAATTTGAATTTAGTGCGAAAAAAAACCAGAAGCTTCTGATCGATGACGGTGATGCGCTACATCCGATATACCTATACTACGCGAAATTCTTGCAATAATATAGCTACGAAAATTTAGAATTTATTTATTAAGAATTATCTTTAAAATTTTACTAATTGCGATGTGTTTTCGTTGACAATGAATAATAAAGATCTGCGTCGCTAGATAAGCTTTGCTACTTGAAAGATTCGATTAAGTATATGTATTTTACAGTAAACTAGACATCATAGACGCGCGCTTCTCCTGCGCTATGCCTTTTTTTTAGATAGGATATATCGCCCAGGTAAAAATACATGTAGATGCAATTATTCACTGATATCCACTGCCCATTGCCGTGTAATATACTAATAGATGAGTTAAAAGAAAGTATTACCGCGAAAATTCGAAGGCTCAACGAGAGGATGCGAATTCATAAATTATTCATTCGCTAGCGGACGAAGGACAACGCGATGGCTACGTTATAAGGGGCGGATTATTATTTAGAAAAGACAATGGCGATATACAATTAGTAGCGCCAAAATGTTTACAATTTCTGATAGTACGGCGTGGTCACGAAAATAGTCACTTTGCGGTTGAAAATGCTGTGGATTTAGATAATCGGAGAAGATTTGAAAGAATGTGTGCGACTCGTATAATGCTTGCTTTAGACAAAGTGTATTACCAATATCTGTACAATGCAATCTGAATGTCTCCGAAATTTGGAACAGGACGCGACACTTTACGTTGTATAAATAATGCCATGCATAATTGCCCGCGACATGTAAATGCTGTGGTTTTCAAAATATAAAATACATGAAAAAATACACTCAAATATACTTACAAAAAAAAACCAGAAGCACTTATAAAACAAAATTATTGGTTTTTTTATTAAATATAATATACGTAATACGATCGAAAGAATATTCGAAGTTGTCGAGAATTTTTAGCAAATGAAAAACACAGGTAGGCTAAATGATTATTTAAATCTTATACCTAAAAGTAGGAAAAAGTGGAGCAAAAACGGATGCTTTTTCGGATTTGTCTATCTACAAGAAATCAGAAAGTAAAAAGATTTTGCTGACCGTTAGTAGTCTTTAGTGGACCTTGAACTATGAGAAAACAAGGCTAGTTATTTGAAAAAAGATTTAATTAACAAGGATAAAACGGGATTTTTTAAAGACATTATAGTATCCGATTTTGCTCCACCGGTCGAGTAAAATCGGTTGAAAGCATGTAAAACACCGAAGTTACAATTACAAAGTACAATTACGAAGTTTTGTTTTATCTTATAGCGAATTCGGGCGCTTGCACTAGTGCAACACTGAGTGCGCACTAAGGCTTGTTTATAATCTATTCTTATATTTAAAGTCTTTTAAATACACATTTAAAAAACTTTTTAGCCAATAAACAATCTGTAATATCTATATGGATGCTGTACAAATCATTTTACAGACTAAGAAGTATTTAAGATGATCTGTAAATAATAACAATTGATTAAGAACAAGCCTTAGTGCGCACTCAGTGTGCACTAGTGCAAGCGCCCGAATTCGCTATTAGTCAAATTACACTAACAATGAGAAAAAAATTTTCTGCATTTTTCTTAGTGAATACACATATGCTAATAATAAGGAAACTTTTCTTCATTTTAGTAAATGGAGTCAAGGTTGTTTGCAAACTAATATTTACTAAAATGCAGAAATTTTTTTCTTAGTGTACAATACAAAAATGTATTTTATAAACAAAAATCACAAACAAAGATATCCTTTTGCTCTACATTGTTGCCGGACTCATAGGTTCACCCTTGCATTTAATACACTGTATCCAGCGCTCGATTGTTGTTGACAAATCATTGCAAGAGATGCAGGCTTCATCTTCTTCCTAATCTGAGGATGAGCTATCTTTCTGCTTTTTTTTCTTATTTAATTTTTTAACTTTAAGAGATTCTATTTCTAACTTCCTTTTCCGAGTGGCAGTCTCCATTTCCTGCTTTTTGTAGGGAGACGAAGTCAGGATGGCAGTTTTTTTTTTCTTGCTTCTCTTCTGAATATTTGTTTCTTCTTGGGAAGGGGAAGTCGAGGACATTGCAAATATTGACGAGTGGGTTTCATTATTTCCAGATATCACAGAGTGGGCCTCATCATCTTGGATTTCATGGTGCTTTGGGGCAGTTTCTAAAGAAGACAGACTTTCCTTTTTAGCTTTCCTTATCCTCTGGCTCAGAGTAGGTCGAGGAACGTCATAAAACTTAGCAGCTTCTGTGGGGGCTAATTTTATCTCATAACATCTTTGATTGCTGCAGCCATGTTTTCTTCAGACCAGAGGTTCCGGATTTTCTGGGCAGCTTCTAAAAGAGACAGACTCTTTTTTTAGCTTCCTTTATCCTATTTTTTATAGTAGCAGAAGGAACCTTATGGGTTTTAGCAGCTTTTCTGTAGGTATTCCCTTATTAACATCTTTGATTGCTGCAGCCATGTTTTCTTCAGACCAGAGGTTCTGGATTTTCTGGGCAGCTTCTAAAAGAGACAGACCTCTTTTTTCAGCTTTCTTATGCCTATATCGTAGAGTAGGAAAAGGAACCTTATGGGTTTTAGCAGCTTCTGTGTAAGGTCATTCCCTTATTAACAATCTTCGATTGCTGCAGCCATGTTTTCTTTAGACCAGAGATGCTGGCTTTTCTGGGCAGCTTCTAAAGGAGACAGATTTTCCGTTTTATCTTTCCTGATCCTATGGCTCGTAAAGTAGGATAAGGAACCTTATGGGTTTTAGCAGCTTTTCTGTAGGTAATTCCCTTATTAACATCTTTGATTGCTGCAGCCATGTTTTCTTCAGACCAGAGGTGCCTGCTTTTCTGGGCAGCTTCTAAAGGAGACAGACCTCTTTTTTCAGCTTCCTTATACCTATATTGTAGAGAGGAAACAGGAACCTTATTGGTTTTAGCAGCTTCTGTGTAGGTCATTCCCTTATTAACATCTTTGATTGCTGCAGCCATGTTTTCCGTAGACCAGCTCTGTTTTTCAGTCATATCTAAACAAATAATAATAATAATAAATAAAATAAAATATTATATGTAAAAATCATAAGATGAATGATATTTTTAAAAATATTTGTGTCCGATTATTGTAAGAATAAATAACCGGGTGAAAATAATTTTACAATTTTTTACGCGAAAATTATGTGAAAACTATTATTTTAGATTATTTTTACGTAATTTTTACATTAATGCAGAAATTTTTTTGTTAGTGTACAATACAAAAATGTATTTTATAAACAAAAATCACAAACAAAGATATCCTCTTGCTCTACATTGTTGCCGGACTCATAGGCCCACCCTTCCATTTAATACACTGTATCCAGCGCTCGATTGTTGTTGACAAATCATTGCAAGAGATGCAGGCTTCATCTTCTTCCTAATCTCAGGATGAGCTGTCTTTCTGCTTTTTTTTTAAATTTAATTTTCAATTTAGGGGCTTCTATTTCTAATTCAGGATGGCAGTTTTTCTCTTTTTTTATTTTCTTTTTATTTGTTTCTTCGTAATTTTTGACATTATTTCCAGATATCACAGAGTGGGCCTCATCATCTTGGATTTCCTGGTGCTTTGGGGCAGCTTCTAAAGAAGACAGACTTTCCGTTTTCTTATGGCTCAGAGTACGAGGAACGTCATACAAAATTTGTATGCAGAAATTTTACAAACAAAAATCACAAACAAGATACTCCTCTTGCTCTACATTGTTGCCGGACTCATAGGCCCACCCTTCCATTTAATACACTGTATCCAGCGCTCGATTGTTGTTGACAAATCATTGCAAGAGATGCAGGCTTCATCTTCTTCCTAATCTCAGGATGAGCTGTCTTTCTGCTTTTTTTTTAAATTTAATTTTTCAATTTTAGGGGCATCTATTTCTAACTTTCTTTTCCGAGTGGCAGTCTCCATTTCCTGCTTTTTGTACAGAGACGAAGTCAGGATGGCAGTTTTTTCTCTTTTTTTATTTTTCTTTTAAATATTTGTTTCTTCTTGAGAAGGGGAAGTCGAGGACATTGCAAATGTTGACGGGTGGGTTTTATTTATTTCCAGATATCACAGAGTGGGCCTCATCATCTTGGATTTCCTGGTGCTTTGGGGCAGCTTCTAAAGAAGACAGACTTTCCGTTTTAGCTTTTTTGATCCTATGGCTCAGAGTAGATCGAGGAACGTCATAAATCTCAGCAGCTTTTGTTTGGCTATATTTCTCCTCTATAACATCTTTGATTGCTGCAGCCATGTTTTCTTCAGACCAGCAGGTCTTGATTTTTTGGGCAGCTTCTAAAGGAGACAGACCTCTTTTTTTAGCTTCCTTTATCCTATTTTTTATAGTAGCAGAAGGAACCTTATGGGTTTTAGCAGCTTCTCTGTAGGTCATTCCCTTATTAACATCTTCGATTGCTGCAGCCACGTTTTCCGTAGACCAGCTCTGTTTTTCAGTCATATCTAAAAAAAAATAATAATAAATAAAATAAAATATTATATGTAAAAATCATAGGGTGAATGATATTTTTAAAAATATTTTTGTCCGATTATTGTAAGAATAAATAACCGGGTGAAAATAATTTTACAATTTTTTACGCGAAAATTATGTGAAAACTACAATTTCTTATGATGTTATTACAACTTTTTACATTATTTTTATGTAATTTTTATATTAAACTATGCGATTTGTGCCATATTTGTAGTTTTCCATAAATTCACGTAGAAAATTTTTATGCAACTACAACTTTTTAGACGTAAATACGCGATATGTTCAACATTTTACAAAAGAGGATGCTACTTATTGATAAAGATTAAGAAATTAGATAATTATTTATGAGTTGTTGCATATCTTACTTACTTTTTTTTATGTGTGTGATCTATTGCATCTAACACAAAAAATATAGTTTGTAAGATAAGAAAAGGTATTTTTTATATTTTTTATGTTTTTTTTATATTTTATTTTTATAAAATTATAAAAATTATAAAATTTTATATTTTATTAGGCCGTGTATATTTATGCAAGTAGATAATTTTTAATATGTAAGTTAAATTCTTTATGGTCATTTACACGATTAATAAACGAACTATATTTTGTAATTAATTTTGGGGATATTTTGAAGTAAATAAAACATATTTAAATCAACTTGCAAACTGTTTATTTTCTCTACGTTATAGTAAAACACTTCCAGAAGTGAAGATGAGTATTAAAAGAAGTATTAAAAGGAATACGTCAATTTACATAATTGTTGTAAAATGTAGAAAATAGTGAACATTCCTTACGATTTATTATAACTTTATACGATTTGTATTTTTTCATAAAAATAGGAAAAATAGTACTGATTCTTGTATGAACTCATAATGCTAAGAAGTATAGCCACGTATCGCATCAGGGAATGTACTGACATAAAAAATTTAAATGCCTTTTACGTGAAACTTGTTCAACTTGTTTAATGCTGTGTAAAAAGATGTAGAAAATTGTAAATTGTTATATTGTAATATTGCTAAAACAATTATAAATTGCTAAAAAAAAATTCATTAAAAGTTGTAAAAATTTGTAAAAATAAACATTTTTTACAGCTTCTACAATTTACTACATCTTCATAAATATGTTCATAAAATGTTGTTGAAACTTGTAAAAATTTTTAAATACTTTTTACAACTCATTATAATTTATTGCAATTTACCATGAATTTCTACAATTTTCACAAATTTTTAGAAATTTGCAATTTGTTGTTTAAAATTTCAATTTTTAGTAGTAAATGTAAAAGTAATTGGTTTAAAATTATTTCCACCAAATAATACACGACTGTTTTTTTTTTCCATTGTATGAGTGTGGGTCAAATCCGGAATAAAAAGTAGTCCAAGGCTAGTTGTCACACTTTTCAAATACTGATTAAAAAAAAAATGTTAGCAATATTTCATAATATTGTACTACTACTTTATAATACATCCTTTAGGTGTAAGAAAGAAAATATTATATAGATTTATTTATATTTATACACAAAAAAGATATATAATTCTAAGTAGAATCGTGCAAATGTGACAACTTGCCCCATACCCAGGGTTGGTTATCCCGTGACTCCGGATTCGTTATCACTTATCACGTATCTTTCATATAGAGGAAACATACGACAAATTATTCCTGGTTTAATATTTTATTAATGTTAGTGACAGTTTCTTGTAGATACTTAATAATATTTTGCAGCATAAATTAAACAAAAAATAAATGATTTTTAACTTTAACTTTGTTAAATTTAAACTTTGTAATATAATACAATTTTCTCATAAACTTAGAGTAAAGAAAAGAATAATAATTCTCGTAAACTTTGAATCTCATCTCATTTGAGACAACTTATCTCGAACGGTCATTTTAAACAAAAAAGATTATATTTATAAACTATGTTGCAATGACGGTTAACTAAATACAGGAAAAATTATCTGAAATTATAATATTTCTTATAACTAAAAAGAAATTACGATTAGTAATTCCAAAAACCAACAGGACAATAAAAATAGAGGTAAGAATAGTTTATTTACCACGTCTAATTTAAAAAAAAATGCTCGTAAATATCATATGCGATATTTTTGAAACAAGCTATTTCGTACACCCGACTAGCACAATAGGAGCAACCTATACTATTATAGAGAAGAATATGCCACTTCATCTATTAAGTGAGATATAAGTTTTATGACAACTTATTCGTGTGTCCTCTAGCCCCGGTCTCCCCTACTCGGTTTTGCCTTAATACGAGAAGAATAATAAACACGGCGGTTGTACATTTCGCCGTACAAAGTAAAGATCAAAATTAGTGCGATATACTCTCTAATACGTACAGAATGCAATGCTGCACTTACCGAATTTTTCTATACCGATGCTCTGTGTAGAAAGAGTCTACGACG
The DNA here is from genome assembly GCF_030848805.1 of Temnothorax longispinosus. NCBI lineage: Eukaryota > Metazoa > Arthropoda > Insecta > Hymenoptera > Formicidae > Temnothorax > Temnothorax longispinosus. The sequence continues at coordinate 4,452,751 of NC_092360.1, forward strand.
GCTCGTTTTATTATTGCCCCGATATCGATTATCTGGTTCTAAAACTTTACACGTTTCCTTAAAGAAAATATCGTGTGCACGTGGGCATTAACACAATTATTAACACGATTTAACCGAGGATAGCAGCACCTGTCACGAAGAAATAGAGGTACCCGGTCGACCAATAGGCTGCGTTCCTAGGTTGGCCTCTGTATACTCCTTCTTTGGTTTAATGAAAAATAAAAATAAGAAAAGAGGGGTACCCGGTTATATACTACTTTTCCTCACAATTCTATCGAAAATTATATTGATCATTTTGGACCACAGCCTTATTGGAAAAAGAAACGTTCCATCGAACGTTTTTCGAATGGACATTTTTACTCATGAGAAACGTTTCCAGAAATCGGTTATAAAACGTTTCGAAAAAACGCTTATAAAACATTTCTGAAACGTGTATGTGCTACTTGGGTAGCGATAAAATTGCCAACAAAGCTACACCATTGATGCATGGCTTCCGATAGGTTGAAAATTTTGTCGCTATCGCTATCGCTATTGCCTCGCAAAAACTTGTACCTGTGTAAAAAACTTAATGTAGACACAGATTATATCATTATATTCATTATAATATACCAGATCTGTTGCTCTGTTGCGATATCAGATTGTTATACAAACTCATGAAGGGTCACACACTTTAGGTTAATTATCGGCCGCTTGGTGCCTTTCACCTTGTATCTTTGCGATTATTTAAGTTGTTTGCAAAATTTATGTTATACATTTATATTAGAATTTATAATATTTTAGTCAAAAATCTTGCAAATAATTGGATAACTTTAATTCTTCAATATTAACTAAGTTTTATTATTTACAGAATAATAAATTTCTTTCGCCAGTATATAGAATAACAATTAAAGTGATTTAAATCGATCTGACTGGCAATGTATATAACCTCTTTCTGATATGAACATTGAAAAACTGTGAGTCAACTTGGTTTGTCGGATTCACACAGCACTTTTTTTCCGATCAATATCGAGACATTATTAATTTCGACCATAGGTTTTGGTCAGTTGATGTAATTTCTAAACTAAATAGTTTTTAAATTTTATTGCGAAAAATACTATCCCAGCCAGGGTTTGAACCTGGAACCTCCCGTATACCGTGCGGGTGTCGTGCCAATTCGACCACTGGGGCTGTGGTAATATTTATCGCAATAACAACTATAAGATGGAGCACCAATTACTAAGTTGAAGGTGTATAATAAACAGAATAATAAATTTCTTTCGCCAGTAAAACTATTTAATTTAGAAATTACATCAACTAACCAAAACCCATGGTCGAAATTAATAATGTCTCAATATTGATCGGAAAAAAAGTGCTGTGTGAATCCGACGAACCAAGTTGACTCACAGTTTTTCAATGTTCATATCGGAAAAACGTTTGTATATATTGCCAGTCAGGTCAATTTAAATCACTTTAATTGTTATTTTATTATTTAGTTTAATTCCACTATTAGCTTCATTTCGGAAAAATAAAATTAACAAAAAGTTTCCTTAATTAGCGGTTTCCTCGATAGCGGTTGTTTTGTAATGATTCTTATATAAGAATAGGGCATAGATGGATACTTCGGATCCTATAAGGCAGAACTCATGGTCCGTTCTTGTACTCAAGATCGTTCTCGTCATACACTCGAAATGTTGTATGGTCATTTTACTTGCTGGGGATGGTAGTCTTAAGACTGTCCAGACATTTGGACGGTCTTGAGTATACGTTCGGACTGTGAATATTGTTCCTGAGGAACTGGTAGTCTGATACTAGTCAGAGAAGTGTCATGTTTACCTTTACCTTTACCTGCACTATCATATTATAAGACTGATTATATAATCACATAATTAAGAAATTGTTTCTTTATTCGATTTTTGTTGTAATATGCATTGTGTGAACGAATACAAATTCAAACGAAATTAAACATAGCATTGCGATTGCAGAGGACAACCGTGGTTGAATCAATTACGTATCGATCACAATTGGACATAGATATTGGTAACAATTCTATGTCGATTTCGACCGTTTGTGCATCGATCAGAATTGTATTTAATCTCGATCATCTCAATCGCTATACTGCTTTGATTTCGTTTGAATCGCTTTACCACCACTTTGTATTCGTGTAACACTACTTCTATGCATATTATACAGTAAAAATCGAATGAAAAAGCAGTTTTCTTGTTCTATTTAAATATTCAATATTCACTGTATAGTATTATATGTATAGTATTCAACACCACATTGTGTTCAATAGTAATAGTAATAGTAATAGTATTCTGCTTTTGAAGATCTCATACAGTTTTAATAGTGAGTGGGTGGTTCCACTTGGTGGTTCCACAATATACTCACTATACTCGTAATTTACAATATACTCGTAATTTACCATATCAATCATTATCACATATAATTTAAAAAGTCAGGTAATGGTTTATTAGGTTTAGGTGCTGGGGCTGAACTGGTAACGTTGACTACTATTTTTTTTTACAAAAGCTGTATTTTTTATTTTTGCAATATATGACTACAGGCTGATAGCAGATATTTGTTCAGATATCGCAACGGTTCCGGTATCATCTGTGTCCGCATTAAACTCGTGTTTTGCCGATAGAGCCTGCCGATATAATCTGACAGCAGATTTTTGGCAGAAACCGAGCAAAATCTGTTCATTATTTAAACATTTAAATGAAATACAGCATTAAAATTTTAAATGGTAGATTTTGTTCACTTTCTACGATCAAACTGCCATTACATTATTTTAGCAAAATCTGAGCTGTTATATTTCTGCTGGCATTCTATCGGCAACATTTGCGGCAGATATTTTCAAAATCTATTCTTGACAGATTTGGGGCTATGTAGGAATAATGTTTATGAAATGAAAAATTCTGTTCAATTTTTGCCGACAATCTGCTGTCAGATTATGACGGGCACACTTTTCCAGCACAAGGCATGAGTTTAATGCAGACAGAGATGATATCGGATCCGTTGCGATATCTGAACAAATATCTGCTATCAGCCTGTAGTCATATATTGCAGGTAGTTTGTTTATTACTGGGATAGTATCGTTTGTTATAAGTTTTAATCGCTGATTAAGAGGAAGAGTGCAATTGCGAAATTATTTTACAAAACTGCTCATATTTCTTTTTTTTCATTATTAAATCAACATATTTGAACCATTGAATCTTTTCTCATTATTTTTCTCGTCATTAAGTCAATGTATTTAAATCATTAAACAAACTTTTTTCTTCATATGATTGACTACAATTTCGATTTACGTAAAAAATTCTACGATTGTATTTAAAAAATTTGCACTTGGCTTCCTCATAGAGGAAGTGACGTCTTAAGGTGCTAATACAGCCCTCTGATTGGCTGATGACGCCTTAAGACTATACTTAAGACGATCTTGAATATAAGACCCGACTATGAATACCGGCCTTAAAGAACTATATAAAATAGAAATAGAGAAGACTGAAGAATATAACAAAATTAAAAATAGACCGATATGTTAAAATTTACAGAAGTTAAAGCTATTACAGACATTTTTCTAAAAATCAAGGACCTTTGATCGCGTAAGCGATAAAGCTGAGTCTAATCAACCAAATCTTAAAGAATTATATATGAAATAGGGGTAGAAAAAACTGAAAAATATAATAAAATTAAAAATAGATCGATATCTCCAAATTTGCGGAAATTAAAGCATAAACAAACATTTCTGCAAAAATTCAAAATTTTATTAAAAAAGAACCCCTTGATTATTAGCAATTTTTATTAAATTTACATATTCTTCAATTTTTTCTACCCCTATTTCATATATAATTCGTTAAGATTTGGTTGATTAGTTCTGGAGTTATAGAAATTTCGGTAAATTTGGCACATACACACACACATACACACACATCTATACATACAGACATTTTTTAAAATTGCAATTTTTCGACGTTTTAGAACATTCTAAACACATTCAGAAAAACAAAAAAAAATTTTTTTTTTTTACGAAAACAAAGCTTCCTCTATGAGGAAGCAAAAAGAATGATAATACGCGCGGTTGTATATATCTTGCAAATACATCGGCATGCATCTGTTATACTGAGTCTTATATAACTCTACATTATGTTATTATTTCATTTAATAGTTTATATAATTAATAGAATGCTAACAAGCTACATCAACATAATTCTATTAATAATTTCTTACCATAATTACAAACATTAAATCACGTTACATTTATTGCCGTGATATCTTGATAGTTCTCAGTGTTCTCAGTACTACTTTCATTCTCTTATGATTTTATAAAACTATTTGTGGGGCTACTTAAAAATAATATTTCAGAATTATTACGTTATAGTTAATAGCCAGAACTATTTTCTTTCTCGCAATCAGTGCAAACTGTAAAGTAAAAGTCGTCCGAAAAGTTTTACGTTTCGTTCGAAGGGCCGTTCCGTTCTAAAAATTCTACGCCAAGGCGTAGTGCGCGACCATGCGAAACATCGTCAGGGGCCGGCCTCGATGGACAATCGATGATGGATCACCGTGGCCCTCGCAGACTCCCAGCGCGAGGAGGAGAGCTTCAAAAAACGTGAAAAGTAGGAATTTTTCTTTATCTAAAAAATTTCAATTTGGTGCGAAAAAAAACAGAAACTTCTGATCGATTAAAATTCGCATTAAGTACTAAGCCGGTTGAAATTGTACAAACAGAAAACTGAAACGGAATTACACATGGATGCCTCCAAGTACGGATACGGTGCTATAATATTTCAGAAATTCGACGACGGTGATGCGCTACATCCGATATACCTATACTATGCAAAATTCTTGCAATAATATAGCTACGAAAATTTAGAATTTATTTATTAAGAATTATCTTTAAAATTGTTACTAATTGCCATGTGTTTTCGTTGACAATGAATAATAAAGATCTGCGTCGCTAGATGGGCTTTGCTACTTGAAAGATTCGATTAAGTACATGTATTTTACAGTAAACTAGACATCATAGATGCGCGCTTCTCCCGCGCTATGCCTTTTTTTTATAGGATATATCGCCCAGGTAAAAATATACATGTAGATGCGATTATTCACTGATATCCACTGCCGTGTAATATACTAAATAGATGAGTTAAAAGAAAGTATTACCGCGAGAATTCGAAGTCTCAACGAGAGGATGCGAACTCATAATTATTCATTTGCTAGCGGACGAAGGACCACGCGATGGCTACGTTATAAGAGGCGGATTACTATTTAGAGAGGACAATGGCGATATACAATTAGTATAATAAAGCCCCTTGCACAATACCAGGCAACAGGCAATAGGAACAGGGAATAGAAATCAGAAATCAATGTATAAATGCAGAATAAACAGTGACACAGGCAATAGACACAGGTATGTGTCTATTGCTTGTTGCCAACAAATCATAACATTCGAATATTTTAGGTTGTAATTAACGATTTTTTATTATTTCCTGTTCCTATTGCCTGTTGCCTGGCATTGTGCAAGGGGCTGAACTTTCTACACGGGCGTCTCGTGTGGTGGCGTACGCATCGCGTAGCTAATAAGACGATCGTCTTTTAACTTTAACGCGCGCGCCGCAAATATCTAGCATATCCTCTTATTTTAAGAGGCTAATAGTAGAATTTACTGTAGAGGAATTTACTCTTGATTATAGCTTACGCATCCACTCATTTATAACGTAATACGTATTACTTAAAGAAGGATATTCTTCATGTAAGATTTTTTGCTTAGAGGAACTGCTAAGAGGAATTCCCCACTTATCAGCAGAATATTTTTTTTTGGGTGAGCGCCGAAATGTTTGCAATTTCTGATAGTACGGCGTGGTCACGAAAATAGTCACTTTGCGGTTGAAAATGCTGTGGATTTAGATAATCGGAGAAGATTTGAAAGAATGTGTGCGACTCGTATAATGCTTGCTTTAGGCAAAGTGTATTACCAATATCTGTACAATGCAATCTGAATTTCTCCGTGGAACAGGACGTGACACTTTACGTTGTATAAATAATGCCATGCATAATTGCCCGCGACATGTAAATGCTGTTGTTTTCAAGATATAAAAAATATATGAAAAAATACACTCAAATATACTTACAAAAAAAAACCAAAAACACTTATAAAACAAAATTATTGATTTCCTAATATACGTAATACAATCGAAAGAATATTCGAAGTTGTCGTGAATTTTTAGCAAATGAAAAACACAAGTAAGCTAAATGATTATTTAAATCTTATACCTAAAAGTAGGAGAAAGTGGAGCAAAAACGGATGCTTTTTCGGATTTGTCTATCTACAAGAAATCAGAAAGTAAAAAGATTTTGCTGACCGTTAGTAGTCTTTAATGGACCTTGAACTATGAGAAAAAACAAGGCTAGTTATTTAAAAAAAGATTTAACGAGGATAAAACGGGATTTTTTAAAGATATTATAGTACCCGATTTTGCTCCACCGATAGAGTAAAATCGCTTGAAAGCATGTAAAACACCGAAGTTACAATTACAAAGTACAATTACGAAGTTTTGTTTTATCTTATAGCGAATTCGGGCGCTTGCACTAGTGCACACTGAGTGCGCACTAAGGCTTGTTTATAATCTATTCTTATATTTAAAGTCATTTAAATACACATTTAAAAACTTTTTAGCCAATAAAACAATCTGTAATATCTATATGGATGCTGTACAAATCATTTTACAGACTAAGAAGTATTTTAGATGATCTGTAAATAATAACAATTGATTAAGAACAAGCCTTAGTGCGCACTCAGTGTGCACTAGTGCAAGCGCCCGAATTCGCTATTAGTCAAATTACACTGACAATGAAAAAAAAATTTTCTGCGTTTTTCTCAGCGAATACACATATGCTAATAATAAGGATACTGTTTTTCATTTTAGTAAATGGAGTCAAGGTTGTTTGCAAACTAATATTTACTAAAATGCAGAAATTTTTTTTTCAGTGTACAATACAAAAATGTATTTTATAAACAAAAATCACAAACAAAGATATCCTTTTGCTCTACATTGTTGCCGGACTCATAGGTTCACCCTTGCATTTAAAACATTGTATCCAGCGCTCGATTGTTGTTGACAAATCATTGCAAGAGATGCAGGCTTTATCTTCTTCCTAATCTGAGGATAAGCTGTCTTTCTGCTTTTTTTTTAAATTTAATTTTTCAACTTTAGGGACTTCTATTTCTAACTTCCTTTTCCGAGTGGCAGTCTCCATTTCTTGCTTTTTGTACAGAGACGAAGTCAGGATGGCAGTTTTTTCTCTTTTTTTATTTCTCTTTTAAATATTTGTTTCTTCTTGAGAAGGGGAAGTCGAGGACATTGCAAATGTTGACGGGTGGGTTTCATTATTTCCAGATATCACAGAGTGGGCCTCATCATCTTGGATTTTCTGGTGCTTTGGGGCAGCTTCTAAAGGAGACAGACCTTCCTTTTTAGCTTTTATTATCCTATGGGTCAGAGTAGATCGAGGAACGTCATAAAACTTAGCAGCTTCTATGTGGCTAATTTTATCCTCCATAACATCTTTGATTGCTGCAGCCATGTTTTCTTCAGACCAGAGGTTCCGGATTTTCTGGGCAGCTTCTAAAAGAGACAGACCTCTTTTTTTAGCTTCCTTCATCCTATTTCTTATAGTAGAAAAAGGAACCTTATGGGTTTTAGCAGCTTTTCTGTAGGTAATTCCCTTATTAACATCTTTGATTGCTGCAGCCATGTTTTCTTCAGACCAGAGGTTCTGGATTTTCTGGGCAGCTTCTAAAGGAGACAGACCTCTTTTTTCAGCTTTCTTATACCTATATCGTAAAGTAGGAAGAGGAACCTTATGGGTTTTAGCAGCTTCTGTGTAGGTCATTCCCTTATTAACATCTTCGATTGCTGCAGCCATGTTTTCTTCAGACCAGAGGTGCTGGCTTTTCTGGGCAGCTTCTAAAGGAGACAGACCTTCCTTTTTAGCTTTTATTATCCTATGGGTCAGAGTAGATCGAGGAACGTCATAAAACTCAGCAGCTTCTATGTGGCTAATTTTATCCTCCATAACATCTTTGATTGCTGCAGCCATGTTTTCTTCAGACCAGAGGTTCCGGATTTTCTGGGCAGCTTCTAAAGGAGACAGACCTCTTTTTTCAGCTTCCTTATGCCTATATTGTAGAGAGGAAACAGGAACCTTATGGGTTTTAGCAGCTTCTGTGTAGGTCATTCCCTTATTAACATCTTCGATTGCTGCAGCCATGTTTTCTTCAGACCAGAGGTGCTGGTTTTTCTGGGCAGCTTCTAAAGGAGACGGACCTCTTTTTTCAGCTTTCTTATGCCTATATCGTAAAGTAGGATAAGGAACCTTATAAAACTCAGCAGCTTCTGGTGGCTATATTTCTCTTCCATAACATCTTTGATTGCTGCAGCCATGTTTTTTCTTCAGACCAGAAATTCCGGATTTTCTGGGCAGCTTCTAAAGGAGATAGACCTCTTTTTTCAGCTTCCTTATGCCTATATTGTAGAGAGAAACAGGAACCTTATGGGTTTTAGCAGCTTCTGTGGAGGTCATTCCCTTATTAATATCTTCGATTGCTGCAGCCACGTTTTCCGTATATTGTACAAGAGAGGAAAAGGAACCTTATTGGTTTTAGCAGCTTCTGTGTAGGTCATTCCCTTATTAACATCTTTGATTGCTGCAGCCATGTTTTCCGTAGACCAGCTCTGTTTTTCAGTCATATCTAAAAAAATAATAATAATAATAAATAAAATAAAATATTATATGTAAAAATCATAGGGTGAATAATATTTTTAAAAATATTTGTGTCCGATTATTGTAAGAATAAATAACCGGGTGAAAATAATTTTACAATTTTTTACGCGAAAATTATGTGAAAACTATTATTTTAGATTATTTTTACGTAATTTTTACATTAAACTATGCGATTTGTGCCATATTTGTAGTTTTTCATAAATTTACGTAGAAAGTTTTCATGCAACTACAACTTTTTAGATGTAAATACGCGATATGTTTAACAATTTACAAAAAAATGCTACTTATTGATAACGATTAAGAAATTAGATAATTATTTATGAGTTGTTGCATATCTTACTTTAATTATTTTTATGTGTGTGATCTATTGCATCTAACACAAAAAATATATTTTGTAAGATAAAAAAAAGTATTTTTTATATTTTTTATGTTTCTTTAATATTTTATTTTTATATTTTATAAAATTATAAAATTTTATATTTTATTAGGCCGTGTATATTTATGCAAGTAGAACATTTTTAATATGTAAGTAAAATTCTTTATGGTCATTTACACGATTAATAAATGAACTATATTATGTAATTAATTTTGGAGATATTTTGATTTGTATATACGTATCACAGAGAATGTACTGACATAAAAAATTTAAATGCCTTTTACGTGAAACTTGTTCAACTTGTTTAATACTGTGTAAAAAGATGTAGAAAATTGTAAATTGTTATAATATTGCTAAAATAATTATAAATTGCTAAAAAAAATTCATTAAGAGTTGTAAAAATTTGTAAAAATAAACATTTTTTACAGCTTCTACAATTTACTACATCTTCATAAATATGTTCATAAAATTGTTGAAACTTTTAAAAATTTTTAAATACTTTTTACAACTCATTATAATTTATTGCAATTTACCATAAAACAATTTTCACAAATTTGTAGAGATTTGCAATTTGTTGTTTAAAATTTCAATTTCTGGTAATAAATGTAAAAGTAATTGTTTTAAAATTATTTCCACCAAATAATACACGACTGTTTTTTTTTCCATTGTATGAGGTGTGGGTCAAATCCGGAATAAAAAGGAGACCAAGGCTAGTTGTCACACTTTTCAAATACTGATTAAAAAAAAAATGTTAGCAATATTTCATAATATCGTACTACTACTTTATAATACATCCTTTAGGTGTAAGAAAGAAAATATTATATAGACTTATTTATTTTTATACACAAAGAAGATACATAATTCTAAGTAGAATCGTGCAAATGTGACAACTTGCCCCCATACCCGGGGTTGATTGTCACGTGACTCCGGATTCGTTATCACTTATCACGTGTCTTTCATATAGAGGAAACATACGACAAATAATTCCTGGTTCAATATTTTATTAATGTTAGTGACAGTTTCTTGTAGATACTTAATAATATTTCGCAGCATAAATTAAACGAAAGATTTTTAACTTGAACTTTGTTCATTTTAAACTTTGTAATATAATACAATTCTCTCATAAACTTAGAGTAAAGAAAAGAATAATAATTCTCATAAACTTTGAATCTCATCTCATTTGAGACAACTTATCTCGAACGGTCATTTTAAACAAAGAAGATTATATTTATAAAATATGTTGCAATGACGGTTAACTAAATACAGGAAAAATTATCTGAAACTATAATATTTCTTATGACTAAAAAGAAATTACGATTAGTAATTCCAAAAACCAACGGGACAATAAAAATAGAGGTAAGAATAGTTTATTTACCACGTCCAATTTAAAAAAAATGCTCGTAAATATCACGGGCGATGTTTTTGAAACGAGCTATTTCGTACACCCAACTAGCACAATAGGAGCAACCTATATTATAGAGAAGAATATGCCACTTCATCTATTAAGTGAAATATAAGCTTTATGACAACTTATTCGTGTGTCCTCTAGCCCCGGTCTCCCCTACTCGGTTTTGCCTTAATACGAAAAGAATAATAAACACGGCGGTTGTACATTTCGCCGTACAAAGTAAAGATCAAAATTAGTGCGATATACTCTCTAACACGTACAGAATGCAATGCTGCACTTACCGAATTTTTCTATACAGATGCTCTGTGTAGAAAGAGTTTACGACGGCTCGTTTTATTATTGCCCCGATATCGATTATCTGGTTCGAAAACTTTACACGTTTCCTTAAAGAAAATATCGTGTGCACGTGAGCATTAACACAATTAATAATACGATTTAACCGAGGATAGCAGCACCTGTCACGAAGAAATAGAGGTACCCGGTCGACCAATAGGCTGCGTTCCTAGGTTGGCCTATGTATACTCCTTCTTTGGTTTAATGAAAAATAAAAATAAGAAAAGTGGGGTACCCGGTTATATACTACTTTTCCTTACAATTCTATCGAAAATTATATTGATCATTTTGGACCACAGCCTTTTTGGAAAAAGAAACGTTTCATAGAACGTTTTTTGAATGGACATTTTTACTCATGAGATACGTTTCTAGAAATCGGTTATAAAACGTTTTGAAAAAACGCTTATAAAACATTTCTGAAACGTGTATGTGCTACCTGGGTAGCGATAAAATTGCCGACAAAGCTACGCCATTGATGCATGGCTTCCGATAGGTTGAAAATTTTGTCGCTATCGCTATCGCTATTGCCTCGCAAAAACTTGTACCTGCAATTGATTACTTTATTATTATATTTTCATGATAATTTCAACAATGCTACACTTATAAAAGAAAGATAAAAATATCAGTAAGGGTTTTAGAAAGTTAAGGAAAAATTATAACGTCTCAGCCATATAATATTATGAAGTTGAGGTAATAAATTAATAATTTGTATAAACTGAAAAAAACAAAATAATGTTAACATAATTAATTAATTAATATTTAACTAACTGTTAGTAGTACGGTTAAATAGATTACAAGAACATAATAATGTGAAATAATTGTATTAATGAAAAATGTTATTAATACAAATAGCGTATCGTTTGAGAAAAATGACTAAAATAAAAGAGCATAATTTAAAAAATAAAATCTCCCAGATAGCACATATTAGTTTCATATATGTTTCTTAAACGTATACATAGTTTCATAACCGTAAAGAACCATTAAGAAACGTTTGAACAAAAATGTTTTTGAAACCATGATTTAAGAAACGTATATTTTTTACGTTTCTACAGTTAACAAAAATACCTATTTGTTAAATTTTTCCTTTCAAAATTATAATTTGCTTTATCTATATATATAATTATAGCTTTAATAGCATTTTTTGAAACATTTAAATTATTGCACTAATTATTATTAACAAAATAATATTTTATCCATGCATATATATCCATTTATTTACTTGAATTAATTTTGTCCTACCGGTTTTAATCTATTTGTCATCGGACAAATCTGAGCTTAGAAAACTTCAAACAGTTGCAAAATAAACATTCTGCTGAACGTGGCCATTGAAAGAACATTTATACGTGTGTTCCGTTTTGAAGAACTTCCTGAACTAGTGCACATTAGTAATGCAATTAAGAGTAAACTTCAACTTATTGCACGAATGTGTACCAGTTCAGGAATTTCTTCGAAAAAGAATAGATGTCATAGATGGTATATGTATTAAAGCTTATAGAACATTCTCACGCATGTCTCAAAGACGTCATAAACACGTTCAAAAAACGTGAAAAGTAGGAATTTTTAATGTTTTTATTCAAAAAATTTGAATTTAGTGCGAAAAAAAACCAGAAGCGTCTGATCGATTGAAATTCGCATTAAGTACTAAGCCAGTTGAAATTGTACAAACAGAAAACTGAAACGGAATTACACATGGATGCCTCCAAGTACGGATACGGTGCTATAATATTTCAGAAATTTGACGACGGTGATGCGCTACATCCGATATACCTATACTACGCGAAATTCTTGCAATAATATAGCTACGAAAATTTAGAATTTATTTATTAAGAATTATCTTTAAAATTTTACTAATTGCGATGTGTTTTCGTTGACGATGAATAATAAAGATCTGCGTCGCTAGATGGGCTTTGCTACTTGAAAGATTCGATTAAGTATATGATGTATTTTACAGTAAACTAGACATCATAGACGCGCGCTTCTCCTGCGCTATGCCTTTTTTTTAGATAAGATATATCGCCCAGGTAAAAATACATGTAGATGCAATTATTCACTGATATCCACTGCCCACTGCCGTGTAATATACTAATAGATGAGTTAAAAGAAAGTATTACCGCGAAAATTCGAAGGCTCAAACGAGAGGATGCGAACTCATAAATTATTCATTTGCTAGCGGACGATCAAGGACAACGCGATGGCTACGTTATAAGAGGCGGATTATTATTTAGAGAGGACAATGGCGATATACAATTAGTAGCGCCGAAATGTTTGCAATTTCTGATAATACGGCGTGGTCACGAAAATAGTCACTTTGCGGTTGAAAATGCTGTGGATTTAGATAATCGGAGAAGATTTGAAAGAATGTGTGCGACTCGTATAATGTTTGCTTTAGACAAAATGTATTACCAATATCTGTACAATGCAATCTGAATTTCTCCGAAATTTGGAACAGGACGCGACACTTTACGTTGTATAAATAATGCCATGCATAATTGCCCGCGACGTGTAAATGCTGTTGTTTTCAAGATATAAAATACATAAAAAAATACACTCAAATAATACTTATAAAAAAAACAGAAGCACTTATAAAACAAAATTATTGGTTTCCTAATATACGTAATACGATCGAAAGAATATTCGAAGTTGTCGTGAATTTTTAGCAAATAAAAAACAGGCAGGCTAGATGGTTATTTAAATCTTATACCTAAAAGTAGGAAAAAGTGGAGCAAAAACGGATGCTTTTTCGGATTTGTCTATCTACAAGAAATCAGAAAGTAAAAAGATTTTGCTGACCGTTAGTAGTCTTTAGTGGACCTTGAACTATGAGAAAACAATTCTAGTTATTTGAAAAAAGATTTAATTAACAAGGATAAAACGGAATTTTTTAAAGACATTATAGTATCCGATTTTGCTCCACCGGTCGAGTAAAATCGGTTGAAAGCATGTAAAACACCGAAGTTACAATTACAAAGTACAATTACGAAGTTTTGTTTTATCTTATAGCGAATTCGGGCGCTTGCACTAGTGCACACTGAGTGCGCATTAAGGCTTGTTTATAATCTATTCTTATATTTAAAGTCATTTAAATACACATTTAAAAAACTTTTTTAGCCAATAAAACAATCTGTAATATCTATATGGATGCTGTACAAATCATTTTTACAGACTAAGAAGTATTTAAGATAATCTGTAAATAATAACAATTGATTAAGAACAAGCCTTAGTGCGCACTCAGTGTGCACTAGTGCAAGCGCCCGAATTCGCTATTAGTCAAATTACACTGACAATGAGAAAAAAATTTTCTGCATTTTTCTTAGTGAATACACATATGCTAATAATAAGGAAACTTTTCTTCATTTTAGTAAATGGAGTCAAGGTTGTTTGCAAACTAATATTTACTATAATGCAGAAATTTTTTTTCTTAGTGTACAATACAAAAATGTATTTTATAAACAAAAATTACAAACAAAGATATCCTCTTGCTCTACATTGTTGCCGGACTCATAGGCTCACCCTTGCATTTAATACACTGTATCCAGCGCTCTATTGTTGTTGACAAATCATTGCAAGAAATGCAGGCTTCATCTTCTTCCTAATCTGAGGATGAGCTGTCTTTCTGCTTTTTCTTTAAATTTAATTTTTCAACTTTAGGGGCTTCTATTTCTAACTTCCTTTTCCGAGTGGCAGTCTCCATTTCCTGCTTTTTGTACAGAGACAAAGTCAGGATGGCAATTTTTTCTCTTTTTTTATTTCTCTTTTAAATATTTTTTTTTCTTGAGAAGAGGAAGTCGAAGAAATTGCGAATTGACGGGTGCTGGGTTCCATTATTTCCAGATATCACAGAGTAGGCCTCATCATCTTGGATTTCCTGGTGCTTTGGGGCAGCTTCTAAAGAAGACAGACTTTCCGTTTTAGCTTTCCTGATCCTATAGCTCAGAGTAGATCGAGGAACGCCATAAATCTCAGCAGCTTCTGTGTGGCTATATTTCTCCTCCATAACATCTTTGATTGCTGCAGCCATGTTTTCTTCAGACCAGCAGGTCTTGGATTTCTGGGCAGCTTCTAAAGGAGACAGACCTTTTTTTTCAGCTTCCTTATGCCTATATCGTAGAGTAGGAAAAGGAATCTTATGAGTTTTAGCAGCTTCTGTGTAGGTCATTCCCTTATTAATATCTTCGATTGCTGCAGCCATGTCTTCTTCAGACCAGAGGTGATTGCTTTTCTGGGCAGCTTCTAAAGGAGACAGACCTCTTTTTTCAGCTTCCTTATACCTATATTGTAGAGAGGAAACAGGAACCTTATTGGTTTTTAGCAGCTTCTCTGTAGGTCATTCCCTTATTAACATCTTCGATTGCTGCAGCCATATTTTCTGTAGACCAGCTTCTGTAGACCTGTTTTTCTGTCATATCTAAAAAAAAAATAATAATAATAAATAAAATAAATATTATATGGTAAAAATCATAGGGTAAATGATATTTTTAAAAATATTTTTGTTCAATTATTGTAAGAATAAATAACCGGGTGAAAATAATTTTACAATTTTTTACGCGAAAATTATGTGAAAACTACAATTTCTTATGATGTTATTACAACTTTTTTACATTATTTTTACGTAATTTTTTATTAAGCTATGCGATTTGTGCCATAGTTTGTAGTTTTTCATAAATTCACGTAAAAAGTTTTTATGCAACTACAACTTTTTAGACGTAAATTCGCGATATGTTCAACATTTTACAAACAGGATGCTACTTATTGATAAAGATTTAGAAATTAGATAATATTTATGAGTTGTTGCATATCTTACTTAGTTATTTTTATGTGTGTGATCTATTGCATTTAACACAAAAAATATATTTTGTAAGATAAGAAAAGGTATTTTTTATATTTTTTTTTTTTTTTTTTATTTTATTTATATAAAATTTATAAACAATTATAAAATTTTACATTTTATTAGGCCTGTGTATTTTATGCAAGTAGATAATTTTTAATATGTAAGTTAAATTCTTTATGGTCATTTACATGATTAATAAATACACTATATTTTGTAATTAATTTTGGGGATATTTTGAAGTAAATAAAACATATTTAAATCAACTTGCAAACTGTTTATTTTCTCTACGTTATAGTAAAAACACTTCCAGAAGTGAAGATGAGTATTAAAGAAGTATTAAAAGGAATACGTCAATTTACATAATTGCTGTAAAATGTAGAAAATAGTGAACATTCCTTACGATTTATTATAACTTTATACGATTTGTATTTTTTCATAAAAATAGGAAAAAAGTACTGAATCTTGTATGAACTCATAATGCTAAGAAATATAGCCACGTATCGCATCAGGGAATGTACTGACATAAAAATTTAAATGCCTTTTACGTGAAACTTGTTCAACTTGTTTAATGCTATGTAAAAAGATGTAGAAAATTGTAAATTGTTATAATATGCTAAAATAATTATAAATTGCTAAAAAAAATCATTAAGAGTTGTAAAAATTTGTAAAAATAACATTTTTTACAGCTTCTACAATTTACTACATCTTCATAAATATGTTCATAAAATGTTGTTGAAACTTGTAAAAATTTTTAAATACTTTTTACAAACTCAATTATAATAATTATTGCAATTTACCATGAATTTCTACAATTTTCACAATTTTTTTTAAGAAATTTGCAATTTGTGGTTTAAAATTTCAATTTCTAGTAGTAAATGTAAAAGTAATTGGTTTAAAATTATTTCCACCAAATAATACACGACTGTTTTTTTTTTCATTGTATGAGGTGTGGGTCAAATCCGGAATAAAAAGGAAACCAAGGCTATAGTTGTCACACTTTTCAAATACTGATTTAAAAAAATGTTAGCAATATTTCATAATATCGTACTACTACTTTATAATGCAGCTACATCCTTTAAGTGTAAAAAAGAAAATATTAGACTTATTTATATTTATACACCAAAAAGATATATAATTCTAAGTAGAATCGTGCAAATGTGACAACTTACCCCCATACCCAGGGGTTGGTTGTTACGTGACTCCGGATTCGTTACTCACTTATCACGTATCTTTCATATAGAGGAAACATACGACAAATAATTCCTGGTTTAATATTTTATTAATGTTAGTGACAGTTTCTTGTAGATTTAACTTAATAATATTTTGCAGCATAAATTAAACGAAAAATTAGTGGATTAATTTTTAACCTTGAACTTTGTTCATTTTAAACTTTGTAATATATACAATTCTCTCATAAACTTAGAGTAAAGAAAAGAATAATAATTCTCATAAACTTTGAATCTCATCTCATTTTGAGACAACTTACTCTACGAACGGTCATTTTAAACGAAAAGAATTATATTTATAAAATATGTTGAACGGTTAACTAAATTTTACTAATGCAGCTACATCCTTTAGGAAAATCCGTGTAAGGAAAAAAATATTAGACTTATTTATATTTATACACAAAAAAGATATATAATTCTAATTGTAAGTAGAATCGTGCAAATGTGACAACTTACCCCCATACCTAGGGTTGGTTGTCACGTGACTCCGGATTCGTTATCACTTATCACGTATCTTTCATATAGAGGAAACATACGACAAATAGTTCCTGTTTTAATATTTTAGTAAAGTCAGTTTCTTGTAGATTTAACTTAATAATATTTTGCAGCATAAATTAAACGAAAAATTAGTGATTTTTAACCTGAACTTTGTTAATATTAAACTTTGTAATATAATACAATTCTCTCATAAACTTAGAGTAAAGAAAAGAATAATAATTCTCATAAACTTTGAATCTCATCTCATTTGAGACAACTTATCTCGAACGGTCATTTTAAACAAAGAAGATTATATTTATAAACTATATGTTGCAATGACGGTTAACTAAATACAGGAAAAACACTTTTCAAATACTGATTAAAAAAAAATGTTAGCAATATTTCATAATATCGTACTACTACTTTATAATGCAGCTACATCCTTTAAGTGTAAAAAAGAAAATATTAGACTTATTTATATTTATACACAAAAAAGATATATAATTCTAAGTAGAATCGTGCAAATGTGACAACTTACCCCCATACCCAGGGTTGGTTGTTACGTGACTCCGGATTCGTTATCACTTATCATGTATCTTTCATATAGAGGAAACATACGACAAATAATTCCTGGTTTAATATTTTATTAATGTTAGTGACAGTTTCTTGTAGATACTTAATAATATTTTGCAGCATAAATTAAACGAAAAATTAGTGATTTTTAACCTGAACTTTGTTAATATTAAACTTTGTAATATAATACAATTCTCTCATAAACTTAGAGTAAAGAAAAGAATAATAATTCTCATAAACTTTGAATCTCATCTCATTTGAGACAACTTATCTCGAACGGTCATTTTAAACAAAGAAGATTATATTTATAAACTATATGTTGCAATGACGGTTAACTAAATACAGGAAAAACACTTTTCAAATACTGATTAAAAAAAAATGTTAGCAATATTTCATAATATCGTACTACTACTTCATAATGCAGCTACATCCTTTAGGTGTAAAAAAGAAAATATTAGACTTATTTACACTTTTACACTTTTCAAATACTGATTAAAAAAAAAATGTTAGCAATATTTCATAATATCGTACTGATACTACTTCATAATGCAGCTACATCCTTTAGGTGTAAAAAAGAAAATATTAGACTTATTTATATTTATACACAAAAAAGATATATAATTCTAAGTAGAATCGTGCAAATGTAACAACTTGCCCCCATACCCAGGGTTGATTGTCACGTGACTCCGGATTCGTTATCACTTATCACATGTCTTTCATATAGAGGAAAAATACGACAAATAATTCCTGGTTTATTATTTTATTAATGTTAGTGACAGTTTCTTGTAGATACTTAATAATATTTCGCAGCATAAATTAAACGAAAAATTAATGATTTTTAACTTGAACTTTGTTCATTTTAAACTTTGTAATATAATACAATTCTCTCATAAACTTAGAGTAAAGAAAAGAATAATAATTCTCATAAACTTTGAATCTCATCTCATTTGAGACAACTTATCTCGAACGGTCATTTTAAACGAAGAAGATTATATTTATAAAATATGTTGCAATAACGGTTAACTAAATACAGGAAAAATTATCTGAAACTATAATATTTCTTATGACTAAAAAGAAATTACGATTAGTAATTCCAAAAACCAACGGGACAATAAAAATAGAGGTAAGAATAGTTTATTTACCACGTCCAATTTAAAAAAAATGCTCGTAAATATCGCGGGCGATGTTTTTGAAACGAGCTATTTCGTACACCCAACTAGCACAATTTGAGCAACCTATATTATATAGAGAAGAATATGCCACTTCATCTATTAAGTGAAATATAAGCTTTATGACAACTTATTCGTGTGTCCTGTAGCCCCGGTCTCCCCTACTCGGTTTTGCCTTAATACGAAGAATTATAAACACGGCGGTTAGAATTATAAACATTAGAAGAATAATAAACACGGCGGTTGTACATTTCGCCGTACAAAGTAAAGATCAAAATTAGTGCGATATACTCTCTAACACGTACAGAATGCAATGCTGCACTTACCGAATTTTTCTATACAGATGCTCTGTGTAGAAAGAGTCTACGACGGCTCGTTTTATTATTGCCCCGATATCGATTATCTGGTTCGAAAACTTTACACGTTTCCTTAAAAAAAATATCGTGTGCACGTGGGCATTAACACAATTAATAACACGATTTAACCAAGGATAGCAGCACCTGTCACGAAGAAATAGAAGTACCGGTCGACCAATAGGCTGCGTTCCTAGGTTGGCCTATGTATACTCCTTCTTTAGTTTAATGAAAAATAAAAATAAGAAAAGTGGGGTATTTGGTTATATACTACTTTTCCTTACAATTCTATCGAAAATTATATTGATCATTTTGGACCACAACCTTCAACTAAAAAAAGATATCGTTATATTTTTGTAGTCGCAGATGCATTTTCAAATTTGTGTGGCTATTCGGAATACGACCAACTAGATTAACAAAGGTTTTATACAAATTAAATAAATTGGTTGCAAATTGGTGTGTACATACAAAGTCTTGACATGTACAAACCTTTCGTCATCTTTAGGGAAAGTAAAAAAATGGCAATTTGAGTTTTTGCTCGTATAGTTTGGCAGTCTCGAACACTGCGAATTTTATAACTTTTCTTTTATTCATTTTGGCGACACACTGATTTGCACTGATTAACAAATTTTTAATTTTTACGATACTAGTCGGTTGATACGATTGTGATTAATCCTAAACGTAAATACCCACTATATATTTCACCGAAAATTTGAGCGCTGTGGCGTCACACCAACTTTGCATTACCACATATACATAAATCCTCTGATTATCACCATCAAAAATAGCGATGCGCAATACGGATCGGCGCAAACCACAAAAAAGGGTTAAGTGACAGTACTAGTATTAGTTATACTATGCTCTAACTATCGGCCAAATATGGACATGTGACCAATAGAGCAGACTATAGCGCGCGCGATAACGTCGTGCACGACGCGCGATATCCAATAAGCGTGCAGCGATGAATAGAAAAGCTGTACGTTCTGCCGGAGCCCAACATAGAGGCAACTAGAAATCACTAAAATTCCCCATGCGGATGCATGTCATTGGTTAATCAATTTCCTTTGTAACTCAGTCGATAGCCAATAAAGGAGAACATATAAGTGCGAAAAAAAAACAGAACCTTCTGATCGATTAAAATTCGCATTAAGTACTAAGCCGGTTGAAATTGTACAAACAGAAAACTGAAACGGAATTACACATGGATGCCTCCAAGTACGGATACGGTGCTATAATATTTCAGAAATTCGACGACGGTGATGCGCTATATCCGATATAATACTATGCAAAATTGCAATAATATAGCTGCGAAAATTTAGAATTTATTTTTTAAGAATTATCTTTAAAATTGTTACTAATTGCCATGTGTTTTCGTTGACAATGAATAATAAAGATCTGCGTCGCTAGATGGGCTTTGCTACTTGAAAGATTCGATTAAGTACATGTATTTTACAGTAAACTAGACATCATAGATGCGCGCTTCTCTCGCGCTATGCCTTTTTTTTCTAGGATATATCGCCCAGGTAAAAATATACATGTAGATGCGATTATTCACTGATA
Organism: Temnothorax longispinosus; assembly: GCF_030848805.1. Classification (NCBI taxonomy): domain Eukaryota; kingdom Metazoa; phylum Arthropoda; class Insecta; order Hymenoptera; family Formicidae; genus Temnothorax; species Temnothorax longispinosus. Next base: position 4,473,817 of record NC_092360.1, read on the forward strand.
TCCACTGCCGTGTAATATACTAATAGATGAGTTAAAAGAAAGTATTACCGCGAGAATTCGAAGGTTCAACGAGAGGATGCGAACTCATAAATTATTCATTCGCTATAGCGGACGGAGGACAACGCAATGGCTACGTTATAAGAGGCGGATTACTATTTAGAGAGGACAATGGCGATATACAATTAGTAGCGCCGAAATGTTTGCAATTTCTGATAGTACGGCGTGGTCACGAAAATAGTCACTTTGCGGTTGAAAATGCTGTGGATTTAGATAATCGAAGAAGATTTGAAAGAATGTGTGCGACTCGTATAATGCTTGCTTTAGACAAAGTGTATTACCAATATCTGTACAATGCAATCTGAATTTCTCCGTGGAACAGGACGTGACACTTTACGTTGTATAAATAATGCCATGCATAATTGCCCGCGACATGTAAATGCTGTTGTTTTCAAGATATAAAATACATGAAAAAACACACTCAAATATACTTACAAAAAAAAACAGAAGCACTTATAAAACAAAATTATTGGTTTCCTAATATACGTAATACGATCGAACGAATATTCGAAGTTGTCGTGAATTTTTAGCAAATAAAAAACACAGGCAGGCTAGATGGTTATTTAAATCTTATACCTAAAAGAGTAGGAGAAAGTGGAGCAAAAACGGATGCTTTTTCAGATTTGTCTATCTACAAAAGAAAGTAAAAAGATTTTGCTGACCGTTAGTAGTCTTTAATGGACCTTGAACTATGAGAAAAAACAAGGCTAGTTATTTAAAAAAAGATTTAACGAGGATAAAACGGGATTTTTTAAAGATATTATAGTACCCGATTTTGCTCCACTGATAAAGTAAAATCGGTTGAAAGCATGTAAAACACCGAAGTTACAATTACAAAGTACAATTACGAAGTTTTGTTTTATCTTATAGCGAATTCGGGCGCTTGCACTAGTGCACACTGAGTGCGCACTAAGGCTTGTTTATAATCCAATCTTATATTTAAAGTCATTTAAATACACATTTAAAAACTTTTTAGCCAATAAAACAATCTGTAATATCTATATGGATGCTGTACAAATCATTTTACAGACTAAAAAGTATTTAAGATGATCTGTAAATAATAACAATTGATTAACAACAAGCCTTAGTGCGCACTCAGTGTGCACTAGTGCAAGCGCCCGAATTCGCTATTAGTCAAATTACACTGACAATAAAAAAAAAAATTTTCTGCATTTTTCTTAGTGAATACACATATGCTAATAATAAGGAAACTGTTCTTCATTTTAGTAAAAATGGAGTCAAGGTTGTTTGCAAACTAATATTTACTAAAATGCAGAAATTTTTTTCTTAGTGTACAATACAAAAATGTATTTTATAAACAAAAATCACAAACAAAGATATCCTCTTTCTCTACATTGTTGCCGGACTCATAGGTTCACCCTTGCATTTAATACACTGTATCCAGCGCTCGATTGTTGTTGACAAATCATTGCAAGAGATGCAGGCTTCATCTTCTTCCTAATCTGAGGATGAGCTGTCTTTCTGCTTTTTTTTTAAATTTAATTTTTCAACTTTAGGGGCTTCTATTTCTAACTTTTTTTTCCGAGTGGCAGTCTCCATTTCCTGCTTTTTGTACAGAGACGAAGTCAGGATGGCAGTTTTTTCTCTTTTTTTATTTCTCTTTTAAATATTTGTTTCTTCTTGAGAAGGGGAAGTCGAGGACATTGCAAATGTTGACGGGTGGGTTTCATTATTTCCAGATATCACAGAGTGGGCCTCATCATCTTGGATTTCCTGGTGCTTTGGGGCAGCTTCTAAAGAAGACAGACTTTTCTTTTTAGCTTTCCTTATCCTATAGAACAGAGTAGATCGAGGAACGTTATGGAACTTAGCAGCTTTTCTGTCGCTCATTTTCCCCTCCATAACATCTTTGATTGCTGCAGCCATGTTTTCTTCAGACCAGAGGTGCTTGCTTTTCTGGGCAGCTTCTAAAGGAGACAGACCTCTTTTTTCAGCTTTCTTATGCCTATATTGTAAAGTAGGATAAGGAACCTTATGGGTTTTAGCAGCTTTTCTGTAGGTAATTCCCTTATTAACATCTTTGATTGCTGCAGCCATGTTTTCTTCAGACCAGAGGTGCTGGTTTTTCTGGGCAGCTTCTAAAGGAGACGGACCTCTTTTTTCAGCTTCTGTGTAGGTCATTCCCTTATTAACATCTTCGAGTTGCTGCAGCCATGTTTTCTTCAAACCAGAGGTTCTGGATTTTCTGGGCAGCTTCTAAAGGAGACAGACCTCTTTTTTCAGCTTCTGTGGTCATTCTTTTATTAACATCTTCGATTGCTGTAGCCATGTTTTCTTCAACCAGAGGTTCTGGATTTTCTGGCAGCTCCTGAAGGAGACAGACCTCTTTTTTTCAGCTTCTGTGTAGGTAATTCCCTTATTAACATCTTTGATTGCTGCAGCCATTTTTTCTTTCAGACCAGGTGCTGGTTTTCTTCTAAAGGAGACACGACCTCTTTTTTCAGCTTTCTTATGCCTATATCGTAAGTAGGATACGGAACCTTATGGTTTTAGCAGCTTTTTTTCATTCCCTTATTAACATGTTTTTCTTTGATTGCTGCAGCCATGTTTTTCTTCAGACCAGTAGGTGCCTGCTTTTTTCTGCAGCTTCTAAAGGAGACAGACCTCCTCTTTCTTTCAGCTTCCTTATACCTATATTGTAGAGAGGAAACATACCTTATTGGTTTACCAAGGCTAAGCAGCTTCTCTGTAGTCATCATTTATTAACATCTTTGATTTGCTGCAGCCAGGTCAAATACTGATTAAAAAAAATGTTAGCATATTTCATTATCGTACTACTACTTTGATGCATCTACATCCTTTAGGTGTAGAAAAGAAAATATTTAGACTTATTTATATTTATACACAAAACAGATTTCAATTCTAAGTAGAATCGTGCAAATGTGACAACTTGCCCCCATACCCAGGGTTGATTGTCACGTGACTCCGGATTCGTTATCACTTATCACATGTCTTTCATATAGAGGAAACATACGACAATAATTCCTGGTTTAATATTTTATTAATGTTAGTGACAGTTTTCTTGTAGATACTTAATAATATTGCGCAGCATAAATTAAACGGAAAAATTATGATTTTTAACTTGAACTTTGTTAATTTTAAACTTTGTAATATAATACAATTCTCTCATAAACTTAGAGTAAAGAAAAGAATAATAATTCTCATAAACTTTGAATCTCATCTCATTTGAGACAACTTATCTCGAACGGTCATTTGAAACAAAGAAGATTATATTTATAAACTATATGTTGCAATGACGGTTAACTAAATACAGGAAAAATTATCTGAAACTATAATATTTCTTATGACTACAAAGAAATTACGATTAGTAATTCCAAAAACCAACGGGACAATAAAAATAGAGGTAAGAATCGTTTATTTACCACGTCCCATTTTTAAAAAAAATGCTGTAAATATATCATATGCGTTGTTTTTGAAACGAGCTATTTCGTACACCCCACTAGCACAATTTGGAGCAACCTATATTATAGAGAAGAATATGCCACTTCATCTATTAAGTGAAATATAAGCTTTATGACAACTTATTCGTGTGTCCTCTATCCCCGGTCTCCCCTACTCGGTTTTGCCTTAATACGCGAGAAGAATAATAAACACGGCGGTTGTACATTTCGCCGTACTAAAGTAAAGATCAAAATTAGTGCGATATACTCTCTAACACGTACAGAATGCAATGCTGCACTTACCGAATTTTTCTATACCGATGCTCTGTGTAGAAAGGTTTACGACGGCTCGTTTTATTATTGCCCCGCTATCGATTATCTCTGGTTCGAAAACTTTAACACGTTTTCCTTAAAAAAAATATCGTGTGCACGGTGGGCATTAACACATTATAACACGATTTAACCACGGATGAGCAGCACCTGTCACGAAGAATAGAAGTACCGGGTCGACCATAGGCCTGCGTTCCTAGTTGGCCTATGTATAACTCCGTCTTTAGTTAATGAAAAATAAAAATAAGAAAAGTGGGGTATTGGTATATATACTACGTTTCCCTTACAATTCTATCGAAAATTATATTGATCATTTTGGACCACAACCTTCAACTAAAAAAGATATCGTTATATTTTTGTAAGTCGCAGATGCATTTTGTGTGGCTATTCCGAATACGACCAACTAGATTAACAAAGGTTTTATACAAATTAAATAAATTGGTTGCAAATTGGTGTGTACATACAAAGTCTTGACATGTACAAACCTTTCGTCATCTTTAGGGAAAGTAAAAAAATGGCAATTTGAGTTTTTGCTCGTATAGTTTGGCAGTCTCGAACACTGCGAATTTTATAACTTTTCTTTTATTCATTTTGGCGACACACTGATTTGCACTGATTAACAAATTTTTAATTTTTACGATACTAGTCGGTTGATACGATTGTGATTAATCCTAAACGTAAATACCCACTATATATTTCACCGAAAATTTGAGCGCTGTGGCGTCACACCAACTTTGCATTACCACATATACATAAATCCTCTGATTATCACCATCAAAAATAGCGATGCGCAATACGGATCGGCGCAAACCACAAAAAAGGGTTAAGTGACAGTACTAGTTATACTATGCCCTAACTATCGGCCAAATATGGACATGTGACCAATAGAGCAGCTACCGCGCGCGATAACGTCGTGCACGACGCGCGATATCCAATAAGCGTGCAGCGATGAATAGAAAAGCTGTACGTTCTGCCGGAGCCCAACATAGAGGCAACTAGAAATCACTAAAATTCCCCATGCGGATGCATGTCATTGGTTAATCAATTTCCTTTGTAACTCAGTCGATAGCCAATAAAGGAGAACATATAAGTGCGAAAAAAAAACAGAACCTTCTGATCGATTAAAATTCGCATTAAGTACTAAGCCGGTTGAAATTGTACAAACAGAAAACTGAAACGGAATTACACATGGATGCCTCCAAGTACGGATACGGTGCTATAATATTTCAGAAATTCGACGACGGTGATGCGCTATATCCGATATAATACTATGCAAAATTGCAATAATATAGCTGCGAAAATTTAGAATTTATTTTTTAAGAATTATCTTTAAAATTGTTACTAATTGCCATGTGTTTTCGTTGACAATGAATAATAAAGATCTGCGTCGCTAGATGGGCTTTGCTACTTGAAAGATTCGATTAAGTACATGTATTTTACAGTAAACTAGACATCATAGATGCGCGCTTCTCTCGCGCTATGCCTTTTTTTTCTAGGATATATCGCCCAGGTAAAAATATACATGTAGATGCGATTATTCACTGATATCCACTGCCGTGTAATATACTAATAGATGAGTTAAAAGAAAGTATTACCGCGAGAATTCGAAGGTTCAACGAGAGGATGCGAACTCATAAATTATTCATTCGCTATAGCGGACGGAGGACAACGCAATGGCTACGTTATAAGAGGCGGATTACTATTTAGAGAGGACAATGGCGATATACAATTAGTAGCGCCGAAATGTTTGCAATTTCTGATAGTACGGCGTGGTAACGAAAATAGTCACTGCAATTTGCGGTTGAAAATGCTGTGGCTTTTAGATAATCGAAGAAGATTTGAAAGAAATGTGTGCGACTCGTATAACTGCTTGCTTTAGACAAAGTTGTATTACCAATATCTGTACAATGCAATCTGCATTTCTCCGTGGAACAGGACGTGACACTTTACGTTGTATAAATAATGCCATGCATAATTGCCCGCGACATGTAAATGCTGTTGTTTTCAAGATATAAAATACATGAAAAAACACACTCAAATATACTTACAAAAAAAAACAGAAGCACTTATAAAACAAAATTATTGGTTTCCTAATATACGTAATACGATCGAACGAATATTCGAAGTTGTCGTGAATTTTTAGCAAATAAAAAACACAGACAGGCTAGATGGTTATTTTAAATCTTATACCTAAAAGAGTAGGAGAAAGTGGAGCAAAAACGGATGCTTTTTCAGATTTGTCTATCTACAAAAGAAAGTAAAAAGATTTTGCTGACCGTTAGTAGTCTTTAATGGACCTTGAACTATGAGAAAAAACAAGGCTAGTTATTTAAAAAAAGATTTAACGAGGATAAAACGGGATTTTTTAAAGATATTATAGTACCCGATTTTGCTCCACTGATAAAGTAAAATCGGTTGAAAGCATGTAAAACACCGAAGTTACAATTACAAAGTACAATTACGAAGTTTTGTTTTATCTTATAGCGAATTCGGGCGCTTGCACTAGTGCACACTGAGTGCGCACTAAGGCTTGTTTATAATCCAATCTTATATTTAAAGTCATTTAAATACACATTTAAAAACTTTTTAGCCAATAAAACAATCTGTAATATCTATATGGATGCGTGTACAAATCATTTACAGACTAAAAGTATTTAAGATGATCTGTAAATAATAACAATTGATTAACAACAAAGCCGTAGTTGCGCACTCAGTGTGCACTAGTGCAAGCGCCCGAATTCGCTGTTAGTCAATTACACTGACAACTAAAATAAAATGTTCTGCATTTTTCTTAGTGAATACACATATGCTATAATAAGGAAACTGTTCTTCATTTTAGTAAAAAGGGAGTCAAGGTTGTTTGCAAAACTAATATTTACTAAAATGCAGAAATTTTTTCTTAGTGTACAATACAAAAATGTATTTATAAACAAAAATCACAAACAAAGATATCCTCTTTCTCTACATTGTTGCCGGACTCATAGGTTCACCTTGCATTTAATACACTGTATCCAGCGCTCGATTGTTGTTGACAAATCATTGCAAGAGATGCAGGCTTCATCTTCTTCCTAATCTGAGGATGAGCTGTCTTTCTGCTTTTTTTTTAAATTTAATTTTTCAACTTTAGGGGCTTCTATTTCTAACTTTTTTTCCGAGTGGCAGTCTCCATTTCCTGCTTTTTGTACAGAGACGAAGTCAGGATGGCAGTTTTTTCTCTTTTTTTTATTTCTCTTTAAAATATTTGTTTCTTCTTGAGAAGGGAAGTCGAGGACATTGCAAATGTTGACGGGTGGGTTTCATTATTTCCAGATATCACAGAGTAGGCCTCATCATCTTGGATTTCCTGGTGCTTTGGGGCAGCTTCTAAAGAAGACAGACTTTTCTTTTTAGCTTTCTTTATCCTATAGAACAGAGTAGATCGAGGAACGTTATGGAACTTAGCAGCTCTTCTGTCGCTCATTTTCCCCTCCATAACATCTTTGATTGCTGCAGCCATGTTTTCTTCAGACCAGAGGTGCTTGCTTTTCTGGGCAGCTTCTAAAGGAGACAGACCTCTTTTTTCAGCTTTCTTATGCCTATATCGTAAAGTAGGATAAGGAACCTTATGGGTTTTAGCAGCTTTTCTGTAGGTAATTCCTTTATTAACATCTTTGATTGCTGCAGTCATGTTTTCTTCAGACCAGAGGTGCTGCGTTTTTCTGGGCAGCTTCTAAAGGAGACGGACCTTTTTTTTCAGCTTTTTTCTATATCCTATACCTTGGGGTAAGAGTAGGATAAAGGAACCTTATGGTTTTTAGCAGCTTTTCTGTAGGTAATTCCTTATTCAACATCTGGATTTTTGATTGCTGCAGCCATGTTTTCTTCAGACCATCTTTGAGGTGCTGCTTTTCTGGGCAGCTTCTAAAGGAGACAGACCTCTTTTTTCAGCTTATATCTTTGATTGCTGCAGCCATGTTTTCTTCAGACCAGAGTGCCTGCTTTTCTGGGCAGCTTCTAAAGGAGACGACCTCTTTTTCAGCTTCCTTATACCTATATGTAGAGAGGAAACAGGACCTTATTGTAGCAGCTTCTCTGTAGGTCATTACACTTTTCAAATACTGATTAAAAAAAAATGTTAGCAATATTTCATAATATCGTACTACTACTTTATAATGCAGCTACATCCTTTAAGTGTAAAAAAGAAAATATTAGACTTATTTATATTTATACACAAAAAAGATATATAATTCTAAGTAGAATCGTGCAAATGTGACAACTTACCCCCATACCCAGGGTTGGTTGTTACGTGACTCCGGATTCGTTATCACTTATCATGTATCTTTCATATAGAGGAAACATACGACAAATAATTCCTGGTTTAATATTTTATTAATGTTAGTGACAGTTTCTTGTAGATACTTAATAATATTTTGCAGCATAAATTAAACGAAAAATTAGTGATTTTTAACCTGAACTTTGTTAATATTAAACTTTGTAATATAATACAATTCTCTCATAAACTTAGAGTAAAGAAAAGAATAATAATTCTCATAAACTTTGAATCTCATCTCATTTGAGACAACTTATCTCGAACGGTCATTTTAAACAAAGAAGATTATATTTATAAACTATATGTTGCAATGACGGTTAACTAAATACAGGAAAATATCTGAAACTATAATATTTCTTATGACTAAAAAGAAATTACGATTAGTAATTCCAAAAACCAACGGGACAATAAAAATAGAGGTAAGAATAGTTTATTTACCACGTCCAATTTTTAAGAAATGCTTGTAAATATATCATATGCGATGTTTTTGAAACGAGCTATTTCGTACACCCGAACTAGCACAATATGAGCTATCTATCCTATAGAGAAAAAATACTTACCACTTCATCTATTAAGTGGGATATAAGCTTTGTGACAACTTATCCCTGTGATCCTCTAAGCCCCGGTCCTCCCCTACTCGGTTTTGCCTTCATACGAGAAGAATAATAAAACCCGACGGGCGGCTGTACCTTTCGCCGTACAAGTAATAGATCAAATTAGTGCGATACACTCTCTAATTACGTTTCAGAATGCAGGGCTTGCACTTACCGAATTTTTCTATACAGGGGCTCTTTGTATAAAGAGTTCACGACGTCTCCGTTTTATTATTGCCCCCCGATATCGATTTTCTGTTTCGAAAACCTTACACGTTTCGCCAAAAGAAAAATATCGTGTGCACGTGAGCATTATTATATTTTCATGATAATTTCAACAATGCTACACTTATAAAAGAAAGAGAAAAATATCAGTAAGGGTTTTAGAAAGTTAAGGAAAAATTATAACGTCTCAGCCATATAATATGAAGTTGAGGTAATAAATTAATAATTTGTATAAACTGAAAAAAACAAAATACTGTTAACATAATTAATTAATGAAGATTTAACTAACTGTTAGTAGTACGGTTAAATAGATTACAAGAACATAATAATGTGAAATAATTGTAGTAATGAAAAAGGTTATTAATACAAATAGCGTATCGTTTGAGAAAAATGACTAAAATAAAAGAGCATAATTTAAAACATAAAATCTCCCAGATAGCACATATTAGTTCATATATGGTTCTTGAACGTATACATAGTTTCATAACCGTATAGGACCATTAAGAAACGTTTGAACAAAAATGTTTTTAAAACCATGATTTAAGAAACGATTTTTTACGTTTCTACAGTTAACAAAAATACCTATTGTAAATTTTTCCTTTAAAAATTATAATTTGCTTTATCTATACGTTATATAATTATAGCTTAATAGCATTTTTTGAAACATTTAAATTTATATTGCACTAATTAGTATTAACAAAATAAATCATTTTATCCATGCATATATAATCCATTTAATTACTTGAATTAAGTTTGTCCTACCGGTTTTAATCTATTTGTCATCGGACAAATCTGAGCTTAGAAAACTTACAACAGTTGCAAAATAAACATTCTGCTGAACGTGGCCATTGAAAAACATTTATACGTGTGTTCCGTTTTGAAGAACTTCCTGAACTAGTGCACATGAGTAATGCAATTAAGGGTGAGACAAGTATATTTGGTTCACTTCAACTTATTGCACGAATGTGTACCAGTTCAGGAATTTCTTCGAAAGGAATAGATGTCATAGATGGTATATGCATAAAGCTTATAGAACATTCTCACGCATGTCTCAAAGACGTCATAAACACGTTTCAAAAAACGTGAAAAGTAGGAATTTTTAATGTCTATCTAAAAAATTTGAATTTGGTGCGAAAAAAACAGGAAGCTTCTGATCGATTAAAATTCGCATTAAGTACTAAGCCGGTGAAATTGTACAAACAGAAACTGAAACGGAATTACACATGGATGCATCCAAGTACGGGATACGGTGCTATAAGATTCAGAAATTCGACGACGTGATGCGCTATATCGATATAATACTATGCAAAATTGCAATAATATAGCTGCGAAAATTTAGAATTTATTTTTTAAGAATTATCTTTAAAATTGTTACTAATTGCCATGGTTTTCGTTGACAATAAATAATAAAGATCTGCGTCGCTAGATGGGCTTTGCAAACTTGAAAGATTCGATTAAGTACATGTATTTTACAGTAAACTAGACATCATAGACGCGCGCTTCTCCCGCGCTATGCCTTTTTTTTATAGGATATATCGCCCAGGTAAAAATACAAGTAGATGTAATTATTCACTGATATCCACTGCCCACTGCCGTGTAATATACTAATAAATGAATTAAAAGAAAGTATTACCGCGAGAATTCGAAGGCTCAACGAGAGGATGCGAACTCATAAATTATTCATTCGCTAGCGGACGAAGGACAACGCGATGGCTACGTTATAAGAGGCGGATTACTATTTAGAGAGGACAATGGCGATATACAATTAGTAGCGCCGAAATGTTTGCAATTTCTGATAGTACGGAGTGGTCACGAAAATAGTCACTTGCCGGTGGTTTTTGATAATGGAGCATGAAGATAATCGCAAGACAACGTATTACCAATCGTATTCAATGGGTCAATATTCCCGATTTTTTAAAACCTTCTATAGCCCTTTGTCTTAGAGCTGCTCTAGAAAAAGCTTTTTCGTATAGTAGGGACACTTTATACATTGGTACATATTGTTTGTAATAATTTTGCCATTTTTGCATCTCTTGTTCATAGTATGTTATCAAAGGAGGTATGAATGATACGTCAAGTGGCTGCAACCAATGTGTGCAATGCGGAGGGAAGGACCAAGATGATGACGTTGTTTTCTTGTGCAAGTTTGATAAGCTCCACACTTTTGGTATGAGAAGCGTGTCCATCTAGAAGCAAAAGCACCGGCTTTTCAGGTTGGGGATGAGAAAACTCAATGAATTTCTTGAACCAAGTAATAAACTGTCTTGCTGAATCGATCCATTCTCTCGTGATAGACGGCAAATGAGTCGAGAGAAAAGTCATCCAACACATGGGTTACTTGTTTTATAGGAAAAATAAACATTGTGGGCATATATTTACCATCAGCACTCATACATGTTTCAGCAGTAATGAGAACATTTTCACTGGAAGATAAAAGTCAACTTGCTTTTTTTCTCCACGCAGAGCTAGTACTTTTGACGGTTTTGGCTCTATTATAATACCCGTTTCATCGACATTATAAATGTCATTAGGTAAGAATTTGTATTTATTGTAAACAAACTCTAATAAATTAAAAAATGATTTGAAAATGCTGTACGGTTAAAGTCCTTTGCGCTTGCAGGAGAAGTTTCTTCGAACATTTTTTGCGATAATTGCTTATGCTGCTGAAGAAATCGTCGAGCCATTTTTGCCCTGCTTTTTTATTCCCTGTTGAAGTGATGACGAATGTTGTTCTTTTCAGCAAATTCAAATGCGAGTTTGCTTATATCTATTAAAGTGAGGCCAAATTAACCTTTCTTTTAAAAGCAGTATGTGTTTTACAAGTTCCTCTTCTTGAGCCTCTGAGAAAGTTTTTATAACTGTCTAATAATTTTTTGGGGGGGGGCAGCGTCTAAAGAAGACAGATTTTCCTTTTTAGCTTTCATTATCCTACTGATCAGAGTAGATCGAGGAACGTTATGGAACGCAGCAGCTCTTCTGCTGCTAATTTTCCCCTTCATAACATCTTGATTGCTGCAGCCATGTTTTCTTCAGAGCAGCAGGTCTTGATTTCTGGGCAGCTTTTAAAGGAGACAGACTTTCCTTTTTAGCTTTTTTATTATCCTATGGATCCAGAGTAGAATCGAGGAACGTTATGGAACGCAGCAGCTCTTTTGCTGCTAATTTTTCCCTTCATAACATCTTTGATTGCTGCCGCCATGTTTTCCTTTCAGACCATAGGTCTTGATTTTCTGGGCAGCTTCTAACGAAGAACAGACCTCTTTTTTTTAGCTTTCCTTCATTCCTATTTCTTATAGTAGAAAAAGAATCTTATGGGCTTTTAGGCAGTCTTTTGTGTAGGTCCTTCCCTATTAACATCTTCTAAGCCATTGCTGCACGCCCTGTTTTCCTTTAGACCCCGCCGGTCTTGATTTCTGGGGCATCTTCTAAAGGAGACATGGACTTCCTTTTCAGCTTTTATTATGCCTATATTGTCAGAGTAGATACGAGGAACGTCATAAACCTCAGGTCAGCTTCTATTGTAGGTAATTCCCTTATCCTCCTAACATCTTTGATTGCTGCAGCCATGTTCTCTTCAGACCAGAGGTGCTTGGTTTTAGCCTCTAAAGGAGACAGACCTCTTTTTTCAGCTTCCGTATACCTATATTGTAGAGAGGAAACAGGAACCTTATTGGTTTTAGCAGCTTCTCTGTAGGTCATTCCCTTATTAATATCTTTGATTGCTGCAGCCATGTTTTCCGTAGACCAGCTCTGTTTTTCAGTCATATCTAAAAAAATAATAATAATAATAAATAAAATAAAATATTATATGTAAAAATCATAGGGTAAATGATATTTTTAAAAATATTTGTGTCCGATTATTGTAAGAATAAATAACCGGGTGAAAATAATTTGACAATTTTTTACGCGAAAATTATGTGAAAACTATTATTTTAGATTATTTTTACGTAATTTTTACATTAAGCTTCTAAAGGAGACAGACCTCTTTTTTCAGCTTCTGTGTAGGTCATTCCCTTATTAACATCTTCGATTGCTGCAGCCATGTTTTCTTCAAACCAGAGGTTCTGGATTTTCTGGGCAGCTTCTAAAGGAGACAGACCTCTTTTTTCAGCTTCTGTGTAGGTCATTTCCTTATTAACATCTTCGATTGCTGCAGCCATGTTTTCTTCAAACCAGAGGTTCTGGATTTTCTGGGCAGCTTCTAAAGGAGACAGACCTCTTTTTTCAGCTTCTGTGTAGGTCATTTCCTTATTAACATCTTCGATTGCTGCAGCCATGTTTTCTTCAAACCAGAGGTTCTGGATTTTCTGGGCAGCTTCTAAAGGAGACAGACCCTCTTTGTTTCAGCTCCTGTATACCTCATTCTGTAATACGGAAACAGGAACCCTTATTGGGTTTTCGCTGCTCTTTGTGGTCTTCTTTATATTACATCTTCGATTGCTGCACGCCATGTTTTCCGTATGCACAGCTTTGTTTATTCCGTCATATTAACAAAAATGACCAGCTCTGTTTTTCAGGAAATAATTACTATACATAAAATAGACATGTAAAACTCATAAGGTGAATAGGATGTGGTTTTAAACATATTTTCTGATCCGATTATTGTAAGAATACTAACCGTGTGAAAATAATTTTACAATTTTTTACGCGAAATTATGGTGAAAACTATTATTTTAATTATTTTTTTACGTTAATTTTTACATTAAACTATCGGTCGATTCTGTGCATATTTGTAATTTTTCATAAATTTATGTCTATCAACACGTTTGAGTTAAGCAACACTACACCGACAACTTTTTAGATGTAAATACGGGCCGATATGTTGTAATATTTTCAAAAAAAAATGCTACGTATTGATAACGATTAAGAAGGTGTAGATAATTATTTATGAGTTTTTGCATATCTTACTTAGTTATTTTTATGTGTGTGATCTATTGCATCTAACACAAAAAATATATTTTGTAAGATAAAAAAATATTTTTATATTTTTTATGTTTCTTTAATATTTTATTTTTATATTTTATAAAATTATAAAATTTTATATTTTATTAAGCCGTGTATATTTATGCATGCAAGTAGATAATTTTTAATATGTAAGTAAAATTCTTTATGGTCATTTACACCATTAATAAATGAACTATATTTTGTAATTAATTTTAGGGATATTTAAATAAATAAAACATATTTAAATCAACTTGCAAACTGTTTATTTTCTCTACGTTATAGTAAAACACTTCCAGAAGTGAAGATGAGTATTAAAAGAAGTATTAAAAGGAATACGTCAATTTACATAATTGTTGTAAAATGTAGAAAATAGTGAACATTCCTTACGATTTATTATAACTTTATACGATTTGTATTTTTTCATAAAAATAGGAAAAATAGTACTGAATCTTGAATGAACTCATAATGCTAAGAAATATATTAGCCACGTATCACAGGGAATGTACTGACATAAAAAATTTAAATGCCTTTTACGTGAAACTTGTTCAACTTGTTTAATGCTGTGTAAAAAGATGTAGAAAATTGTAAATTGTTATAATATTGCTAAAATAATTATAAATTGCTAAAAAAAATTCATTATGATTTGTAAAAATCTGTAAAAATAACAATTTTTACAGCTTCTACAATTTACTACATCTTCATAAATATGTTCATAAAATGTTGTTGAAACTTGTAAAAATTTTTAAATACTTTTTACAACTCATTATAATTTATTGCAATTTATCATGAACTTCTACAATTTTCACAATTTTGTAGAAATTTGCAATTTGTTGTTTAAAATTTCAATTTCTGGTAGTAAATGTAAAAGTAATTGTTCTAAAATCATTTCCACCAAATAATACACGACTGTTTTTTCTTTCATTGTATGAGGTGTGGGTCAAATCCGGAATAAAAAGGAAACCAAGGCTACACTTTTCAAATACTGATTAAAAAAAAATGTTAGCAATATTTCATAATATCGTACTACTACTTTATAATGCAGCTACATCCTTTAAGTGTAAAAAAGAAAATATTAGACTTATTTATATTTATACACAAAAAAGATATATAATTCTAAGTAGAATCGTGCAAATGTGACAACTTACCCCCATACCCAGGGTTGGTTGTTACGTGACTCCGGATTCGTTATCACTTATCATGTATCTTTCATATAGAGGAAACATACGACAAATAATTCCTGGTTTAATATTTTATTAATGTTAGTGACAGTTTCTTGTAGATACTTAATAATATTTTGCAGCATAAATTAAACGAAAAATTAGTGATTTTTAACCTGAACTTTGTTAATATTAAACTTTGTAATATAATACAATTCTCTCATAAACTTAGAGTAAAGAAAAGAATAATAATTCTCATAAACTTTGAATCTCATCTCATTTGAGACAACTTATCTCGAACGGTCATTTTAAACAAAGAAGATTATATTTATAAACTATATGTTGCAATGACGGTTAACTAAATACAGGAAAATATCTGAAACTATAATATTTCTTATGACTAAAAAGAAATTACGATTAGTAATTCCAAAAACCAACGGGACAATAAAAATAGAGGTAAGAATAGTTTATTTACCACGTCCAATTTTTAAGAAATGCTTGTAAATATATCATATGCGATGTTTTTGAAACGAGCTATTTCGTACACCCAACTAGCACATTTAGGAGCAACCTATATTATAGAGAAGAATATGCCACTTCATCTATTTAGTGAAAAATAAGCTTTATGACAACTTATTCGTGTGTCCTCTAGCCCCGGTCTCCCCTACTCGGTTTTGCCTTAATACGAGAAGAATAATAAACACGGCGGTTGTACATTTCGCCGTACAAAGTAAGTTCAAAGATTAGTGCGATATACTCTCTACCACGTACAGAATGCAATGGCTTCACTTACCGAATTTTTCCTATCCAGATGCTTCTGTGTAGACAGAGTTTACGACTGGCCTCGTTTTATTATTGCCCCCTATATCGATTATCTGGTGCGAAAAACTTTACAACGTTTCCTTAAAGAAAATATCGTGTGCACGTGAGCATTATTATATTTTCATGATAATTTCAACAATGCTACACTTATAAAAGAAAGATAAACACATTTCATCAGTAAGGGTTTTAGAAAGTTAAGAAAAAAATTATAACGTCTCAGCCATATAATATGAAGTTGAGAGTAATAAATTAATAATTTGTATAAACTGAAAAAACGAAAATAATGTTAACATAATTAATTAAGTAATATTTAACTAACTGTTAGTAGTACGGTTAAATATAGATTACAAGAACATAATAATGTGAAATAATGTATTAATGAAAAATGTTATTAATACAAATAGCGTATCGTTTGAGAAAAATGACTAAAATAAAAGAGCATAATTTAAAACATAAAATCTCCCATGATAGCACATATTAGGTTCATATATGTTTCTTGAATACGTATACATAGTTTCATAACCGTATAGGACCATTAAGAAACGTTTGAACAAAAATGTTTTTAAAACCATGATTTAAGAAACGTATTTTTACGTTTCTACAGTTAACAAAAATACCTATTTGTTAAATTTTTCCTTTAAAAATTATAATTTGCTTTATCTATACATTATATAATTATAGCTTTAATAGCATTTTTTGAAACATTTAAATTTATATTGCACTAATTATTATTAACAAAATAAATCATTTTATCCATGCATATATATCCATTTATTTACTTGAATTAAGTTTGTCCTACCGGTTTTAATCTATTTGTCATCGGACAAATCTGAGCTTAGAAAACTTCCAACAGTTGCAAAATAAACATTCTGCTGAACGTGGCCATTGAAAAAACATTTATACGTGTGTTCCGTTTTGAAGAACTTCCTGAACTAGTGCACATGAGTAATGCAATTAAGAGTGAGACAAGTATATTTGTTTCACTTCAACTTATTGCACGAATGTGTACCATTTCAGGAGTTTCTTCGAAAGGAAATATATGCATAGATGGTATATGCATAAATCTTATAGACACATTCTCACGCAATGTCTCAAGAACGTCATAACCCCGTTTTCAAAAAACGTGAAAAGTAGGAATTGTTAATGTCTAATCTCAAAAATTTGAATTTGGTGCGAAAAAAACAGAAGCTTCTGAGCTGATTCAAATTCGCATTAAGTCCTATCCGGTTGAAATTGTACAAACAGAAAACTTAAACGGAATACACATTGATGCCTCCAAGTACGGATACACGTGCTATAAGATTTCAGAAATTCGACTCACGGGGATGCGCCTTATATCCAGATAGAATCTATGCAAAATTGGCAATAATATAGCTGCGAAAATTTAGAATTTATTGTTTTACGAATTATCTTTAAAAGTTACTAATTGCCATGTGTTTTTTCCGTTTGACAATGAATCATAAAGCTCTGCTCGCTAGATGGGCTTTGCTACCTTGAAAGATTCGATTAAGTACATGTATTTTACAGTAAACTAGACATCATAGATGCGCGCTTCTCTCGCGCTATGCCGGTTTTTTTCTAGGATATATCGTCCCAGGTAAAAATAGCACATGTAGATGCGATTATTCACTGGAGATCCACTGCCGTGTAATATACTAATAGATGAGTAAAAGAAGTAAAAGTATTACCGCGAGAATTCGAAGGTTCAACGAGAGGATGCGAACTCATAAATTATTCATTCGCTATAGCGGGACGAAGGACAACGCCATGGCTACGTTATAAGAGGCGGATTACTATTTAGAGAGGACAATGGCGATATACAATTAGTAGCGCCGAACTGTTTGCAATTTCTGATAGTACGGCGTGGTCACGAAAATAGTCACTTTTGCGGTTGAAAATGCTGTGGATTTAGAATAATCGAAGAAGATTTGAAAGAATGTGTGCGACTCGTATAATGCTTGATTTAGACAAAGTGTATTACCAATATCTGTACAATGCAATCTGAATTTCTCCGTGGAACAAGGAGCCATTACAGTGGTTTCTGATGGAGCATGAGGATAATCAGCAAACACGTCTCTATTCAATGGGTATATTCCCGATTTTTTAAAACCTTCTATAGCCCTTTGTCTTAGAGCTGCTCTAGAAAAAGCTTTTTCGTATAGTAGGGACACTTTATACATTGGTACATATTGTTTGTAATAATTTTGCCATTTTTGCATCTCTTGTTCATAGTATGTTATCAAAGGAGGTATGAATGATACGTCAAGTGGCTGCAACCAATGTGTGCAATGCGGAGGGAAGGACAAGATGATGACGTTGTTTTCTTGTGCAAGTTTGATAAGCTCCACACTTTTGGTATGAGAAGCGTGTCCATCTAGAAGCAAAAGCACCGGCTTTTCAGGTTGGGGATGAGAAAACTCAATGAATTTCTTGAACCAAGTAATAAAACTGTCTTGCTGAATCGATCCACTCTCGTGATAGACGGCAAATGAGTCGAGAGAAAAGTCATCCAACACATGGGTTACTTGTTTTATAGGGAAAATAAACATTGTGGGCATATATTTACCATCAGCACTCATACATGTTTCAGCAGTAATGAGAACTTTTTCACTGGAAGATAAAAAGTCAACTTGCTTTTTTTCTCCACGCAGAGCTAGTACTTTTGACGGTTTTGGCTCTATTATAATACCCGTTTCATCGACATTATAAATGTCATTAGGTAAGAATTTGTATTTATTGTAAACAAACTCTAATAAATTAAAAAATGATTGAAATGCTGTACGGTTAAAGTCCTTTGCGCTTGCAGGAGAAGTTTCTTCGAACATTTTTTGCGATAATTGCTTATGCCTGCTGAAGAAATCGTCGAGCCATTTTTGCCCTGCTTTTTTTATTTCCCTGTTGAAGTGATGACGAATGTTGTTCTTTTCAGCAAATTCAAATGCGAGTTTGCTTATATCTATTAAAGTGAGGCCAAACAACCTTTCTTTTAAAAGCAGTATGTGTTTTACAAGTTCCTCTTCTTGAGCCTCTGAGAAAGTTTTATAACTGTCTAATAATTTTTTGGGGGCAGCGTCTAAAGAAGACAGACTTTCCTTTTTAGCTTTCATTATCCTACTGATCAGAGTAGATCGAGGAACGTTATGGAACGCAGCAGCTCTTCTGCTGCTAATTTTCCCCTTCATAACATCTTTGATTGCTGCAGCCATGTTTTCTTCAGAGCAGCAGGTCTTGATTTTCTGGGCAGCTTTTAAAGGAGACAGACTTTCCTTTTTAGCTTTTTTTATTATCCTATGGATCAGAGTAGATCGAGGAACGTTATGGAACGCAGCAGCTCTTTTGCTGCTAATTTTTCCCTTCATAACATCTTTGATTGCTGCAGCCATGTTTTCTTCAGACCAGTAGGTCTTGATTTTCTGGGCAGCTTCTAAAGAAGACAGACCTCTTTTTTTAGCTTCCTTCATCCTATTTCTTATAGTAGAAAAAGGAACCTTATGGGTTTTAGCAGCTTTTGTGTAGGTCATTCCCTTATTAACATCTTCTATTGCTGCAGCCATGTGCTGCAGCCATGTTTTCTTCAGACCAGAGGTGCTTGCTTTTCTGGGCAGCTTCTAAAGGAGACGGACCTCTTTTTTCAGCTTTCTTATGCCTATATCGTAAAGTAGGATAAGGAACCTTATGGGTTTTAGCAGCTTTTTTGTAGGTAATTCCCTTATTAACATCTTTGATTGCTGCAGCCATGTTTTCTTCAGACCAGAGGTTCTGGATTTTCTGGGCAGCTTCTAAAGGAGACAGACCTCTTTTTTCAGCTTCCGTATACCTATATTGTAGAGAGGAAACAGGAACCTTATTGGTTTTAGCAGCTTCTCTGTAGGTCATTCCCTTATTAATATCTTTGATTGCTGCAGCCATGTTTTCCGTAGACCAGCTCTGTTTTTCAGTCATATCTAAAAAAATAATAATAATAATAAATAAAATAAAATATTATATGTAAAAATCATAGGGTAAATGATATTTTTAAAAATATTTGTGTCCGATTATTGTAAGAATAAATAACCGGGTGAAAATAATTTGACAATTTTTTACGCGAAAATTATGTGAAAACTATTATTTTAGATTATTTTTACGTAATTTTTACATTAAGCTTCTAAAGGAGACAGACCTCTTTTTTCAGCTTCTGTGTAGGTCATTCCCTTATTAACATCTTCGATTGCTGCAGCCATGTTTTCTTCAAACCAGAGGTTCTGGATTTTCTGGGCAGCTTCTAAAGGAGACAGACCTCTTTTTTCAGCTTCTGTGTAGGTCATTCCCTTATTAACATCTTCGATTGCTGCAGCCATGTTTTCTTCAAACCAGAGGTTCTGGATTTTCTGGGCAGCTTCTAAAGGAGACAGACCTCTTTTTTCAGCTTCTGTGTAGGTCATTCCCTTATTAACATCTTCGATTGCTGCAGCCATGTTTTCTTCAAACCAGAGGTTCTGGATTTTCTGGGCAGCTTCTAAAGGAGACAGACCTCTTTTTTCAGCTTCTGTGTAGGTCATTCTTTTATTAACATCTTCGATTGCTGTAGCCATGTTTTCTTCAAACCAGAGGTTCTGGATTTTCTGGGCAGCTCCTAAAGGAGACAGACCTCTTTTTTCAGCTTCTGTGTAGGTCATTCCCTTATTAACATCTTCGATTGCTGCAGCCATGTTTTCCGTAGACCAGCTCTGTTTTTCATTCCTATCTTTAAAAAAAAATAATAATAACTATCAAAATAAAATATTATATGTAAAAATCATAGAGGTGAATAATATTTTTAAAATATTTTTGTCCGATTATTGTAAGAATAATAACCGGGTGAAAATGAATTTTACAATTTTTTACGCGAAAATTATGGCAAAACAACTTATGATGTTTTATTTTAGATTATTTTTACGTAATTTTTACATTAAACTATCCGATTTGTGCCATATTTGTAGTTTTTCATAAATTTTACGTAGAAAGTTTTTATGCAACTACAATTTTTAGATGTAAATACGCAATATGTTTTAACATTTTACAAAAAAAAGGATGCTACTTATTGACATAACGATTAAGAAATTAGATAATTATTTATGAGTTGTTGCATATCTTACTTAGTTATTTTTTATGTGTGTGATCTATTGCGCATCGCATATCTACACAAAAAATAGATTTTGTAAGATAGAAAAAGTATTTTTTTATATTTTTATGTTTTTTATATTGTATTTTATTTTTATATTTTATAAAATTATAAATTTTATATTTTATTAGCCCGTGTATATATATGCAAGTAGATAATTTTTATATGTAAGTAATAAAATTCTTTATGGTTATTTACATCAAACATTAATAAATGAACTATATTTTGTAATTAATTTTAGGGACGATGTTTGAAGTAAATAAAATATATTTAAATCAACTTGCCAAACTGTTTATTTTCTCTACGTTATAGTAAAACACTTCAGAAGTGAAGATGAGTATTCAAAGAAGTATTAAAAGGAATACGTCAATTTTACATAATTGTTGTAAAATGTAGAAAATAGTGGGAACATTCCTTACGATTTATTATGAACTTTATACGATTTGTATTTTTTCATAAAAATAGATTAAAAATAGTACTGAATCTTGAATGAACTCATAATGCTAAGAAATATATTAGCCACGTACACAGGGAATTTAACTGACATAAAAAATTTAAATGCCTTTTACGTGAAACTTGTTCAACTTGTTTAATGCTGTGTAAAAAGATTTGTAGAAACTTGTAAATTGTTTACATATTGCTAATAGGCTATAATTATAAATTGCTAAAAAAAATTCATTCAATTATTTGTAAAAATTTGTAAAAATATGACAATTTTTACAGCTTCTACAATTTACTAACTACATCTTCATATATTTTCATAAAATGTTGTTGAAACTTGTAAAAATTTTTAAATACTTTTTACAACTCCTTTAATTTTTGCAATTTATCATGAATTTCTACAATTTTCACAAATTTGTAGAAATTTGCAAAAAATTTCAATTTCTGGTAGTAAATGTAAAATTAATTGTTCTAAAATAATTTCCACCCAAATATTATTTACACGACTAGGTACTGTTGTTTCATGTGTATGAGGGGGTGGGTCAAATCCGGAAATAAAAAGGAAACCAAGGCAGTTGTACACTTTTCAAATGAACTGATTAAAAAAAAATGTTAGCAATATTTAATAATATCGTACTACTACTTTATATTGCAGTACATCCTTTAAGTGTACATAAAATAATAAAATATTAGACTTATTTATCTTTATACACATAAAAATGATGTATATAAGTTCTAAGTAGAATCGTGCAAATGTAACAACTTACCCCAATACCCAGGGGTGATTGTCACGGGACTCCGGATTCGTTAGCAATTATACGTGTATCTTTCCATATAGAGGAAAAATACGACAAATAATTCCTGGGTTATTATTTTATTAATGGTAGTGACAGTTTCTTGTAGATACTTAATAATATTTTGCAGCATAAATTTAAACGAAAAATTGTAATGATGTTTTAAACTTTAACTTTGTTAATATTAAACTTTGTAATATAATACAATTCTCTCATAAACTTAGAGTAAAGAAAAGAATAATAATTCTCATAAACTTTGAATCTCATCTCATTTGAGACAACTTATCTCGAACGGTCATTTTAAACAAAGAAGATTATATTTATAAACTATATGTTGCAATGACGGTTAACTAAATACAGGAAAATATCTGAAACTATAATATTTCTTATGACTAAAAAGAAATTACGATTAGTAATTCCAAAAACCAACGGGACAATAAAAATAGAGGTAAGAATAGTTTATTTACCACGTCCAATTTTTAAGAAATGCTTGTAAATATATCATATGCGATGTTTTTGAAACGAGCTATTTCGTACACCCAACTAGCACAATAGGAGCAACCTATATTATAGAGAAGAGTATGCCGCTTCATCTATTAAGTGAAATATATAGCTTTATGACATACTTAATCGTGGTGTCCTCTAGCCCCGGTCTCCCCTACTCGGTTTTTGCCTTAATACGAGAAGAATAATAAACACGGCGGTTATACAGATTCGCCGTACAAAGTAAAGATCAATATTTAGTGCGATATACTCTCTAACACGTACAGACTTGCAATGCTGCACGTTACCGAGTTTTTCTATACAATGCTCTGTGTTAGAAAAGAGTTTACGACGGCTCGTGTTAATTATTGCCCCGATATCGATTATCTGGTTCGAAAACTTTACACGTTTCGAAAATAACGTGAGCATTATTATATTTTCATTAATTTCAACAATGCTACACTTCTAAAAGAAAGATAAAAATTCAGTAAGGGTTTTAGAAAGTTAAGGAAAAATTAAACATATAATATGAAGTTGAGGTCATAAAATTAATAACTTGTATAACTGAAAAAAACAAAATAATGTTCACATAATTACTTCAATAAATATTTAAACTAACCTGGTTTAGTAGTACTGTTAAATAGATTACAAGACATAATAATGTGAAAATATTGTATTAATGAAACATGTTATTTACAAATAGCGTATCGTAGTTGAGAAAAATGACTAAAATAAAAGAGCATAATTTAAAACATAAAATCTCCCAGATCGCACATATTAGTTTCATATATGTTTCTTGAACGTATACATGTTTCTAACCGTATAGGACCATTAAGAAACGTTTGAACAAAAATGTTTTTAAAACCATGATTTAAGAACGTATTTTTTACGCTTTCTACAGTTAACACAAATACCTATTTGTTGAATTTTTCCTTTCAAAATTATAAGTTGCTTTATCTATACGTTTATATATTATAGCTTTAAAATAGCATTTTTTGAACATTTTAAATTTATATTGCACTAATTATTATTAACAAAATAAATCATTTTATCCATGCATATATATCCATTTATTTACTTGAAGTAAGTTTGTCCTACCGGTTTTAATCTATTTGTCATCGGACAAATCTGAGCTTATGAAAACTTCCAACAGTTGCAAAATAAACATTCGGTGCTGAACGTGGCCATTGAAAAAACATTTATACGTGTGTTTTTCCGCTTTTGAAGAACTTCCTGAACTAGTGCACATGAGTAATGCAATTAAGGGTGATCACAGTATATTTTTGTTTTCACTTCAACTTATTGCACGAATGTGTACCAGTTCAGGAATTTCTTCGAAAGGAATAGATGTCATAACGATGGTATATGCATAAAGCTTATAGAACATTCTCACGCATGTCTCAAAGACGTCATAAACAACGTTCAAAAAACGTGAAAAGTAGGAATTTATTAATGTCTATCTAAAAAATTTGAATTTGGTGCGAAAAAAACAAACTTCTGATCGATTAAAATTCGCATTCAAGTACTAAGCCGGTTGAAATTGTACAAACAGAAACTGAAACGGAATTACACATGGATGCCTCCAAGTACGGATACGGTGCTATAATATTTCAGAAATTCGCCGACGGTGATGCGCTATATCCGATATAATACTATGCAAAATTGCAATAATATAGCTGCGAAAATTTAGAATTTATTTTTAAGAATTATCTTTAAAATTGTTACTAATTGCCATGTGTTTTCGTTGACAATGAATAATAAAGATCTGCGTCGCTAGATGGGGCTTTGCTACTTGAAAGATTGATTAAGTCATATGTATTTTACAGTAAACTAGACATCATAGAGCGCGCGCTTTCTCCCGCGCTATGCCTTTTTTTTATAGGATATATCGCCCAGGTAAAAATACAAGTAGAATGTAAGATTATTCACTGATATCCACTGCCCACTGCCGTGTAATATACTAATAAATGATTAAAAAGAAGTATTACCGCGAGAATTCGAAGGCTCAACGAGAGGATGCGAACTCATAAATTATTCATTCGCTAGCGGACGAAGGACAACGCGATGGCTACGTTAATAAGAGGCGGATTACTATTTAGAGAGGACAATGGCGATATACAATTATAGCGCCGAAAATGTTTGCATTTTCTGATAGACGGCGTGGTCACGAAATAGTCACTTTGCGGTTGAAAATGCTGTGGATTTAGATAACTCGGAGAAGATTTGAAAGAATGTGTGCGACTCGATAATGCTTGCTTTAGACAAGTGTATTACCAATATCTGTACAAGGGCAATCTGCATTTCTCCGTGGAACAGGACATTACACTTTAAGTTGTATAAATAATGCCATGCATCATGCCCGCGACATGTAAATGCTGTTTGTTTTTTCGAAGATATAAGATACATAACAAAATACACTCAAAATATACTTACAAAAACAAAGCGCTTATAAAACAAATTATTGGTTTCCTAATAACGTATACCATCGAAGAAATTCGAAGTTGTCGTGAATTTTTAGCAAATGAAAAACACAGGCAGGCTAGATGGTTATTTCAATCTTATACCTAAAAGTAGGAGAAAATGGAGCAAAAACGGATGCTTTTTCGGACTTTGTCTATCTACAAGAACAGCAAGTAAAAAGATTTTGCTGACCGTTAGTAGTCTTTAGTGGACCTTGAACTATGATAAAAAACAAGGCTAGTTATTTGAAAAAAGATTTAACAAGGATAAAACGGATTTTTTAAAGATATTATAGTACCCGATTTTTGCTCCACCGGTAGAGTACAATCGGTTGAAAGCATGTAAAACATCGAAGTTACAATTACAAGTACAAATGCAGAAATTTTTTTGTTAGTGTACAATACAAAAATGTATTTTATAAACAAAAATCACAAACAAAGATATCCTCTTGCTCTACATTGTTGCCGGACTCATAGGCCCACCCTTCCATTTAATACACTGTATCCAGCGCTCGATTGTTGTTGACAAATCATTGCAAGAGATGCAGGCTTCATCTTCTTCCTAATCTCAGGATGAGCTGTCTTTCTGCTTTTTTTTTAAATTTAATTTTCAATTTAGGGGCTTCTATTTCTAACTTTCTTTTCCGAGTGGCAGTCTCCATTTCCTGCTTTTTGTACAGAGACGAAGTCAGGATGGCAGTTTTTCTCTTTTTTTATTTTCTTTTAAATATTTGTTTCTTCTTGAGAAGGGGAAGTCGAGGACATTGCAAATGTTGACGGGTGGGTTTTATTTATTTCCAGATTCACAGCTGGGCCTCATCATCTTGGATTTCCGATGGTGCTTTGGGGCAGCTTCTAAAGAAGACAGACTTTCCGGCTTGATTTTCCTGGGCCAGCTAGATCTAGGAAGGATAAATCTCAGAGCTTTTGTTTGGCTATATTTCTTTGCAGCATGTTTTCTTAGGCCAGATAGCTTGCTTTTCTGGGTAGATCGAGATGAACGTCATCAAGCTTTCTTATGCACTATATCGTAAAGTAGGATAAGGAACCTTATGGGTTTTAGCAGCTTTTTTGTAGGTAATTCCCTTATTAACATCTTTGATTGCTGCAGCCATGTTTTCTTCAGACAGAGGTGCTTGCTTTTCTGGGCAGCTTTCTAAAGGAGACAGACCTCTTTTTTCAGCTTCCGTATACCTATATTGTAGAGAGGAAACAGGGAACCTTATGGTTTTAGCAGCTTCTATGTAGGTCATTCCCTTATTAATATCTTTGATTGCTGCAGCCATGTTTTCCGTAGACCAGCTCTGTTTTTCAGTCATATCTAAAAAAATAATAATAATAATAAATAAAATAAAATATTATATGTAAAAATCATAGGGTAAATGATATTTTTAAAAATATTTGTGTCCGATTATTGTAAGAATAAATAACCGGGTGAAAATAATTTGACAATTTTTTACGCGAAAATTATGTGAAAACTATTATTTTAGATTATTTTTACGTAATTTTTACATTAACGAAATATTGTTTTATCTAGTCAAATTACACTAACAATGAGAAAAAAAATTTCTGCATTTTTCTTAGTGAATACACATATGCTAATAATAAGGAAACTGTTCTTCATTTTAGTAAATGGAGTCAAGGTTGTTTGCAAACTAATATTCACTAAAAGGTACAATATATTGTTGAATAATTCTCTCTTGAATATCTTTTTGTTCTTGAGAAGGGGAAGTCGAGGACATTGTAAATGTTGACGGGTGGGTTCATTATTCAGATATCAGAGTAGGCTCATCATCTGGATTCTGGGCTTGGGGCAGCTTCTAAGAGACGACTTTCTTTTAGCTTTCATATCCTAGTAGTAGAAGAACTATGGGTTTAGCGCTTTTGTAGGTCATCCTATAACATCTTATGCTGCATCCTGTTTTTTTAGCCAGCAGGTCTGATTTCTGGGCAGCTTCTAAAGGAGACAGACCTTCCTTTTTAGCTTTTATTATCCTATCGCTCAGAGTAGATCGAGGAACGTCATAAATCTCAGCAGCTTCTGGGTGGCTATATTTCTCCTCCATAACATCTTTGATTGCTGCAGCCATGTTTTCTTCAGACCAGAGGTGCTTGCTTTTCTGGGCAGCTTCTAAAGGAGACGGACCTCTTTTTTCAGCTTTCTTATGCCTATATTGTAAAGTAGGATAAGGAACCTTATGGGTTTTAGCAGCTTTTCTGTAGGTAATTCCCTTATTAACATCTTTGATTGCTGCAGCCATGTTTTCTTCAGACCAGAGGTGCCTGCTTTTCTGGGCAGCTTCTAAAGGAGACAGACCTCTTTTTTCAGTTTTCTCATGCCTATATTGTAGAGAGGAAACAGGAACCTTATGGGTTTTAGCAGCTTCTGTGTAGGTCATTCCCTTATTAACATCTTCGATTGCTGCAGCCATGTTTTCTTCAGACCAGAAATTCCGGATTTTCTGGGCAGCTTCTAAAGGAGACAGACCTCTTTTTTCAGCTTCCTTATGCCTATATTGTAGAGAGGAAACAGGAACCTTATGGGTTTTAGCAGCTTCTGTGGAGGTCATTCCCTTATTAATATCTTCGATTGCTGCAGCCACGTTTTCCGTAGACCAGCTCTGTTTTTCAGTCATATCTATAAAAAAAATAATAAATAAAAAAAATATTATATGTAAAAATCATGAGGTGAATAATATTTTTAAAAATTTTTTATCCGATTATTGTAAGAATAAATAACCGGGTGAAAATAATTTTACAATTTTTTAAGCGAAAATTATGTAAAAACTATTATTTTAGATTATTTTTACGTAATTTTTACATTAAACTATGCGATTTGTGCCATATTTGTAGTTTTTCATAAATTTACGTAGAAAGTTTTTATGCAACTACAATTTTTTAGATGTAAATACGCGATGTTTAACATTTTACAAAAAAAAATGCTACTTATTGATAACGATTAAGAAATTAGATAATTATTTATGAGTTGTTGCATATCTTACTTTAGTTATTTTTATGTGTGTGATCTATTGCATCTAACACAAAAAATATATTTTGTAAGATAAAAAAAATATTTTTATATTTTTTATGTTTCTTTAATATTTTATTTTTATATTTTATAAAATTATAAAATTTTATATTTTATTAAGCCGTGTATATTTATGCATGCAAGTAGATAATTTTTAATATGTAATAAAATTCTTTATGGTCATTTACACCATTAATAAATGAACTATATTTTGTAATTAATTTTTAGAGTATTTTGAAGTAAAAAAAACATATTTAAATCAATTTGCAAACTGTTTATTTCCTCTACGTTATAGTAAAACACTTCCAGAAGTGAAGATGAGTATTAAAAGAAGTATTAAAAGGAATACGTCAATTTACATAATTGTTGTAAAATGTAGAAAATAGTGAACATTCCTTACGATTTATTATAACTTTATACGATTTGTATTTTTTCATAAAAATAGGAAAAATAGTACTGAATCTTGAATGAACTCATAATGCTAAGAAATATATTAGCCACGTATCACAGGGAATGTACTGACATAAAAAATTTAAATGCCTTTTACGTGAAACTTGTTCAACTTGTTTAATGCTGTGTAAAAAGATGTAGAAAATTGTAAATTGTTATAATATTGCTAAAATAATTATAAATTGCTAAAAAAAATTCATTATGATTTGTAAAAATCTGTAAAAATAACAATTTTTACAGCTTCTACAATTTACTACATCTTCATAAATATGTTCATAAAATGTTGTTGAAACTTGTAAAAATTTTTAAATACTTTTTACAACTCATTATAATTTATTGCAATTTATCATGAACTTCTACAATTTTCACAATTTTGTAGAAATTTGCAATTTGTTGTTTAAAATTTCAATTTCTGGTAGTAAATGTAAAAGTAATTGTTCTAAAATCATTTCCACCAAATAATACACGACTGCTTTTTTCCATTGTATGAGGTGTGGGTCAAATCCGGAATAAAAAGGAAACCAAGGCTAGTTGTCACACTTTTCAAATACTGATTAAAAAAAATGTTAGCAATATTTCATAATATCGTACTACTACTTTATAAGCTACATCCTTTAGGTGTAAGAAAGAAAAATTATTAGACTTATTTATATTTATACACAAAAAAGATATATAATTCTAAGTAGAATCGTGCAAATGTGACAACTTGCCCCCATACCCCGGGTTGATTGTCACGTGACTCCGGATTCGTTATCACTTATCACGTGTCTTTCATATAGAGGAAACATACGACAAATAATTCCTGGTTTAATATTTTATTAATGTTAGTGACAGTTTCTTGTAGATTTAACTTAATAATATTTCGCAGCTTAAACGAAAAATTAATGATTTTTAACTTGAACTTTGTTAATTTTAAACTTTGTAATATAATACAATTCTCTCATAAACTTAGAGTAAAGAAAGGAATAATAATTCTCATAAACTTTGAATCTCATCTCATTTGAGACAACTTATCTCGAACGGTCATTTTAAACGAAGAAGATTATATTTATAAAATATGTTGCAATAACGGTTAACTAAATACAGGAAAAATTATCTGAAACTATAATATTTCTTATGACTAAAAAGAAATTACGATTAGTAATTCCAAAAACCAACGGGACAATAAAAATAGAGGTAAGAATAGTTTATTTACCACGTCCAATTTTAAAAAAATGCTCGTAAATATCACGGGCGATGTTTTTGAAACGAGCTATTTCGTACACCCAACTAGCACAATAGGAGCAACCTATATTATAGAGAAGAATATGCCACTTCATCTATTAAGTGAAGTATAAGCTTTATGACAACTTATTCGTGTGTCCTCTAGCCCCGGTCTTCCCTACTCGGTTTTGCCTTAATACGAGAAGAATAATAAACACGGCGGTTGTACATTTCGCCGTACAAAGTAAAGATCAAAATTAGTGCGATATACTCTCTAACACGTACAGAATGCAATGCTGCACTTACCGAATTTTTCTATACAGATGCTCTGTGTAGAAAGAGTCTACGACGGCTCGTTTTATTATTGCCCCGATATCGATTATCTGGTTCGAAAACTTTACACGTTTCCTTAAAAAAAATATCGTGTGCACGTGGGCATTAACACAATTAATAACACGATTTAACCAAGGATAGCAGCACCTGTCACGAAGAAATAGAAGTACCGGTCGACCAATAGGCTGCGTTCCTAGGTTGGCCTATGTATACTCTTTCTTTGATTTAATGAAAAATAAAAATAAGAAAAATGTGGTACCCGATTATATACTATACTTTTCCTTACAATTCTATCAAAAATTATATTGATCATTTTGGACCACAGCCTTCAACTAAAAAAAGATATCGTTATATTTTTGTAGTCGCAGATGCATTTTCAAAATTTGTGTGGCTATTCGGAATACGATCAACCAGATTAACAGAGGTTTTATATAAATTAAATACATTGGTTGTAAATTGGTATGTACATACAAAGTCTTGACATGTACAAACCTTTCGTCACCCTTAGGGAAAGTAAAGAAATAACAATTTGAGTTTTTGCTCGTAGTTTGACAGTCTCGAACACTGCGAATTTTATAACTTTTCTTTTATTCATTTTGGCGACACACTGATTTGCACTGATTAACGAATTTTTAATTTTTACGATACTAGTCGGTTGATATGATTGTGATTAATCCGATTGCTAAACGTAAATACCCACTATATTTCACCGAAAATTTGAGCGCTGTGGCGTCACACCAACTTTGCATTACCACATATACATAAATTCTCTGATTGGCACCATCGAAAATGGCGATACGCAAACCACAAAAAAGGGTTAAGTGACAGTACTAGTTATACTATGCCCTAACTATCGGCCAAATATGGACATGTGACCAATAGAGCAGCTAGCGCGCGCGATAACGTCGTGCACGACGCGCGATATCCAATAAGCGTGCAGCGATGAATAGAAAAGCTGTACGTTCTGCCGGAGCCCAACATAGAGGCAACTAGAAATCACTAAAATTCCCCATGCGGATGCATGTCATTGGTTAATCAATTTCCTTTGTAACTTAGTCGATAGCCAATAAAGAGAACATATAAATGTAATATATCGTTTTTTCGCTTTTTCTTTTTATTTAACACAACGATTAATGATAATAATTATACGCTATAAACCTTGCTTGATCAATAAGAAACTTATATACGGAAGCACATATCAAAGTATGTTGTAGTTATCGAGAACTAAGGTAACAAAGGTTCGGCCCGGTGAAACGCATACTCCCTCGTCTTCGCCAACCGAAGGTTGTGAGGGAGCAGTCGGGAGAAAAAGTCTTTATTATTAAAACAAAACGTTTTTATAATAAGAGGTTTTTAAACTATATATTTAACTATATTTAAGCTATATATTTTCCAATAAATTTTATTGGAAAAGAAACGTTCCATCGAACGCTTTTCGAATGGACATATTTATTCATGAGAAACGTTTCTAGAAATCGGTTATAAAACGTTTCGAAAAAACGCTTATAAAACATTTCTGAAACGTGTATGTGCTACCTGGGTAGCGATAAAATTGCCGACAAAGCTACGCCATTGATGCATGGCTTCCGATAGGTTGAAAATTTTGTCGCTATCGCTATCGCTATTGCCTCGCAAAAACTTGTACCTGTGTAAAAAACTTAATGTGGACACAGATTATATCATTATATTCATTATAATATACCAGATCTGTTGCTCTGTTGCGATATCAGATTGTTATACAAACTCATGAAGAGTCACACACTTTAGTTTAATTATCGGCCGCTTGGTGCCTTTCACCTTGTATCTTTGCGATTATTTAAGTTGTTTGCAAAATTTATGTTATACATTTATATTAGAATTTATAATATTTTAGTCGAAAATCTTGCAAATAATTGGATAACTTTATATCTTTAATATTAACTAAGTTTTATTATTTAGTTTAATTTTACTATTAGCTCCATTTCGGAAAAATAAAATTTACAAAAAGTTTCCTTAATTCTCGATAGCAGTTGTTTTGTAATGATTCTTATATAAGGATGGGGCATAGATGGATACTTTGGATCCTATAAGGTAGAACTCATGGTCCGATCTTGTACTCAAGATCGTTCTCGTCATACACTCGAAATGTTGTATGGTCATTTTACTTGCTGGGGATGGTAGTCTTAAGACTGTCCAGACATTCGGACGGTCTTGAGTATACGCTCGGACTGTGAATATTGTTTCTAAGGATCTGGTAATCTGATACTAGTCAGAAAAGTGTCATCTTTACCTTTACCTTTACCTGTATCTTATAAGACTAATAAAATCATATAATTCATCATTATATAATTAGGAAATTGTTTCTTCATTCGGTTTTTACTGCAATATGCATTATGTGAAACAAATAAAAACCGGTGATAATATTCAAAAGAAATCAAATATAGCATTGCGATTGAGGACAACCGTTGTTGAATCGATTACGTATCGATCACAATTGGATATAGATATTGGTAACAATTCTGTGTCGGTCCGACCATATTGTGTATTGATCATAATTGTATTTAATCTCGATCATCCTCAATTGCAATACTATACTCTGTACATATTACAGTAAAAATCGAGTGAAAAAGCAGTTTCCTTGTTCCATTTCCACTAGTTATATTCACCATTATTGTGTTCAATTAATATTATTATAGTAGTAATAGTTCTTAAATTCGGCTTTCCACGATCTCAGTTTCAATGGTAAGTCGGTGGTTTTACCCGACGTAAATTCAGCTTTCCACGATCTCAGTTTTAATAGTAAGTCGGTGATTTTACCCGACGGTTCACATACTAACTAATATACTCGATCACGTAATAATTTAAAAAGTCAGGTAATGGTTTAGGTTTAGGTGCTTGCAGCACCAGGGCTGGCTGAACTGGTAACGTTGACTACCATTTTTTTTTTACAAAAATTGTATTTTTTTATTTTTGCAATATATGACTACAGGATGATAGCAGATATTTGTTCTGATATCGCAACGGTTCCGGTATCCGGTATCCTGTGTCCGCATTAAACTCGTGTTTTGCCGATAGAGCCTCCCGATATAATCTGACAGCAGATTGTTGGCAAAAACCGAGTAAAATCTGTTCATTCTTTAAACATTTAAATGAAATACAGCATTAAAATTTTTAATGGTAGATTTTGTTCACTTTCTACGATCAAACTGCCATTACATTCTTTTAGCAAAATTTGAGTTGTTATATTTCTGCTGGCATTCTATCGGCAACATTTGCGGCAGATATTTTCAAAGTCTATTCTTGACATATTTGGGCCGGGCTATGTAGGAATAATGTTTATGAAATGAAAAATTCTGTTGAATTTTTGACGACAATCTGCTGTCAGATTATGACGGGCACACTCTTCCAGCACAATAAGGCATGAGTTTAATGCAGACAGAGATGATACCGGATCCGTTGCGATATCTGAACAAATATCTGCTATCAGCCTGTAGTCATATATTGCAGGCAGTTTGTTTATTACTGGGATAATATCGTTTGTTATAAGTTTTAAGTTTTAATCGCTGATTAAGAAGAAGGGTGCAATTGCGAAATTATTTTACAAAACTGCTCATATTTCTTTTTTCTTTTTCATTATTAAATTAACATATTTGAACCATTGAATCTTTTCTCATTATTGTTCTCGTCATTAAGTCAATGTATTCAAATAATTAAACAAATTTTTTTCTTTATATGATTGACTACAATTTCGATTTACGTGAAAAAAATTCTACGATCATATTTAAAAGAATGATAATACGCGCGGTTGTATATATCTTGCAGATACATCGGCATGCATCTATTATATTGAGCCTATATAACTTTACATTATGTTATTATTTCATTTAATAGTTTATCTATATAATTAATAGAATGCTAACAAGCTACATCAACATAATTCTATTAATAATTTCTTACCATAATTATAATACAAACTCAAACATTAAGTCACGTTACATTTATTGCCGTGATATCTTGATAGTTCTCAGTGTTCTCAGTACTACTTTCATTCTCTTATGATTTTATAAAACTATTTGTGGGGCTACTTAAAAATAATATTTCGGAATTGTTACATTATAGTTAATAGCCAGAACTATTTTCTTTCTCGCAATCAGTGCAAACTGTAAAGTAAGAGTCGCCCGAAAAGTTTTGCGTTTCGTTCGAAAGGCCGTCCCGTTCTAAAAATTCTACGCCAAGGCGTAGCGCGCGACCATGCGAAACATCGTCAGGGGTCGGCCTCGATGGACGATCGATATGATGGATCACCGTGGCCCTCGCAGACTCCCAGCGCGAGGAGAAGAGCTCGATCTCGGTTCTCCATTCTCGCGCATAAATCGAGCGCCGGGCCGCGGCCGATGGGGCTTTATTTCCGGTACTTAAGCCGAGCCGTCGGAAAGCCGTCGGATACAAAGCCAAAGCGCCATAACCACTTAAGGGAGCTTTTCGCCCACCGTGGGTGGTTCATAGCGGAATCGCGGAGTAAGCGGATTTGGCCGCTGTTATATCTTTATAAATGGAACTACTCGGGGGCTCCCGTCCGCGCGCGCGCCAGCGCGGACGTTCCATATCGCTCAGAGGATTTGCAAAATTACGCCTTTGTTGCCGGTCGCGCCGATCCCGACTGGAAAATCTCAAGAAAAATTGTCGTTGGTCTCTGAGCCGTCAGATTGACGCGGATCGCCTGGCGAGTAATGACACTCCGGTAATTGACACTTTACCGCAGAGTTGTGTGGTAAATTTCAAGATTACACCTATAATATAAATTATGTTTACACGAATCTTTTTCATAGATGATCAATGTGAATTAATATAAATTGATGATTGATTTTGGTAAATTGATTAATTTCTTTAAACTGTATATATTTTTGCAAATAATTCTACAAAAATAAAAAATAGTTTTAAACTAGATTAGATTAGATCCATTTTAGTTATATTTATTTGTTAACTATACAATGTGACATATATAAAAAATATAATTACTGTAATTATTTGGCTAGTGATTAATTACTTATTTTCAGTATTAAAAGAACTGTTTTTAATGCTTTTAATGCTGAAAATAAGTAATTATAATCACTAGCCAAATAATCGCACTATTAAACTTCTGTAAGGGATGATATTAATATAGAAACATTATTTTACAGGATATATTCTTATAGATGGCGATTAATAAACGATCATTTTTTTCTGTTATTTTATTTATGTAGAGAAAAGAATGTAATGATTTCTTGGCCGTGTTACGCAATGGCGATATCCCAGAATACTGATTTTCCGACTACGGAAATCTTCCTGGGAATATAACGTGTGCCTGCCGAGTGGCATTATCATGCACCGAGAATGTTTTCACAAGTTACGCACGTAATTTAGCTGTAGAGCTAACAATTTCGAACATAACTAATCTTCAATCCTTGTCAGTATTGATAAAATGACAAACAATTCTTTAATAAGGACACTAAACATGTATTTTTTTTAAAGAAGATTTAAGAATTAACAACAGTAGGTACGCTCGCTCGGCATTCGTAATCAAGCGTTCGCTGATAAATCATTTAGTGCCATCTACGAATTATTTGTTATATTTACGTATAAAATGTATGTATACACGCAGTTGACGCAGTGACACGCACTCACAGCACGCAGAGAATAACAGAGAACGCGAAAAAACACAGCTGTCTGTGTCATATGCCAGCTGTATGCACATTGCACGTCAAAGATACAATACATATTGCATTATGTTGGAAAAATCAGTATCGTCCAGTACGGACAATCAGTTATCCAAAGAAGATTATTTAATAATGAGAGCTAAGCAGGCACTACCGAGCGATATTTATGCCGCTAAATCTTGGCTAATTACCGCAAAATCATTATTTCCGCATAGCGCGAAAGTTCAGGTTAGTACCGGCTCGTCATTGTACATATACTTGATCTCTTTGCTTCTTTATTTTATATATTTACTTTATATTTTTTTCCTCTACTTTTTTTTATACGAAGTAATTTCCGAAGAGTATTGTCATAATTTTCAATAACTGGATTTGAATCAAGGTTTGTCTCTGTAATGATCATATAGGTACTGATTTCAATCTTTTCTGCTTTCAGTTTGAGGCATATCGTATCGAGAAATTGTCAAAAAATGTGAAAGAGGCAGCGAAATGCTTTAGCGAGATGTGAGTATCGATCACTATTGAAATTTATGTACATATAAGACTTTCTTTTAATCTTTTCTTAAACGTAAGCACAGATTCCAAAATTTTCCGGACGATCGCGATATATGGAAAGAGATAGAAACGATAACGACGTGTCTTCGCTTAGAACAGTGCGACAGCGAGGCTGAATTTTTGTGCCAGATGTTTCAACATATCCCGCAGGATCTACAACATAGGCTGCTCGTAATGACAGCGGATCATAGCGAAGACACGATGGAACATTGCAAATTATTGCTATTGCTACTGCGCAAGTTTCCTCAAACCATAGCGACTCATGGAGTATGTATCTTGAATTATGAATGAGAGGATGCTTTGATTTTTAGGCGATACTTATTTGCGTTATTGTTTTAGCCACGTTTGGTGGAAACTCTGTTAACTGCGGAGAAACACAGTCATCCAGGCCGAGCTGTGAATGGTTTCAGAAGATTATTGGCATGCGACGCATTGCCACTGCTTGGTGGTGCTGTAGTAGAATTGAATGCTCGTCTCAGCTTACGATTGTTATGTAAGGCTGTAGAATTTTATTTAGCGTACATACAGCAGCCACAAGACACGCAAATTCAAAATCCATGGGACAGACTTTTCCAAATCGTGGAGCTAATAGGCAAGAAATTAGGATGGGAATTGAGCAGTTTATTTGCTATGCCTTGGAATCGCGAAACATACAGCGATAGACTGCAACAGTATGCGATTGCACATAGCACTGGTCTGTGCGACGAGCCTATTGTCAGGCAATTATTGATGTGTACAATTGTAGTATTATTAAGAATACTGAACGAGCATAACGGTCTTATTTCTAATGAAGAGACAACGTATTGTCTTGTAGAAGCATTTGGGGAAGGAGTATATTCCTCGGCAGGTAAAATATTATGTTTATGATTATTTGGATAATTAAATTTTATACTTATATATCTTAAATTTCATGAACCAGAATCCAAATTGAAAAAGCGAAAGCGAGATGATAATGCTGGCGTAATAATAACCAGTGACAGCGATTACAATGGCAGTGGCCTAGCAGTGGCAGTAAAATTATGGGACTTGTTACACAGTAGTGACTATCTTCAAAGAGAGATAACCAAATTGAATCAACAATTACGGCTAGATAATTGGCTGAATCTTTTCTTAACGGATTTAGCAGTGTATAAAGGTTTACATCATGAAGTGTTGGCCAGATTAACAGAAGGGGGTAATTTAGCCTCTAATCTTCGGTCAGCCAGTACATGTTTCTTCTTGAAAGATTATAAGGTGCGCTGTGATTATATTTTCATTGAACCTTAATCAATTATATAGGGTGTCCCCTAGTATTTTCAATCTTTCTTTTTTGAAGCTATTAAATAATCTTTCTTCTAGAGTATGTTGGAATATATTATTCTGGTAGTAAACTCGTTACCCACTGCATCAGGCAAAGTATCTCACAATCTGACAGTTCCAAGCATGAGACATTTACATTATTTGACTCTCGCCCGTTTCCCTATTCTACAATATTGTTGCAGATTGCTTCTTTTAGCTATAAAGGTAATCATTCTTTTTTTTGGTCATAATATCCTATAATATTGGTAAATATATGATTGATTTGACTTCAGGAAAATTTTTCTTTGCCCGGAAACATTGGGGACTTGGCTATTGGACATGCATTGGTCCTTATGCAGATAGATTGGCCACAAGAAGCTAGTACTTTAACTACAGTGATAGAACGAATTCTCAATCGTGGAAATTTTTCTTATCCATTGTTCCAAGGGTATATAATATGTGTAGATATTTTAGAAGAATTAACGTATTTATGGACTGAACATGGCGGAGGGGTATCGCTGGACATAACATCAGGAACGGGGATTATTCAAAGTATATATAACTTTCTTTAATATAATACTTTACTTATAGAAATAAAAGAGATTACTACGTTTACGCAAGCGTTACTTCTGTAGTAACTTACGATATATCACACGTTTACGCGGAGTAAATTATCACAAGTTACTACAAAATCCCGTTTACGCGAAGGAATTATCGTAAGTTACTACGAAAGTAACGCTCGCGTAAACGTAGTATATGAGAATTATTCTAGATCGTCGCATTACAACCCGCGGTGCAGATAAAGGAGTACGCGAGGAATTGAAACAAGCCATGCGTCGACAAGCCGCACGGGATGGTATCGACCCTTTAGATGAATTGTTACAAAAATTTATCATTAACGAGCAAGGCGCCATTCTACATAGCTTGATCATCCAATAAATTTTAAGTCTCACTATACACAACAATATTTTTACATCAAATTTTTTGAAACAGTTTCCAACGCCCGTAACATAGTTTGTTCCTGAGTTTGATTTAACTCAATATAATCACGTGATACTTTATAAATTATTTATACAGATTTTATAAAGTATAATATACAATTTTATACAATTAAAGAACGTTTATTTTTATTTATTGCAAAATCCCATTTTACAGGTTAAATATATATATTGAACACAAAGACCACAATTTTTAAGATTTATAAAAAACAAATATTCAATTTTCTCATATAATAGATTTTAATATTATAATTATATATACATATGATTAAAACAAGATTTTTCTTAAGGCTCCCGGGTACTCGTCATTTCTGACGTCATCAAACAAAAAACAGAAGCGGCGAGTATCCAAAAGTCTTAACATTTTGCCTTTAAATCTTTTTATATGGACGTCTTCTGTAAATATCTTAATTTCTTACAAATATATATCTTTAATAATAGGATTAATAACTAAAAAAAGAATAATAAAATTACTCTTATAATTGATAATTAATAAAATATAATTTTCAAAGCAAAGTTTATGAAATTTGATTAACAAATAATGCGTAATTGATTATGGGTATAATTATATGCTACATTATTAATTACTCACTATCGAGATTATTATACAAAGTTAATATAACAAATAATTCTCTTGTTAAGGCTGTTTAGAATTATAAAAATTCATAATGAATATATAAACAATTTAGATTTTTGGGCATTCTATCTAATGTAAACGCTCAATTGAAGGGCACTTAGAAGTAATACTTTAATTCCAGGCATAAAGGAAGCTATTTGACTAAAATCTGGTCCTGACACTAATTGCGTATGTAAGTCTAATCCGCCTGTATAATTGCCATTTTGAATCATCTGTGATATCTGATGTAAGCCTTGCAAGGTATTCTGAGATAACTGAAAAAAGATAATTTGTTTCAGATGCACACAATGTACAATAACGTTACAACTGACTTACCTTATTCTCTCTAAGGCAATCGTATAACATTTCCAATTTCTTTGACACATCTTCTATCTTCCTTTTGATTTGCTAGAAAGAAAATACGAATACAAATGTCTTAAACAGTAAAAAAAAAACAAATTATATATATAAAATAATGTATTATGTAGATATTGTTACATATATAATATTTTTAAAATCAAGTATTTACCGGATTCTTCGCAGTTTCATAGCATTGATTTTTTAATTCATCTAATATTGTTTTTAAATGAATATGTTGCTCGGGTATAGGTGCTTTAGGTTTCTCAGGTTCCGCCACCCTCGCGGGCATTGCAGGTTGTAACGGTTCAATTGGTTTGTTAAATGGTACCGTATTCGACACACCTTGCCTGAATTGCGAATTATAAAGGGGAGGTTCTTGATAGAAATTGTCTTGAGGTAATGGCTAAAAAAAATATGTCAAAGTATAAATCATAAATGCATCCATACGAATGCGTATACAGAAATTAGATGTAAAGCTTACACTCGGTTCTGGTTGATTAGTTTGCAATGGATGCATTATTGGATTTTGTGGTTGATAATCTGTCTTCGGCTGGAAAAATATGAATAATTCATTTTTAGTAATGCATTCTTACTATAAACTTTTCAGCCACTTTGCAGTGGTGATTGATGACGCATTTATGGCACTATGGAAATAAATAAAAGCTTCCAGACAATAAAGCTCCACAAATTCACTTTGATATTTAAAGTGATGATAACATCAATCAAATGTATGAAAAGTTCTTTACGTTTATAAAATTTATGTCGTGTAAGATATATATAAATAATAATAATCTGCGTGATACCAGTTTCAAAATGTAAAGCAGTTTTTCTTTCGTATAACACGCATTATTAGTTCATATCACACAAATAAAAGATTACATCATAATCAGTTATATTAATTCTATTAAATATGGGAATGCAGAGGTAAACACTAATGATAATATATTATACAATTACACGAAACATTGTAGATATAGCATTCTCGACATATGAAACCGACTACCTTAACGTCTACACCCTTTGAATGTTTTGCCTTCCACTTCTTAGTACCAGAATGTTCCGCAGACATTTCGTTGTATAGTGCTAGTACTGGCTATATGATTTTATAACGAATATATACATATATCAGTATCTAAACGTAAGAGATTTATTCGATCGAAAGACAAGGAAATAACACGAATAGGAGCTATTAATAGGAACTAAACGTTGTAAACTCAAGATTATAATTTACCTGTGGTCTGGAACTTTTCGCAATGGGCGGATCGTTCCATCCAGACGATTGCGGCGGCATTTGATACGCATTTTCACTCCCGTATGTTTGCGTTTGAGAAGTAGGCTGCGATCTAATAGAATCGTACATTTGGGTCTGTGGCACATTTTGCAACGGCGACATTATGTTCGGCTGAAGCGGCTTGTACGGTTCCGGTTCTTTAGGAGTATTCATAAAACTTGGCGGTTGATTGGGATAGACGTTACCCGGCACAGGAACCTGAGGTTGATACGAATTTTGCTGAGGGTAGCCAGGAACAGGTGGGATTTGCTGAGAATTGTACGATGGATTTGACGATGGAAAATTGCTCTGACCATATGGCGGAGTGGATTGCACAGAAGGATCTATCAAATATTTCGTTCTCGATTGCGGTCCAACGCTGGATGGTCTTGAGCCACTCAAGTTAGAACTGGATGTCGGTGGAGGCGGAGGAAGAGGCTGAGCTGGGATTTGATTGTACGGGTGTGATGTAGAATATTGATCGTAAATTGTAGATTGCGCTTGAGGAAGGGGAGGAGGGGGCATTCCATACGGCTGAGATGGCTGAGACGGCTGAGATAACTGATTTGTAGGAGCTCCATAAGTTTGCTTTAGTGGAGTCGTGTTCCAATTCTGGACTGAAGGTGCTGTTTGCTGTAATGGCTGCTGCAGCAGACCTTGCGACACTCTTCGTGGCTGTTCATAATAGTAATTCTGAGCTGCAGGTTTTGTAACATGCCTCTGTTCTTGCATGTAACTTAAAGCTTTGCACAAACGATCTCGCAGCATCGAAATTCTTTGCTCTTGACTGTTCCCAAGATAATTCAAGGCAGCTTCTAGATCCCCTTCTGCCGCCAGCATCTCAGCGTACTGAGACAGCACAGTGGCAATTTTATCCTCTATCGGAACTTCTCTGATACCTTGATGGAGTTCCAAAGCTTTTTGCATTATTACGATCAGTTCTACCACTTCTTGAATATCAGCATCAGACACTTCAATTAATTTATTCAAATTGCCAGAGCAAATGTAACAAATTTGTGCTTGCTTTTTAAGAACGGGATTTTCACATAGCACCAAGCGATCACCAAGCATATCTGTTATACACAATTCATATTGTAAACGTGAAGACAGTAAATGATAATAACAAATTATTGTTGTAACAGTTTATTGTATTCTTACCACACAAGGCAGATCGCTCTTCTTGAGTAGTGGAATGTGTAAATATACCAACTAGTGCTTCCTTCCAACACTTTATATCGCTGTTCTTAATAACTTCAGCCCAATTTTCACTAACTAATGAATTGATGAGAGAATTTAATGCACTAGAGTGCTCCAAAAAGTATTTGTATTGGGTACGTGCTAGTAGATCAGGACCAGCAGCCATCGAAAGAATTATAGCGTCGGCGTACCTTTTGCTAGCAAAACACAAAGATACAGCGGCCTCAATATTTCCTAAGAGAATGGCTTGAGTGATAAGACCATCTTCATCTAAAAAAAAAAAAAAAAAAAAAAAATACAAACGTAAATCGTTTATAAATTTGTTTTGCCACAGTATTGATGTCATCAATATATGTGTTAATTACCATCAGAAGTATTTATGATGTAAGTACTATCTGCAGGCTTATTTGCCGGTACTTGTTTACTTTGCTCTTGTGCAATAGGATCAAAGACAGTACTACCGACCATAACATTACCATTTAATACCTGTCAAATAAAAAACACAATTAAAACTAAAATAGTTTGACAGCCAAAATATATTATAGCAAAAGTAGACGACATAAGCAAAAGCGCGATGTAAATCAGTCAAAACCTTACATTATTAAGATTAGAGACACCCTCTACAATATTATTTATATCATCCTGAGGCACAAACTGATTCAGCTTATTATTCATTGTCTCGGTATTGTAACCCAACAACTCCAATATACTCTTTGTCACATTTTCATCAAAGTAAGCACGTACACATCTCCAGATTTTCTTGGTATGTTCATCTGGAGACTTATCCATCTTTTCCGTACAAAAGTCACTGAATTGCTTAGTCTCCAGCGTTGCTTTTAGTTTGTTGGAACGTTGAATAAGACTGGGTTGTATAATTACTTGTGATATAATAACCTTTCTACTCGCTTTCTTGTTTGCTATATTCGGATCAGCAGGCTGATTTTCGAAAATCACTAATTTACCACCAAACTGAAAACGGTATTATTTTTATAAAATAATTTGTATTTTATTACAAAAGAGTATTTTCTGTT
Organism: Temnothorax longispinosus; assembly: GCF_030848805.1. NCBI lineage: Eukaryota > Metazoa > Arthropoda > Insecta > Hymenoptera > Formicidae > Temnothorax > Temnothorax longispinosus. The sequence continues at coordinate 4,516,984 of NC_092360.1, forward strand.
TAACAAATAGTTAATATAATATAAAGCAAAATTAAAAACTTACTCCAAATGATGCTCCAAATGGCCTTTTCAACCACTTAGGAGCTTTCGTTAATACTGCCGTCGTTCCTGTTTGTACTGTAGATTGGGTGAAAGGATCCACTCCTGGGAATGAATCCGCAATTTTGTTGGCTGTCTCTTGCTGTTGTCCACCTAATAAAGAATAGACAACAGCATGACCATCAAAACTACTGCCAACAATTAATCCTGGATTTCTTGGACACCAAGACACATCAAAGTTCCATTGAGCTGTTTGGGCTAACTCACAAATCACCTCACCATTCTGTCATTAAAAAATAATACTTAAAATTTCACTAATTTGTTGAAATGCGTAGTAGGAAACATTATGTACCAATGCATTTGAGTTGGGATTCCAACACAAGATTCTGTTATCTTTAGCACAACTCAAGAGTAAGTCAGCATCCTGTGGATTCCATGCGATTGAAAGAACGCCACGCTGATGACCTTGTAGAGTTTTTAAAGGCGATGTTGGAACTCTTACATCCCATAATTCAATGATAGGTGTTTGATCATCTTCAGATGCTAAACACAATTGCGTTCCAATATCTGGGTGCCACTGGGCAATTTTCCAGCGTACCTACATATAATTGAAACATACCAATTGAGATCTTTTCTAAACAGAGAAGTATTTTACCGCGTATTCTATCGCAGTATCAAAATGGAAAAAGTTGTACCCTTGTATTTGCATCTGTCAGTTTAAATATCGGCTTTTTTTCTTTCACATTCCATATAACGCAGCATTGGGAAAATGTGGAAGCAAGAATGTCTTTTAAATGTGCTGTAAAATGAAATAAGAATTATATTGATTATCAATAGATCAGATTTGTATAAATAATTAGTTTCGGCATGCAATTTCCTTGAGCATAATTTGATATAAAAACCTTGTTTGTTCCATGCAATATGCTGAACGTCTTCTGACTGCTGGCTTCGAGAAAGGGTTGTTGGCGTGTTTGTATTAATATCCCAAATAAAGATCTCGCTTTCCGTCGCGCCTGTAGCCAGCTGATTTTCTTCTCGAAAGGGATTAAAATCCAATGCCCTGACAGGACCGGCATGTCTGTGAGGACTGTTTATCAGGCAATTACTCTCCCTGGCCAATAACTTTGTAGCAGAATAGATCTTTATGGTCCCATCCTCACAACCACCGACAATTATGCCTGCTGGATTATTCCCATAGGATTCCCAGATGATTTTGTGAAATCTAGATTGACAAATGTCACTTGATTAGTCAGCCTGAGATATTAAATTTAATTTTACGCAAGTCACTGACCTATGATCGCTAGGCACACTGGCCTGAAGCTCCATCTCGTATCCTGGCTGCTGTAGATTCAGCGAGTACAAATCCAAACTGGCAGAAGTGCTGAAACTGGCGTCCAACTGCTGCGCCGCTGTCCCAGCAGCCAGCATGATGGGATGCTGAGCTGACGGGGACCATGCTACGTTCACTGTCTTCAGCAGTTCCTTGACTTTCATCTGTATACAAATGTCAGAAAGAAACTTGATGAAGCTCTTAATGTTCCATACATTTTGTGGGACGTCTTAACAAGTTATAAAGGAGAAGTTCATTCGTGAGTGACACAGTGGCACTGAAGCAGGAAGAGCCGAGCGACAGCAATTAATTGCACGTAAATGCAGTGTCAAAAAATACGGGCGACGTTACGGTGATCGCATCAGGGACTTGCGTCCGTCGTCGTTCGCGCGATACACGATCGTCGGGACGTTCGTCGAGATCGAACGAACGGCGTTCTCACCTTGGCTCGTAATTCGGGCGAGCGTAAACAGGGAAGTTCCTCGGGCAAAACGACAGACGGGGAGGTCCGGTGAACTCCGGCGAGATGCGACGACCCGTCAAGCTTCCAACGTGGCGTGCTGCACGCGAGCCCGTCGGCGGTGCCGCCCTCCGTCGGCACCGTCGGCGCATTACGTCCGCGTGCCCGTGTTTCCGCGCGTCGGCTGCTGCGAGCGGCGAATGGCGAATGGCGACATCCCTCGGCGTCGAACGTCGGGCGTCAGAGCACTCGTCTCCGCTAGTCCGCTACTGACACTACTGACGGGAGCTAGAGCATTCTTCGGGACACTGCGAGGTAATATTAGCAAGGTAATATTAGTATTGTTAGTTATTCGCTTTTCATGACGTTGCTGGCTAATAGAGCGTCCGTTTAAGTCCGCTTGTCTACCGTTTTTCAGCGTAAATTGCACTCGGTACGGGCGTTCTTTCTCTCGTTCCGAAGCTCTACGTTTATGGTATTGCATGATGCACTGACATTGCATCACCGGTTTCCACACTGCGTTGCGATAAATTGTTGATTGTCTCAAGATCGTCTCAACATCTACTTTCACTTAAAAGTGAGTTACAACTTAATTGACTATAAAGGGTTCAAGACAGTTGTACTTAATGCTGTTCTGCATGATATTGTGAGCAATTATTGTGGTATATTCTGCAATTTTTCTTTTGTTTGTTGTATAAATTTTCAAATTATTTGCTTTTGCATTTGTTTACACGCTGCAGAATTGATTTGACTCAAAAGCAATTATTGTATAAATGTATATCGCATTATATTATCTATTCTCAATGTTATAACATTAGCTCTTTGCTTTGTTTTTCCTTCTATACTAAATTTATCTAATAAATGTTCAGATAATAGATGTTCTTTGCAACTTGACTGTTTTACAGTAATATAATTATATTAATATAAAAAACTTATTATTTTTATTATATTAGTATAATAAAATAAAATAAATATATATTCAGTAATAAGTGAAACAGGACACGGTGTAATATACAATCAATTAGAGAAATCGCTATTTAAAGTCCGGGCTGGATCTTTTTTGGTAGCCTAATAATAATATTCTGTGAATTTTGTATATTTTTTCCAAACTCACTCAGTAAACTGCACGCTGATTTTTTGTTATTTTAAATATATATATATATATCCTTTGTTGTGCACACGGGGTCGAATAGACCCCAGCGTTTTTTCTAACGCGTTTTTCTAATACGTACAATACGTACAGATATTAAAAATTGAATTTTTTATACATTTTTTAGTGAAAAAAGTCCATTTTTCGGTTTCTTTAGTTAACATATCATTTATCATTCTTTTATGTTGCAAGATATTAATGAAACCTATTAGACCTAATTTGGAAGCTTTGAACAATAGCCAGCAATTCTGTTTGAGTCAAAATAACGAATTGTACGTCTGTAATAAGCAATTAAGTGACTGGGGTCTAATAGACCCCCTGTGCACAATACGTAATTTTGAAGAGGTGTTCACAACAAAGGATATATATATATATATATATATATATATATATATATATATATATATATATACTAATACAATGCAAACTTCAATTTGCTATGTAAATTTAATTGATATAAATATTATCGATATGAAAAATATATTGAATGAATGAAAATGTTGTTAGTTCTGAAAAGCAAAACAATAACAAACAATCTTTCTTCCAGAGTCCAGTTCAGAAATTCTTGGAATCTTCTTTTTTTGTCGCAATGACCCGACCTATACCGATCACGAAGAACTCGAGATAACAGAGGCCGGATCTGAGTGATAATTTCAGGCAGCTTGGTAAAATAAAATGAAGTGGAACGTCCCGAAACTGATCAGTGCTTGAACTGATCCTCTGCCAGTACGCGTCGAGGATATGACCAAGATTGATATTATGGATTAACGAGCAGCAGAATGTGGCCTAGATTAAGACGATCACGACGTCTTTCGACGATCGTTTTCTTGATCGTTGTATTTATAGGCACGTTTCTGATTTGGTCTAGGAGCAGGGAGAAAAGCGTCAATCTGCAAAATAACTTGGGGTATGAATTAACATAATTAATTCTTATTTAAACTGATTTAAGTACTGATTTAATTTAGAATACTTCTAACTGTTATAGATCACATGGAAACCAGAAAGATTACATTGATCATCGAGGAATTCATGTAGTAGTTGGTCATTACATAGGAGACTCAGTAGATTCCTTGAAAATGCCAAACATCACGAAAGGTAATAAATATAATTATATTCAAATCTGTTGAAATGTTAAAATCTGAATAGAAACAAATTTTTCTTTTAGATGTTATTAATCAAAATTTATTTAACCCCCTGCCGTTTGAAGGCAAAAATGGAGAACCTGTAGTAATACATCCAAAAGATTTTTACAAGATGCAGCAGTTGTACCAAATTAACCGATTTAATTTAATGGCTAGCGATAAAATACCACTAAATCGATCTCTACCCGATGTTAGGAAGAAAAAGTAAGAGTGCTTATCGTCTAATTTCTTTGTCAGATAAAGTTTTAATATAATTTAATTGTCTTAAAATGTCTTAAACAATTCTATTAAAAATATTTTACAGGTGTATTTCACGGTATGCAAACTTAGGTAATTTGCCAAAAACATCAATCATTATAGTATTTCACAATGAAGCTTGGAGTACACTATTACGGACAGTACATAGCGTCATCAATAGATCTCCGAGAGAACTGTTAGAAGAGATTATTCTTGTTGATGATAATAGTGAAAGAGGTAAGTGAATATAAAATTAATTACAAGATAATTTCAATTTTATCATATTTGTAACAAATTTATCTTCTCTCTACAATCTTGTCATTTATTGCTAGAATTCCTGAAAAATCCTTTGGATGATTACGTCAAAAACTTGAACGTCCCCACCAGAGTTTTGCGATCTAACGAACGGATAGGATTGATAAAAGCGAGAATTTTGGGTGCGGACGATGCTAAAGGTGAAGTTCTCACTTTTCTCGATGCTCACTGCGAATGTACGGTTGGTAGGTAAGCTCCATTATTTTACAATAACCTCTGGAACAGTCTTTTTGATGTTATACACAATGTTATTATTGGATATAATATTTGCAGGGTGGTTGGAGCCATTACTTGAAGTGGTTAGTAAAAATGCAACAAGAATAGTCGCTCCAGTAATTGATATAATAAACGATAATACCTTCAGTTATACAAGGTAATTATTCATTCTTATATTTACCATTGTGATAGTACATCTTGATAGAGAGTTTTTACGATTAAGACTTTGTTTTTGTTATTCACTTTCTAGTTAGTATTCTAAGAATTAGTAATTTCGTAGATCGTTTGAGCTTCACTGGGGTGCATTCAACTGGGACTTACACTTTCGCTGGCTAACTTTGAACGGTCGTCTATTGAAGGAAAGACGCGATAACATTGTTGAACCGTTCCGAACGCCCGCAATGGCAGGTGGGCTGTTTTCAATAAACAAAGATTACTTCTTTAAATTGGGCAGTTACGATGATCAGATGCGAATCTGGGGTGGCGAGAATTTGGAACTGTCGTTCCGAGCTTGGCAATGCGGAGGCAGTATCGAGATTGCCCCATGTTCCCATGTCGGGCATCTCTTTCGGAAATCTTCTCCTTACACTTTTCCGGGCGGCGTCGGAGATATCTTGTATGGCAATCTCGCCAGAGTCGCTTTGGTATGGATGGATCAATGGGCGGAGTTCTATTTCAAGTTCAATCCTGGTGAGATTATTATTAATTAAGGATGATACATTTTATCATCATTATGAATTTATTTTTCCATTCAGTTAGATCTTTAATTTCATGGACGAATAGATTCTTATACCTTGAATTTTATTAGAGGCGGCTAGATTAAGATATAAGCAGCAAATTCGTTCGAGACTAGCTTTACGCGAGAAACTGCAGTGTAAAAGTTTCGAGTGGTATTTGGAGAATGTGTGGCCGGAGCATTTCTTTCCTACGGATGATCGATTCTTCGGCAGGGTATTGTTGATTTTATTGTATAATGTAATAATATTTTTAATAGCATTCAATTAAAATGAGATTAGTCGGTTATAATTTTATTCATGTCAGATAGTGCATGCTGCAACAAAGAAATGCATTATGCGACCGACTGCGAAAGGTTCTTATGCACAACCTTCAGGAAACGCAGTTCTACACTCATGCATACCGCGGCCGATGCTCAGTCAGATGTTCGTGATGACCAAAAACGGAGTGATAATGACTGATGAAAGTGTATGTTTGGACGCACCGGAACGAGATATGCAGCAAAAGACGCCAAAAGTGAAAATAATGGCATGTAGCGGTCGTGAAAGGCAGAAATGGCAATATAATGAACAAGTACCGTATCTCTGATGAAGTATCAGCTGCGATAATGCTTCTTTTAACGACTTTTACAGTACCAATAATTATTTCTAGACGAAAGTATTTTTGCACGTGCCTTCCGAGATGTGTCTTCAGGCAACAACGGACGATGACACGCCTACAATAGCGGCTTGTACTAAGAATCTCGATCAACAATGGATCTTAGAACCAGTTCCTTGGAAATGATATTCACGATGTTATTAGCAACGAAGAAAAGAAAAGGCAATGCCTTCTGAGTAATCAGTCTATCAGTAACTAATGTATGTTTTTACTGCTATACCAACTTCACGGCAATTCTCATTGTCGCGGTATCATTTCAATGGAAAATTAATATTTTTTACTTTTATACTGACGAAATTAAATAGGACGTATATCTTTGTTCTATGACAAGACTTGAATTATTATGTAATAAAACATAATAGATACTATTTATCATCTGTATTACTTTTTCTCCATATCCTTCAATTATTATAATTATAATTTCCTGTAAACTTTCTCATTCTTTTAAATTTGCAACTTAATTTTGTTTATTATTCATTTTGATCTTGCTTCCCTTTTCTTTATTGCAATCTGTACTTTTATAAAATTGTATTCAGTATTTTACAACAGATAGTCCATATATTTAAAAAAGAGCACAAAAACATATTTTTTTTGCTTTGTGCGGTCTTTTCATCTTGGTAAATGGATCTCGTTTTGCAATCTAATGGATGAGATGACTGTGCTTGATCACGGTTAATAATCTGAACATGAATGGTCGTTTCGAGAATAAGAGTGCGTCGATGCCATAATTATCGTATATACATGTACGTGAGCATCGTTTTGCTATACGACTTCCTATCGACATTACCCTTCAAAGTAACGTCGTATCAACGCCAAGTTGGATAACTAGTTTTGAAGTGCCTTAAATAAATGCACGGGGACACGTTCCTTCGACCTATTTGGTATTGTCTTAAATAGGTAATCCTCCGCTGTCGCAATTCCGAAGAAGATACGTATTGTTAGTGATTCATTGCTAGTTAAGGCCCCGCCGACGAGTCATCTTTATTGTCATCGTTGTCAAGGCTGAATCGAAAATACTTCAGTTTTATGTCGTTCTATAATCTTGGAACATTAACGATAAACGTCATTTACAAGCTCCTTTTTGTTTTCCGTGAAATAGTTATTCTATGATATATTCCTCCTAGTATTATTCAAATATTTTTGACTTATATTCATACAAATTTTATTTTTAGATTTGCAAAAAAATTATTAAGACTGCAGGAATAATATATTTTAAAGTTTAAAGCATGATGCTTTCGACGAGAAAATTTCATACGTCATATATTTATCATGTACAAAAGAAATACGGATAAATACAGCAGATTTTCAAAAATATTCAACTTGTTAAACTCAACGATTATGCATGAATTCTACGTTAAATTTATCTACATATTTGACGTATTCACCGTCTTTATTTTAAACGTCCAATTTAATTAAAATACGTCGTTACAGTACAACATTCCTAATTAAAAGTAACGTTTCAAGGATCTCGGTTTCTTTCAACCCTGATCAGCTACAGTAGGCAAATACGTTTGCCGAAGGTTAACACATAATAATGTACAAAGTTTTCTCGGCAACATTTATTTTTTAAGATATTATTTCTGCATTTTTGATGACTTTTTTCGAGAATCTGCATTGCATAATAAAAACTTGGATTAATATGTATGCACGTTTTTAACAGAAATATTTTATACAATATTATTTCTGCTATCATAAAATTATATTCAAATGTAATTTTTCTGCTAAATTTTTTTAAATACTGATGTACCAATATATAAAACTACATTAAAAGACAAATATTGCAGCGTGTTATAGTCATTTGCACCGCATTACTTTGCCATATTATATAATTGCAATTATCTTAAAACATTTGTATATGAATATCACAAACGTGCATTGTCCATAACAATTGTGGATAAATTACCTGCCGAAATCTGAACTCTCAAGGTCGGTTGGCGAATTGATTGGAAAGGAAGAATGTTCGTTAAATCATGACGCGCGGTAGGAGATCTATCTCTGTCATATCATTTCGGCGTGATTTCGATCCAGACGATACGAGTTGCATCCGCGGGCTACTTGGCACAATTTACCGATATCTGGGTCAAAGTCACGTCCTCGGTGAGGCTGAGAAAGCACTTAGTCCGAAGCGCACTATTCCGTCCATGCCTTCGGATCTGATCACCTCCAGGCCAAGTTTGGTCGAGATGAGTGAGACTTTATTTATGGACTCGCGTTGTCTCCGAAACGAACAATTTTTTTTCCCGTCGACGAAGGTAATTGAAACACTACATACCATGCATCTTGCAATGTGCAAAACTCTAATTAAATCTACTTTTTAATTAGAAATAAATTTTGTACGTATATGTCTAATATTATTTACATGTTCTCCGGTAAAAATGCTCATAATATTTTATTAGGAATTATTTATATTTTATTATATTTTAAATTTATGAAAAATTCTGGAAAAAATCTTAATTTTCTTTAAATTTTGTAAATTTTTAAAAAAATTATAGAATAACAAATTTCAAAATATTTCAGAATTTATATATGTATATAAAAAATTCTAGAAAAGATGTAGACGAAAAGATGTTTTCAGCATTTTCGAAAAATGTTCCAATTCGTATAAAAAATCTAAAAAGTTATAAAATTTATGTGAAAGTTGTGAAAAATTGTAATAAATTTTTTCAGGGATATTATTTACTTAAGGTCAGTTGTTCAAATGTGCGCTTGTATTTTACTTCCTCTTATTATAACCGGGACTGTACGTGATTTTATAGAAGAAATCATGATTTTTTGTACTTGATGAAGGCTATTAATGCCGCGATTAACTCCAGATATATTCTCCAGATTTCTCTAAATATTCCTCTTATAATATATCGCGGACTCTGATTTTAATTTAAGTTGTAAATACTGTAGCACATGAATAAATGGATGTAGTTTAGGATTGTCAAAGATGTCTCATAATTTTCAAAATTCATCTTCAAGTCACGTCGTCAACTCGTCCACCGGCAGTGCAAGTGTTCCGGTTCTCACACACCTATGACCCTGGTCAAGTTTTTGTTTCTCACATTAATTTGCGGTTCTTCTTTTCAATGTGGGGAAAAGAGAACATAATTTTCTGAAAACGGGATCATTTTCGGTTGAACTCGCCATTAACCTCCTCGACGTATAGCTGTAAAAGAAGCTATAAAAAAAGAAGAAAGAGATGATTTTAAAAAGCATTTAAACGCGAGAGAAAGCGTCGCACCAGTTTACGCCGAAGCCTGGTCTCTAGTTTACAATGTTGTTTTGCGAAACGACCGTGTACATTAATGATATGTAGCAGTTAACAAAAATTCCAAGAGTAAATATCGTTGAAGAAAATTGAAGATTTATGATAGAAGGATTGATGCACATTGTCAATTTTTAGAATAGATAAACATATATATATATATATATATATATATATATATATATAAAGTATACACATAGTATACATAGTATAAAAATATAGAAAATAAATTATTTATACAATTTATTAATATATAATGTATAGTTGTACATTGTGTAAGAACAATTACAATAAATCATTTTCGTATACATTAATTGTTCTTTTAATAATGAAGTTACCTTGTTTCTCTGTTGAAAGCTTCGCAGAAAGGATTTGGTGGAGTAAATCTAAACACAAAGAAGTCTTCCTTATATATATATATTGAATCATTATATATATATTTTTTGCATCAAATATTACATATTGACATATATACAGTCATCATCGTGCTGCACACACAAAGGCGTGACTACGTAACTATGTCATATGGAAAATAGGAGTGACGAACAATTATAGGATTGTTCACGGACGTCATCTTTACTTGATCATCCCGTTCGATGAGCCAACACCATTGGAAAGGATTGAACACTTCAATGGTCATTCCGGAAAGCAATTTCAATTAGCAATTCAAACAAGAGTGCGAATTATGAACATAATTTGCTTCTTGATAGAGATCTTGATTTATATATAATTATTAAATAAATATATATTATAATATAAATAATTTCTTTTTAATATATATAAGATCATTATGTTGAGTTCTTAAGAACATTGATTAAAATGAGAATAATCGAAATGTTTATAATTAAAGCTGTTTGAAAAAACTTCAAGTTCAGAACAAATTTTCTTTTTTACATAAAAAACAACTTTTAGCTACAAGAACGAACCATTGAAATGTGAAGGCGTCGTTCATCTTTCACGCAACATACAGTTTGTTAAAAGAAAACATGTCTTCTTTGCAACAATAAAACAATACTACGATCGCTCATCTGATTGAAGCGCTTCGCGCCTTTTCCATGCTTTTCAATTTGACTATAGACATAAGGAGAATCTGTGGGATTGAACTGAGCTTGAAAACTTGTGTGTGTTGAGTATGTGTACGTGTATAATTTGTGTGTCCTTAAATACTACTTGTTCTAAAGGTAACGAGCGCTTTACAGCTTCCTCGGCACACGGCGCCGTTTCCGTGGCTAATAGTAAAAGTACGTATAACACGGTAACCTCGGTCAAATCACAATCGTGGTACGATTTATATTTATATTTGTATGTATATATATTATCTATATTCACATATATATATCTGTGTGTATATATATATATATATTTTTTGTGTCTATATACCTCATATAAAAATTAGAGATAATTCTTTACAGTTCTCTTAATACATACCGCGCGCGGTTGACTATATATAATTACAGGATGGTGGTACGAACACTCGTGCGAATCGGATCAACAATTCCATTAGAATTCAACGTAGCGACGATCAAGATCGCGGTAGGGCCCAAAGGTGTCTACAGACCAGACTTAAGTCGTAACTAAAATAAGGATCTAAGCCGGACTTAAATTAATCGAAGATGTTACGTCGTGATGGCATACGCTGCGAGATTAATTAACTTTAGTCCACGTGTCGCGAAATTTGCTCTCTTATATTTGTATTTAAACGTCCGTTTAAAGATGTCGTTTCTCGAATAGCGTTTACCGTCGAGATAACATCTAGACGCGTTGTCGAAGTGAGCGATCTTTCATGAAATGTGTAATAGCAGCGTAATATCAGCGACATGGGACGCGATCGTGGCGAAAATACCTAATTCTGTTGCAAAAAAGATTTCGGAGATAAGATACTCGAAAGTCCGATGCTCATTGCACTGATTGCACATCGCAGCGTTACTCTCACGGCTTTGTCTAACTAATTTTAAGATTGAGCCTCGAATACGAATTCTAACAGCTAGGTATATGTGTACATCGCTCTTATACGTGAAAAAAACGTTTGCATAGGCACAGTGCCGTACACATGCTACATATCCTTATCATTAATGTCGTTGTTACGATACGCACTTATACGTGTAGTCGTCGGAATTTATGATTCGCGACTGAAAGGTAACATAAGGCTCGCGTGCTGAGGAGCACCGCAGCTCACGCACGCTCGAACAAACGTTACAGTTTCCTAACGGCGACCAAGCGCGCTCTCCTCTACTCTCCTTCACTATTCTCTTTCTTTTTCTATGTGTGTGTGTGTTTTTTTCTTTATCTCTGCTTGCCGACTGTCGCAATTCGGTAGAGATCAGATGGCCGAGAGTGTCGCAAGTGGACATGAGTGACCGGTGAAATCACGCACGCGAACTGGAACGCGAAGCCCTCCGAGATGAGATCGAAAAGTGCGAGGCGTGTCTCGTCCCGTGAGTACCTGACGCAATTTAGTCGAGTAGACGCGGCGACGATAACGATGCGGGAGATGAAAGAGCTCGGGAATCGCTCGAGAATAAGTCCCCCGGTTAGATGGTGAACAAGGGAAGGATCTCCTGTGCAATCTTCACGCAAGCCGCGTCGCCTTTGACGAAACGTTCGAACGCTTCGTCAGAAGTTTTCTGGGGCTTGTTATTAAAATACTTGCTCCGAGATGTTAGGATACGTTTAAAATCCGAGATATAAGCTCTTGTACTACAGTTAAAAAATAACGATAAACGTAGTTAATCGTTGAAAGACTCTTAAGAAGCTTCATCAGCACCTTCTTATCACAAATTCTTTTTTCATGAAATGTGAATGACCGTAGTGTAGGATGCATGATTTATAGCTAAATTATTGTATTTATGTTAAATTATTATTGTTGTTAAATTACTATATTCGCCAGATGTGCGTAATTTAAAAGAAAATTTAAGATTACAAGAGAGTATCTCTTTGCGCGCCGATGACTACGGGATGCTGCGAGAAAACCGATTTCCAGGCCTCGAGGTTCTGATCGATAGGATCTCACATCTCTCTTTTTCTCTCTTTCTCTCCTTCACCCTGTCTCTCTTTCTCTCTCCCGTCAAGTCCCCTTTTCCTTCTCTCTTCCGCCTTCACGCGGAACGCGGACTGTTGAGACTCTCGCTCGGCGTGGCTCCTTTATTGCGTTTCACTTTCGCGATGAGCTTACCCGTTCGATCGGGGCGTGGCAAAAGTGTAACGCAAGAGAGGTCCGAGGCCATCGGCTGCGATCGTACGCGTGTGAAGGAGAGAAACAGGGCCCGTGTGCGCGCCAGGGCTTCACCCGAGATCTGCATTGTGCGAGCTTAGTCACCGCGCGTTCGCAAGGCCGCGTTACGAAACGCCAATAATAAGAGTAAAATGAGGAATTCGACGGTGGGATGGTGGTACGAGGGACGATACAAATATGATGAGAGTAGAAACTTGAGGGAGCGTAGAATTATCGGAAACTGGGTATGTGTAATATTGATCTTCTTCGGGAAAAAAGTGAAGATGTTAATCCTTAAATGCCACACCTCTCAAGAATCTCGTAAATGACATATGAGGGGTCTAAAAGACTCCAGCAGGAAAAATGTCTCCTTACTCATTGATTTTTTTATCTTTAGTTATGGAAATTTTTTTCAATGTTGTTCAAGGCTTAGAAAAGAGAATATAATGCTTATATTGTTAAAATTTCAATTTCAACATAGTATAAAAAATTAAGTAAACTGAGTACTGCTAAGTGTACAAACGGGTAGGTCAATCACTCAACTATCATCAATGGGAGCATGAGCTCCATTTTTGGCAAGAACATTTGAAAATATATCATTGTAAAGGGTCTGGGGTCCGTTGGACCCCGGGTGGCATTTAAAGGTTAAATATGTGCGTCCCTTTGATACCATTGTTAACAAATATACGTCAGAAAACAGATTGAGAATTCTTAAATCAGGTACAGGTACCAAAATCTGGAAATCGGAAAATAAAAGTAGGAAAATTAAATATAGAGAAAATAAATATTAAAAAGAAAAATTTTAAAAATATCGATTATTGAAGAATTTGAATTAAATTAATTGTGCTACGAAGCAGGCGAAGAAAGCATTAAATTATATTAGAAAACTTATTGGCAAGTATTCATAAATGGAATTTCAATTTTCCCCGTACAGCGTTCAATATATTTTCTGGTGTAAAAAATATTTATCTGCGAAATAACCATAATTTAAAATTGAAATTGCACCAAAATCTAATTTCAACGTCATCAGTGATTCCTCGACCTTTACCGTTCAGTGCGAGACGAGACTCACCCGCAAGATTGCTCCTATCTCGAAAGCACCCGCGTTGCGTAGATAATATCGTTTAGAAAGCGCAATAATTTTGATCCGGCGATATTAAATTTCCGTCGTCGGGGAGGACGGCGGCACTTTCCGCCGCGGCGATTCGAATAATAATCCGGTAAGATATCTATTAGATCCTTCCCCCTGCGAGCCGCGATGCAAAAGTAGATCGCTTCGGGGAAGCGCACCGTTAAAATGTTGCGGTTTACGAGTCATTGTCGGCCCTATCGCACGCCGGGATCTTTCCGCGCGTTTGCATCCGCACGTCGTATAGAAAGTGCGGGACCGTTTTTCGCCGAGCTCGCGCGATCAAGTGGGAAGGGCGTGGAAAAAATTCGCATCCAACAGATGCGAGATGCGCCGCGGGAGCACCTTGAGCTACTCCGTAGCTCACGTCATCCCCCCCCGCGCCAGAGAGCCCACGGGCTCTCATTACGATGTTACGAATCACTGATCGGGTTAATCAAGGTCGGATTTACGCGCACCACCTCCGCGCCACGCGCTTAGAAAGCGCTGATAAATTTGCACCCAATATCGTACCGGAAGCAACGATTAAAATCGCTTTACGGCGAGCGAACCCACGCGACGACTTACTCGCCGAGATTATCGCTGTAATCGGACGAGGTTTGCGATATAACGTCCTTAATTGATCTAAAGCAATTTATAAGGCAACCATTGAATTGCAATAAAAGATAAGCAAGAACTCCGAATAGAAGTAATGCGTCTAATATATTAATGCATTTCTCGCGCGCGTTGGTTGTTATATTTTCATTATTATTTACAAACATATACTTATTACAGATTTTTTTTGTATGATCTAGAGATTAAAATCAGTACGATAAATTAAAAATTTGGGATCGAAACGTTTCGATATTTGCACATTTTTGCGTTGATTTTTGCGTCATCGTGACTTCATAATAACGATCGATTGATTCTTGGGACGAATGGGGATCGGTGAAACAGCTCGGATAAACGATATATTATATCGGCATCACAGCTGCGCGTAGATGTGAGTCTCGCAATTAATCGGAGTCGCTCGAGATAACACTTTCAGTCACGAAACTGACGTGGTGTTTGTTTTCTGCTTCGATGGTGTCGGCACGATCTAGAAAGCGCAGTAAACTCGCGCCCGAGGAGTCGGGAAGCGATTAATTCGTTTTTAAGGCTCACCGGTCGGGATTTTCAACTGCGTTCCATAGAACTCGAGAAAACCGATGGCGCGCTTATAATAGTGGTATCGCGTGTCGCGGAATTATTTCAATGACGAGAGCAATTCGTAATTATAAATATTTCTCGGTTAATTCCACTCTACGACTTTAATAATCGGAATACTAGAAATAACATTTAAATGCGCATGATTCACACCAAAAATTTTCATAGAGCCAGTGAAACTGTGAAGCTTTAATACTAGAATTATCGATGATAAATGTATATGATTATTTCTACTACTTAATTATACTAAAGGATAAAGAGTGAAAACAAATTGATTAATTTAATCATTTATATATTGCAAAAAAAATTATGGAAAATGTAGGTACTGTTATAAATTTGAAAAGAAATTTATACAAATTAATTATTTTGACTTTAATATTTCTAGTATTAAATCTGCTCGCAGACTTACGTTTGGTATTCAGTAAGACTTGATTTTTAATAATTTAGCATACCAAAGAAATATCTCTTATTTAAGATATTCTATAGGATATATATTTTTAATTTTAGATTTGATGTGTAAGAGAAGAAGAAAGTAATAAAGCTAGAAAGTTAATCATAATGAAGTAGACAGCCTTTTTTCGTTAGAAAGATCTCGCAAAGATAATAGAATAGGAATAGGCAATTTTGATAAAGGAGCGCCACGTACTTAATGATGACTCTAAGACAGAATATATATCTATCTGTCACTCAAGCCGCAAGCCTTCTAATTTAGCAATATGATTTCGCGGAGGTTGCACGTTTAATCTTCCACAATCGTCCACACGCGGAGATCTTTGCGCGCACGATGATAATACACACGTAAGGTCCTGGTATTCACGCGAGGCATTCACGCACACAAGATCTCGTATTTTCTCTACGTGAAAGATACTGGACACGTGAGGTCCTTAAGATCTGCCCTCACACGAAGCTCTCGCGCATAAATCTACCTTGTGCACACGCAAGACGGATAGACGGTCATACCGTTCCCCTTACGCTTTAGCTTCCATTATGCCTTTGACCTCCCGCGTTACGCTCCTGCTACCAGGAATTGATTGGGTTAATCCCGAGGATCAACGGATCCGCACCTGCGGATACTACGGCGTTTGCGTATCGAGCGAATGCATTCGCTAGAAAGTGCCGATAAATTTGCACCTGACTCAAGGAGCGGAAGACGATTACATCGTTTTACCCAAGGTACGGTCTTCAGCGACCGTCCGCAGGAAACGAGGGGATATATCATCATCCCGTGTGGGATTGCCCGCGGTGGGATTTACCAGGCACTCCGCTCGTTTACTCGCTTCTTCTTGCCCGATCATCGCCGGCAGGAAGCACGCGGCTTTTCCACGCCGCAGAGATTCCGCGTATGCCACGCCGCGTCGGTTTCAGATCGGGTCCTCTTTCTTCACCGTAGACGTTTCCGCGGTTCGATGAGAACCTCGAGAGATATTTCGCACCGTTCGCCGTTCGTTGCCAAGAAGTGCCGGCCGGAATGATACCAGTTTACCGCCGTAAGTTTTTGCTCGGCCCCGCGAAACACGTTGCATATCGGCGCGGATATCGTTTCTCGACGTTAATCGCAAACAAAGCATCACGGTCGAACAAGCGGAGCAGAAATGCCTCGCTACATCCCGCTGTCATTTGCCCAACCGCGAGTAAAAAAAAACCGCCTAACGAGATGTGTCAGCAGCTATCCGCGTTAGTGCGATCTATCAGAGATGCGAGATCAGATATTATACGACGGTACTTCCCGTTAATTTCTTCCAGAGCTTTTAGATACTTAATGCGTAATAAACAAAACGATATCGCGGAAATTAATATCAATAAGTTGTCACTTGTCTTCTTATTTAATTTCCGAGCAACAAGATTAGGTAATTCAAAAAACCGCATAATACAGTATACCGATTACGATCTCAAACCGTGTATACGAGTACCGTGGAGTTCGTTAAGTTCGCGATGGAGAGGATCGCGTCGCTATTACGTTTTTCTGCCGACCTGATAATTATATATTAATGACTGCTGGTACGGATTTCTTTCCGCGGCGCGAATTGGTTTCAGAGACGAAGAAGTGTAGAGTCGTTCTCTTCCGCTTCTTCGGAGAAGCGACGTGTCGCGATCAGTCTTCATTCAGGTGTTTCGCGGAATTTCGATTGAAAAGTAAACGTAATTATCTCTTTGACAATTCTTGAAATAAACTTTAATTATATTCTTATTGGATCAATGACGATCATTATATGCGTTTCTGAATGTTCGAGTGATTTGTGTATCAAAGTGTATTCCAGCGAAGTGTATTTGTATTCCATTGAAAGAAGATTGAGAAACGTTGCGCTAGGTATTCGCGTTTCATTTCGCGGCGATAATTTCTGGCATATCTCCGCGACACGTCACCGGCTTCCCCGATTGAAAACTTAATGATCCGAGGTGCGCGCGGAGTGCGACGAACTTTCCGAGCTCTTCCGATTTCCCAACGCAGCAAGACCGATCGGCGCACGGAGATCCGCCCATCGATTTCTAAACACTATTTTATTATCCGGCTTCCTCAGCGGATCATTGGTCCCGACAATTCCGCGATCCGCAGATTACGCTCGAAGGCGCCCGAGTTGCCCGAGCGCTGAAATTCACTTTCTAGGTCGTAAAATCGAGTGATCACCCATCAGCGTTTTCTGCCGCAACAAATCGTCCCTTGTTCTTGAACTTTTTCTTCCATTAATTTTCTTCGTCTGCCCGGGGTTACGAATTCTTTCGACAAGCGTTCGATATTTGCGAATCTTGTGACACGTGACGTGATAATTTTTCAAAATTTAAGCTGAGATGTGCTCATCGGATTATGCAAATTTAGCAACGTATTTGGAAATTACGCCCAACGACACTACGCGAGAAACGAATATTTAACTGGACATTCTAGTATGCACATATTACTTAACTTTTCCTCTCACGTTTCTTGTAGCTACGTGACTTGTTCTTGATTTTTAATTTTACATTAGCAATAAAGATATTATTAAAAAGGCTTATCAGCCTATAGCGAAATTATTATTGCCATTGCAATTTTTGATATTTATCATATACATATAAATTTGTTGGTATTTGGAAGAACCGATACACACGTCGTTTATTCTATGATTAAATGGCCCGCAATTTCTTCGGATGATACTTCGCGTTGATCTCGAAATCGGACATCTGCAACTTCGAGCTGAACCCGTCGCGCGAAAGGAATGCGTCGTGAAAGGTAGAAAAGTGTAGGGACGATCGAAAGGATTGCAACGGCCTTAATTACAGTGCCAGCGCTTTTTTCCGTGCTATCCTTTCTTCTTTGCAAATTAGTCATGCATTATGCCGTTATAATTTGCGACGCGGCTTAACGTAATTTAAGAACAATGTCGTTTTTTTCACAGGAATTTTTTACCATTTGCGAGTAATATTGGCCGGCTGATGTAATTTATATTTTTTTCCCCAGTATTAATTAAAAACTTTGTATTATAGCGATTCAAACTTACGGTGATTAAAAGTGGCGATTAAATTCATCTATGACAATTCTCGTTAAGTAAGAATAAAAATATTGCGACAGCCTGTAAGCATAAATTAATTATGTCTTGTACACATCATTCTGTTGATGATTCTACAATTGTGCCTACGAAGAGAGTAGAATGAACAAAATGCTCCTTATCATTAATATTGAGCTTGTATGTGAGAAATATGAAAGAGAAGACACAAATATATTTAAGGTAAAATTTATGAAAGATCTAAATTTATTAAGTGTAATACCAAGTGCAACTTTCATCTCGTTTCACAAAAAAACATGAAAATTTAACATGTATAGTAATCTCTATACTTTAGGTTATATCACTTAGAATTGCAATTCTCCAATCAAATTAAAAAGATGGATGTAATAAAAATGAATAAAATTAAATATTAAATTTTTTACAGACCAAAAAACCCAAGAGATATATTTACATCTTCTCTTATAAAGTAAAAGTCTATATTAAATATAGACTTCATCTTTTCCATCTTCACAAATCGGTCCTATAGATTACGATCAACTCCGGCTATTTTTCTATGACTTTCCGGCTCACTCAAGCACGCGTTTAAGTCTAATATTCTAATATTGTACGATATTTAGTGTAGGTTAATTGTTTATCTAACTTTATTATTAAGGCTTTTTATATTGATTCGGTTGGATCGTATTCTTCAGGATTGAAGGACGATACATCCTAGTTAGGCACATGTTTCTTCAAGGCACCACGTTTTAATTTTTCTCTCACAGTGAATTGAATCTACGTATTAATCCTTCAGGTTAACATTCTGCGAATTCGTTTTAAAGTCCGTAATTATTAAAACCTAGAATAAAAAAACTGATTCGACTGTTGCTCGCTAGTTCGAGCAAGGAATTCGTCGCCGATCTTTAGGATTTATCTTTATCAATATCTATAGATCACTTTCTTTTTCTTCACAGATTCCGCCGGTTTACCTTTACGTTTCGGCTTATAGGAATTTCTACGAGGAAATGAAATAATTTATCTCATAATGTAGTTTCGAATTAATCTAAGATCACTGTAAATAATATAGTTCTTCGTAGCAATATCTTATGGAATTTTGTTAAAAGTTTAATTTTTTCAAGTCTTTCGCTCTTAGTCAATTCCGACGGTTCGAAATATCGAATTTTCTCTTATTCTCGAACTCTATCGCGCTTTGATGAACCGACGAAAACCTTTCTTAACTGGATTATCATGCTGATAATCGCGCCCCAGGACTCAGGTATTATTGCCGGGAGAGAGTGGCGGCGAGTTCACTTCCCTTTGTTCCTCCTGGACGCTCTCCGGCCTGCTGGCCGTACTGCTCGACCTCGAACTGAGATTGTCCCGGTCGCTGAAGTACGACGAGTCGCCTCGCTTTTCCTCCAGCTGCAGTTGCTGCTTGTCGTTTCTGAAGTCATCAGTTGCGTGACCTAGTAGACCAGGGAAGTACGGTATGCTCTGTCGTTGCGAGGTGATCTTTCCCATGAAGCTGCGGATCTCCTCGAAGTAGGAATCGTCGGCTCGCGGAAGTTGACCGTGATACCTCGATCTGACCTCATCCAGTATCGTCGGCCCATCCGCGTCGTGCTTCTTCAGATGACGATCCAGATTGGTTTGTTGGCCGAAGCATCTCTCGCAAAGCGGACACTTAAACGGCTTTTCCTTGTTGTGGATGTTTCTGACGTGACGCTGAAGGTTGCTGGAGATGCTGAAGCTCCTCTCGCAGTATTTGCACTTATACGGTTGCTCGCCGGTATGCGTCCTCAGGTGTCTCGTCAGGTTCGCCGATCTAGGGAAGACCTTACCGCAGAATTTGCAGGAGTATCTGTCCTTAGGCTTGAGACCCGCTTGCATGCTGATCGAATAGGGCGGCAAACTCGAGCTCTGTTGTTGCGGCTGTTGTTGCTGCTGCTGTTGCTGCTGTTGCGAGGGATGATTCTGTTGATGTTGGGATTGTTGACCAACGGCCGGACTGACAGCTCTCGCGGTCGGCTGCGACGAGGACGAGGAGGACGTGGATGACGAGGTCGAGGAGAATCTGTTAGGCGGCAGGGGTACCATTGTCGGTAGCGCTCTGACTTGGATCTTTGGCAGATCGGGCACTGGCGAGCTGTGATGATGTGACCTGTACATTGCTTCCAGAACGAGCGGGTGCATCGCGTGATGCTGTGGAAAGAGCACCGTGTGGTAGGGCAGACTACCACCGCCCAGGCTGTTCTGATTCAGCACCTCGATCTCGTTCTGATTCTCATCCCTGAGCCGCTCCTTCTTGTGATCGACACGAAGATCAAGCGGCTCGCAGTCGAGCTCGTCCTGATTATGCGGCTGGGGCGGTCGGGCCGCGGGACTCATGTGCGGCTGCTGCTGTTGCTGATTCGTCGGGCTCGACATGCCGCGGCCGTGACCGTGGCTGAGATCGTATGGCAGCTCCTCTACGTCCGGCACGCGGACGCTCAGAGGATAAATGCTAGCTTGCTTTGGGCTTATGTGGCCCGGCATCTTTCTCGGACTCGAGTCTTTCTCCCGCATGGCTGGAGGGTACTTCGGGTCGTGCAGCAACGTCGGGGGCAGGGTGATGCTACCGAGGTATCCGCTCATCACACTGCCTCTATCACTCGGCCTTGCTCCTGCTCTCCGCTTGCGGTAATCTGAAACGTGGAATGTATGGCACGTTTAATTAGCTAATAAATAATAAACTAAAAGGAATTAAATAAAAATAGTATAAAGACCCTCAAAATTAAAAATATAAATTGGAAGAGGCTGTAAAAGGGTCACACGCGGTTCTTAGTGCGTAGTATCAATATCACTGATTTATTGTTTAATTGTAGCATTGTTTAAATAAACCCTATTGTAACATCTTAATTACTTTTACAGATATGGATCTTTTAGTCTTATTATGTTTCTGTGAAATTTCCAATCAGTAAACTCACCATGTTGTAAAGGAGAATAGTTTTATTATTTTATACTTTTTAATATTATACCGCTGAAGATGGCTCAAATTGGAGCCGAAACGTACGGATAGATGTAATTGAACAAAATAAATCAGTGATATTGATACTACGCACTAAGAACCGCGTGTGACCCTTACAGCTTCTTCCAATTTATATTTTTAAAGAGAATTATATCTTTTACTTTTGGCTATTAAATTGAAAATATCTAGCCATATGGAGGAAGGTAATAATAGAAAATTGTTAAACATGTGAATCATAAAGCAATTTACACGTTAGAAATTACAAAACTTATTAACTTATTAACATTAAATATATTTTTTTGTAAGCGAAATTTTTAGAAATATTGAGAAACGTCCCATATCAATTTAGGTATTTGTATTTTTCATGGAAACCGAGGAGACAACGGCTTCTAATATGTTAATAGGGCGGCTACGTAAAAATTTAGAATAAGATTGCTTTATTGTACCAGCAGCTAGATAAACCGAAGACAATTCCGAAAAGGTAATTGTTCTCGCGCGCGTAAGTATTCGCGGAGTCATGCCTACTATGACTAATTAATAAAGAGCTTTAGCAAAGATAAATTATTTTCTTTTGTCTAGGCTTACACTTTATATATATTTGGAATATTATGTTAAAATATTAATCTCTTAAGTAATAGCAAAATTTGAAGTTGACAAGACAATAGCGAAAATGAAAAATATGTTGTTGAGCAACGCAGACGTGTGGTGTTAGATAAATTTTAAGGTCACGTCCGATTACAACACTCGAAACGTCAATCAAAAGTAATTGAATATACCAATCTGTGGCATCTCTAGATAGACACAACCGATTATTAGATATACGTATCGCGTAACATCGGCCGGTTGACAAGCGAGCCTCACCGCTTGTGTTTCATAAATCAAAAACTCATCGTGCCAGACTTTCTTTCTATCGCTCGTAATAGAACCAGATTACGTCGAGTCGAGAAGAATGGATAAGCGTTATAGGATCGCTAGGAAACGACGCTATTTGGAAACATTAGTGAAAGGATCTCCTTCTCTCTCTCCTTTCTCGACATCATCGTGAATCGTAGCGCGAAACAGGCAGGGAGAGACAGGGTAGAGAAAGAGAGAGTGAAAAAAGAGAGAAAGGCAAAGAGAGGGAACGCAACGGGACTCGATAAATCAAGGCATCAATCGCGTTGTGATAAATGTGTCTTCGGCCCGAGGCTACGTCGAAGATTTTAGAAGCCAAAGAAATCGATCTCCCGGGCAAATCGACCTGCTCGCATTTTTACCGTTCGACGTCAGACGTCGGGGATAGAAAAAGAAAATATAGATGAAGTAGGAACACCTGCCAGATATGTAAGATGTGTCTATCAGATTTTTACGATCCCGTATTATGGATCATTCAGTCGAGCCTTTCTCTCTGTCTCTCTCTTCCTCTCGTTTTATGCCCTGTTTCTAAATGCTTCACCGTTTCACTCTGGCACGTGCTTCGGACTCCGTAGCGCCCGCTAATTGACAGAATTTTATTAATGGATCGCGATCATACGCGCAGTTAATTTTGCTTGAATTTTTTCCGTCTCGCTCGTCAGCGAATAGGATACCGTAAGTTCTTCCGCGATGTAATGAAGTAACGATATCTGTAACAATTCGAAAGGTCTGTTTGAACAACTTGTCGGTTAAATATAAACATGCTGTCAATTAGTTCACGTCTTAAAGAAACATAAGGTAAATAAACCGAAGACAATTCCAAAAACGTAATTTTCGCACGCGTATCCGCGAAGCTATGCTTATGACCAATTAATAAGTTAATAACCAATTAATAACCAATTAATAACCAATTTAATAACGATAAATTCTTTTCTTTTGTCTCGGCCTACGCAAAAGAGAAACGATACAATAGGAAAGAAGAAATAGAAAATGTTTTGAATGTGTATAATCATGAATATTGATTGTTACATTTAAATTGCTAGAATACAGATATGAAATTTAAAATGTAAACATGATGGAGGAATTAATTCAACACATGTAATTTCATAAGTCATGAACGCAAGGAATATTTCACATTTTTTATCTTCCGTTTTACCATTCTGTCATGTTTATTTGCCAGCTGCAATAATTATCGACACGTTCCCGGCGTTCCCGCACGGAATATTCAGTTTCTGAAGAAAGAAAAATAATGTTTTTTGTTTGTCATATACTGCGGAGAGATCGCCGTGATAAGTCGATTCGTCGGCTGAAAGTGACGCAGCTATGTCGAGATCACTGCTTTCCGCGTGTTCTTGCAAGCATTGATGTCTCTATCCGCGCATGGCGAGAAGGCGAGTATATTTTATCTATAATCGCCACGTGCTACCGAGCTAAACGTAGAAACGCGAGAAGCTTTTATTAAGTATATCGCAAACATATCTCACCTTGACTATATACATATTTGTTGATTTTTCCAACAGTACAACAGAGAAATATAAAATATATAATTAAATCAAAGTTAAAAACAATTAAAAATCAAATTTAAGGAAATGTAAATCTAAAGAAGAAACTTTTTTCTCTGTGTATATGTAATGCATTATACGTACACAGAGTAAGTTTATGGGACAAATCAAATATATTTCTTAATAGTAGAAAATAGATAAACGCAAGTTATTATATTTCATTGTGTGAATATTTTTATACAATGTTGGATGAAGCATAATTAATCGGGTATTAAATGTGATATCGGATAACAATTTCAGCTCACTGACATAATCGGATAACTTTTCATCAGATGTCACTCGATTTCATCGGTTATTATATTTTGTCGAAATATTTTTTGATTGAATATAACGTATTGCATTGGATGTTAAGCTTGGTCAGATAAAATAGTTTTAAAGTTGCTGGCCATTTTTCTCAGTGCATGTTAAATTTACTCATGAGCTTTAAATATGCAAACACGATCTGGAAAATCTCTCACCGTCGCAGATATAAGCAATTAATATGCAATGATTTAATGGGCTCCATCACCGAGTCGTAAACATATCTATATATGTATCTCGATGGAGATCGCGATCGTTTAGCGATCGATGGCTCTGTCTGTGTACCGTTGCGCTTGGACTGATCCAGTTACAAACCAGAAACTCTAATCCGCTCTTCGGTTGTCCACTTCGGCGAAAGAGAAATCTGCTCGTTGTGCCATCAGCGCGGCCGAGAGGGCGAGGCGGAAAAAGAGCGGACAAGCGCAAAAATATCGCTCGTCCGACGATAATAGTGAAAAGCGTTAATTATGGGCGTTAAGAAGGATTCCTTGAGACTTGGGTTTCGAAGTCGAAAGTACGCGCGGCGCGACACCGATCGCGGCGGTCGATTTTTCTGTATTGTCGCTTGCTGTCGCCGTCGCTGCCTCGCGCGCAAGAAAGTGATAGTAGTAGAACGTGTGTGTTGTCCGGCGAGAGATGCGGTCGATTAAGCTCGATTTACATGTACTTTCCCTTGTTCCCCGTAATAATACTCCGCGAGGAGAAACTTTCGCGCGACTCGAGTGCGGACGCATCCTCGGGCGACGCCCTGTCGAATTTAAGAAGATGAGAACCTGGCGATCTGTGCTTGGATCGGGTTGTTTAAACTTTTTGGTAACATGTTATAGCGAAGGAATCGATATCATTTTTAAGCGATATCATTTTTAAGTGCATTGCTATATAATACTATATCAAAATATAGTACACTAGCTTGATACTAGTGTTTCACTACGGTATGAACTACTTTAAATGAAAAACCAAGTCGATATCTCATCAGATATTAAGGAATCCATGAAAATAATCCCTTAATTCTTAGTGGGTGCTTACGTCATGGAAGGAATATACTCCCCGAATTTCATGTTTCTAGGTTTAGAGGTTTGGGTTGAGCGTTGATGAGTCAGTCAGTCAGTCAGTCAGTCAATCAGGACATTTGTTTTTATGTACATAGAATATAAATAAATAAAGATAGATAGGTTAATTCGAAAATTCAAAGCTTGTAAATTGTTTTTATTTTAAAAAATTTTGTACATTTAGTTATTTGATATAAAAATCGAAGATTTATAATCTAAATATCAAATTTGACTTTTATTAAAAAATAGTACGCAATGGAATAATCCAGAAATAAAATATATTAAGTATCGATTCTAATACAACGAATTCTCCAATCGGCTTGATTAAATTTGTTTTAAAAATCTCGGATTTTTTTCTGCGCCGAGCGGAGTTTCTCCGAGCGGCCGAGAGTGAGTAATGTCCGCACGGGAAATGGTAGCCGGTTACGCGGAACGGGAGGAGAAATAAGAAGAGCGAAAGAAAGAGGAGCGCGGTTGGCGAGGACTGACGTCTGTTACGTGAATCAACCGGGACTGACGTTTCTCGAGATCTCCCGAGATGTTGGTAGCCGCGATCCAGTTTTCGGTTTCTAGAAAGTCGGGATGAGCCCGGGCGTGGTTTGTATCTCTTTCCCGCTCAGTCCGCTCACCCTGTCCTGCTCTTTCTCTCGCTACGTCGTCCTTGCTGGTATGATTTCTCTGCCGACATTCACCTACGTGTACGATAAGTGCTTCTCCAGGGCCGCATGCATCTTGATATTGCGCGATACTCTATTGAATACATCTCTCGATACGAATGCTCTTTATCATTTTATTATATGTATATAATACGGTTTTTCTATCTATCAGAATAAATGAGATTCGGGTAGAAATAATTTAAAAAAAGTTATATACAAATGTCATATTTTGTCTATAAATATTTAAATCTCTTCGGTTTTTTACATATGTTTTATATATAAGAATCTACACATACGCATATACAAACATAATCTTTAGCATAATTTATTGTAATATTCCCCGAGCCACGCTTATTTTTTTTATCAATTTATGATAAGTAGGTGCCGTCTCACAGTACCAATATAAGATCGGGCTTTTGCGAATCGCAGGCAGGTGACGATTATTTTCACTTTAATTAATTCCCGCGTGTGTAACATACCATAAACGATGGTCATGTAACGCATATTTATTCACTACTTGTTATCCAAAAGAGACATCCCTGGTCGCTTGTCGAGCACGAAGACGATTTTAATCGGCCGTTTTTTCTCGCGTGACGTAATTCCTCTTTCTTCGTTCGCAAAGAAAAAAAGAGAGCCGAGCGGGACCAAAAGAAGGAAGCGCCAATTTTCTTCGCGTGCATAATAGGCGGATCTTAATACACTTCGCGGCAGCGAAATCTTCATTGAATCACTCCCCTCCAACATCCTTAGATTACTGAAGTATTGTGCGATCTTAATTTCCGCGTTGCGATTTGTCGCTGGTTTTTTTCTTCTTTTCACAAATGCAATGTCCGCTTCAGTCACAACATTGTTAAATTACTTATAATTTGCAGGAACTTTAAATAATATTTAAATAATATTTTTATACTATTCAAATAACACTCACAAGTAATATTCCTCAGAATAATAAATAAATTTAATGAATGAGCGTGCCTTTCATGCTTTTCAAGATGTCTTTGAGAAAGATTCATATTTCGCACAAGCGCGCGATTTATTCACGCGCATGTGCTCGTAAGTACTTGCTTCGAAATTTACAGTGCGTTCAACGAATTCGTCACTCGTTATTCTACCGACATGAGTTGCTTGGTCGCGTTGTCGGATCCGCGCGCGAGATTTCAATCGGCCGTTTTTTTTCGGCTGACACAATTTCTCTCTGCAGTCTCTCTTCCGTCTACGCTCTAAGGATGTCGCAGAGGGGGAAGGGGGTGGAGTTAAGGAAGGGAAAAAAATAAGAGTATCATCGATCCACGCGGCCGCGTGTCCTTCCTCGCTCTCCACGCGTGGGACCCGCGTATGGGGCCCGCGATCGCTTCTACCGATAAGCCAACCAAGAAGTGCCGGTATTTAATTACGACGCGCGCCGCTTTAAACACAACCTTGTCGGAGATAAAGTGCGCCATACGTCGCTAAATTGATACATTGCGCGACGCGAAAATATTACTCGCCGTGTGCGACACAGTCACGAAATTTCTTGTGATAGTTTTGGGCGCATTTGAATATTCTCGTGACTCACCTGCCCCCCAAAAAATAAATATAATTTTTAAAACACTCTATAAATCATCTCGGATTCTAACTGCAACTAAGATGAATATGATGTATTGTGTATCATCGATCCTTCTCGGGGACGAGAGGGCAATCGGTATCACATCTCGTGACTTGGCCCTCGGCCCGCACGAGAAAAGGAATCGAAAACTTGTCTGAGAAGCAGTGAGATCACACCCCGCTCCGTCGCGCGGGGACTTACGCCCCCTTTTCTAAGTCGCGATATGATACCGGTTGCTTCGATCCCGAGATATGATTCACAAATATCAGAATTATACGATTTCCATCGGCGCAGTATTGAAATACAGTAAATATGAGTATCACAATTGAATTGTGACATTAGAGGATCCTATATATAGTGGCAGTAGTTACCAACATTTTTTTATTTCAAGAAATCTTTAAATTGGCTTTACAGAATGGCAAAATCCTTTTACAGAATTAAAGTACGTACAAAAAATCTACATCGCGACACACAATTTCATATCGAGAACAAAAAAAAAATTAAAAATTTTACTAATTTGGGCACATACAGCTGTCATCTGACGATAATAAAAAAAATACTGCAGTTTACGATGGCGCAGCAATCGAACAAAGACAGATGCCTCTCGTTAGACAAGGATAGATATAGACTCATATAGATATATAACCATCGATAGTATGGACTGCGCACAGTATAGAAAAATATGACCGGCGATTCACACCGATGGAAGAAAAGAGATAGCGACTGGTAGAGGTCAAGCTGTCTTTTTCTATCCAGTGCGTACAGACAAAGAGGGAACGAGGTAGAGGCAAGTCTACCGGACACTTTCTGAAGGCTTTCATATAGGGATCGCGTAGTCCATACCATACGTCGATGTATATAACATAGAAAACAAGATTAGAAATGTTGACATTACCGACGTCGAGGATATTCGGCTTTCGCTATAGGATCCCCTTAAATTTACCAAAACTCCCAAGCTCCCCAAGCTTGACGACCATCACAGGAAAGAGACTGAACATCTGAAGAAAAATGTTCACTGTTTGAAAAAGTAAGTTTTTTTCATAGTATTTATAAGTTTTAAATAGGGGCGGCAGTGTGGTCTAGTGGTAGAGCGCCAGACTCGTAATCTGAGGAACCAGGCTCGAGTCCACTAGAGCCATGGAATGTTTTTCCGAAAGCTGCACCCCTCCGTGCAAGATTGAGGCCCTTGTGCGGAGAAAACTGAGCTCCGTCTTTCGGAAAGAGACGTTAAGCCGTTGGTCCAAAGGGTTTTAGTGAGAGGAGAAGGATAGTATTGGTAGTAGATTGCGAACCCTACGGGGATATGCAATAAATTACGAAAAAAAATATAAGTTTTAAATATGTATACGTATGTTCGCGATCGAACCTAACCGTCAGAAAAACAAAGCTGTTTTTGCCTATCCCGACTCGCTCCTTTGTCTCAGAAAACTGTCGGTAATGAGAAAACTCATGGCAGTGGTATAAGTTGATGGCTTCGGAGGACATTCATTATTGACTCCAAACTCCCAAGCTCCCCAAGCTTGACGACCAATTTCAAATTTAATGTCTCCTCCGAAAGATAGCCCAGTTTCTCCGCACGAGCCCCACTCGTGCGGGGGGTGCAGTTTGGAATATAAAAATTCCTGTGATCAGGTGGACTCGAACCCGGTTCCTCGGAGTTACGAGTCTGGCGCTTTACCACAAGACCACACTGCCACCCAAGGAAGATACATAATTATTTTGATATTACAGTATTCTTGCAAACAAATGTTTTTCTGAATATGAACGCGGGCGCAGATTTTTTTAAAAAGTGCATAAATATCGGCATACATTTTTCAAAAACTTCAAGAATTCTATTCCAATTATATTTTTATTTATTTAAGTTTTTAAAAATATTAAAGCAAATGTATTGATATTTTTAATATTTTTCTGAAGATTTAAAAAAATGCTTCTGATTTTAATTAAATTAAATTAATTAAATTAATTAAATTTTTTCGAATTTTTATAAGGTTCTCTGAGTGATAGAAATTATATGTCTCTTATACGAGATAACACTGACATAAAAGAATATTCAATAACGATATATCGTAAAAAATATTTTAAATCGATAAATTAAAATATCACAATTTTTTTGATTTGAGTATTTTAATTGATAGACGAGGAAAGAGAGAGTTTTTTTATTTCATAAAACGTGTACTCAGAAGAAGAGTACACTTTAACCGCATGTTCCTCTTCTCATGAGAAGTCACAGAAGGGTGCAAGCGCGTTTCTTTCGCACTCGCTACTGGCGTTCATGTTACCGAGATTCTCTTGTCCAATTACCTTATTACTATATTACTAGAAATGCGTATATCGACTCTTTATAAGCTTGGGAAATACAGCGTGTAACGACGCGCGTAATGCGAAAAACTGTTCGGCTCCAAAGAAATGTATTCATTACGCTGAAAGAGAGCGAGGTACAAGCAAATAGTTTTCCTCCGCTCCATCCCGCGTCTGTCTCATTATCGTGTTAGTGGCGACGAGCGTTGCCCCTCTGGCTACATTATAAAGACCGGAGATATGACGTGGCGCGCGATCACGTAACGCGCAGAACGTCTTCTTCGTCGTAAAGAAAAATTGTTACTACGCGAAGTTTATCGGGCTCATTAGCCGCTATGATTCATCGGAACGTGTGCGCGACGCATCATTCAGCGTCTCTCGGTGAAAGGATGTAAACAAAGGATACAAAGGAGATACGCACGCGAATCGCGAACCATTTTACCGCTATTAAAGCCGAGAACAAATTGAGAATATCTTCCAGCGAATAATCGCAAAAACCACTCAGTAATTTTACGTAACCAATTTTAATTCTTAGAATATTTGTGGCGCTAACGTAAGAATCGTAAAATAAATCTATTATACATTACAACATAGAGTTTCAAAAATTGACTGAAATTTTTAGTATAAATTTGATATACAAATTTGAAGATATTTTTTATGATGTGTTTTAAACAGAAGAAAATGTTACCGACTCAGAAATATATACACGAAAGGACTATATTGTTAAAGGACTGTAGATGACTGTGACGACTTTAAAGAAGAATGTATCACTCTTTACGAAGATCAACCTGAATACTTTCAAAGGGAAGGCCACCGCTTCCGATGTCTTCGTTTTGAGTCCGCGGCCTGATTAATGCGTCCAACGAGTAACAGGTAGTAAATAATCCGCGAAGAGGGAACGGATGGTGAAAGGTCGCGATGTGCTTTCAAAGACGCCACGCATCGAAGTCGGTGCGTAGTGTTTCAGCTTTTAAACGTCGCTTTCTCAGTTCGGTTGGCAGTCGTCGGTCATTATTTATGGATCTCGCGCGCATGCTATAAAGCGCAGCGCGGCGCAGCGTGGCGCAGCACCGTGCCGCGCCGCGAGAATTAATTCGCCGACAACATTACGTCGAGAGGTACGCGCGCGTGCATCCGCCGATAATCCGACGATTATTATTTATGATTCCGCTTGGCATCGCGACGTAAAAGGCTGAATGCTGTCCCGGGTTGTACGCGGGAGCCGACATGTGCGGCGCCCACGCGCGTCCCCTCCTCTGGTTCGTTCCTTCATAGACATTATCGTAGCCGGTAGTCTTGCCAATAACGCGTGCAAACGTCGGCATTGTCATTCGGTATATGTCTGCCCATAAATACGCTCCTCCTTCGGTGACGATTTATCTCTCTCGGAGGATCCCGCATCACTCGCACCGCAGATCGAGACTCAACTTTTTGCACGCAATCGATCTTCCTTCGTATGGCGATCGTTTTTCTCGATCGAATCACTCAGAGGCGACTGTTTCGTCGAAAAGATATTTCTCTATACGATTTGCATGATATAACGCGATTTAAAAAATTTTTTTACGATTTGGACACAACTTGTTAAAAAACGCGCAATGGACAAA
Organism: Temnothorax longispinosus; assembly: GCF_030848805.1. Classification (NCBI taxonomy): domain Eukaryota; kingdom Metazoa; phylum Arthropoda; class Insecta; order Hymenoptera; family Formicidae; genus Temnothorax; species Temnothorax longispinosus. The sequence goes on from NC_092360.1 coordinate 4,548,444, forward strand.
ATATTCATAATTAACAGATTTATGATTTTACAATTATAACGATTTTGGTTTTATAACGGTTATAAACAGTCTGAAGATCTGCAGATTTATGGACTCAACAAATTGTACATGTGTCTATAGATCTGTGTAGTTATCATTTTTAATAAATTTTTACAAAATATATTAATAGATATTTTAATACAATGATTTTTTCAATATAGCTAGAAATTAAAGCAATAAATAATAAGATATAAGTGCACCTTTATCGCAATGACAAACACATTATTAATTTTAGTAATTGATCATTTACGATTGCACGTATACCCTCAAGCGTATTCTCCGATACAGTTAATAGAGTGCCATTTAATAGGCAGTTAAAAGTCTTGTATCTTTTTTATGTGTTCCGGTCTTGGCGAGATTTGTAGATGTTCCATCGTGTTAGAATGAATTATTTACGCGTTGTATTGCGGAGGATTCTTTTTCCTATGAAAGTAAATTAATGGCTCTTTAATTCACTAGCTGACGTTACGCGTAAACCGACAGTTGAGAGACAGCGCGAGATCGCAGTCAATCCGTGTAAATCGGTTCTAATCGCGCGGCCACTTCTTGGAAGTGGAAACCGGCAGGCTCGGGTCAGACACGTTTGGAAGTAACTTGCCTACTTTTACGCGAGGCATTTCACAGTATATATCCTCCAAACATTTCCATGTAACGCGAGTATTTTTCTTTTCCCACTCCACTTTTTGTCTCTCCGATGTTATCTCAATAGGAAATTAAAACCCACCTTTCCGAATCGATTAACGCGAAAACAATCTTCCTTAATTGAGGAGTCAAATGGCAGCTAAGCAATAAGATGATATTGTGACTTGTTGAAAAACATTTCGAATTTCATGGTTCATCACGTCTCCGCGGAGACTTCGCAACCGATCGCGATCATTAATCTTCGGGATCTGTCGTCTCATTTACTCGGAAGCGCGCTCGTGAAACGCATCAACGGTCTTATCGACTAAATAAGGCTATCTCTCTCGCTTCTTTGAGCTGAGACGGAAGAATTAAGATTCACTATAGATTGGTTATACTTTTATATACAGTCGGTGACTCTAATAGGATCAAAAATTGGTAAAATCAATCAAGTGATTATTATTGACACTGTCATTAAGAGTGTTACACATATCCTTCCTCGCGCTATTTTCGAGAAACGCCAAGACGTTCACGTTCGCGACGAATTGCGAGGTACATCGAAAGTTAGCCGGCAATTTATTATCATCTCGCAAAAACTGTCGGGAAATGTTGCGTAATCGGTATACAATTCCGTCACTGTTACATCGAGATCGGTTGTTTCAGAATTGAGCAACGTGACGGTGTTCGGATCTGCCCAAGCGAAACTAACTTCCACCTCGTAGTTTTTTTACTTGCTTTTCCGGCCCGGCGAACCCGACAATTGGCCGATAACGTTCGCGGGGGTAATGGGGGAAGCAAGAAAATCGATCGGCATTTCGGATTTGCCAACGATTTTAATGCGGAGATCGCGATCGCGCGGAAAGCAACTCTTCACCGGGGATTTTCTTTTTTATGGCGTATCCGCGGAATTTTAAATCGTTCAGATGCACGGACATATCTTGGCAAGACGCGCGGTTATACTGTTCGATAGTTTTCTCTATATGCGAGCACGCTGTGATTTAGTTAAATAGCGACTCGCACCGGACGTTTCCTTATGAAACCGAGGTGTAAAGCGAGCCGCTGCATGGAATCCCGATCCGCGCTCTCACCGTAAAACTAACAACCCCGTCGAATTCCGCGTAACTCATAAGTGAAGCCGATTATATAAAAAGAACGATCACGATGTTAATCCCTCCAATATTGCGCGAATCTTCAATAATTTTTACATGGTTATAGATTTTAAAGAGATTTAATTTGTTACTTTTATGGACCAGTTTCGAGATTAAAATTTGAAGTGGATATTTGTATATTGTATAAATAGAGAAAAATGTTTATGTGTTATGGCGAACGGAGGAAATAACTCGGCGTATCGTATTACGATTTTAAATCGCCTCCTCGAGATTTCAATAAACTCGTGCGCGCGTCTCGCTTTTGCTCATTTAATTTGTTGCTCTCGTTTCGTGTCTCGTCTTGATTTTATTGAGATTTCACTTCTCTCTCGACGCAGATGTCGATCCGGCAATCGGACGGAATTTGCAGGACACTAAAATTGAAAGTTCTTACACTCTTAACGTATTTATTTTCAATAATATTAATTATAACAGTTTCTATTATTTGGAGCAACTTTTCGTGAAATTTTTTGTGAGGAATAGAGACAATAATATTTATTTTTTTAATAAATGCAGTAATTTAACTGCTTTTATAAACCGCGAAATAGAAAGAAGAGTGAGAAATTTTAACAAGTAGTTACCATATTATCTTATATATAGAACTGTATTAAATGCAGCTACATCATAAAATATATTTTCTAGTATAAGTATTTTATTGTGTTCGTATATATTTGTACAAATTCTTATAAAGACGGATATGTAAATATTCAGGTGCTATGGATATCTGCCTCGTTTCGCTTATAACATAGTTTCACATTTGATAAAAAGCTGCACACGATAAAAGTCGACTGTGAAAGTATTAGTACAACCCGCGGCTACATATAAGAGCCAGGTGCAACATCAAGATTCGTCGCGAATAGTACACGAGCCTTTCTCATGAATTCCGCAGCGTCTTTCCACCGTGTTTGGCCTTTCGTCAGGAAATCGCGGATTAGGGTGAAGAAGTATGGAGGAAGGATGGCAAGGGGGGAGGGGCGAGGTCGGGGAGAAGAGGACGATGAAGGGTTCTGGCGTAACAGAGATATTAGACAATTGGTTCCGCCATTAAACACGATCATCATCAGGCATAATAATTTTCTCAGTTCTGTTAGCCACGCTGAAAATGGTTTCTACCCGCTGGCGGATATCCGAGTTTGCGAAACTGGCCGTTAGTGCAGCCGATGGAAAGCGAACGCAATGAGTACACAAAATCACTCGCTATTTCGTCCGCGACGACTCTCGTCGAGCATTTGCTGATTGGAGCTATTAACAGTTTCAGCAGCATTGGGTTTCTGTTATCAGAATAATACTCTTAGGAATTTATAGTTAATTTGACTCAGGTTTATTAAATCTTTATTTTGATATCCAGCTAGATTATTTCATAAAATCTCTCTCTCTCTCTCTCGCTCTCAAATTATAATCAGAATGTTTATTTAGAAAGACGCGATTAAATAAATTTTTGTACATTAAAGCGGAAAATTTATTTTTATAAAATCTTAGTAGTTCTTCTTGGATATTTAACTTTTTTGAGAAAATGTCAGATTTAAATTGCTAATGTTTATATCAACAAGTTTATATCGCATAATTGCAATATAATTCAAAGGTAAATTGTTCTGGAATTTTAACATATTGTATAATAATTTGTTGAAATTAAATTATTATTTTAGAAAAACATTTAAAGTTCTTTTTATTACGTTATTTTTCTACTACGTCCTTATAAAATTAATAATGTTTATCTTCTTATGTAACGTAAATATGCCAAATTGATGATAACAATTTTCGAAAACATATATAATTCACATCGATAGAGTGTTATACTGTTATTATACGGTAACGTAATATTAGCTTGCGCAAGGTTCGAATTTTGTTTTAAGCGTTTCACGAACCATCGATCCGGTTTGCAATTGAGAAAATAAAGTTTCATCTTTAACGAGCGATTGTGATTTAAAAGGAGTGAAATCGACCGCGAATAAGAAAACGAGAAGCACGACAGTATAGAAAATAAACGGGGAACGCCCGTGAGTGATGGCACATGGGGACCGAATGGACTGAACGTAATTTAATTGGACGCTCTAGAAAGTGTCTTCCTAATTAATCGATTAGCACATTATTAGTTCTTGTATCGGACGAGTGCGAATCAGGAAGCGGTCGCGTAATTAAACATTTAATTTAATATTGCTTCAGTACTGCCTTCCATAATGATTACTAATGAGAAAAGATCTTCTTAATTAACATAAACTCCCTTCGATGGTTTATGTATAGATTCATTAATATGTTCTCTCAGTTCGAGAAGCATATATATAGGATCATCCAAGTTTCATCAAAACATTGTGTTAATTTTTGAAGTTGTAATAAGACACAATAAATTAATAAAATAATAATAATAAATATAAAATAAATATATAATAATATAAATTTCTGTTATTCTCGCATCAAGAAATGTTATTTACAACGATTACTAAAAATTATTTTAACATTTATCAAATCCGAACACTTAACGTTTAAAATATACATTTTCTTACTACCTCGGTCGAAAGTACGTACTTTCGGCCCCGGTTCCACGGCAGAAAGTCTCATTTTTATGCCTTGGTTAAACTACATGGTCGCGTGCACTGGCACTCAATATATGACAAGATCCCTACCACAATATTACCATAAACCCAATTCACATCGCCCCAACCTCTACTTTTACTTTCACTCGTATAACCTAAAAATTTGTTTACAGTTAGTCAATGATAATGTTTATTAGTAAATTCTATTCAGAAAGTGATTGTGATTTGGCGCGCATGTAGTTTAACCAAGGCATAAAAATGAGACTTTCTGCCGAAATAAATAGTCATGTCTAAACATAAACACAATTCCTTTAATTAAAGTGTATTTATACCTTTATTTATAGATGCATTTGATTTGATGCCTGCCCCCGACCAGCAGCACTCGCTTCGCTCGTGCCGCAAATGTCGGGGCAGGCATCAATATCTTCAACACACACATGTCATTCTTCCGTACTTTCGACCAGGCAGCAAGAAAAATAGTATACACTACACGGGCAGAAAGTTTGAGAGCCCTGAACTGCGCGCCATCGTGCTCTCGGCTTCGCCTCGAGCACGATGGCGCGCAGTGCAGGAATCTCAAACTTTCTGCCCTTGTAGTGTAATATACTATTACGGTGGCGCGTATGCTTTCATTCGTTAAACTAAATATAAGCGAATTACTCTCGGTTTGTAATTAAATAATTATCGCGTTTTTAAATTACGCGAAATCGTTTCGTTGAAACGAGCAACATCGGTCGGGGTGCGCAACTTTTTGCTAGGCGTACAAGGAAAACCGAGGAATCTCCCTCCTCGATCGCTTGAAATCGCCAACAGGATTACACGGACTCTTCCATATTGCGCATAAATATATACAACGATCGGCCACGAAATCAGGAATAGATTTTCATGAATTTTCCTCTGGGGCCGGTTATTGCCCAGCCGTTGGCCTGATTCCCTTTCTTTAACCTCCCTTCCACTTCCACCTCCTTCCCTGATCTGTCTTCCGTCCTCTTCCGCGATCAGTACCGTTCCCTCTTGTCGTCCCCTTCGTCGTAACGCATCTATCTCGTCTCCTCTCCACGCTCGATCGTCTGCCGATCCGCCGATCTCGTTCACCGTACCGCCCAACTTCTACGCGGCATCTCCGACCGTTTCCTCATGAAATATTCACGCAGTACGACGAAATCATCGTTTGTTAGTCAACACCATCTCGTCGTCTTTCTTCTCCTCCTTCTCTTTCCTTCTCTCTGACGAGAGCGCGAGGACCTTACACTGTCGGGCATTGTCAGCCTCGTTGTTCGTGGCCCATTTCTTTCTGCGCTCCGGCGACCTTTTAGTTATCGTCACGTTTCTTTTCTCGCGATGCATTTGCGAGTAGAAAATACATTTTAGATATAAAAAAATGCATTTTTATATATTTTAAATCGAACATCTTGCAATTTATTGAAGAAATTTCAAGTTTCTCTTCAAGGTTTGTGAAAAAAAGGATTTTATGAAGAACGTAAAACTCCGAAAGAAAAACTGGCAAGGATATAAAAATAAATTTAAGCAATAATGAACAATGGCATAATCATGTTGTAATTATATATAATTAGGAACTTAGTGTATTAGTAAAACATTGATAAAACTGAGATTTAAGATTAAAGTTACTTAAAAGTTAGTTATAGTAAAATTTACTAAACTAAAGGTTTGTTTTTATACAAATTTATGTTTAATAACTAATTTCTACTTGAAAAAATTAACTTGTACTTGTCGTACTTAAAAGAATCTGGATTAGAGATATTCAATACGTTAAAATTATTATCAAATACATACTTGATATTATCAATACATACTTGATTAGCATTTATATTCGTATTTAGATTCGTACAAATCTACGATTTTTTTAAATAAAAAATTTAAATATAGAAAGATGCTGATTAAAATTTCTTCGTGCAAAACTAAAAGATAAATCTTGTTCTTGTATTAAAAGCAAAACGTATTTCCTGGTCATTATATTAATGCCATTGGCCATAATTTTTCGTAGAATTTGTCAAAAGTTGCCGTGATAGCAAGGTGCTCGATAGTAAAATATTACATGACACGCCTAGGTCTAATCAATGCCTAAATTACTAGTGCCCTTGCAACCTTGGAACGAAATGGTATTCGAATAGCATCACAAGGTCGCCGCCGCCTAATGATGCACGAAACGAAAATTGGTGAAAGGATGCGTGGGCTAACACAGCCTCTCTGAAGGGTGCCGTGACGTTCGCAAAGATTTTCTGCGCTTTTAATGAGCAGGTAGATCGTTAATAGACCGCATCGATCGTGAGAACATTTTCGTTTCCAGCCTGATAAATCGACGCTCTCGTAACGTCCACTACATTCCTATGTGCGTCGATAGATAGGCAAATGAAATGAGTTACAATATCTCAAGGTGGTAAATAAACTTTTACTTATATTTAAGACGATTGTCTTTCATATTCTCAGATTTGTATTTAACTGAAGTTTATCGTGTTCAACATAATGATTGTAAAAGATCACTAATGAGCAAGCGACCGAAATTGTAGCGTACACGATCATACCCTCTTCAATTTGTCAGATGACTGACCGTCTTAAGATGCTGGTTTCGATTTCAATTCATGATTATGTTCGCATGTAACAATGCGAAGGCAGAAGGCGGCTCGTCTCGCAATGACGAGCAAGAAGTAACAAGTGTGCGCAACCTTCAGCGATGATGGAGGGCTGATTAAGCAAATCAGAAACATGCGTACATGATGCGCACGCGATCGAATATGCTCTCCATTGTATGATTGAATTTTGGATTTTAATATTGATCTGTTTTAATTTTTATTTTTCCGCCAAAATTTACGCAATGCTTTCATTTAATTAGCTACTATAGCTTTAGATTATTTAATCTACAATTGTATATTTTTCTACCTTTTATATTTATTATAATTTTGGCTTTATATTCTTGTTGAATGAATTTTGTGTATCAATCTTTTATTAGAAAATGTAAATGCAATATATAAATATATTTGATTATTCATCCAAAGTGAAACTAACATCGTGTACGCATCGAATGAATTATTGCTCGATTACTGCAGCCTAATTATCGATAATTAAATGACTCATAAAATTCGGTCATAATCAGCAAATATAGTCGCAAATTGTCACCGAGCAATTAAATTAAATTAATTCTCGCATTAATTTTGGTACAAGTTGTATTCGTACTTTCCGCGCAATTTAATTGCACGAGATTGAATTATATATCACATTCGATGGTATTGCTAAATGTTTATTTAGTTGTATGATACGATTTAAGATGTTCGATTAAGCGAGATAGCAAGGCGAGGAGGCCGTGGTGAATCGCGAGATGAAATAAGAGGGTCAGCGTGTATGGGATAAGTGGTGGCGCGCATACATACGCGTTGAATAATAAAGCACGTAGGTACTGTCCGGCCCTTTTTTACATCTCCGTTTGCCACTTTACGCACCGCACGATGTTATCTCGTCGTTCTTACATCACGAATGTAGGCTGTGGCCTCAAATTTAAGCTTCCATCTCGAGGCGCTACAATTATCTTTCCATGCCGACAAGGTCACCGCATTGTCCACTCGAAGATGCAGTCGATGCAGCAGTTTTATCATGCCACAAGGCTAACGTCGCGGCGTCGCGTCCGTTCACTACAATTAAATAACGGACAATGCGTTTTTTGTAGTACTACAACGTATGTACCTCGCGTAAAATTGGATGAAAAATTCATCGCACAAAGTTGCGTGTTTTGTTTGTGCTTTCGTGAGTTAAGAAGATCGCCGGCACGGCTCGGCCTATAATTTGCATGTTTTTTTTTCGGCGAGAACGGCTAATTGATATGCAGTTTGCTTAAATGATGCACTTCGTCTTTTCGACGCAAGACATAAATCAAGGCCGAAATAAAAAAAATCACACGTTCGCAGTAATCTTCAACGATTGCCGCTTGGTCGTAAAAGCGTTAGCTTCGTGTTTTGGGCCGCCGCTGAAGGATCTTTCGGCGAGATGCAACGCGTGCTCGCAACGGATTCCCCGTGTTTTTGCATATCTTTCACGTCGAATCAGTTTGTAAATTTTCATTTTTGTCACGAGTGAACATTTAATTGCTAATTCGTAATTTGCAGAATCAACATTAATAGAGACAGAGGACTCGGCTCTATCTTGAATCTTTAGGAGCGTTTAAGAACCGTTACGCAGTCGACTAAACCGCCGGAGCTAAATGCCTTTTATGATCGATCTCTTATGAGGATTTTGGTGCAGTCTGATATTTTTAGCGGATTACGCGCATAATTTTCTTCATAAACTGGTTTGCATAACACACATATATTTATAATGTTTATTTTCCTGCGAGCGAGCACATCGTGAGATAACGTTAAATTTATCGACCCTATCGTTAGCTATTATTAATGAGATGCGGATACTATATGTATAAACGGCTTATCGTGATTGCTCATTACGGAAACGTATACTGTCATTCGATCGTGAATCATAAATTTCGTTTAACCGGAATTTTCTCGGTCCACGTGGATTGTTTGTAGTACGAGATAGAGTTTCTGGACGGCAATGAAATTTAACAATGGCATTGCGGTACTGCTCAAATTTAATTTAAAGGCAGCGAGTCCATTGTACGCGCGAGAATGTATAAATAGACTCGGCATGCGAGCCCACGCATCAGCTTTATGCCACCGAAGATCCCGTCCTCGTCGCGAAACGAATTTACATTTATAGCCATAGGTAAAAAGACGATTGAAGTTATTTCAATTTTCCCCTCTTAAACGACTTCTTACGTAAGTTCGTTCTTCAACGCTCATTTTGCATCACAAAGTGAATCTGTTTACGTCGTAAAAAAATTGCGCTCACTCCAATAATTTTTTTTGCCGACATGCAGTTGATTACTGTTAAAAACAATTTATCCTTTATCCTTATTAAATCAAATTATTATAATCTTTTTAGACTTGAAATATTTTGTTTAATTTTACAAAAGTGAAGAATTGTTTATAGTGAGTATATGCATATATGAACAATGGAGAAACTTTAAATTGAAGCCTTACCTCGAAAGAGGGCTTTGTCAAAAATATTGAAATATAATCAGCGATAAGAAGGTATTTTAAGAATAAAATTAACAGAGAATAAAAAAAGGATAAATTGTTTTTAACAGTAGTACTAATATATAAAGCTTCCATTAAATTTTCTTCTGGAATTCAAGAAGAAATAAATTAATTTATAAATATAAAATAAAAAATATCAGATTTTATGTAAATATTAAACTAGGAAAATATAAATGTAAAAAAAAATATAATTTAATTACGCACTAAATATCATCCTGCGATGTATGTGTGATAACTATTTAATATAAAGACAGTGTGTATATATATATCACTGCAGATTATGGAAGACACCGGTTGATAGAATCACCGCGGCAGAGAAGTTCTTAATGGCCGGTACTCGGTGACGGTAATGTCGTTCGAGGCCCGTTTTATTGCCGTTTGCGCCAGTCCAGGATCGAGGTGAGGACATTGTTCGAACGTCTGGGAATCTCTCATGATTGTCGTGCTCTCCGTAATAGCCGCGTATTCAAATACCGGCCTACCGCTTGTATACGTTTGCCCGGATTGTTGAGTAACGAAATGGAAAAAAAGGAAGTAGGATCCCGATGTCGTTCGCGTAATATCGCTTGACACTGCCATGTTCCGTTCGGTTTTGCAAGGATGGGATGGAATTGAAGAGAAAAACGGAGTCATTATACGTATGGCTTGTGTATTAAACCATATCTGACTCGATATCTCTGGCTCTATTCAACTCTACATTTAATTGCTTTTTCACACATAATGAGGTCACTTTTTCATACATAAAATAATATACGATTACGTAAATTGATGAAAACGAACGAAATTTTAGCGGTTTTATGCAAAATCCGATTTCAATTCTCGACGCGCTGACTATGAATGCGACTCTTATTATCACGATCTCTTATTATTAGTTGTAGCTCTGAATTTATTTTCCTCTGATCGATCTCGTATAAGTAGCCAATCTATTTCGCGGCGAGGGAAAGATCTACGTCCGGAAGATCTTACTCGTTATACTCGCGTAGATTTACCTCTTCAAATTTTCTGGCCGCGCAGTCGTACAAATTATCGTTATTCCCATAGGCGAAAGGAGGAGATCCAGCGCGTATTATTTACAATTACTTTCGTGCGATGCGCGATGTTCGCGCCCGTCGTAATTTGCGATTTATCGCGTACGGATAGTCATGGGTGCGTCGGCGCACGTACGAAGCCGATTCTAACAAATTGCCGATAGCGAGGCAGAGATGGATCGGACAACAGCACGAGCAACGGAGTAAGGGAGAGGAAAATAATGGGCCACGGGACAAGAGCGGCCTGCCGCTCTCGGCCGCATTGGTTTCACATAACTGTTAACGGCGTTGTCGGTCGGTCTATATCGAGATCGGCATCGCTCGGCGGCAACAAAAATCACCGCGTCCCGCACTCGACTTACCTGTTATCAATTAACTGTTAATGTACGTACGCTCGGTAGCGCGTCCATTGCGTGTGTTATCGACGCAAGCTGTGCGCTATGAATAATGCATCGCTGGTATATATCTCGTGTGCCACTTAGTCGAATATTCTGACTCGCGTCTTTATTCTCCGAGAGAGATTTTTGACGAGAGAGAAATAAAATTAAATCAACTTTGCGAAATCTGATTTTAGTTTTCATCGAGGAATATTCTTTTTTTTCTCCAATTGCGATATTCACAGCGACTACAATTTGTAAGAGCTTTAATTTGTAATAGCTATTTTTGGCACTTAATAATTAAATATCTCAGATATGTTTGTACAGAGGAGATTTCGTAACTAATGTGAATGTCGCGTGATTCGACATCCGCCACTTTTGCGTTTGCATTATGGTGGCTTTCGTTGTTTTGACCAGTTCAACGTAAACATATTTATCGGGGTCTCTCGTGTCTTGCGTATCGGATAATCTCACGTGTTCTCTATCCTTCGAATGGGCGCAGTCGCGCGCGCCTGGAGGCACGTAAATTTATGAACGAGGAAACGGCAGGGATGACGCAGGAACATAGCTTTTGCAACGTCTGCTTTCTTGGGCGGCAAAACGAACCGTTCGGTGATATAAGGACGAGCGTGGGCGATTCGCTCTTGCGCGGAATCGCAAGCGCAGCTTCAGAACTGGTCTCGAAACGAATTAGACGACCAACGCATTTTCGCGCGGAACCTTATGAAGAGCGCGAATTTATGGGCGTGACTTTGTGTCCCTTTTAATTGCGTTACGTAAGATTTTCTCGGTGTCAATCTGCAATGGTTACGCGTGTAAGAAAATATGCGAGCGTGATCCATAATTACAAGTATTTTAGTAAATTCTAGTGCTGTCAGTTACTATCTGAATTCATGGTTATTAATTAGCTACTAAAGTTGCGGGAAATAATCCAAAAGAATATCTAGATAATGTCCAAAAAATCTGTATATCTAAATCTTACAAAGTATAATATTGGTGATTAATTGATTTCTTAATAATTTTTATAAAAATATCGAGGCATGTACAAATATATGGTATAAGGCACTAAAAATAGTAAGAGATAAATATTTATGTATTAATGTATTCTATTAATTAATTTGAGTTATTATCATATTTTACTTTTGCAAAATGTGCACACTTGTCAGACGATAAACGTACGTCGACAAATTATCGGACAACTTCCGCGGTCATACTCGTGAGCGTTCAATTGTTTTCATTCAAATGAAAACCTCTCCGTGTCTTCGCCTATATTACTATTCAATATTCCTGTTCGCAGATTGCTGCGCACGCGACACCGTGTCTGCATTTCACAGGAACTCTGTAATTACCGGGAGCGAGGGACGCAGGCGCCAGGAGTACGAATCGAGATTTCGTCGACGACGTTGGACGCACGGCCGAGCCAACCGAGAAAAAACCGAGAGAGTTAACGTTTCGATTAGTGTTAGGATTTTTTTCAATATTTAGAATCCAAATACTGCGAACGTTGAAATTCCGTTTGTAAACTTTTAAAAACAGTTATAAATTAACGTGAAATGTTCATTTTACAATATTATCTAGAGAAGAAGACAGGAATACGAGATTCTGTTTTCAACTTATAAAACTATATTCATCAAATTAATTTTATAGATTGATTAAATGCTTTAAATTTTGCGAATTATAAATTTACGTAAACCATCGCACCATTTTAAATTTTTCCAAAAAATATTGTATGTTTTTCTATAACTTCTTCAATGGTTAATTATTGTGTTTATGTGTTATACTGCATTTATATTGTTTGAGTAGGAAATTGGAAGTTGCATGTTACTTGATGTTTGCTAAGTTCTATCTTATTTCACATTCAAACTGGTTTTTAAAGATTATTATTGACGCAATTTGGCATACGATTAGATTATCATGTCGGGAATATTAATAGAAATGGTTTATAAACGCTCTCGTTCTCCTCTGGAAAATACCGATCGCGCGTCACTCATAAATATTCAGAAGCAGCACTGCTCGGAATACCATAACAATACACCGCATCCTGGCGTCGTGACGACGAACGGGAAGAGAGAAAATCGTAAATCGCTTTACCTTATACGTCATGCCACGACCTTGAAGCCGAGGGTGACAGCGGTTCCTGTACTTCCGTTGACTCGCGGCACTTTTCCACCTTTGCTCATAAGGCAATCCGAACGAAAAAGAGAGATAAAAGGAATAAAAAAGGAAGAGAAGAGGAAAGGGAGAAAGTCAGACTACGCCGGGGGAGGGGTGGTGAAAGAAAGGGTGATGGATGTAGAGGAAACACACTTGTTTTACAACAACACACTATCTTCACACTCGTGATCACTCTCCCTCTTTCCCCTCGTGGAAGGGACCCTTCCACGTGCGCGAGACGTCGGCCCTTACGAGGATACGAGATACTGGAACGTCCGCACGAACATTCCGCCGAGCCGTACCGGATCGTTCCTCAACGATAATACATCCAGGATCCCAACCGGAAGCCTCTCGTTTCTTGCACCTCGTGGTACCGCAACCACGTGCTCGGATAACGGTTTCGATCGTTCCCGCTCCGGCGAATGTACGACGCGTGTCCCTTTTTTTAGTATATCACACACCGCACCAGACAGCCTTCCGTTTTCTCAGAGAGACAGTTCTCTCCTCTCTCTCTCTCCTTATTCTTTCTGACTAGAGTTCGTTCTGGTCTCGTGCTCCGATCAGACGCCAAAGGGCGACAATCGACCTTAATAACGGTTCCCTCGTGGTGATTGTTCTACAGGATGATCGATTCCTGTGGGATCACACTGTCAATCCTCGGTGCCGAGCCCGGATGTGTATCGAAACGCGCGAGTATCGTGTCGACAGGACAGTCGAGTCCTGACTGTTGATTTCTCTCACGGGAGGAGCGACGGAAGGAGCCAACCACGTTGCTCACCACCGTCCGGCGATCGTTTGGTACCCGTGCTCCGTTGTCCAGGTCCTCTCTCGAGGCGTGTGATATCTCCCTCCCCTCCCCCTTCCCCTCTCTCTATCTCTCTCTTTCCTTTGCGCCGCGGACGAGGCGGAATATCAGCGAGAAACCGTGAGCGCTCTCGGAGGAGATTCGTGAGACGCGACGAGAGCGGAGTGGTCCGTACGGTGGTGAGTAAGCCGTGTGCCGATGTGTGAAGCGGGCGATGCCGCGTACGAACGTCTTGCGCACACACCGTACAACCGCGACGTACACAAACACGCGAGTACGTACCGTCGTGGGTACCGTCGATTGGGCGGGGAGACTGAATCCGTAGGCTGCGGTACGGGTAGGTTAGTAAGTAGGTAGGTAGGTAGGTAGGTAGGTGAGCCACACACCGGGGAAACACACCGAAGAGACGTCCGCACACGCGGGGTAGGGTGGGAGGGGAAACCGCGCCGTTTGTGTGCGAGCGCGCGCGCGTGTATACGTATATTGAAGCGCCCGTTCCCTGTGTGTGTGAGAACGCACGCGGAGAAATATAGCGAAGGAGCTCCCCTGCGTGTTAACCGTGAGAGACGTCGGTAAGGTAAGTGCTCTCCTCTCTTTCAGCTCCGGAGTAGCACCACGCCGGCACGCGACCTGCCCTCCCCCTTCTCCTCCTTCTGCCCCCCTCCTTCTCCCTTCGCTCTCATTGTGTTCCTTTTCCTACTTCATCGGCGAAGGACGTCTCTCCCTCTAGCTAACGTTTCCTCCTAGCTAGGTTCCTCCGGCACTCTTCTGACTGTCCTTCCCACTCCCCGTGCGCCCCGATCTGGACCCCGAAGAGAGGAGGTGGATGGTGTTGGTGCACCACTCCCACCCGATGGTCACCGACACACCGGAATCCTCCCAGCCAGCCGACGTGCTCTCGCAGGAGCGAGAAGGAGAGAACGGGTAAAAAAGAGTAAGAAGAAGAGAGGGAGAGAGAGAGAGAGAGAGAGAGAGGTAGGCAGGAAGGAGGGATGGGACGAAGAGTATCGAACACAGTCACTATCTCTTCTCTATCGTTACTCGCGATGCAACCTCCCAGGCAACTAATTCACCTTTGCAACTGTATCGACACCCTACCGCTCCATCGCTCGCGAATATATTCGTTCTTTCGGTTGCCTCCTCTTTTTTTCTTCATCCGCATTCGTCTCGATAAAACTTGAGCGATTTATAATAAGATTAAAGGACAAAATACATACAGATACATACATACATACAAATATTTAATCATTTATATTTTTAGACAATTATAATTTTTAGCAATTGTTAGACAATTTCATATTTTGATATTTTCTTCACATGGTATTAAGAATACTCGAATCTCATATTCAGGCAATGTAAATTTTACATTGTATAAAAAAATGGATTAGTGTCGAGAATTTTTGTTGATGTGTGTGTGCTTAATTATCTCATTTGAGTATCCGTTAATTTTATTTAAATTTTGCTTGAGTGATATCAAAAGATTGTCTTTAAATTTTAATTCGTGATGTCACAACTAACAAATATCAGCGAATAATGATCTACCAGTGAAGTTATCTCTGTTAAGGTAGAATCGGCTCCGAATTTATGGCACTGTCTGTGGATAAAGGACATTCGATAGGCCTGAGACTCCTCTTGCATTGTATCGTTAGCTTCCAAGTATATTTCTTTGGTTTGATTACGCGTTTTACTTCGTTGTCCTGTCGTCGCGTTATCTATTGACTTCCTGCTCAGTCCGCTGCGTTTCGATTTTGGTATTGTCGGTATTTCCATTTCCATTGACGTAAGCTTACCATTAAAGATGGAAACCGTTTTTCATCGTTCATCATCGCAGTACTAGCGGTATTCCCGTTTCGTTCTTCACCTCCTGACGCTAATTCACTTCTGGAATTGTGTAGTAGTACCCCACCACGTGATACTTTGCTCCGGTACTCTCCAGTTTTCCACGATGACGATCTGGTTGTCCTAGGACCGGATCAGCTCGTTACCGTATCGTACCCTGCTTGGTTTAAATGCCTTCAACTCTTTCTCTTCGATCAGTGTCGTAACTCTGGAAGTCTTTGGTGAAATACCGAGATTGATAAAAAATAATGATTATTCCAAACTAATGCTATGATTAGAATTGACTCTGCACAGTAAAAATATTTAGAGATTAATATACAATATGTATGGTAAAAAGTTGCGATAAAAACTTTATAGCCCGAATAAAGTTATAAGGTATGATTAATAAATTATAATTTATAAAAGATGTTTCTTGACGGTTCGACCAGTTTATCGGTAGTAATCGCTGTATTATCCTATGTTTATGGAATTTTTTTGAAATTTTGTTTTAATCGCGCGATCGTGCAATTCTGTCATGAGAGCGCAGTAAATCAAGATTTTATGCAAATGAGAGTATTAATGACCTGATTAATCTTACTAAGTTATTCATCTTCGTTCCGTCATACTTCGGGGAAACATTTTTTACACATTTTTCATGCTATTTAGCTTCGTCATATTTGTCACAAAACTTTTCCTATAAAGCAAGATTTTTCTATTTAAAATAAAGAGTGGAAATGTTTTACTACAGATAAAAAAAAAGGTAAAACAATTACAATCTATAATTTTAATGTTATAATTTATTTTGAATTTTTTCGATTTTAATTTTACGAGGTTGATTTCTTGTCATTGATCACGGAATAGATTCTTGCTAATTGTGATGCTCGCGTTCTTCTAGAATTTTTCTTGAAATATACTTTCTCGATTTCTATAATATATAATTTAATCAGATTAACTCAGAGTAACTTTTCAAGCTTCTGCATTCACTCATTCTAGTCACTTCTATACATCATTGCTACGGCGTACTTGACGGCAACTTTATTCAAGTTGCAACTTTCTGGGTCAATCTCTAGTTAGCTTCTTAGCTTTAGGTTGCCCGAGAAACCAAGCACGGCGAGTAAATCGAGGAGGCCGGTGTATACGCCCCGAGACCTTAGATCATCGGATCCTCGTGGATCTCCACGCTCCGCCTTGTTGCGCAACTGTCGGTGATCTCGGGCACAACGGTCCTGACACAGTTACCTGGTCAGGGCGTTACGACGGGATTAAAAAGAACGAAGAGAGGGAAAAAAAGAAGAGGAAGAAGCGGAGAAACGTGAGCCGCTCTCGGAGAGCCTTCCCCGGTTTCACGGTTTGATGACTTTTTTTGCGACCTCTTGTTGCCGGACAAAAAGACGCTCTCTGATCCCTTGCCGCGGCTTTTCTCCGTTAAATGTCGTGCCGTTTCGTCGGCGATTCTCTCTCTCTCTCGCCGGCGACGTGTTGCAACCTGCACAAATTTTGGCCTTCAACTCGGCACGCGGCCGCCGTCATCATGTCGTTGATGACGTTAAAAGCCGGCCCCGCTCGCACAACGTCACAATGCTCGAATGTCGCTTTGAATGACCGCCGTTACAACGAATTGCACCGACAATGGATCTTCTTGCGATTTTGCATAGTCACAAAATCGCGCATAATGTAGCCGTACCTTCGTCGCATTCTCTCGTAAAAAAAAGAAAAAGGAGTAACCGATTTACCATTTATCAGAATCTTTTGTTGTGTCACGCGTATTGTATCGATTTTCTGCGTTCGAAATTTATTCGCGACGTTCATTCGCGCCCGGTTCGTTGCTCAACGAGGCCTCCGGAGAGAACCGGATGAACGACGGAGGTTCACCGTGTTGGTGTCACTTCAGGGTCGTCGATCGTGATATTTGAGGCTTATGGAGGCGGGTCGGAATTCGCGACCGCGTCGCGACGGATTCTCCTCCCCTCCCCTCTTGCTCCCCGTTGAGGCATTCTATTCTCATACGACGACACCTCTTCACCACAGGGTTGACGGCGTGCATGCACGCGGGCACGCACACCACGGCGCTCGCCGCGGAACCCATCATTAAACGCCTACGCGGACGAATATCGGCGAGGACGGCACGACATGATGTCGCTGATGGTGTCGTGCATGTCGCGATAAAGGCCGCGACAAACGCACGCGGAATAGCCGTCGCCCCAGTAAGAACGTCGTTGACAATGGCGTGCGCGCACCGGAAGCCTCGCTCACCGCCGCGCCAGTCGCGGTGAAAGTTAATCATCCTAAACGCTCTTATCCCGAGAGATTAGCCCCATCATCCGGGATCCACCGAGCGAGGATCGCTCCAGCGTCTCGTTACGTTACCAACCTGGGAGTGTTGTTACGTCGGAAATTTTCTATTTCTAGAAATATTTGTAAAAAGCGAACCTCGAGATGCGATACAATAAGGATTGAATAGAGCAGCACGAAAAATTACATTAAAAATTATATATTAGAAAAATAGTTGAAAAAATATCAGTATTTTATGTGTATTTTATCATTTAAATGCATTTTTAAAAAATAATTTTCACGTAAAACATATCGTGCAATAAACGTATAATACACGATCAAATCTAGAAATGAGCCCTGGGCACTAGGATAATTCTTGTAGCAGCAGATTTAAGGCTTTATTGTAGCGAGCAACTTAAATCTCGATGTGCTAATAGAGATATCGTAACGCCTTCTCGACTTTCATCGACTATGGGGCATCTCGACGGCCGCAAACTCGTCTTTATTGTCGATGCTCGAATCCTGTTCGAATCCTCGTCAGCTCGTTGTAATTTTCGTGCCAATTTACTTCCCGTGGGCGCAACGCTGTAACCGGCTTGCTTTAAATCTTACTTTAACGACGTTCCAGATAAGTTAAAAGTACAAAGATCTCACTTGGTTCGTCCGGGCATTGTTGGTGAAATCCTGCCACTTGCACAATTTTCGATCTAAATTCTACCGATGCTTCCAGGGAAATTACGAAAAGACGAGGGCGAAGAGAGAAGCTTTGTGCAAAATTCAATCGTAATATTATTAATGTTCGCAATAATATCTATACAAATCCTAAAGCTGAATATAATCTCGGTATATATTAATTATCAAAAGAATGCGTACAATGGACATCGTATGTTTTGTCTTTCTTTCTTTTTGCGCTATTCGTTATTCGTTATTGATACCAGGCTGCTTGCTTCCGCATTGCAGCAAAATATAATTTAATATTTTTAAATTCAATTTCTAATAAAATTCTTTCCTCGAGATATATCGTTTTTTGATGTGTAAAATCGTGTTTGCCGCAGTAAGGATACGCGAAACAGCGCATCTCTAAGCTGGCGAGCGCGAGGATTCGTCCGCGTGTGTTCGACGAGCAAGTGCATTTATTATGCACCGCGGTAAGATATTGACGCGGAAGGGGCGACGCGATTTCTGTTCTCTCTGGATTGGTCACCACACCGTCGCGTTTTCAGTGGGAGGAGCGCGTTGTGTACGAACGCTGCACGGCCGCGCGTAGAGCGAAAATGCATAATGCATGCCTACGTAACTGTCAGCGATACAGCGGGCGTCCGCGGGCGGCTTCGTTACACCTCTTCGCGTTACGCGGCACGCAATCACGCTTCTTTGTGCGATTCGCGCGCGCACGGATTGTACTTCTGGCGGCCGGATGATGAATCGAGGCATGTCCACCGATTCGATAAGGATCTCGGAACTGGACGGGAATGACCCGCAAAATGTTTACCGCATGCTTACTAACTATTTATTTCAAGACGACACTTTTGTGTTTCTTTCTTCTCTCTCTCTCTCTCTCTCTCTCTCTCTCTCTCTCTGCGAAAATAAATTTATAGAGCAAATCAGAAACGTTGCTTTGCCAATAAATAATTAACAATAAAGATGTTTTATTCGATCTAACTGGCCATCTTTATTAATTATAATCGTCACGACGTTTCGACTATTGCATTGGTTTAGATTTATAGACCATTAACATTTCGGCAGTTATCGAGCGTGTTTATGAATGTACATATATTTGAATAATATTAATGCGGGAACTGTGAGTTACAAAATACTTGATCGCGCGAAATAATTTGTGTACGTCGAACTTTGTGTATGATAATTACTATTCACGGAACGCTGTAATTCTCAATAAAACAATTAATGACAGATCCCTCTAAAGTGTTTCTATTTTAATTATCGTTACGCGATTATGTATTTTAAAAATCATTTACTAGAAATTCTGCCGAGAGCAGAAATCGAGCCCCTCTACTGCTGACCGTATGAGAACTCGGTTGAAATTTTTTTATCAAATCATGACAACCGCTAATAATCTCGGGACACGCGTTAACATCGCTCTAATATGGTAATATGGAATCTGACGAACAAGCACGAGTGAGATCCCGACTGGTGAATCATTAAAGAATGTTCACTGTTTCGCTGACGGACGTTTATTGCCAGGTGCGCGAGGATACTTTTGGACTTGTTATGAGCTCCGACTTTGAACGTTGCACTCTCGACAAAACGTCGACTACCACTCGCAGGAAGTACGTCGGACGGAATTCCATTGTTAATTTACATATAAAACGCATTGTCTTAGCCTACATAATGGGACAGGTCTTCGTCCTAGGTCTTCGTCCTAGAAGGTACGAAGAAATCTTCCCTCGTCATTACGGAATGACATTATCATGTCACTCATTCTCAGATGCTTCTAGAACGCCGACCAAAGTATAGTCGTCGTATTTTAATTACTTTGTATTCTTACATGAGATAAACTTGATTGTAAATTCATATATTGTGATCGGGGACGAATTGGACGTTTAATAAATAAATAAATATTTTTTTTTATTATTACGACGTCATTGCTATTGATTTGGATCATCAAGCATTTGCGAGCTGTGATTTGTCATTTAGATCACTCGATATCTTCGGCATACGATGGTCAGTCCGGAGGGATCCTTGGAAACCTCATGACGCAACTGGAGTTAGCTAGATACCTTCGGTATATTCACTCACCTCACGCACATCTAATCTGCCGATCATGTTTGGTAATTATTTTTTTCTTTCTCCCACTCTCCTCCTTTTCGCGATCATAAGTGGGTCGGCAGCAAATTCATTTTCCATTCTCTCTTAGATGTTTAAATAGAAAATAATAAATAAGTAGTCTAAATAGATATTGCGTTGATATGCTTAAATAATACATATCATTACGATATTGTACTTTAATAGAATAGCTTTTATATTTAATATTTAACTCTCATTAAATTTACAAACAACTAGCGGGCACTGATTGATCAATACGTCACATTAGCAATGTATAAAATAACAGATCGTTCTTTAGTTGACGTAATAGAAGAACAATTATGGAATAATTAACTCTAAATCGAATTTGCATGTCAAAGGATAATTTTGAAATAACCTTTTAAGTAAACGATAATTTTTTATGCTAATGAGCTAATGTTAAAATATTGATTACTATATGGAATATTTATATGTTTTTTTAATAAATGAAATAACATATGCCTATTTTTTATATCGTGTATTATCACAAAAGAAACATTTTTTTCTCAAATTATCTACCGTCTCGTGTAACCTATCCTTCATTTTAATCATAACTAGGCCAATGACCAGATTTCTCTCCTCATCGGAACTGTTCCTCCCTCTCTTTACTCGGCCTCCTCAATGATTTCGATCCTCCTCAATGATTACGAATCGACTGTAATTATTGCGATATCTAGTTTGCAGGCGATTCGGTATTTAGGATGACGTCAACTCTGGTAATGTCGATGTCGGTTTGCCGTTTTGATCGACTAATTTGTACCATGTACAAGCGTGCTCTATTTCCACTATACCGAATACCTATGAATTCTCTGTCAAAATAGAAATAAATAGAATTCTGAACGAGCAATAATTACGAATGTTTTTCTTTACAAAATATGCACTATTAAGTTTTTATAAAAATTGTTACAATTTTTTATTTTCTATAAAACTATCCCATCACTTATAGAGAAAAAATTGTCAAAAGAGAAGTTTACAATTTATCGTACTTAAATGTGTTAAATACGTTAAAAATATAATAATTGTTAAATAATACATGAACAATAATGCGAATATGATAGAGAGAAAGAAAGAAAGCTTTGTGTTAGAAACAAGGGGATTGAATTGTTTATTCACGTTTCACGACGTATATAAACGCGCGAATATAATTACCGCGTCCGTAATTATCCGCCAAATCACGTATTGTTTTTCTCATTGACGTATTGTGAACTCAACCCAACGGATCGTGGGCACGTGTATTGTTGACGGAGATGCTCGTGGATAATTGCCGCACTTTAGCAGGTTACACTCCCAAGCAAAGCGGAGTAATTATCTGATAATTTCCACACATTTCAGCATATATTTTTCCCAACGCACCTACCGTACGATCAACGTTCATCGATATCGGCGATATATTATGAAATATTGCTAATCAAAATCAAAACTTTGAAATAAATAATAGTATTTAAAAAATATTACAATATTATTAATCTATTTAACAAAAGGCTCATAAGATTAAAAATCAATCAAGAAAAAGGAGCGTCGAGCCGTAACAAGGTGTTAGTGTTAAAAATTCTGTATTAATTCAAATAATAATAATATAGAATTTTTAACACTAACACCTTTGTTACGGCTCCGACGCTCCTTTTTTCTTGATTGCAATTATTAATCTATCTTATCGTTACTTTAGATTTGATATCTTTCTGCATCTTGCAAGAGCTGAAAGACGCAAAAATATTCTCTAATATACATTCGACCACATAATTTCGTTCTACTACCGTGTGCTATTCAATATCATGATTATTTTAATCTTAACTATACAAATTGGTCTTCTTACCACGCACATACGCAGACGCGAAAATCGCGAATGTTTGCTGCCAACTCGGTCAGAGTCGTGAGTGCAAAGGGTTAATGCGCGAGCAGAGTCGAGCTTGGGGAGATCCCCATTTACAAAGATAGAGGCGGTAATTCGCGGCGTTTTGTTCCCGGTGATTATGCTCTTACACGCCCGCCGGAGCGCATCCGCGCCTTGCGCCGCGTGCATATATATACGAGTGCCCGCGCGCCCGGTCGCTCGCGTGAGCGCCGGTGTGTGTCTCGGGTTGCTTCATTCCATTCGCGATATTCCACATTCTTCCCACACGTGTAAGAACACATCGGTAGGTACACGGTGCCCGAGATGCCTGACGCTGATACGACCTGCTGGGTCGCGCCGCCGCTATACCGCGCCGCGCCATTTATGGGGGGGCCAAGAGAACATCGGAACCGTTTACGGGGCACACACCGGGATGCGTCCCACCGGGAGGTTCCTCTTCGTCGCGCTCGCCCGAGAAGCGAATCCTTGCCGCGTCACTGCCGCAACTTTCGGCGTAATGAAACAGTGTATACATTGTTACAGATATAAAATGTCTAAATTCTTTGACATAGAATCGAATTTCTATTTCATTTAAAATTGCAATATTTCCTTTTCGATGATTGAATTTCGTTATTAACTGTGCGCCGTAATTCGATATATACGTAGTGTAAAACGAGAACTTCCGTAAATCCTCACGAGAGCCTCTATATAAGTAAAGTATATATAGTAAGCTATATAAGGAAATTACAAAGGCCGCCGGCAAACTCTGAGAATATGCAGCGCGGGAGGGAAAGCCGTGTGCAAAGTCAAGGCAGAGATTTATCCTATATGAAGGTGTGCGCTCGCAGGAATTTTTGGGAAGGGCGAGGATCACGTTGCCAAGTATACAGCTGAATATACGTGCGAGCTGCGAATTTCGAGAATTCGCGGTCGTCTAACCGCAACGAGATACCTAGGTGATTGAAACGAGGGGTGGAGGAGAGGGGGAGGGAAGGCGCAGCACCGTCTATGGTGTTTCTCAATGGGCGGTAAATGCACCGACGGATAGTTGCAGGGGCCCGCGATGCGATTGTGGGAGGTGGGAGACACGTGAGATACGGTTTAACGTTCTCATAGTTCTGCATCTCCTTCTCCTCCTGTTCCACCGCGCGGCGTTCGTGGGCGTAAGGAAAGGGTTTTATCGTCATTTTAATGCACGACGGACGTACGCGAGCCGCATAATTAGCCTCGCCCCCGATTCGCAACTAAATCAAATTGAAATTATGATTGTAAATAGCTTCATTAGGACACGTGAGTAAAATCGAAACGGCGTTCCCATAAAATATGTCTCACGCACCGAGAATGAATGATCGCCGTTTTGTCCGGATCTTTCTGACGCTACGGTGTTAATACACGTCGATGATACACGCGGAATGATCAAGTCGTGCGTATTTTCATAATTATAACAACAATATCAATGTTAGATATTAGATATTAAAAGTGTTCTGCAGTCGGGTGTTAAAAATCAAGTTTAGTCTTTAATATAGTCTTTTAAGATAAAACTTAAAATTTATTTTCCTTTTCTCTTTCGCTTTTTATTACTATGTAACATTATAATCAGCAATTCTTAATCACGTATAGATAATATTATTTTTACGTTGAGACCGTTGCAAATTTGCATACAAATTGCCGAAGATAATTTGCAAAACGCGGAATAAAAGACAAAATCGCCAGACGATGTTTGTGCAAAGTCATGTCGCGGTAATAAGGCATATTCGTTACACTACATTAGCATTAGTGAGGTAAGTAACGCGTGATAGCAATAGCGACTGATTACCAATAGGGACGCCAATCGACGCTTGCTGCATGTAAAATATCTTCGCGACGAACGAACCATGAAAACGGCGAATGGTCGCGGAGATGCGCACAAAATTCTACACAGGGATAGTAAACTTGCCAGGGAATCCAGGTGTGCCAGTGCGAAAGTAGTGACCCATTATCGCACCTGCGGGGGAAGTCACCGACGAAGATCGTCTCAGTCGAGTAACTAAGAAATATTTCAAAAGACCTTAATAGGAGAAACGCGTCCATAAACAAGATTTTCACGCGAGCACGCGACAATTATTTTTGTTCTGAAATCATACAACACACACAAACATTGATACATGTATTACGACTTAGAAATGATCGACGTGCAACATTTGCAAAATGCAAGTAGTACATTCGTCAAGCAAGAAATTTACAAAACAATCCGATAAAACTCTTTCGCGAATTTATTTCGCGCTGCTAATCAATTATGGCATAATTGCATTTTGTAATATACTGGAAATGTAAGTACACAACTTTGCGTATTTTTTAAAATTAGTATCATCGGGTATAATAATTTTTCTCATATTGTATATCAATTAGTTCCAGCGATAGAATAGAAATTCCAATAATAAGTAGAAATTTAATTAACTGATAGGATCGTCAAAGTTCGTTAATGATTCTTTTTACGAGCTGAATCAATCTTTATGAAATTGCACGCGATGCTTTCGATGTCGACATTGCTTCATATCTCATCCCGTCACTTCATCAATGAAGCGCGTCTATCGTGTATCGGCATTACCCACGTATATAATCACAATCTCCGTCGACTTATTCACTTTCACTCGTTTCATTCACTCTCCGGCGCTCTATTCGGATATGTCTTCGAACGAAAGCCAGTGGCAATTCTCTGTCCACCGCTGATCATCTTTCCGCTTCAAAGAATCAATCCAATAATACCGTAAACTGCGCGCGGCACTTCCCTTTCCTGCGTAAATTTCTTAAGAAGAAATTAAGAGTAGAAAAAGAAAGTCACAGAGAGTTCTTCGAGGTACTCTAAGCAATTTGCTTTACAACCGTCACTTTTTTTATAAAGTGAGACACGATACTGTAAATTGTAATGGAATCTTCAACGTAATAAAAGCCACAAAATAGAAGAAATCTATAGAATTAATCCGTGCCAAAGTGCACAATCATTTTTGTCAAAATTTTTAAAGAAACAGATCGTCATGGCATTCAGAATTCATGGATTTTAGGCCACGGTTTTACAGCAGTCCAAATTTCAAGCAAGAAGAAGAAACAAAAAAAGAAGAAAAATAATGAGCGCTCCACTTTTACTCCGCTCTTCGTGAGTCCCATCGCCTATCCGCGCGGCGTTTTTCCACGGATAGCCGACGGCGAGCCGTCGCTAATCACGCGTACGCGTGTGCAGCGTGCTCGCTCACGGACGGGAGTGCACGCGTGCGTTTCGCGCGCGAGTCTCTTTCAACGGGCGCAGCGTGAGCAACGGGAGCGGAGCGCGCCGCTCGTCAGAGTGGGGTTCACAGACGTCGGGCCGCGCCGCGCCGGTGGAAGTTTAACTCTTCGGTTTTACTTTCTAAGATCTTTTCCCTCCCCGCGCGCCCGCGCCACGCCTCTCTTCCTGGATACTCGCGATACTGTCGTACGTTCCGACGAGAACGTACACCTACTCTCGCGAGGGCAGACTGCAAAAATCGCTTCTCCCTTCCCCGCCCGTACCCTCGTACCCGGCATCCTTTCACGAAATTCGTTCTGCTCCTTTTTTCCTTTCGCGGCAGACGAAGCCGGACGCTCGGTCGACGACAGGCGAGAGATAGGTTTCTGCCTTTTTGCTCATTGTCAGCGACGTCGCGGTTTACGAATCTCTACGAGTTTTTATTATCCCCACGTCATATTTGCAGCCTTTGCGTCGCAATGTAGAATAAATTTTAGTTCCAAGGACAATAACAAGCGTATTATATAAATAACTTTGCAAGAAAGTGATCGTGCAATTTTTGTTTGTTCCGTATCGCTAGCAGATATTTCTCTCGTCTGTCGATATCCTGCACAATTTCGCGTTGTGAGATCCTTTAAAATGTCATTTTTATTCAGTCTCATCTTTTGCTGGGAGATCTTTTCGAAATTTTATTTTAAATGATAAAGCGATATATCGGAAACCGTGGTTTGGTCCCTCTTCGCGCGTCTCGCTGCGACGATGCGCGATGCAGCGACCGCTGTTTTCCTTTCGACGTCACTTTAAATTCGTTCACGCGCACGTACGCGAGGCTCCACGCGTGCAACGGCTTACGGTGCGCGGAGTAGACCACGCCAGGGTGGGGTCCTCTCGCATCCGACTTGGCGTTTTCAGTTTCACTTTCTAAGTCGTCGTTTCCCCGTCGTTCCTCTCTCCCACTTGAGGCCACCTTGCGGGAGCGATCTGGGCTCCGGAGTAGTCAGCCACCCCACGCCCTGCTATTCGCTCGACGCCGCTCGCGGATGCAAGGATCGAGAGAGAGATCCACGGCTGTTCCCTCGATCGAGCGGCTCGATCGACGCGATCGTTCCCGTTACGCGAGAAATACGTAGATTCGAGGATCGTATCTCCGAATTAATCTATATTTTTATGAACTCCGCGCTTTTTCTTTATTTAGCTAACGAGGGTGATCCTCTTCCTCGAATTTACTAATAGCAATAGAGGTTTTTATTCTATACAACAGTACAAAATTTTTTTACCGTTTTATCATTATAACTTGAAACAATAAATCTGAAATTAAGTTATATATAATTTTCTAGCCTATAGAGAAGAGTTAATTTTCTTTAAAGATAACTTGTTTGGGATTATTTAAGCTCCTTAAATATCATTTGGGATCATCTGTGCTCCTTAAATATCATTTACACTTTACTTAAATATATTATCATACTTATATGATAATAAATTGAAAGTAATTTATGTAAATTGTTTAATAATACATTTGTTGAACAAAAGATAAAGATTTACGTCACGAGATTTATTGCCAAATTACATACTTAACGTTTCTTTCGTGACAACGTCTTATTTAACGACAAAGTACCGTTTTCGTGTACTAATTTTCGGCTTGCGTTGCTCTCACGATGACGGCGAGTGTGGGTGCGAAATGTGAAATCGTTCGCCAGAAGCTCTCGAGGTGTCCGGACTCGAGGGCGCCGGATTCGAAGTTATTATCTGTGCGAGGGCCGAGTGTTTTCTCGGAGAGATTTATTCCTGAATTCGTTGGTGAATTTAATTGGACCGGGGCCGCAAGGGCGGCATTGCCGCGATCCTCGTTGTGGTTTTCGAGACTTTCTTCGTACTCGACGCAGCAAGGAGCGAAACTGAATTTTACGAAATAGATTTACTTTATAGCACACTAGCACAGCGATTTTTTTAACAGACAAAAGCATATAACTATATTTTTCTGTGTATTAGTGCGTAGACTTGATTTAACCCTAAGTTTGAATTTCTACAGGGTTTTATCATAGTTTCTTTGTACAATAAATCTCGCGGAATTAACTGCGAGAAAGTCGTTGCTGCATACGCGTTTGGTAATGGCGATAAATTAAGGTTTGGCGGCGAATAAGGACGGTGTTAATTGTTGCTGTCGTTGTTATCGGCACTTCTCCAACGACAAAAATGCAATGTCGACGCGCCGTACACGGTGCAGCCCACAACGCTTGTGGGTTGTAATTATAATTAATCGTACATGCTTTCATTTTGCTCGTGCGAACGATGGTACGCGCGAAAAATCTTAACGAGCTACCGGCGAACGTTTTAGTTAACTGTGAGCCCGGGAGATTTAATTATCATTCGGCAGCGCGTGCGTAAAATAATGCGCAAGGACTTATATGTCGTGTCGTGTATACAGCCGAAAGCACGCGTTTTTTAATAAAAACAAAACGGTTATTCAAATAAATGACAAAAACGAATTGTGCACAATGAGTAATGCGATAATTGATTAACTATAATACTTTTATAAATACGAGATTGAACTATAAAAAACTGATAGATTCACGATACGGTTAAGTGTCTGTTAAGTGTAACAAGGAACAGTTAGTTATAGGCATCTCAGTTTATTTTTCATCTACTTCACGGAAAGCAGGTTCGGCAGATGAACTTTTATACAATGACAGCTGAAAAGTGCAGGTCAGAAACAGGTTCTTTTAAACCGGAAATGCGTCTCTATTAAGCGATCTTGCGGATCGGTTAATTTCCTGCGCTTCAATTAAACCGCTTACCCGCGCAGAAACTTTATGTTGGAAAACAAAATGCAAATCCGACGAGCGCCAGTGCGTATGCCTGGCGAGAGCGTAAACGCGGACAGTATATTAGCAATTAAATGTGACGTCGGGATTGGACACGTAACGCGTTCAAGTCCTTTTAAATTCGCCGCCGTGTCCGAAGTGGAATTCGGTATTTTGATCCAAACACAGTAACTCAAAACAAATTGATCTAAAGCACCGTGAAAGCCGCAAATCCGGTTTACCGTTATCATTACACGTCCGTTCGGTCTCTATACATCCCTCGGCGACCCGCGGACCGAAATTCGCCACGACAAAAAGTTTCGTTTTCTTGCGTCGCGATTAAAGCATTTCACAGGCGTTTCGTATTAATCGCGTCCGGCCGTAGCCAGCGGTAGATTTCTGAAATCATCCGCTTCCTTTTTCCCGTCACAGTTTAATCAACAGTTTCCTCAGTCGCATAATGGACGCGCGCCGGATAAAACAAGCTGAGAAAAGAGAGAAAGAGGGACATCCCTCTGGCGCTCCTTCCATAATCGGACGTTTCACTGAAGCGCGGAAGACAAATGAAATATATAACGGCGAATTAGATTAAATTCGCCACAGTGTTTATAAATCGCAAGAATCTAAATAAAATTCTGCGTTAAATAATAATCATATCTTAATTTCGTTTTTTGATGAAACATATATTATGCATGCGTATGGGCATATTGCCTAAACTCTCATATAATTTATAGTATATTTTGTATATGGCAGATTTGTTTTGTACATTTTGTATCAATAGTTTGATTCAAAGGCACGCTCGACACGGAGAATTGGAGGCCACATCTTATACGGTTGCGAGTACCATGAAGAGCCTCAACCTCTGTGCCGAATTCCCGGAGAGGGCGAAGCGTGAGAACACCTCTCTCTTCCTCCACATCGTGCGTTTCTCTCGGCGTTTTTGTCGGTTTATCTTCGATCCGCCTGCATCCTTCTGGCAAATAGCTTCTTGAAACTCGACCTCGTTAGAGGTCGTTTTTTCACTTCCGTTGTAATCTCCTAGAAAAAATTTGCCTTATACTTAGACAAATATGGGATAAAAGGAAAATACACAAGTTGTGAAGGATGTCTATATGACTGCAAAGTTCTTTGTTAAGATAATATTCAGAAAGCAGAGAAGTAAGAGAGAAAAAAAGCTTTTTAGTAAATTTATATATTTATACTTAATGGATTAGATAATTTATCTTATTTTGTGAGAATGATTTTATCACATTTGACCCATTGAATCTAAAAAATTTAATTTTTTACTATAAATATAATAGTATCAAGTTAAATCAGTTTATTCAGTTAATCCGATCTTGAAAATTACGGTTTTTTTACTTCTTTCGCGCAGTCGAATAATCTGGCTATATTGTGAGGTTTGAAGAGTAATTATATAGTTTAAACCTGAAGAAATATAATGCTTAGTAGTGACAAAAAACATTACACATCAATATGTTAAAAGTTCTATCATCCGCATCTCTAAAATGTATATATTTTATTACAACATTGTAATAAATTTCATTAAATTTCTTGCTTTATGAATTAGTTTAATTATTAAATGTACAAAATCTAAATGCGTTAAGCTAAGAGAATTTAATGTAATAAGAGAAAAAGATTAATGTATAAAGAAAATATACAATTTATATAAAAAAATTATAAAAGAAATAAATAATGTATGAGGAATCAAATATAAAAAAAATAATATCAAAATTAACGTAACATTATTTTTAGAATAATTTTTATCTCTAATACATTCAGTTAACACGAAGCGATAGTAGCATCTATAGTTAACTGTAGAGGTGGCGACCTTGAAATAGCGGGTTGTCATAGGTAGACAGGTTGAAGATACGGAAGAAGCGGAGGCAAGAAGCAGTTGGTTAAGATTGATTAAAGCATACCAGGTAAGTCGACCTCAAGACATGCGTTATAACAGATCGAATAGCCTTAGCAAAAAAGAAATTTCATCGAAAATTAAGAGGTGAAAGATAATGGAGATTCAAAAGCAGGTGAAATTGATTGTGATTCATTTTATGATGTTCTTTTATTAATTTCATGTTTATGTTATGGGTTATTAATCAATAACTATGAAAAATGAACAATTAACGGTTTTAGGATCAAATTACACGATTGTATATTGTTATATGTATATTATAATCGATTTCAGAAATATTTTGATTTTATTCTAGAACTCTTGAGTCGTTTTATTTGAGTTACAATAACTGTGTTTTAAATAACTTGTTATTATTTAACAGAGCTATAATGACTCTAATATATATATATATATATATATATATATATATATATAATTTAATTATTCTTTATTACTTCAATATCGTATAATTTCGTTTGTTGCAAATTTTACGCATAACTGCGCATGGCGAGGTTTCAGTTGAGCATGGTTGGAAGTCCTCACCTTGGAATAATAGGTGGTCGCATTTGGTCAGGCTGAAGATGCGGAAGGAGCTCATGCAAGAAGTAGCCCGTTATGGTCGATTAGGGCGATTAAGGTTGGAAGACCTTAAAGGCCAGTCGGTGACAATTCGTTGGCGAGACCGTCTTGTCGTGCACAATGTCAACACCAAGCGATTGGTCGTGTCGAGCTAACACCTGGCGACTGATGATGCATAGAACCTAACCGGGCATTTCCTGCATTAGTATATCATTTACATCCCCGCGTGCGCGCGTATCTCTGCCATGCTCATTATCTACCTACGTGCACCCCGATGCTTGTTGAGTGACCGGCGTCACTGCATCTGGATACAGGCACTTGACCATAATACGATCAGGAACGGATTGGCTAAACTCTAATAAGTTATTGTGAAAAATTTGTCACTTGAAAAAGTGAGAGACAGTTTTTGTATTTTCTTAAAATAAATTTTCTTCACAAGACCCTTTCACAAGTTTCGTTTTATGTATAGCAATTGATATGTACATCGATCATCGCAAATGTCATAAATTATAGATTTTTGTATTAAAGAAATATGATTTCTTTAAAAAACAAGTAATTTAATATTAACAACAATAAATATTAAATATTACAAAGAGTAATTTAATAACGTTATAATATCTAATACTTAAATATCTCTATATATTCTATATATTTACATTTTGAAATAATATCTGTATTTATAATACCTTCACATGTAAATTTGATATTATAATGGTCAATGTAACTTCTGTCTCATTGGCATACAAAAATTTTCTCGGTCTGCCCCTAAATGTGAACACGACTTCCACAGATGAAAGTTCTCGTCATCACTTGCACATAAATGTGGTTTTTAAACAAGAAATTTTAAGCAAGAAATTTTCCATCCTCTCGCGAACTTGCTTTCTTGAAAGATGGTAATTTCCGGACACAAATAAAGCGCATCAAAGCGTTTCCGTTTTGCGTCGATGTAATTTGACTAAACATAAGATCGAAAAGGCGGGTTTGTTATCATAGTTAATTATGTAGAATACAATGAAAGCATACACTTCCGCGTACTTTCTTTTAATTAAAGGATTCTTCTCGGAATCGCTTTTTTTCTCGTCGCGAAGTTTAGAATTTGCGCGAATTTTAGTTTACATTTTTATCACACATTTAACACTAAATTGTTTGCTTGGTTTTGTTAAATAAAAGCGGAGATATTATCTTATTTGCAATTTATTAAAAAACGCTGAATTCACGGTATTAATGTTTACAATCTCCAATGTTGCGTTTTAGTAAATCAACAGTAATGACTATAAAAAATCAGTGTCACTTGTTTAAAAGATTCTAATACGGTTTAATACAAGTTTATATTGTCGACTTTGTTAATCCCAGGATGTTTGAATATTGTTCGCTGAGTAAATATTCTACTCGGGTATTATATTATGTAGTAGTTCTTTAAGCAAATTGCTATTTTGCTAAATGATATTAAGTGTCTCTGGTGGGACAAAAAACTAGGAAAGAGAAATTTTCGAGCGGACCTTGTCCGTGGCTAGGGAAAAATGTGTCACCGTTTCGTCGAGCAGAATCTCAGGACCTTTATGAATTCAGGGCGATTCTTCCTCGAGTTTATGTCGAGTTAATGAGCGTGACTAAAGAATGGGTTCCACGCGTGACTGTCTCTTGAATTCTGCGACGACACGAAATTGAAGACTCGCGTCGCGGTTGTAGATAACAGAAAATAAACTGACTGTTTACGAATGAATTCAACGAGGCTAAAGCTCCGACCTTTGCGGTCGGTTGTGCATATTCCGTCTTGTGTCACTTTCTATGTCAACGCAAAAGCGGTTTGCCCATAAATTATTTTATTTAAGTGTTAATTATAAAATCGTTGAAGCTCCATAAATTCAACGTTCTATTTTTATGAATTTATGATGTAAATCCTGTAGAATTTTTTAAACAATTCGAGATTATAATGATTGTTTTATCATCATTTGTAATTAAACGTTAAAATTATATCTCAGAATTAATCGTTCAAGAATATAAAAAGATTTATTTTTTGGGACAACAATACAATGCTCGGTGATCTTAGGCTTTAGTACGGTATTCGGAGACTCTATCGGACAATGATCGGAACATGAGATTGCGGAACATTAAGAGAGAACGCGTCAACGGTGAGCAAGCAGATAACACGGTTAACAGTGAGTGCAATTAGATGGGAATGCCTGGAAAGCCAATGAAGGTGCGTTTAGAAAAATCAAGGAAGATTAGGTGCATGCTCCCTCCGCGATTCATCGCACAGGCAGTGATTTATAGTTAATTGATCGCGAACAGGGACAAATAATAATTTCTCGACACTTAAAATTGATAATATTTTTAAGGATCTCCAGAAGAATACAATTATAAAATAAAGACTATAATTAAGAAGATGATTATTAACGAGAATTTTTCTTTTTTCTTTTTTTTATATAATTTTAAAGAGTTTGAAAGAATAATTTATAATATCGATATATAATTCACTTAGTTTTTTATTTATTTTATATTATACCATACTTTTTACCTAATGTTTGATTTCTTAATTTACTCTTTATAATATGCATAGATTCAGAAATATTTTTATGTCGACAGTTGAGACTAAACTTTATTCGAAATTTGAGTAATTCCTAAATTAATTTCCAGAACCGTTCCTGGCATTGATGCTCTCTTGGAGTCCTTCCTAGCTCTGGAGAAGAAAGGAAAGAAAGATCAAAGGAGGACAAATTGCTCATCCGTTTAATTCGAGGAGTCGGCCGCTTCGTTAGACCATCGGACGTGGCTGCAGCGGCGTGGCTTTCACCCATTCCTCATAAAATCCGAAACGCGCATCTCCGTAGGTATTCTCATTTCGAGGTAATTCTGCAGCGTGCTTGGATGCCACGCACGGTGCATATTTACTGACCTGGAAAATAATTCAGGACATAAAGAAAAAAATCTAGGAATTCTACATAAATTTATGCTTCGTATTATTCAATTTCCTGATAAGAATTTGCGATTATCTTCTAGTTGAGCTATTCTGTTAATTTTTTCCTAATTATTATATATACATTTAATCTGTAATTCTTTTAATATTGTGTGTGTACTTCATATAAAACCTAACACAACCAGAATATCAAAAACTTATGAAAACGTGAAATGCAATCATAAAAAAGAAGATTGCAGAATATTGATTATATTTGTTAATAATTATTATTAAGGAAAAGTTTAATTAAATTCTTAGCCCTTTTAGCCCTTTAAAAGAAATGGCTTAAAATTAGACACATAATATTATGTACTTTAACATAAATTTTGTAGGTAATATAAATCTTGTGTGAGAAATAAAATGATAAATATAATTACCAAAATATTTAAATATTAAACTAGTAAAATATTATAAAATACAAGATTTATCACAAAATTTATTTGCAAAATAATCGTATTAAATTGTCATTCAAAATATTAGATATGCAATATTATACAGATAATAAATCAAAATTTACAGTGACAGCGCATTCTGAATGAATTGTCGGGTACTAGTGTGTCTCCAACAGACAGTAACAATTAATATACCAAATTCAAATTTATTTAAAAAGAACTTATTTTTCTAATAATAATTTTGTAATGATAGTCGATATAATTATTTTAAGAGTAAAACATGATTATAAAAAGTGGAACGGCCATGTAAAAATGCAAGGGAGATGAATCCTTCGAGATAGCGTTTGCTACGTATCTGGCATAACCTGTTTCGGACGTGCATTTAAATTTACCTTAATTACCGGCTTCCCCTCGTTATAAAGTTGTACGGTATTTATCGTACGCCCCACATTTTCGCGAACCTGAGAATTTCATCAAACGGTCCGGCCGGCGTAATCCGCCGGCGCGGCGTGGCTTTCACTCGTTCTTCGCAAAATCTTCCCGTACAACTCGTCCGCTCGAGTTCTCCGGAGATTGTTTCAAGTGAAGATTGAAACCAAATGTAATGAAAAGAATATGTTTTGAGTAGTATCAAATAATAAATGATAAATTTAATTAAAATTTAATTTAATTTAAAAAGAAATTTATAACAGCGTTAGCAAAAATATAAGAAAATTGCAATTCTAATTTTCTTTAAAATCATAAAATGTATCTATAAAAGTACAATGCAACGAAGCTAATAACGATGCTAACAACGAATATTCGTAGCATTGTTAGCGGCAATGAGCATCCGTGGTATCGAAATGTAAATTGGTATGATTAAGAGCTCGTCTTGAAAGGAACAGCCGGACAATTCTCGATTTCCGTCGCCGGCGAAGAGGAAAGGCGAATCTCAGCTATAGCGGCGTAATGGATTCGTACAGGTGACGTGTCGTTGCCACCGAAAGGCGGTGGCGACGGCGACTCTCGTTAAAAACGTTTCTGGAGCACGCGATTCCCGGTGGCGATTGTTGCCCAACGTGCTATCGTGAACCGTGACTTTAGGACCCTTCTCTCTCTCTCCTTCTTTCTCTGTTCCTCTTTCTCTGCGTCACCTTTCCCTTCCTTCCTTATCTCCCGGCACCTTCTCCACTCTTACTCCTAACGCAAACTGACGCAGTTAGATTGGCAGCAAAACCGATCGAGCCTGTCCATCTCAATATTTTGCACAAGAATATTGCTGCTTGACAGTGGAGCGCTCACAATAAAATCAGTAATTATGGGTGATGAACATGCGTGATCTTCTTTTGCGTGAAACAGGATTTGCACGTTGTATGCGATAAACGTTCTCTCTATTAAATTGACTTAATCTAATATTTCTGAGAAATAGACATACTATAAACTACCGTGAGAATGATCGTATTGCGCGAAAACGATCTTGATGTTGTTTGACGCATATCTTGCAAGTGCAGATTCCACGCGCACCTCTCTCGAGAGCTTATCAATTAGCCGTTATTAGCGGTAGTTGTTAATACTCGATATGGAGTCAGATAAGCATCGTTTATAGCAAATTATTAATTATAGCGACTGCCGCGATGCCGCGGTGATTTCGCCGTTTAGTTTGCTCCTGCAAGGCATCTCCTGTCAACTCATGATAATAATCTCGTTCGTAGAAATGTAAGAACGCGAAAAAAATCAAGACGCGTGAGAAAATATTCGAAGTGGAATAGACCTGTTAACGGTGGTCCATGATAACGGGATGACTAATTGAAACTTCGCGACAATATATACACACAATCGGTCAATATTATTACATATCCTATGTTAGGAATGGGATCAAGTTCAATATGTACTTAAAAAAATCCGAGACAAATCCAATAATCAAGTTTCATTTCCTTGGATTCGAGTAATATTCATAAGAAACAATATTTTATACGTTTGTACTTGCGAAGTAATCGAATCCCGATTATAGTTAGTTTCGAATTTTAGAATAAATGCCTGTAGGATTCGAAATGTACTTATAAGCAGTTTCTATCGTAAAGAATCGAATCATTCACAAGTAGTATTTAAATATGTTATCATAATATATAAATTATAATGTAAAATTGTAACAACGAAATATTCGTGTATATACACACACACACACACACATTATGTTTCAAACATTAAATTTCTAGTAAAGTACTCATAAAAAATTCGAAAATATTTGATTCAGGTTCGAGTCTATTTGGAAGTAACACTCCTGTTTTTCAATGTACTCATAGAGGATTCGAACATACTTGTAAGATACTTAATCTTATAACTAATATATATACTAATGTATAAACATGTATATTAGTGGGTTGGTCAATTAGTTTATCGAATACCGTGAGCAGCGGAGCAGAATTTATCATGCACTGATCGGTTTCGGTCCGTAACTCGTTATGTCGTTATAAACCTCATCGCGGCTGATAAGCCATAATAAGGTACTCCCGATAAGTCTCATGAAATACTAACTGCCAAGTAAAAGAGTGTGCTAATGTATTTTTACGTTAATTACTCAATATTCCCGTAACACGAGCCAATTATCCTCGGAGTTCCGAAGCGCAATTGACACATCGTTCGTTTATGGAAACGTCGAGGCTGCACCGCGAGATTAAGCAACATGCAAATAAGCCCAATCTACGCTATAAAACGTCTAATTTACGTATCCTTGCTCCAATGCAAGGATACCGCGAGAATACATTCACGATGTGTGTTCTCGTAATCGATAATGTTTCCCTGCTTAATGATCGAATGCAAACTATAACCACAGTTTCAATCGATTTGGATGAATTTGTCTATTAAGTTATCATCTGCGTCTTGGCAGATAATACCGCGGTAAGTTAATAAGAATGGATATTGTCGGACAATGTTTCGCTAAACCGAGTTTGTTTGACGTCAGACGATCGACATTTCGCGAAAGCAAATATGAATCGAGCACGTGTTATATCCGAGTTGGAGCCAAGTCGAAACCTGGCCATTTCCCGATGACGTGTTACGCGGTAAGTACCAAAGGTCGTACAATTTTATCGGGGAATCTCGTGCTATTACTCGAATCCTTTTACGAACTCTTACCGGACTCGCGAAACAGTCGCGCAAATCGGGCAACCCTGGTATAACACATGTTCGTCTTATCGGCGGCGGGCACGAGTGCATACGGAAACGTGGCGCAACGAAATAACGAGTTCTAATTGCGAAAGCAGATCTGCAGGCCGGCCGGTCGCGCAAGAAGAAAAAAGCACCGAGTGAGAGAGGAGGAGAGAAAAAGAGGGAGGGAGATAGAGAGGGATAGCGATTGCTGAGAGAAGAGAAAAAAATGAAAGAACGAGAAGGTGCACCCGGCACCTGATTCATTTGAGTAGATAGCAATCTATGACGCAGATACGCGCGAGCGGGTCTCCTTTAAAAATCGTTCTTCCACGCCCGGGGAATTTCACCCTTTCGAGAGGCACCGCGCGCGCGAAGCGAGATTAAAAAAGATCTCTCGCGCGCGGTGGCGTGACGTTGCAAACTGCAATAGTCAACGTCGGTCCGCACCTCGCCGTCGGGTGTCAACTCGAAGGTTTCGCCGATTAAAGATCGCAAAAACTGGCGCCGTTACCCGACCCGATTGATTAATTGCGCTGGCACTGATGTATGTACGATTAATTGGAATATCATGTTGGTGGCTTGTTTCCTGCGCGCTCGCAAAGCGCGCTGCGGCAATTTTCTCCACAAGAAGTAGGATAAATCGATGTTTGTATTGCAAACTGAAAAAAAATCCCTATCTTTCTTTCTCTTACAAAAATCGAATTTCAGAAATCACTTGTATGTTAGATAGAATTAGCGTTCGAAATCGGTGTAGCTCGTTAGATCCTTACCATTGTGCACTGCAAAGATTCTCACTTTATATATTCTGCTCACCGCGATATGTCGCTGAAATTTTTGAAATTAGCAATAACTAGTATATTATTTATTTATTTAACTTACTTAATTTATTATTATTATTAGTATATTATTTAGTACATTATTCTTCTAATCTTTTAATATACTATTAAGTAGCAAAAAAGCTAGAGCATTACTGATAGAATATCCATTCGGCCGGACCCGCGCGCTGTACAAGCTTCTTTCCACACTTATAGACTTTAGGGGATTTGCACTCGGCGGGATCTGTGCAATCGCGCTGCCGGGCGTAAGTATCTCTTACGTGGCACTACAATTACGCCCGGATTGAAGACCATCCGCTAATTCCGCTGGTAGGCAGAGGTCATTTGCAACATGATGACTTCCTCCGCTTCAAGAGATCACGGCTCTCCCTCGCCTCCATTACACGAGAAACGAGTAATCCGATTAACGGCTTTCTCTCTCTCTTTCTTTCTTTCTCTCTGTGTCTGCCCGATCGGTGCCTTCCGTGAAAAGGGTTTTCCTCACAGTAATTTTTGTTAATTATGTTACGCGGATAATTCCACAAGTACGTAACCGCGTCCACATTAATATCCGGTGTTTACGTTTACGGTCGTTTAATTCGAGAGAAGAAAAAAAAGAGACGCGCCTTTTCCCAGGATCGCGTCCCGTCGATCCCGTCGCTTGATACTACGAACTTAGGAGAATTCGAGGCCCCCAAGACCCTACGACGAAGTACTGTGCAATTTTCATGCTGCGCTTTGTATCGTATATTCTCATTAATATTAATGCTATACTTCAACTATATATATATACACCGTGAAACTCGATATATGTATATTATTTTGATGATTTGAGAGCAATCGTCGCTACATGATACGTTAATTGCAGTAATGATAAGTGGCGTGATTTCATATGTTAATACCTCGGTGCAGAAAGGTACAGCGTGATGTACAAGTCACTATCTCTGTCGGGAATATCTGACGTTTCCATAAACGCGAGTGAATTCCTTAACGCTCTACACGCGGTCCTAACAGCAGGTCGCAGGGAAATCTAGTAACGAAATAACGAGTTCTGTTTGCGAAACCAGAACTCACGCCTGATGCAAAAAGAAGGGAAAAAAGGGAGCAACAGTGGCGGCCGATCGCCGTATGCGTGTACTAATACCGTGGCAAAAAGGCGCTACGATCCAGCTTTAGCGCGGCTCTAAAGTGACGGATAAGCGTATCGAAGCCATTTATATTTGCTGCAATCGGCAAATTAATGTTGTCAGACCGGTTGACTCCCGCGATATCAATTAGTTTCTACGCTTCGAAGACATTGCGCCTTACACATTTGATCGGTATACATTTACGTGTTTCTATAATTAATATAAGGGCATTTGATTTAAAGGACGTCTTGCGTGCGAGGCAGTGTAATAATATGTAACAAGTTAATCTCTAAGAGATACATGTTTATAATAACAACGATAGCTGCGGAAATAGCTGTTCATACAACTAATTGTAAGCTATTCATTACTACAAAATCTTTTCCCGATTCTTCCTTAAAAGAAATGCGTGGCGTGCTTTGCTTATTAATATTCACACCTGTAAAATTTTAAAGAGCGTACACATCGCATTATTTTATATGAATGTAAAATAATTGGCAAAGACTCGATTGCGTCTCATTCAACGTGGAATTGCCGTATAAAACAATTGGATTTTATTGGAGAATTTCGCAACTTTTCTCTCGGAAATGTATAAAGCGATCCGTACAACTTTGTTGTATACTTTAAAACGCGCATAAAAACAAATTAATATTTATCGGCGTGTACGTATACATCACATATGCATGCAGATACGCGCGAGTGTGCCCGTGCATGGCCGCCATTAGTTTGCGTTGCCGGCGCGCGACAGGGTAATTGATAATTATCGATATAGCGCCGGGTGGAAGCGAATTCAAGCCGCGCGCTCGTTTTCTCTCCATCCGACGTAGGAATTCTCTCCGTTCAACGTACGGTGCGCGCAGTCGACCAGTTCCCGTGGCGTGGCGCAAATCAGCTTTTTCGCGACCCGCTTCGTCGCAGCGGCGACACTCCGGCAAGCGAGTCGGCCGCTTAAGAGCGGTACATTAAATGCATCCGAGAACGGGTACGAGCGCGAAAATATATATATCGTTGCGGTAACAAGCGGTCGTTACCGTATTTCTGCGGGCTACCGAAGTCCTGATAACTAGCAGAGATCTTTTTTCCTCTCCCGCCGTTCGCGACGCAAGCCGCTCGCTCGGTTACACGGGTCACCCGGTATATTGCGAAATGGAGAAAACAATTGTGTCGTTAAGGAAACATTTAATCGTCTCGTGCGTTTGATTGCTTTCTCACGCCTTCACGCTTCATCCAGTACTATTTCTTTTTAAAGTTAAAGCTGCTAAATTCTCTTGTCCTTACAATAAGCATTTTGTGTCCTGATTAAATATCGTTTTAATCCTAACAACGTTAATATCCTACACAGTTTCTAATATGAAGTTACCTTCGCGAGACTAAGGTAATGTACCTCTGCGAGGCGATATCTCGTATTTCTACTCTTGTTCTCCGCGTTTCCGTCGTAGGTGCAATCGATGCGACTACATTACGATAGATCGCGATGCACACGTACATACACGGGATTGTTACACTCGGACGTGTGTATGCACGCGCGTGTCCGTGTGCAAAGCTGGTCGTACAGCCGGAATTGCGAAAGCGCCAGGACGCACATCTATTAATACCGGGTTATCTTTGTTAGTGTGGGTGTTATCAGGGCAGGGCGTGTCGCCAGCCTAGCGAACCGGCAGTCAGCAACGTGACTGTCTGCTGCTAGTCAGGATCCGCTTCGTTCTCCTTTTCGCGTTCCCTGCATCTTCGACCTCTTACTTCTATCTCTTGCTCCTTCACCATTTTCCTAGTTTTTTTCTTGCGATTTTTTTCATGCTATCCATTCAATCTTGAATGCTTTGTTTCATCGTGGATCGATGATAAGCATTTCGATTATTCTGATAATTTCATTAATATAGATTTCATATTTAGATGATATGTATCAAACTCGAATTACATAGTTTTCATTCTCTTTTCTAATTTATGAAATGTGTGTCCGAAAAATAAGATGTTTATTATATTGATTTGAGATAATTGAATAATTAAAGTTACTCGTTTACAGTGCGCGTAAGTTATGCAATGCAATATACTTCCACATGTAAAATTGCAAATATCTGAAATCTTTCTTTTGTTACATGATTATTCAATTTTCTTGCTCGCCGCAAATTCTCGCTGTATATACTTCAGGTTCGTCAAGATTGTTTTAAAGTTCGATATCCGGAGTAGTGAGTCACGGTCTGGCAGGAGAAAATATTGCGTAAAATTCTTGCGGGAAGTTTCCTCGAAATCTAAAGCGTTTTCCACGAGATCGCGTCATACGCCACATTCCTCCCGCTATTGCCTCAGTACACACATACTTATATTCGATGTGCACATACACCGAGAGCGTATCGGGACTACAATATGAATCGAGTCTATTTACATACAATCTCTCTCGCGCATCTTGTCGTTACCACATCTGTCCTTTGTGGGAGAAAATTTCGCGCGTTATTAACTGTACGATGGCGACGTAATATTACAATAACAAAGAAGGTGACGCGGGTCCCTCTCTGTTTTCTTAGATTTCTTCTCGGTCACAAACACATTTCGCTGATTGTCTCCCCTCTGACGAAGAACTTCGCGGCGAAGAAATGAAGTTGTGCGTATATAGCGAGAATGCAGCGATAAGAGAGTTTCTC
Organism: Temnothorax longispinosus; assembly: GCF_030848805.1. NCBI lineage: Eukaryota > Metazoa > Arthropoda > Insecta > Hymenoptera > Formicidae > Temnothorax > Temnothorax longispinosus. The sequence goes on from NC_092360.1 coordinate 4,590,535, forward strand.
GAAGCCAAAGATCAGCCGCATTCGGTACCGTGGCTGCATGGTACCGAAAACGCCTCGTAAAGTTGCACGCGTGGTCCTCTCGTGATTCACGAGTGGCCGTCCCTTTGCCCCGTGAGAACACATCGCACGCGTGAGATAGGCGTACACGGCCGATGTACATACGAGCGAGCGAAGAGATTTCACGGTGAAACGGTACACGCACAACGACGGCAGATAACCGGATAACCGGGCGTTATGTAACGCGTGAATATAATTATGCAGATCGGCGTGCCGCGAACGTGTCTCTTTTAACATTTACCTTTAGCCCGGCCCATCGCGATACTTAAGGACGGGTCACGCATGCCGGTTCCAGCCGGTTTTCTAGGCGACAAACACGACGCCAGTGACGGCGACTGCTTTTCCACGGTGTGAGAAGTGTACCGCCGTAATAGGAGGAACGGTATTATCCGTATTTAAGATCGTCATTACCTGGACTTCTGCCGGTAGCAGTTTGACTCTTGAAACGTGTGAATTGCTCGCTCGAGCGATCCCGCGGCGCGTACATCCCCGTTCCGGCAAACCTGATTATAATCGTTAACCAGCGATTCGTTTGAATTATTGGGCTTTATAGCAGATTTACGATATTAAATGTAGATGATTCTCGATTTTTCTCATACGAAACACTCTGCTGTAAAGAACAGGAAACACATGAGGACATCTAAGTAAGTTATTTGTGTCATGTTACATATCGATATCAAACGATATGTACATGTTTAAATACGTAGATTAAAATCCTTTGAGGTACTTTCTCGACATACGTGACCTTAACGTCGACGTGACGGCTACACGTACGTTGTACATGAACCGTATTTTATACTGATGTAATGTCCTCTTCGAGTACAATGTCCTAGCAAGCGCTTAGAAAGTTTACGCTACGATTCTTGAATGAAGGCTCGCAAAGAATACCGTAAGATTAATTTTAATTTTTATGTGTAGTACTGTTTAAAAAAGAGTAGCCAAATTATTATAATTAAAGTCTATATACATTTTTATTTATATTAAAGAAAATGGAAGCATTGGAACCACTAATAATCATTACATTTTTTAAATATTTCTAGCTAAACTGAACTGTAATAAATCGTACGATTAAATATAAATATTCCTTTATTTACTATGATATTTTGAAAAAAAACTTGTAGCTTTTTGTCATTTCTAATACTTTTGCGCATTTTATTTAAAAAATAATTATTTATCTAAAAGTCTATCTGAAGTTGATAACAGAAATGAAATGTTATCAAATATATACACATACATACGCATACACATTTCATAAAGAAATTAATTAAATTAAGTAATACTCTTATCAGAAACATAGATAAAGTAGGAAAAAATAATATTTAAATATCGATCTCATTTCTGTGATTTGTTACTTGGTGCCAACAAGAACTACTTACACGCTTGGAAAGGAAATTGAATTTCAAACAAGTAGGAAAGAACTGCGTTACTGGTTGAATCAACAAGAAAAACGTGTAAAAGCGATAAAAACACGCGCAATATGATCGGTGATTTTCGTTACCATCATCATCTTGCTCCGCTGTGTTCAGTCGTACGTACATCGATTATTCTCTACGTTTATTGCCGTCTAAATTGATGACGATTCACCTTTTCCATTAGAACTAATAGGGAAAAAAGCTCGGTCGGTTTTCTACGGAAGACTCGAACCGTAATAAGATTTCGTCGAAGGCGCACGCTACCGTATGCAAGCGTATATGCGTGCGTTCATATGTGTCCACGTCGATCGGCCGTACGTATCGGAATGTATTGTGCACCCATAATACACGGGTATTCTCCGCAGGAGCCAATTAAAACGGACTCTCTAGTCCGATCGGAACCGGTCTGCTCTCGGACACGTTTTACACCGCGCTCTCCGCCAGATTAACGAAGGAAACGACGATTATTAATGAAGCACCGTCGCCCCCGTATACCTTATTAACGAGGAGCGTATATGCGTATTTTTTGTTATTGACGTTTATGCGGAGCACGTCATAGTTAACGAATGATCGAAGTTCGATGGCGACCACCGTGGACGAATCGATGTTCCGCTTCTGCACGTCTCAATTAAGACGCTATTATGTGGATACCGTGTATCGTAAATAATATTTCAAGAACGAGATTAATCGTCGAAGAAGACACATTAATACGCACGTCATCGATATTTTTATCGCGAAGTTTATTAATGTAAATTTTTCAACTGACTTTAACCGATTGATCGAAATCCGAACGCAATAAAAAATTAGATCTATTGTTAGAGATTCGAAGAGGAAGCCTTGTGCTCTGTTTCACATATACCGCTGATGTTTTTGCCACATTCCACATTCATTTCGTTCATCTCTTGCCTGGCTTCGTCGAATATCAGTCAGGTCGGTTTTCTTGTCGCCGAAAGGGACGTTTTACGATACTTTCGTGTCCGGTTTCTGGATTGAAAATCACTTCTTCGATCCTTGCTTTTTGCCGCAAGGGAAACCTCGCAAGTATCGTCGATAAAGATGCGTCTATACGTGTGCCGACAATAAATTTTCTTATTAAGAGAGAAAAGCTTGCGTCACGGAAATTTCGCTGACGAATAATAAACAAGTTTGTGATTAATCTATACGATGATAAATGCACACCAACACTTTTAACTATAAATATTGATTAATTGTGAACAAAATGTTACAAAAATACGTTTGGGATAAACTTTACGCAATCCTTTATATTACTTCCATTTTTAAAAAGAAAAAATTGTTTATGAGTTTCACGGTTAGTAACGTGTAATTATGGTTAATAACGAGCAATTGTCAATTAACGCGTTATATGGTAATGAAGCATAGAATAGAATAGAGAACAACGAAGAAGTATCGCGAAACTCCATATCGAAATGAGTTCCGTATCGCGTATCTAAATTACCGCATAAACTTCACGTAATGGCACTTTACTTTACAAAAAAAATCCAGACGATCCTTTTGCATAACTTTTCAATCTTTAAAAACAAACATTTTAATGATTAGATTAAATTAAAATTCTTTTCTATAAAAAAAAGAAGTTAATTAAATAGATAAAAGATAAAGTATCGCCATTTGTTTGAATTCTATAAAGTTCACAATCAGATCGCACGAGAACTCTCCAATCGTTTATAGATAAGGTCGGTCTTCTTATTTTTTTCAAGTAATAAGTCCAATTTTTCGCAACGAATATCTCTCAAAGTTTACGCGATATTATAGTCGAGGACCACCCCGTAGAATTTACCGTTACTCCCCGACGTCGATGCGTCCAGGTACTTCTCGGATTCTCTTTGAATCTTTTTCCGCGTTCTGTCGGTTGCGTTTACGAAAGATTCCCTACGGCCGCCACGTAAGAGACCGAGTGACTTTGCGCGCGAGAGGACGAGCAAGCCGTGCCGCACGCCGGCCGGCCGGGGATGTTGCCGATACGGTGACGACTCGTGATTGCCCCAAGAAGGGAAAGGTGTGGCACGGCGCAGTCATGTTGCTGATTTATAAGGCTAAATTCCTTTGCTGCTCCGCGCGCGCAATACCTCTGCGGCGGGGTCGCCGCGCAGGCAATATAACCGCCTACACCTACAGCCCTAACGCGCGCGATTCGGTTCTAACGTTAAACTAAATTTATCGCCATTTTACCGTCCTTCGCCCCCTCGGCCTTCCTCAACACGCTCTCGCGCGTATACTCTCCCCGATTCCCGTGAGAGCCACTCTCGCTCTCGCTCTCCCTCCCCTTCACTCCTCTCCCTCTCACTCTCTCTCTCTTTCTCTCTATATTCTCCTCTTGCGACGAGCATTAACGAAAGAGAGCACCTACCGTCTGCGATAAATTGGCTGAGTAGGGGTACGCCTCACTCATCTCTTTCGCACTATTTACGGTTGGTTATCACACGCGTTTTACCGTTAATTCTCTCTGTACGATAAAAACCCATACAGCACAGATTGTTGCAGAAAGCTTCCAGAAAGGTTTAAAACCTTTCTGGAAGCTTTCTGCAAGGTTTGAAACCTTTCTGGAAGCTTTCTGCAACAATCTGTGCTGTATGGGAAAACATTCGATCTTTTAAACGTGAGGACGAGCTGTTTCGCCATTTAAAACACATTTACAATTTTGCTCATGTTAATTACTTCACTTATACATCCTCGTATACTTATATCTTATCCCCGCAGCAAAGAGACAAGTTACAAACTTTTTGAACATTTATGTACGAGATGTATCTTAATCTTACCGTTACTAATTTTCCTGAAAAACTTGAAAACGTATAGCTGAATTAACAAGTTAAATTCCCGTTTTGAATTCTAATTGTTTTAGTTCCTACAAACTTACGACTTAATCGTAAAAGCTCGTTAACGGTTTATCGATTATCGGATGATAGCGGATAGACGCGTTACGCGACGTGTGCCGGCGCGGAAAATGTTGAAATTAATTTAATTGCCGGCGATATTGAGCGACATTAAAGCCACAAGTAAATAATGATAATTGTACGGTACAACCTGATATTATCTTCCTACACCGATGTCGCTGTTAGATCCGGCATTGGGCAAGCTGCGCGCCGTCTGTTTACGCGCTTATCACGGTCTATTTATACCACTCCGTAATTAAATAGACGATCGCATCGGCAGATAATGGATCGCCGCAATCATAACTATACATCGTGAAACGCGTGCACCGCGCGGCTGCGTTATATTGTACTTTCAGTTCGACCCCGACGCGCTCAGATAGACTCGAGAATTCTTTGATCGGAGCACGCGCGCATAAAAGCATTTCCTTTGTGTGCTCCGTTACTCCGTTGTTAGTTTAAACCGTGTCGGCTCTTTCAGAGTCGTTATTTGCACGTCGATCTAATTCCTTTCGCACGCCGGGAAGACGTTCTCGAAGCGACAATGCATTCGTCCTTTCGCGTCGCGTGTGTTAGCGACGTTACAATCTCGCTTGTCGGCGTTTTAGAGGACGGCGATCAGCTATTAACGCCATTTACGCAGGATATAATGTATACGTTCGGAATCGGGGTTTGTAAAGCTTATTATATCATCGTTGAACGCTTACAACCAAGTTTCTCTCCTGTTAGTGCAATCCTTTCAGCGCATTCAATGCATATTCATCCCTGGTAAGAATATCATACGTCATGCAACAAAAACGTGTATTTTATTCTGAGGAAGGATTTATTTCCGATCCTTCGAACGTGAATTATGCACGGATAGACGTTTGCATATCGGTACAGGAACACATGGCTGGTTTAATGCGCGTTTAACGCTCGCGCGCGCGCGCCACCCACGCATCCTCATTAAACCTATGTATTATTTCGGAATAATCTCCGTGGCGTAGAGAGCAGAGCTGTGGCCTTGGCGCCTCGCCGATTGACGTTTAGCAAAATAATGAATAGGTAGCAACGATCTCGCGGATTTATCGGTCCGTTCCTCGTGAATAAGCCCGGCCTATGCGCAGCCTCTTTCTCCTTTCTTCCTCTCTGTTCTCCCTGCTTCCCTTCATCGTACGAGACCTCCGCGAGTAACTGGGGCGGAGTTGCAGTTGCATCATCGCGCCACAATGCTCGCTGCCTCTCTCTCTCTCTCTCTCTCTCTCTCTCTCCGTCCTCTTTTCTCTTCCTCTATTCCGGTGCTATTCTCTCTCTATCTCTCTTCTTCTTTCTCTATCCATCTGTACGAAGCCGGGGAGATGCCCGAGATGCTGGGATTTATCTGCGTCGGATCACGCGAGATCGGTGACGAGATCCCTCGCGGCATACATGTTCGTGTCATTGTGACACGTTTCTCCGCTGGGAAATCGCGCGATCACGCCGCGTTCGTATAGCTTCGCGTCGCGATTGTCGAAAGAGACGACGCACGAAATTTAACCAGGCGGAGATTTCGAAAGCGCGTGACGGAGCCTCGTTGAAGCGAACGTTAACTCCTTTTTTACCACTAAGAAAGTACGGTAAAAAAATTTATCAACCATTCTGTGCCAATAAATACGATTTTTCTATTGGCACAATGCGGTTGATAAAAAAAAAACGTGTTTTTCTAGTAGATTACAATGAGGATCGTTGGGTAAGCGATCACAAGCAATAACAGTTACAAAACAAGATACAAAACGCTTCAGTATGCAATTGAGGGAGTTGAAAACGTACGTAAAGAACCGTAAGCGATTCCTCGACGCTGATTTCTTCGAGAAGCTTAAAAGTCGACGCTATCGGACGCTACGGGAATGTGTCGGCGCTTTTTTGCGGGGACACGAATTACGCAACGTTGATTATCGCGATTTCCCCTTTTCAGTTATACGGACTCATCGTGTCCTCGGACCCGCCGTCGCCGTTGCCGTTGGTACCTTGGTACCACACCGCGATGACCTTAATGTTCGCCCCGTCATTACGTCACGAGAAATAATGCCGAGACGGATAATACTCTTGCCCGGGTCTCTCGGTGCGCGCGGCATGGCCCATGCAGCTGATGACAGTCCGATTATTCGGAGTCCATTAAAGTTCGACCTAATTACGGAACGTGATCGGACGAGACGGCGACGGCGACGATGACGACGACGGTTGCCGGCGAACATGCAGAGAAAGAACAACAGCAACGTAGTAGATCCACCTACACGCTAGTAACCGTCGTCCCGGGGCACTGTGTGACGACACCTCTCCTACGTGGTACCATGGCACCACGCCTTTCTAAGCCCAGGGGCATCTGCGCGCGGATTAGATTCTGGATCGCTCGGAGGCTAGGCAGACCGTACGAATGGATCGCCTTACTCTGAGGCGAATATTCTGCCGGATCGCGAGTAGTGAAACGCTCGCCGCTATTTATAGAAATTCTAGGAAATTCGAAGTGTTAAACGTACATGTGCACGTGCACTTACTGTATTTAAAAAAATCCACTAAAATAAATAAAAAAAATCCGCTAAATTCCACTGTATTATTTATGCTAATTTTGTTCAAAAAGTTTACGCAAATAATTCTTTTTAATCTTGCGATAATGTGATGTAAATGTTGTAAAATGACTTATTATATATAATTTGTAAATATATTACACATTATTGAAAAAAATGGCACTCAATGTTAGCGCGCTAATGATCTGTTAATATTATTTTAGCGTATTGTCTTTGCAAAACCTTATTAACAATGCGTCTAAATTACTATTGAGCGCTAGCCGCTAAGAATAGAAATATATCGAGCTCTCGTGCAACGCCACGTGCTCGCTTGCACGCGCCGGATGCAACGGCGGGATCCGAGAGAACGCGCGTTTTGCCCAGGCTTATTGGCTGATTTATTCATTAACGATTGAATCGCGCTATCATTTAGGAGAGGCCAAATCACAGATCGCGGGCACGAATGGTAGCGATGACTTTCCCGGTTTTTGCCGGTCTATCGATCGTGCCGGTTCCACTCGCTCCGGTAATAGGCATTCACTCCGCGGTGGGGCACGGAGTTGCAGTTGCAGTTGCAGTTGCAGCACGCGGAGCGATTTTCTACGTGGAAACTGCACGATCCAATCGGGAGTGACCCCGGCGACCCCCGTCGCCGTGGTCATCGCATGACTAGATCCTCCTCGTTCTCCATCTCCTTTTATAATCCAATTAATATTAACCAGCGGTAGACTCGTTTCTCCTGAGAGTAAAACACTGGAACGTTCGTATTCAGTGCCGTGAAAAATTTCGTGCGCGATCTTACTATTAACTTTTAATTACGATAGTAGGTACTACGATCGATGATTTTTTTTACACAACTATGAAATGGAGCAAATATTTCAATTTTTTTAATTTAAAAGTAATATTTTGAATTTTTTTGATATTTTTAATGCTGTTGCTACTTTTATATAAGAAAATAAAGAGAAAAATATATATAACTCAAAAATATATTTACTAACTTTAAAAACAAATGCTTTATTTTAAAGAAATGGCGTATAAATAAAAATATATATTAAAAATGTTGCAAATGAAAACGTACTATAAATTTTCACGTCTAAAGCGTTTTTCTATTAATAAAATACTCATTATATTAATATACCACAAAGAATTTACAATAATTAAAATACCCATCGTGATTTTAAAGAAATAGCGAGCGGCAATGATATTTATGTACATCGATCTACGAATACGTCGATTAATTAATTAGAATAGATGTTTACAGCATCGAAGTGTTTGCTCGGGTTATCTCCGTATCGGTGCACGATTCTCGCAACCCCTTTGCTCGTTTGTCCCCAGCCGCGGGCACTCTCTTACGTTACGGCGCGATATTTCAAAATGTTTATCGGCGCGGTATCCTGTAGTTCTTCCTCGTTAAGTTATAATTTCGTGGCGTTTGTGTCTACCGCTGAAAGTTCTTGAAATATCGCGGTCCACCTCTTCCGTGCGGCGGTCTATTGCGCAATGCTCGTTGCGGAGATCGTTTGCCGATTAGCGGCGTAGTTTCGCGTTGCCGATGGCTCTCCTCCGTGCCCGCTACGATTGTTTAGATCGGAGGACGCCGCGGGTCTCGATCGATTCCGCCGTGATATCGTGCATGCTAAAAATAAATCGGCTATTGCAATCTTGCTCGCCCCTCCTCCGTCGTCGCCACTGGAGATCTCATCTTTTCCTCGATTCTCGTGCGTATTTTTCTTATCTATTAGCACGTCAAAATTTTTTTTCTATTTTACATCGATTTCGTCTTTTTCATTCATATCTTGTTCTTTTCCACTTATTATTTCAGCATCCTCGCTAAATTCGATGTCGATACATATCTTTTAAAAATATATAATGTAGCAATTAATTCTATTAATATCTGAAGTACATCGAAGTGCCTACATGAATTCCTACGTGCACGTTGATGTTACGGTATATTGAAAGATAGACGTATTTACGCGTAATTGCTCTGACTCGACACGACTTTCGTCGTGATCATCATGATATAGGAGAAACGTCATCGTCGCGATATCAAGGTCACTGAAACCTGCTCCGGTTTCCGTGAAGCTTCGCCATGATGGCCTTCTATAAATGAGCCCTGTCAACGATGGCAGTGCTGTTTTAATTTCGTTCGTCTTCTGCCTTCCTCCTCCACCTCGCCCACTCTCGTTGCCGTCTGGCTCCTACCTTCTTCCTCTTTCAGAACCGTCGCCGTCGTCGGAGTTATCCCGGTAGCTTGTCATTACGCGGTTATTTACAAAGTGCACACGAGCGTGGCAAAAGACATCTGCATCTGCTTGATTAAACCGGTTGTCTTTTTTTTTCTCTCGCTCTCTTCCCGGTGTTCTCTAGATCTTGAGGTTGATTCGTCCGAGAGTTTCCTGTTTTCCAAGTAAAAACAACTGTCGCAGCCGCACCGCGTTACGTCCCGATCATGATGACGGAGGCGTGACAAAATAATCCATAGATTACTCAAGTTTACGTAAAATTAACATGCGATTAAAAGAATTTTTTACCTCATATTTTACTATTTTTTGAATAATCAAAAGGGATATTTTATATTTTAATATTGTTACGCGCTCCGTCCGCTCTACGAGTCGCGCGCACTCGCGAACGCGTCCGCGTACTTCCGGGATCGCGGAAATAACCACACTCGTTATAGAAATATGAACGCAGGTTTATTCAGGCTCAAAACGAGCCCACAAGTAACGGGTGTCTCGGCATGGGCGCAACAATATTTTCAATTTTTTTAATTTAATACATTATGCAAGCTGTTTGTAATCAAAGAAATAGAATGTATGAGAAATGGATCTAAAGAAATTTTATATGCACTGTTTATAAAAAGACAATGGGTGTGCCAGTTGTTTCTTTAAAAGGCTCGCCCGCTGGAGGGTTAATCCATTCAGTTTAATAGTTTCGGCCCGCCGTAGATGGCAACGGATGGGAGGATCGTAGATTCGACAGCTTTCCGTTATATCGCGACGATGCAGTGAGCGTGTTGCGCAGTCAGGAATTGATTTGGCGTCGCATTTTTATAAGACTATATTATGAGGCATGGGTATGCGTACTCGGAGTTTGCGAACAGGACATGCAAATGTATGATAGCGATGTGAACAACGCTGCAACGCTTTCTACTTCTTCGGGACGAGATGATTGATCCGGACAAGTTTTGTTTTTGCATCAATTTTGTTACGTGACACAAAAAGATAGTGCGCTAGATGCCCAATTGCCCAGATCTTCTGCAGTGTTCGTGCGTTTTAAAAGGCTGTCGATGTGAAATCAATTTAACATATTTTTTGTCTACGTTCATATTGGACTTGCTGTTTCGTAATCAATTAACTGTCGTGCATTATATGATTGTAATCTAAAAGAATATATTTCATATTTTTGACAATAGATATATACTTGAATTGTTTGATGTAAACTAAAATTCTCGTCGCTAGAACTGAATCTGTAACTTAGTTTGTGATTACATTACAAGCTATTATGGATAGATAGTAACGTATATGTGTGTGTGTGCATAAGTTTCTATCAAAATAAGTTGGAAAGTTATTCCGATACGCGGAAAATTATTTAAGATTCCGCGTAGAAAAGTTCCTCTTATTTTCGTGTGAAAACAAGAAAGAGTCGATTTGTATTAGTTCAAATCTGGATCTCGACTGACCCATCTTTTGCTCCAAATTTTACAAACAGTGTCCGCTAGATCCTGAAACCAGTGTTGAAATTCCTACGCGCGATTTCCAAATCGTCGGCCGACCGCGTGTTTCTTTCAGAAACGAGTTCTGGCAAGATGTAATTAGTTTTAATACGATAAGCAAGCGGAAGTGTTTGGTAGTCTTGCTTTCTCTCGTAAACGCTACAGGAACATTAGGTAGAGCTAATGAATCAATACTTTGTATGAAAATACAATAAATATCTATAAATATCCTAATTCTTTTTTACAAATACAAATTTCACTTTCATATATGCCAATCCTATCGATAAAATTCTTTTACATAGCCGCTTCTTATTACAAATACATTTTTTCCGTAATTTTTATCAAAGGAGAAAGTTTAAGGGAAAACGGGTAAAAATTATTTCGTATTTATATTTTTAAACATCCATCCAATTGATGAATTAATCGTAAGGAGGTAACTGACAGCAGACAATTTCGTGAGCTACTGGAGATTGATAAATACACAGCAGACTTCTCCTTAAGTGGAAACGTAACGGAATCACTGTCGACAGGGGGGCCCGTAACTCTTCGTCACCAGAAAAAAATAATAAGCCAAAGTGTAGCACTTGAATATATACTCAAGCACAGCACATCGCGCAAGTATTATTTGGAATAAAGGTGTTATGAGAAATAATTAAATTATGTTTATAAAAATATATATTATATAATTTACATTCACGTTAATAACATTATTTAAAAAATGTGTTTGACTTACGCATAACACACTTCAATATATTAAAAGTATAGTAAAAAATTAAATAATTTTTTTATAACATATTTTACTTAATTGAATTAATAGCACATATATCAATTAATTAACATGTAAATTTGATGAAATGTAGTTTGGATTCTTTTTATCTGGCTATTTCCGGTTTGGAAACTTTTATCAAGAAGTTTCATTGTGCGTCTTAAACGGCTATTACATTTTGTTTGTAAAACAATTGCGATAACGAGTCGTTCAGTGGCAGTGTTTTAATATCGAGCATCTCTTTCTCTCGTCATCGTGCCAAGAATGCGTATAGAGAGCGCGTACCAAGAGAGTCGATGTCGATCGTTATCGGGTTCCTTCTCCCGGAGCCGAGCATGTCCTTAGGATGGCCTTTCTTATCGCGATAACTCTCGAGGACATCGACTCTCGTTGAGCAACGCAGTCGCGGCTCCACCCACTCTCATCCGTGATCGACCGCGGTATCTCCGGTATCGTCGCCTACAGCGACGAAGGAGATCCCACTCGATCGATCGATCGCTTGATCTGCCGATCGTTCCGTTTGATCCGCGGCAATCGATCGCGGTGACATGTGTGAGGACACGTAATAATACTACAAGATTGACTACTACCGGGTAGGAAAAGCAAAAACCCACATATCCTGTAATCATATAGCCTGTTTATTTAGTGCTAGCCATACGTTGTTTTACTCTCAGTTTAAAATAAAGTTATAAAAGAAAGTTGCAAACTAATACGTGTATTTATCGCATATTTTACATTTATTTCTAAACTGATTTTGAACTCTTTCTAAACTCAAGTGTCAAAACATATTGATAATTTTTAAGATATTAAAATTTTCAAAATATTATTATATTAAGAATGCTAAACAAATAATAAAACTTTATAAAGATAAAATAATGTTCGATTAAATTCCGCATTACAGAAGAATTAGCATCAAATTAATTTAAATAATTCTTCTACGTCGATCGCCACTCAAAATGTCATATTTATACACAGACAAAAAGATAAGTAAAATCGGAGATATTAAATGCAAATATAAATGTTGGCCTTAAGGATGCCTTTATTTAGTGGATCGACAGGATCCACTTGATGGATTTCGCTTGATTTATTGATCCAAAGCGATTCACGGCGGAACTACTTATTCATTCATAACACAAACAATCTGCGATTGCACGCGCAATACCTATTGCATCGAATGATCGTGAGTGAATAGTGAACGTCCGTTTTTGGCAGAAGTTCGAGGCAAAGAGGCATCTAATCTATTTCGGGCAGATATAGTGCGTGCTGGTATACCAGTGGTGTACTTACGTGTGATGGGAGATTATGAATATAGGTATGCGTAATTTATACGTGCCTGACGAATGAACAATAAATCAATATCTATTTTAACGGCTGCCTTTTGGGATGAGGTATGAATATATCTGCTTTTTACGAGTGGGCGGCGCATTATTAGGATCATCCTACCGAATATTATATTAAGGAGAATTTGGTTTTCTGTAGCGATGCGATGCATGCGGTTGATTGATAGCTCGTTTGATCATTAAGGAACGCTGAGTTTGTCCAATATAATCGTCTAAAAGATCTCTCTGAAATATTGTAAAAAATAAAAGTATATATTAGATTACTTTCGACTGATATGCCATCGCTGTAGACTGCGGGATGTGTTTTGGGATTGGTAAATTTTGAAGAGATCATCACTGATTAATCATTGACAACAAAATTACGAAATACGACGCGCGCTTGAAGTTACAAATGCAGATTGCCGAAATGATTGCTACACGACGATACTTCGTGTATCAATGGAGAATAATGTGTGGGCTCACGATATAAGATAGACATATTAGAAAGATTTGATACTTAACTAACGAATTATTGAAATGTCAAATGTGTTGATTCTGGTGGGCATTAAGGATGGCATTTTAGAATGTCGCAATGTCGTGATGATCTACCACATTTACATATTACGACATCAAAATATTATCTGAAGAAAAATCGAATCAATAAAATATACAGTAAAATTTAACAATAGACGGTTAAAATCGCTGTAATGTATACGAAATAATGAGAAATATTCTGAATATATATTTAAAATAAAGTAAATGGTAAACGTAAAATAATCTAGAAAGCGGAACTTCGACATTAGATTACTGCAAAAAAATGTAATTAATTTTTAACTAATTGCGGTTTTCGCAATGTCGACTGATTCTCCTAAGAAAGAATTATAATATTATCTATATTATTATCTACATTTATTCTTTTAAGTTATATTAGCTGCCTATTTTTAAATCTGATGAACATTTCTTTGTTATCCATCATCCACAATAGATTTTCTCTTACTGAAAAAGGATCTTATTGAACATTATAATTTCGTAACAACCCTGCTACGCGTGTATACTTATTTCACAAAACTGATGGAGCGCGTGATAAAGAGAACGTACACGAAACAACGAGAAACATTCGCGCGGAGTTATTAATATCGATGAAGTTGATAACCCGATCGGTGGTCATCGCGAACCCTACTCCTACGGTGGGTAAATGCAGCGTGGAAGAGCGATACGATTTTTGTAGAGTCGCTCCCTGCTAACGGGTTAAACGGGACGTATGGCTGTATTATGCTATCGATACGGAGTACACCTTGGGAACGTGTCCTCTTCGCCTTTCAGTACGATCCTCAGCGGGGTACGCGAACATCAGGTGACTTCTGCTTCTGCATTGAGAAACCGCGGAGGCTGACTCATCAGTGTGCGCGCAATTATTTATTTCGTAACAGAATTACGAACTGGGAGAACATCCCTTTGTTACATTCGTCTGTTACACTTAACGCAAGTCAATTTGAAATAGTCTATATTCTTACCGCGTAATAACAATGTCTTATAATTATTTAAAATTAATAATTATGTAAAATTAATAATCATCATACATATTATCGTTATAAATTAACGATAAATTATATTTGTTGCAAAAGAAAAACAAAATGACAAAATAGCGCATTGTAGGTAAAATTAACAAATCGATCCTGCTAGATCTTAACGTAACAAGAAAATATGTAATACAAAAATATAAAAATTATATTTTTAATACAATAATATAAAAGAAGACACATTTCCAAGATAATCTAGCACCTTTCTCGCGTAATAAACGATATGCTTATTACTCAAAAATTCAAACTCCGATGTATCCTAATATAGCATATAATTTCTCCGCGTTTCAAGCGTTTTCCGAGCCGCGGGAATTTCCTCAGGATCAATACGTTCTCTCTCACTTTCCGTCGACTCCGGCGCCTTATATGAATGAAGGAATCCATTAAATCATTAAGAAAAAATTACTTCGCACAAGAATGCCTGGTACACGCGAGTGCGCACACGCGCGCGCGCGAGAGAGGGAGAGAGAGCGAGCGCCGGATTCTGCGAACGGAGAGAACGGCTCGGCCCGAAGAAGTCCGCGCTCGAGTTCGCGGAGGATGGCCTCTTGCACGTGTGTCTGGTACACGTGCATATGTGTATGTACATCGCGCACGTGTGTATGCCACGTGTGTACATACACACGGGCCGGGCCGCAACCGCGAGCTGTCGGTGTGTGCGTGCACGTGTGTGCGCGGGTGAGCGCCGCGCGAGCGTGTTCGTGCGCGCGTGCTGAGGGGCCAGTCGCCCTTGCCGAGGAGCCCGAGGCACGGGCGTGGGCCTTTCACTCCTGCCATCCGCATCGTTCCTTAACCATCGAGCCTACGGGAGGTGCGCACGTGTGTGTATTGGTGGGATACATCTGTGTGCGCGGTTATGGCAAGCTACAATCGCTCTCCTGGACCGCGCTCACTTCACTACGATCGCCCGGCGCGGTGGCACTCGAGTTCGCTCCGGCTTTTCCGCGATTCGTCCCGGAGCTGGATTCCTCTGGGCGAAAATTTCGAACAGACGCTGTTTGTCTCTTATATTTTACGATCGCAATTAGAGATGATTTAAACAAAGAGACATGGTTTTATGTCTTTTTTATTTCTGTCTGTAAAAGACAGCATTAGTACGATATATTACTAAAAACATAAAAACCTAGAAATGTTAGAAACACTAGTAAAAATTTGTTTATATAAAACACCAATTTTTCGAAGAAAAGTTATTGTCGACGATACCGCTGTTCTAATAATTAGTTATGCTTCTCTGCTCGCTCCTTATAACTCATTAATGAATGAGGATTTATTTCTGACATTCCGAAAGTAATAGAGTTATTTGGCGTAAGCATGCCTATAAACAACATAATATATGGAGTATTCATTACTATGTCAATAAAAGGAATTTAAGCAATATTTGAATTGTATAAAGTAAGATTTATGCGACAAATATATAGAAAATTAAAATAATTTATACTAAAATTATTTTCATATGCGCCAATAAAATATATTTTTATTTGAATTCTTTTGAAAATTGCTGATTAATTTATTTAAATAATTTTAATATTTAATAAATATAAAAATATTTTATATATAAATTATGTAATCACTATCGTACTACAATGTACTCTACATTATTGTTTTAACAATATATATATATTTTTTCTTTTTTTAAATTGTATGGATATATAGTATCTTTGTTACAAAGGATTTGGGTTGTCATTATAATCCTTTTCGACTGCTAGTTTCTTCTGTAGGTATACACATTTTTAATTGACTGTTCAGATGCCAATGTCAATCAAGTTTTTGAGCTAGCGACTAACTACTGTCACATGTAAAAGAGAAGATACGTTTAAAGTGTTTCAATCAACTCTCGACAGTTGGATTAATATTTTTTTGGTAAAATATTATTTTGGTTATACATCAAATGAGGTATATTTTATTAATGGCTGAATCGTCAATTATTATTAGTATTCCGTTAACGGTATTTTGTTAATGGCTGAATTGCTAATTACTAATCTATGTATTTGTCTTCACGAAAAATTATTTTCTATTATAATCGAGACGCAATGATTAAAACCAGACATGCTACTTTACTACACCCCACTGTGCGTATAGCAACATACGCTATTAATCAATCGAAATGCGCAAAGACTCCTTCATTTAAATACAACTTTCACATAATATGAATATATATATACATCTGATATATCCTATACGTAATACGAGATAAAATCGATGTGTATCGTATATGAAAAAAAATGTGCGTTGAAATATTTGTGACATGTATTGCGGCAGATTCAATCTATTGGCGCAAAAGGCTATAATTAAATTAATAAAAACCCAGGGAATTTAACATTACTATTAATTTGTACGATCCTTAAATTGTGATTTTTATTCGGCACTTAAATTGATTTCTATCTCAACTGCTCCATTAGCGGTAAAAAACGTATCTTTCTCTCTTTCTTGCCCGAAGCAACGTACGCCGTAAAAATAGACGCCGGTCGGAGATCGAGATAGGACTTGACCAGGTACTTAATTACGCTCGATGTTACCGCCGTGTATTATTGTCGTCGCTATTTATCGATTTTACCTGGGCAAGCATGAAGCCCCGTTTTGCGTAGCCACTGACATGCGAACGGCCGATTCAAATGCCGGCCGATCATTGCGCACCCATTATGTTACACCGCGGCGTATCGGTAACGGCCGGTGGTACAACACTCTCGGTATTGCTTATTAACTTTGTTTGTCAGCGTCAGTAAAGCCGGAGCGAGCATGTTTGCCCTGTATATTGAAGGACTAACGGTTGCGGCTCGCGCTTTAGCCAATGACGACGTAGGACCGGTTGCATAAGCAAAGTCGTGCTACCCGCGGATAATCGGCTAAATCCGATCGCATCCGTTGTGCAGCTAAACGCGTTCTCGTTGAACCACAAAGCCGCGCATTGAGTCGCGCCTCGATGTCCCCCGTAATTCTATTTTTTTCACTCATTACCAGAAGATGGTTGATGCACACACGAGAAGTAACGATTATTAAAGAACGATCTTATACGTTTTGAAATTGGAAGGTTGTTGAATAAATGATTAAATAAATTAAATTTTTATGAGATGTTCAGTTACAGTGTGCGTTTATGCTTCTGCATGAAAATATTTATTTATTTTATAAGAATTTCTATCGACGGAGAAGAGAAATGTAATGTTTCACGCTTCCTCCACGTTTTAATAACCGCAAGGTTGTTTCCCAGCGCTCGTCCCGGGATTTTGGAAGGGTTGACAAGTTAATAAGCGATCGTGTACGCGATCGTCTCAAGGACCCGTCGCTGTCTTTTTTCTCGGTCGGTCGAACCGAAGCTGACTTTTCCATCGACTGGAAGGCCGACCACACCGCGATGCAGCGCCGATGTGAAATGAAAAGGAGAGAATCCCTTCAAGGCAATGTGTGCTTGTCCCTCAAGCCGTAAAGACGTTATTCTCGTAAAACGAATTTGACAAAAAATTCATAAAGTCGGCGAAAGAAAGACCATTTCGCGTTATAATTATTATATACGAGGCCTACTTCAGACCGGCCACTTGACAAGCATCGCTTGACAAGCTTTAATAAACGCGCACGAATTCATCGTTCGATGAACCGTGACAAATATCTCGAGATAGTAGCATCTTTGCTGTAAGGCGATAACTTCTTTCTTTATTAACATAAGATTAAGGAGAGACAGAGAAGAAGAAAGATCATGATGCGGCATTGGTTCCTAATACATCACGGTTTTTATATTAAACCGTTCTACATTTCGATTTAGCTGATATTTCAACTGCCAATATCAAGATTGAGTATCGATATATCGAATAGTCGTAGCAAAAAATGCATAAGAATTATTCGCATTGTTGCGCGCAATTATCATCTCAATTCTTTATGGCGTATAATTCTAGTATTTAAAAAAATATTATTATTGTATATAATTTTACATAATTTTGTCGAGATGTTTGTAGTATAAAAATATTGTTATGAAATATTTGTGTGTCTACAGACATTTTATGAATATAAAGATATGAAAATTATGTAATGCAATTCTTGTGCGAATCGAAAATTACGCTTTCCCAATATGTCCATCTCTATGCGAGCATGTTCATCAAGGACTCGTCTATAACAAGAGCCCAAGAAACATGAGTCGTCGGAAAGAAGAACGTTCGCCGAATCGATGGACAGAAAAAGAAGCGAGAGACGGTAAATATCTTCAAGGTGATGTATTTACGTTGCACGCAGCTGCTTTCAAACGATCGCGATGACGTATAGTAGCAAAACATCAATCATTAACGATAACAATTGGGTGGATTTTGTGTCTTTATATCGAGATGCACAAATGGTTCTTTTGCGTGCCTGGATTTACCCGCTTGACGAAAGAATCATGCAACCTTCTTAATGCATTGCTCTTCCTGTCTTATACCGATGTACATATATCGTATTAATGAAATAAAAGGTAAAATATAAAGCTCCAAATCCAGATGTAAGGATGTAACCACAGCTTATTGAGCTTATATAATAAATTCAGAGGAAAATCCTTTCAGCAATGTCGCATTTATTTCATTAGAAACATAAATGTTTCTAATCTGTACACAGACACATTTGCTCTTCGAAAAAAGAAGTTTTCGTTAGCAAAATTCAAGTTTAAAGCGATTATATTCCCCATCCGGACATCAGTTTAATTACATATTTACATCGATTTTTATCTCGTAATAGCGGTCGTGATCAGGTAATACGCTTCGATTTAGCGAAAGTACAATCGCCGATTTAATTACATGACTGGAGAGAGGTTTTGTTTTTTTATGCGAAGAAAAAAAAGGGGAGATAAGTTATTGTTCGGGATCGGCTCGTAAAGAAGTTTGGCGGCGCGCCCCGGTTCTCGTACGCAGCGATTACGAAACGAAGCGAAGCGAAGCGGCGTGGCCCCGACGAAAACGACCGCGTCTCGGGGTCTCGGACTGCACTGCACATCGCGATGCAACGTGCGCGCCGCGAGGAGGAGACGCCCGTGCATTATCCCTGCAATTACGGAGGAGTCGTACGTGCCCGTCCCGATTACCGTGAAACACAGCGTGCAACAAGTGTACGGCCGATCGGTGGGACGTCAATCAAAAGTCGAAAGCCATTAATTGGCGTGGACGTGCACGCACGTTGTCGGGTCGAAAGCGTGAGACACGTATCTTCCTCGCGCGGGAGAGGAGGACCGAGGAGGCTACCTCCTGTTTTTCGAGGCGCGCACGAGGAGACCCAGATCCGAAGAGCGCCGTTTGCCTCGAGAGTGCGTTTGTGCGTTTTCTTTCCTTTCTTATTTTATCGCTCGTTTTTTTTCTGCAAGGTGCCGCGAGATCGAAAGCGCACGATCTGGAACGCGGCGGGATGTACGGGCGAAACTCGTGTTAATAACGATGACTCGTAGCAAAAAAACGGCCGGTGTGTATTAAGCACAAATTGATGATAATAAGCGCAAGTACGATTGATACGCGAAAGATGCCGAGATCACCTCTCTATTGCGCAATATATATACCTATATGTATATAATTACAAGAAAAATATTTCGGAATTACAAAAATGTCATAATTACTTTCATCCGTAATTTTGCGATGCGTTATTCTTTAGCCTCGATTATTATATGACTTGACTCTAACAGATACTTAAAGTCAAATTGAGTAGGTATAATATATTATGTTTCTTTGTAATTATGTAAATTAATTTAAGATTGCTACACTCTAATAATAATTTATACATGCTATATATACATATGTTAATTAATATATTTATATTATTCAAAGACACATATTTTTTACCTAAAAACATGATTTTACAAACTTATTATATTATATAAAAATATACCGTGTTTCGTTTATGAATTTATTTTTATCAAACGAACCAGGTAGCTTCCTAAAGAACTTTCATTTCGGACAAAGTAAGCACCATCGCTCAAACGTGAGAGACATGAGAACGAGAGAACGTTAATTTCTCCGGTTTCGAAAAGGCAGGGCGCCGCGCCGGTGCAGTGGCCGGAACGAGTGATTCTGAGACACCCACGTGGCCGGAGGCGCGTTATATCTCGGCGCGGCGCGGCGCGCTAAATCATCACGCTGATGAATGCGAGATCTATCTCGCCGCGTTTTCCCTATAAATTTTCAGGGGCACGATGCACGCGCGAGACAAGAGAGCCCGCGCACGCATCGGGCACGCACGTGGGCGAGAGAACTACGGTGCGCAACGATAACGGATATGGATATTGCGGCCCTTTAGAGAGCTGGCCATCGCGGCGCATCGCGCGGAGGAAGCGCAATGGTCGGGGCCCCGTACCGGGCGAACACGCCCGGCTGTTGCTCCTCGGGTTTATCGAGAGTAATACTTCGCGGAATATCTCCGCCACCCAAGTTTCGTATTTCATCGTCGTGGAATAACACGACCCGGGATTATTATCCGTGAACTCGTCGTTAGCCTCAGTTTGTACAGCGTGCCCCACGGGCTTTTTGTATTTCGTTTCGTCTACGAACCGTTTGGCCAGTTTACAACCGAGTTTTCGTTAATTAAAATATTGAATTTAACTGAAAGCGATAAATCTCGTGTTGAACAATGTAGGTAGTAGTTTAAAAGAATAACAAATATTATAATAAATCTCATTTCTTCTGATTTTAAGCTGTTACTTTACTTTAATACAATTTTAATTTTACATAAAATATATAGCTAACATTGTATTTTAAGAACAAGGAAAATAGCATCGAATTAAATTTTATAAAAAAGAAACTGATTCTTTCTTGGGAAAAAATTTCTTCCTGTCATTTAAACGTTCTATATAATATATTTCTTCAGAGGAATTTTTCATGTTAAGAATAAAGAATTGTTGTGGAAGGTTAAAGGTTGACGAATACAAGATACAGTTTTACTTTCGTGTTTCGTTATTACGGATTAATGATATAGTATTATTGTTGGACACGAAATCGCCGGTACCGTTTGTCGCGCAATCAAAATATCCTTAACGTAGGCTTATATGAGCATTGTTAGTGGAATATCTCTTTCGTCAGGCGGAAATGATTTTTATCGTGAAAAGAATGCCTGGTTCATAAACTTTAAGTATTCTGACGAGCGGTTAATATTGCGACATATAGTTGTTTCAACGAGAACGCCCCGCTGTTGTTATTACGAGAAAACGGAACGTCGACGACCACGTAAAGATCTGCGTGAAGTAATTTATTCTTATTTAATTACGGCACTTAGGTATGTGCAAAATAGTGGAAATTCATCCCGCGAGTAACACGGTAGTTCGGATATTTTCAGGGAATAATTTCCTTAACGAAAGCTGTTAATTATCATGTAAGACGCGCCTCGAAAATGCCTTTCAGATCCGTATGTGGGTTAATACTGGGTTAATACGGTGTGATGATCGAACCGATATTAAACCGTCGCGCTCGCAAAGTCCGTACGCAATTATTTCTTAACGATCGAGGCATACCGTGCTCGTCTGCTGTGGATTTTTAATCGAAATCCATGCACATATGGGCGCGCTTATAATTATACACTCTTCTTTAGACGATTAACACGTCGTCAATCATGTATCTCTTTCTGGCTTTGTTTTTTTAGTATTTTTAGCAAGTGCATTCCTTAGAACGGTTTTTCCTGTGATTGTTCATAAATTTTTACTTTTTTTTATCATAAAATTTTTATCTCATAGAGCTTAGTTCTTGAACATAAATTATCCTTCTCTCTTTATCGTTGCGCATTATTGGAAACTATTAAATAGATTAGAAAAAAACTTGTATGTTCGACAGATCTATTGAGATTACTCTTGCATGAGATTTGATAGAATTATTGAGACCTATATTACGACAGCGTAGGATTACTCAAAACGTTTTTCTCTCTGGCTTCGATTTTATATCCTCGCTTTCCTCGGCACTCGATCACCTGCCATAAAACTGATGTCTATATCGCACCTGAATTTCATAGTGCGTTTCTACATTCAGAAAGTGCCTTTCGTAAAATCATACTTCTCGCTCTATCGAAATAGATATAATAAAAATACTTTTATAGTGTTAACACAATTTTTAAATTTTTGATATAATTAATGGTCTTCTGATTTATCCCGAGTGAGTTTAAATTTTTCCACGTAAAACCTATGCGTAAAATTTTATACGTTAGGAAAAAATTCTGGAAATTCAAAAAATAAAGATCTGAAGATAAGGATACTTCGCATCACTAGGTATACAAAAATTATGTGTGTGATAATAATTTTATTATTTTATTCACGATCGATCAATATTCTTTGATAGAATTATCAATCTCTCAAGTATATTTCTAAACAAATTTTAACTTAAAAAAGTTTTAATAAAAGTTCCGAAAAATCATTAAAGCTTATTTAGTCTTGTTTTATCGTCTTGAAAGCTATTCATGAAGAATTATCATTTTTTAAATTTATTTAATTATTAAGTAATTTAAAATGTAATTTAATTGTTGAACATTGGTAAGATTTGACTACTGTTATATTTCAAATATGTATGTTTAGAGGACAAGTACTAGCTGGTTACATATATCCAGCTATAAAAAAAAAGTAATATAGTGAATGCTGTGTACGCAAGAAACGATAGAGAAACTAGAGAATTAATATCTATGATAGAAGATAAGATAAAGTTTAATTTTGCTATTAGGGGATTTTTACGCGCGTTGAAGAATGCGCGCCACATTCGCCATAAGATATCTTCACTGAATTTGACTCACGCAGGGTGTGTTCATAGATTTATTTCTTCGCGCCGCGCCGCTCCGCGCGGTTATTACCGTGTCTCTCGGCATGCCTGCGATAGGTACCTCCGGCAGCAAATAAATACAGTCGGGATGTGGTAATAGATAAAAGATCGGTTGGAAAATCGAACGACGTGCGTTTCAGCGAATCGGCGTTCCTCAATGTAACAAAGTGGAGAGCGCGTGATTGCACACAGTTTACGGCGTTACGTCGACGGCACGTTTTACATTTACGCATTACCGGCGCATTATACACCGGCGTGACACGCCAAACGACTTACGAAGTATTCGTTCGAGTCTCGGCGGTCGAATCGCTATAGAAAATGTCAAACGCGCTCGTGATTCACGGTAAAGCAATAAATAATTAATTTGCGCCGGAACATTTTTGTACGAGCTGCTTAAGAGCGGCGGTGTTTCTCGGTAAGTGGCAAAACAAATTGTTTTCGCACCACAGTTTCTGTACACTGGTATGCGATTCGAGTGCTAATTTACGGCGTGACTTAAATTGATTAATCTCGTTGTTGCAGGAATTATAATTAGTCGGTGATCCTCACGATACGAAGTTCAAATAAATACTTGAGAAGTAGACTTTGTAAAGATTTTGCAGACTCGGAATCTAGAAATGCGAAACCGTTCGCGTGACTCATTATGTGGCGCGACTTAAATTAATTAATCTCACTGTTGGGTGAATTTGTCGGCGGTCCTCACGGTAAAGTGAATTTACTCACGGAAGTTGATATAAAAATTTTTCTGAGAGATACATGAGGAGTAGAGACTTCGTAGACTTCGGTGGAAAAGTCTGAAACGTGAAACCGTTCGTGCGTCGCGAGTGTCGCGACCCGCGACTCATTATGCGCGACTTGGTGCGACTTCGTGCGTCGGTGTCGTCGCATGCACACGCATTGCACGCAGACGTGTTCGCGCGACATCAATAGCGCATACCTGTGTAAGCAGGGTGTATTGTCTTATAGAAATAGCGCAAACGCTCGATTATGCTTTTAGGAGTATATACAGCGATATATATAGTTTACGGCGTCGACTTTCCGTATTGTTCTCAACAAAACGAACCGCGCCGACGTTGAATCAATAATCGGCGCGCCATTCGTGGTCTCCGGCCTTTGTTCGCGGGTTACTAAATTGTTGTCTGAGCCCCAATAGAGATTTGAGCGTTGCGCCCGACCGACCGTCGAATGTGTCCGCGCGATATGGCTGTTTCCGTTGGTTTACGCGTGCACACATTTCGCGTTAATAATACTTATTAAGTTGTCGGAACGGAGGAATGAAACACCGTACTCGCATCTCTGGTGAGATTTAATTCGATATCTTGAGCAGCCCCGGGAAACGTCAGGAAAATATCACGTGGAAAACTTTGATATTACTCGGAATATCTTCAAGTATAAGAAAAGAGCGACATGATACATGTATACAGACACCTATTTCGAAGAAAATTTAATTCGATTTTTATGAAATAAAATTTTACAACATAATTTATTACTAACACAAAATACGTACATACATGTATTTTGCATTAGTAATAATTTATATATAAACTATAATTATGAAAAATATAAAATTTAACATTTTTACAAGGCGACGTTAGTAAATTATCAACATACGCATTGTAATAATTTCATTTAATTATCCAAGAAATTATGCTTTTTATGAAAAGCGATTACGTGTTGGCAAAGTCATGAATTACATCACGCACGAGTGTAACAATTGTTAAGTAAAAATCTTCTGCTACCATACTAAAGGCGATCGTGACTGAGCCGAGTCTCAGAACATATGTTAGGAAATGCAAAATAACGCGGTCGAATCTATCACGGAGATAAAGCATCGGTGGTAACGTATTTGAAATAAATAAGTAGACATACCGGGAGTTTGCAAAACGGATCCCCGTCGACGTGCCCCGAACGAATAATCAGTTAATTCTCCCGCCGATATCCAACAGGCATCATTATTACGATCGTGTAAGCGTTGCATTGTGTGCCGTGTCGTTACAAGGCGTGGCACTTTGCGCACCAAGGAAGCACTGATACGCCGGCGGTGATAGCGTGGCACACGAGAGCCGGTGTGTGCCTTTCGACTTCCAGGACGCTATCGCGGCCAGAGCGCTCGTGCTATCCTGGGTACCGGGACACGGAAACACCGGTGTGTGTGTACTTTCAGGATTAGTGGCAGCCAGCTGCACCGCATTTGCTTCGCGTGACGTATTGCTCATTTCAGATTTTTCCTCTTCCAGCAGAGATCAAGAAGCAAACGTATATGGATCGTTCTGTATCAAATCGCACAAGTTTTGGAGCAAATTATCGGAGTTTAATATCCGTTGGCAATCACATTTTTACACCTGTCTAAAATTGGCGCGTCGATACAAGAAACGAGAAGGCAAAGATAAGGATCGGCAAAGGATTATAAAAATTGAATGACGTTATTTTCCCCGCTCATTTATTATGCATATCGATTCATTATCGCTATCGTATTTATAACTGTATATCCACAGCGCGGATACATACTGGTCACAGAAAACAAAATGTCACCCGCGTATAATCTTCCTTTGAGTACCTATACCAATCCACTAATATACGTCTATCTAATACACATCGGACAGACTCGATTTTTAACGAGCGCGCTTTTCTCATTGGAAGCGAGTCACACGCGTCTGCAAGACGAAGGATGCCTCCCTCCCCCCATCTAACAGGCCTTTAATCCTGTTCTCCGCCCGGATACTGGTTCGTCCATCCTCGTTATCTCTAACTGTATTTCTAAAATAAACGCGCCGCAATATCGCGCCGACCCGCCATGCAAGTCCGTCCGTCTCACACCCTCTTCTGAGCCGCTTTTTCCGACCGATTCTCGGAGACGCTTCGCGGTCGACCTCTCGCGAAATCGCGAC
The DNA here is from genome assembly GCF_030848805.1 of Temnothorax longispinosus. NCBI lineage: Eukaryota > Metazoa > Arthropoda > Insecta > Hymenoptera > Formicidae > Temnothorax > Temnothorax longispinosus. The sequence continues at coordinate 4,616,402 of NC_092360.1, forward strand.
TGTCGTAAACGACGGAGGAGCGTTTCGTAAACGCCGTTCTTTGACATATCCCGAGCCGATGGAGTTCGGCGCGGCGCGGCGCGTTGCGATCAGCGCCCCGCGTTCCGATTCTCACGTATAGATCTTCGCACACAACTCGATCCTTTGGCTTTGTCGAAGGATCATGCGCATGTGAGTCAAGTCGTGGCCGAAGCCGGAGAATCTTTCTTTGTCAGGGTTTCCCATAGCGTCCTCCTCGCTTTCGAATGTTCGATCCGCGACGTCGCTTGTCGCGGCCGCTCTTACAAGGAGTTCGTTATGTGGAAAAAGCGACTTGGTCGCGCCGGCTGACGTGAGTCCGCGTAACTCCGGACAATTCGCGTCTTATTATTTTCAGCGATTTTTTTTTTAGCGAAATGTTCCCATCCTTGTCAATAGTTATCCCCGTAAAGCGCAACTTTTTTTAATAAATTTGTTTCTTATATTATTTCTCTAAATTGTATAAGAAAAATAAACAATTTCTCTAAATAATAATCTATATATAAAGTATATAATATATATAATAATATATATAAAGTATCCTTTCTAATTCTCTCTATATCTGTTGTATATTTCGCTCGTATCAATCTTCTTTGCTTACTTCTTAATTACTGCATCACGTTCTTTGCATATTCTCATCTTTACTTTTTCTATCCTTTCATATCACAATAGAGATATACAATATAATAACATCGCTTATACATCTTAATCGACAGGAATTATTTTCTAGGGGAGGGACGCGTTTTCTCTTTTAATGATTTATTTACACTGCGTGTATTAATAAGTATGTGTTACGCCTCCGCACGGTCGAATAGACCAGAGGTTGAGGCCGATGAGTTATACTCACGCGATACGCGCGGGGCTCGCGTCTCATTTACTTATCCTAACGGGCATTGATAAACGCTGTCGCGTCTTCTCTTTGGCGCCCTAGTTCTCACGCGTGTAACGCCGCGCCGCAACCGCGGCGCGCCGTTGTGGGATTCTATCTGAAAACTATATCTATAGAAACGCGCGACTTCGTCGCCGGCGAAGCGAGAGCTCAGGAATTCGCGCTTCTCGCATAAGCGAGCGAAATAATTATTCGCGCCGCGGTGGGAAAATTATTCCAGCGGATCGATCACACCGGAAATGCGCGTGAAAAAAAAGACGCGCGATTCGCGATAGCCTCGCCGGACTCGTTTGTACCGCACGATATATCGATTAATCCTTTCACTGCCAATATTTTCTTTTTTTTTACGGTAAAAAAAAACCGCGGGTATCGCGCGCTGAATCGCGGCCGATCACTTTAAAGAACACCGGAAGCTCCGGTCTCCTTTGATCGCGATCGAATCACGTGTTCACGTGCTTGATTCTTCTTTTTTCGATCCGATCCTCCGCAGATTTCGCGATGAGTCAAATTGGGGGAGAAAGAATTAACGGTCTACTCCGTAAAGATGGAAATATTACGACAAAGTGAATCATATTGCAATTTTTCTTAAAAGCCACGAACCTTTCTTTAGATCTTCGAGATATTCATGACTTGAGCGCACTACTGTGTGTGCAATGCTTAATAGATAAATCAGCTTTAAGTAGAGTGTTCCGGCGAGTAATGTCAGACCGAGTAAATCGCGAAGTCAGTCCGTCGAAATAGGTCTTTAACTTCGAAATCGATCACGTATTCTCGGCAGCGAGCGCAAGAAAGATCGATTCACGATCGAGCGCCGGCGCGGCACGACGTCGACGCATGGAGTGGCGACTGGCGCGGGGTAGCGTCGGAGATATTGCGCATCGTTCCCTGAGAATCGATCAGTGATTAGAATGGGACCGCAGCTCCATTCGGGTATCACTAACACTGAGTGGGCGTAATTTTATGTAATAAAAAGTCAGCAAAGGAATAACTCACCGGCCGATGCGCAGCAGCGGAGTTGTACACTGCGTTGATCTGTAACATAGAAATATTTCTACATTGAAGCAAAACATATCCCAGATAATCAATACTTGAAGTAAATAATTACGCGCTCGTTAAATTTTTAAAACGTTATTTTAATAAATATTTCTGATTTTAAAATATTAATGCAAGAAATATTCGCGGCTGCCGCAAGCGGCTACATATTTCCACGTTGACTCGTTCGCATAATTAATCCGCGAAAAATCGTGCAAGTAATATCACGACCGTACGAATAAGAGAGAGACGCGATGTTCGCGACGTAATATTTCTTCTCGCATATACCGGAGATTGAAATTGCTCCGACGAAATTGCACCAAAGTTAAACTTGGAAAGTGGCGGAATCCGCCACATCAGAACAGCAAAATAATAAACAAATGGCAATTACCTCACGGTTGCTCCGCCGTTGCCCGATGCCTCCTAGGCCTCCTCCTCCTCTCCTCAGTCCTCCACTCCTCCCCCGATGTCGCATCTCTGTCGGCGCACTCACTCACTCGTTCACTTGACTCGTACATGAGGGAAAATATCGTCACTTATGATCGCGCGACACTTTCGACACTTTGCACGCGGCACTCCCGGTATTATAATCTCGCGACACGACGCGTAATTAATTACACGGCGACGGAAGAATTGCGGTGGAAAAGCTACGAACGAAGCTGTACGATCCGCTCGACGTCCGTCGATGTCCCGCAACCCCCGCAGGTAGACGCTAACATGGCGGAGATAATTTAATGAATCGCGCGGCCAACTTCACTCGCCACCTAGAAGCAAGTGAAGCAACCGTCGCGAGGACACTACACTTGCTGCTTGTCAAGTGATTTATTTAGTTAACCGCAATTAAATTATCGATTTATGAACACTGTCTATCTCACGATCGCCAAATATCAAAACACGATAAAATACGAGGTTAAACGTAAGACGTTAAGACTGTGATCTGTGATTGCTAATTAAACACGTCGCGGCGTTACTCGATTTAGGATTCGCTCGTATCTTTCATCCGTGTTCCGAAAACGACGACAAATTCACTCCGAAGCCACGACGCGAGAGGCGAGCCAAGTTGACGGCTGAGAAAAGCGAAGTTCGAAAGAATAATGTAATTTAAAGTCAGTATTATCGAACACGATATATCTCGGTATCGGTATCGCGAAGAGTACATGTATTAAATACACATTCGATATCACATATCACACATATATCACATAAGTACATATATAACAGTTTTCCGTAATCCGAAAACGGAGTCCGCGACGATACGTACGTTACTCCGCGCAACGATCTACGATCCGAGAGTCAGTAAATTCCAAGACGAGGTCGCGTGACGCGGGCGCCGCGCCGCGACTTTGCTGTAAACATGATGGAGTGGGGGTAGAGTGACTAGCACGGTGCGCGTCTCGGTGTGTCTAGTTACTTTACTCCCGCTCTATCCCCATTATTCGTGTTGCCGCGACGCTCGCGACCCCGTCGTTGCTCTCGGATCGCGTTGCGGAGTAACATACGAATCGCCGAGCAGCCGGTGTTTCAGATTGCACATTACAGAAAACTGATACATCGAATGATTATAGCTAATACATGTGCTTCGCGGAAATTCTTCGGACACGAGGTATAATACGCGATCGATAATACTGACTTGTCAGAACGCAGCCGACGGTCCAATGAGGAAAATTTGTTTTCGAAAAAGAAATTCTTTCATTGTACCATCGCTTGCGTTCCAAAAAACGCGCGGGCATGACCGCTCTCATCTTTCTCTCTGCTTCGACATACGACTGAATGTAGACCGGCCCTAATCGATCTCGCTTTCCTCAACCGTCAACTTGATTCGCCGCTCGCGTCTCGCGGCGTGTCATGCGGCTTCGGCATTGTCGTTTTCGGAACACGGATAAAGAATACGAGCGGACGAATCGGAGTAATGCCGCGACGTGTTTAATTAGCGTCATTAGCGATCACAGATCGCAGTCTCTATTAACGTCGTACGTATTTAACTTTGTATTTAATCATGTTTCGATATTTGGCGATCGTGGGAGATAGACACGAATGCGTATGTTCATAAATCGATGATTTAATTGCACTTAACCAAAATCGCTTAACAAGAGTGACAAAGCAGCAAGTGTAGCGTCCTCGCGACGGTACGAGAGTGGCGAGTGAAGTTGGCCGCGCGATTTACGGAATTATCTCCGCCATGTTAGCATCTACCTGCGGACATCGACGGGCGTCGAGCGGATCGTATAGCTTCGTTCGTAGCTTTTCCGCCGCAATTCTTCCGTCGCCGTGTAATTAAGTACGCGCCGCGTCGCGAGATTAATACCGGGAGTGCCGTGCAAAGTGTCGAAAGTGTCGCGCGATCATAAGTAACGATATTTTTACGCATGAACGAGTCAAGTGAACGAGTGAGTGAGTGCGCCGACGGAGATGCGACATCGGTGGAGGACCGAGGAGAGGAGGAGGGGGCCTAGGAGGCATCGGGCGACAACGGAGCAACCGTAGGGTGAGTGATTATTTATTTGTTATTTTACTGTCCTGTGGCGTGGCGGATTCCGCCGTCACTTTCTCGAGCGCGACTTGATTCCTATTACGTGACACTCATTACTCGTTCGAGATTTAACTCCGATGCAATTTCGCCGGAGACGCCGGAGTTCGATCTCCGACGTTTGCGAGATCGAAATCGAAAGATATTACGTCGCGAACGTCGCATCTCTCTCTCTTATTCGCACGGTCGTAGTATTATTTGCACGATTTTTCGCGAATTAATAATACAAACGAGTTAATGCGGAAATATGCAGCCGCTTGCGGCGACCGCGATTGTATATTTCTTGCATTAGCATTTTAAAATCAGATATTGGACGCTGTTTTAATGTAAAAATATTTCTATACGTTACAGATCACAACGCAGTGTTACAACTCCGCTGTTGCGCATCGGCCGGTGAGTTATTTTCTGAAGCATTATATACTGGAGCTGATCCCTCATCTCCGATTGATTTCTCATTCGAGCACATTTTTTGAAGACACGCCGGCCTCGATATCTCGCGAATTCTTGTCTGGATGAATGTTGCGATTGCCGTCGGTTGTCATAATCGCGCTTATAATTTCACGTTTACAATGTATCCGACCAAATGACCCTTAGTAATTACTAAGGGTTAATAGTTTGGATGCGATCGTTTTCATCGAGTCCGAGCAGGTATTCGTAAAGATGAAAAAGAAGTTATGAAATAAATGAAATTTGATATTCCTTCTCCGATGCAGCGCTGTATCGATAGGTTTTTTTCTTTTTATTCTGCGAGAGTGCAATATCTGACGTTTATCGAATCGCGTTTAATGATCATTAGAGAGCGATCGGGAGAAAGAAGAAACGATATTGCCGCGAGAAAGAAGTCGATTAAAGCGCGCATTTCGAAAAAAAATTGATATAATTATAATACCGATCTTATAATATAATTCTGAATATAAAAAAATTCTAAAAATTTATTTCTTAAAATAATAATGACAAAAGGATGCTAGATCTTGTGGACATGAGTATATTTTTCGTATCTGTCTAAATAAATTTTGACAATTATATTAAAGTTTTATTTATAAGTGTATTTAAATTTTAGTTGCTCAAATTGCTTTCTCTCATGATTGATAGATAGCAGCGTGTTAGATTTATTTAATTTATCTGATGCGATCTTTAATTAAAAATTGGAGAAAATAAAATCTTGATATTAGAGTCGGATAAATTAATCCTTCAATCTTTTGAAATTGGCCGTGGCGAGTGTTCCACAGTGGAACGGTGGTCACGCGACATTCACCCGAGGAAAAAGGAAGGCACGAAGAGCTCTCGGGATGGGTTTCTCTCTTTGGTGGTGAATTTCTCTTGCCGGTTGCTACCGGCTTATCTTGAGGCCGTCACGAAGAGCCGGTTGACTCAATGTTGCGACGTTTTTTAACATCTCGAGCAATCACTTTTGAAAACTTCGAAGAAGATTGGAAGAAACACTTCGTTAAATATTACAGATCTGTTTCTATATGTATGTGTCGGTCGTGATGAGTTATTGCAATCTTATCGCGACATTTTATAAAAACAACCTGTAAATATCATTTCATTTCAATTTATGAGCGTTTATAGAACGTATAATATCCATAAATTACGAAGCGTCCATGCCTTGCTTTTCTTATTACTGCCAAGAATGTCCGAAAGAAAAAAAGCGGCGAGCGTATAATACAACCTTGCGAAATATGCAAGTGTTCTCGGATGATACCTTCGCGAAGCATCGAGACGTTTAGCGCGAGGGGTACGAGAGGAAGGGAGAGGAATGCGAATAGCGAGGGGGCGAGGGAGATTAAAAGAGGGAGAGACTTTGTCGGTTGGCAAAGTCGAGGCTGCCGAGCCACGACTTGACATCGCTGACCCATGGCGTTTCACGATACATGAAGAGGTCGCCGAGGAACGCCGAGATCGCTACTTGAACGAGCGTACCGCCCGTTAAGTAGGCGGCACGAACGATCCCGACGGATTAATCGCGGAAAGTGTGAAGCGACCTGAAGCGCACGGTAGGTCTACCCGGCAGCGAACCGTTGCTAATTCGCAACCGAGGAGGCCGCGGAGCCGCCGTGAACGCCGACACTGTGCGAATTTAAGATTCCTCGCGGCGTATTACACAGGCCGCCGCCTGAAAAGGTATCCATCAGTGGTGCAAGCTTGTACTTGGGGCAATTTACGGCGAATCTTCTCGGCATAAATTCAACGCGAAGCTTGATTACCGGACCCAGCACCGTGACAGAGAATTTCAACCGTTTAGCCGAGATAAAAAGATATATTCCGAATCAGGAATGGGATGCGAGCATTGTTGTATTAATTTAGAGATCCTTATCTTTTGAGCGTTAATTTCTATGAACATTAGCCACGGACATATATTATATTGCTACATGGAGAGAAAGCTCATCTCTTAATCTCCTTTATTTTGTACTCGTTCTTGAATCCTTAATAACGATGAATATATACAGCATTTAATTACTCCGTTATTCGATCTGCGTTATACAATGTAGTTATTGACAGGTATACCTGTTCAGATAAGTAATGGATAGGCGTGCGGAGTAATCTAAGATATTGCAAAGTACGGAACGGCTTGAATAATCTAGCAACTTTGCCGGTGAAACGCATCCAGGCGTTGCTAATTTCAGCGTATATGCAACGATGTATCGGAATGATACCCGATTCTCGTCAGAGGGAACGAAAGTGCAGCGGCTGCAGCGGCCGCGCGTCGGGCTTTGCTCTCGGCAGCATGGCAATCGCCGATCCGATTACATATTCATATTTTTAGCGTGCAACTATTTTCGCAGAGTCGCAATTAACGCAGGGTTGAGAAAATTAGAGTACCGTTGGAAAATCAATGTCTGCGAGACGTGCTTAGCAAATTGCCGTACGCACGCTGCAATTTATTCTGTTTTGCAAAACCTACAAAGTACAGTCATCTCGTCATTTACGGCTCGGCGGTGATCTGTACAGATTAACGTTACAAAATGAGTACCGAATAATTAAAACGGCCTGTAAGCTTTTTTATAAACCTCTTGACCCGACGAAGAAACTTGCTGCATAAATCATTACATTCATTACGCGTCAAACCAAAAACTTGTAACGGACGTACGTTTTTTGTGACATACTTTTTAACATAATATTTTAAAATATAATTTAATATTTAAAGTCAATGATACATAAGTTCGTCAGTTATATTCTACAGCGCTTTTTTCTATTATCACTGTAATCGGACGCGCCTCGATTTGCAGTCTCTTTAATACCGTTTATTTATATTTAATTCTCCCGTCGCGAAAGGGAACGGAGTGACACGAAAGCACAACTGATTGAAGCAATATGAAGAAATTCGGCGAACCGGAACGAATCCGGAACGTCAGAGTAGTAGAGCGTTCTTGCTTCTTGCGAGCACCTTCACCTGGAAGAGTGGACATCCTTGAAGACCTCTCTCCCTCCCGGCTTTTTTCATCGTGTCAATTATCCTGTAGCGGATATTCTCGCGGCTCGAATTAATCTCCACTCGAATTAATTCCTGATTCCGGAGCGCGAGCGAGCTACTCACACGTTTACGTCACGATGTAAAATCACGCGCTCGTGGTTCACCCCGTGCAACGGAAACGTGCACGTGAATTTTAGCGATTAGATCGTGACCGCTTACCGAGGGATCGTCATGCCGGAGAAGAGCAGTTATTAATTATGCTTGTCGGATGAGGGTCAATATCGTTTATCGGCGAACTTAATCATCACTCAAAGCGTGCCCGCTGACAGCTCGTTTGTGATCGTGAAACTTAAATGCGCGCGGCGCAAGGCATTTAAAAACTAGCGGAGCGAAATTGCCCGGCCCGACCGATTTCGCCGTCGCCGTTCTGAAGTAACGGAAAGAGGCTACGGGTCCAAGGTACAGGGAGGATAAACGTTTGCGGGTCAAACATGACCTCGTGAGCCCCGCGTATTCCCCGCGGTCACTCCTGTTTCTACACGTGTTTGCACAAAATTATTATCGCGTCAGTGGACGGCGTCGTAAGAAAATATTTTTCGAATACAGTCTCCCGGCGTGGCTGTACTCCCGTCATTGTTGTTGCACACGTTTTGCGCACGGTCGAAGCTGCGGTTACAGTTGCCGAAATCTCTTCGAAAACATTCCTCGCACCTCTCGTTTCTTTCGTTTTTACTCTCAACCAGTTTAAAGGAGGCGCTCGAGACGTCGACGCCACGTTGCGACGGTTAAAACGACGAACACGAGTGACTCTCCGCTGACCTCCTTTGTAATCTTCATTCGAGGCTTCATTAATTTCGCCTTAATCCGATCGCAAACAGATCGGATCTTCTCGCAACATAACTCGCTTTTACTCGGCGCATGAAAATATATTTATTACAGCTACTCAAAATATTCGATAATTTAGCCTCTTCCGGTAATCGGTGAATGCAATTAGTCAGAGAAAGCGCCGATATCTTCAATCAGACTTTCGCAGAACCATCCATAATGGAGATTACTTGATATTTTCCGTTATCCAATACGTGATGTTACAACGTAAATATTACAAACATAATGATGAAATAAACGATCCTGACGTGCGAGTAAATTATGTTCTTTAACATCGGATATTTTTCGTGAATTAATGTTCTGCGGACAAAACTTGTCGCCAGGTACACCGTTTATATATCTGTATCAGAGAAAAATATTGGAAATATAAAAGCAACGCGTGAAGGCAATACCGTGTCTTGCATAATATGCATACGGAAAGGAAGCAATAAAACGTTATATTTTATTACATATTAGTTTGCGCTTACGCACCAAGTAAAGAATATATTCCGGCAACGATAATATATTTTTATTTTTCTTCGCAAATATACTTTATTATCCGCATTATTAGTTACATAGTTTTGATTTTGTTAAATCTTTAAATTCATCGTCACATGTATTTCTACTAATTAATATGCAGACTGAGAATCACACGACAAACACGTGGAAAGACATAATAAACGGTAGTCAGCGGTTTCTCTTCATAGTGCACATTTTGTAGCCTCGAAACATTTCGGTGAGTAATATACCTACCTTCAAGTAACAGCAATTAATTTTATTTTGGCGGTCAGATGTCACTTAGAATAGACACCTGCTGACCGAGGTGACTTTCGAATCAATTTTGATTAATATCATTTTATTGCCAGCTCGCTTCCATCTTAATTTTACTGTCACGAAAAGTGATGGGCCGAAGGACTTCGGCGACGGCGGCGGCGTGCGTTTATTCCGCCGCGCTGCCCAAGTTAGTTTGTTTTGTCATTGCAGCCGCAACAACCGATTAACATTTAAATTCGGTAGAAATTATCACGTCCGTCACAGAGCCGGGCGGGCGTGTCGGAAATTCAAGGCGACCCGACGATCTGTAAACCGTGACATGAGTTGCGTGCTCGTTGGGAAACGAGTCGGTGAAATATATTAGGCTATCGATGCCTCAAGGGCAACGACGAGCAGCTCGTAAATCATCCGGGTCCGTCGGCCGAGTTTCTTTCCCCGGGTGGAGCTTTGCGTTCGTAATTGGTTACGAACTAACTCGATTCGTTCAGCTGTCAGTGAATCCGCCGGGTATTGATTTCTCCGACGGGAATCCGTAGGCGATATTATTCGGAAGAGCTAGCCGGCGAGAAATTAATAACAATTATGCTACGCGGATATCAAAAGAAACAAACTACACGGCGCGATTGATCCGCGATGATTCCAATCGCGGATTATTAAATCATACGTTTGGCCGACTATATCGGAGCCCGGCGTGATTCCAACACTGATTATTGCGCAATTGCGTAATTATCTGCGATTAAATTGCCCGCACGCTTCGGAAGGAGGGAATTTCTTTCGTCAGCTGTGAGAAAGTAAATCGGAAAAGGATAATTAGTAAAGTGATGATATATGAAGGAAGGAATAATTTTATAGAAGCAAACATATATAATTTTGATGTCTTTTTATTTTCTTACAACTGAAATATTATTTCGGGAAAGCCTCGTACTGGAGAAAGTATATTATAAGATATCATGTATTGTTATTTGCGGTTAAACACAAATTTAATTAATAAATTTTAATTATTTTTTCCCTTATTTTACGGTTAATCTAAAAGTAAGATTATTACGATATTATGTCGGAATTACAAAGCTATACCACTTTGCAACATCTTGTGTATGCGCGTTACGCGGTTATAAATCCATGCTCCAGATTTCTTGCAAGACAGCGAACGCCGTCTTAAATTGTAGCTAAATAATCGGTATGCATCACGCATGCATGATTCATACAATTACGCGTGTTTTAACACGCGCGAGAGGGTTAATGTTCTCCGGTCTTTGACGGTATAATCGCGATATAATTTTTACACGCTACACTCGCCTCCCGCCATCCTCGGGCCGGACCTCGGCCTTACTGGCCGAGTCCTTTTTCCAGCCGTTGCGCTGGTCCTGCACAACCGACGAGACCGGTAACCGCTCTGCTATACTCCTTTCGAGAAAACCTGCAACGCCCGCGTACGTGCGTTTATGCCAAGGAGAGAACCGCGATAAGCGTCGACAAGCCGCGATGCAATTACGCGATACGCGATCGGGTGCGCGGACACCGGTGTGCGTCGATAGTTTTTGCAATGTGCTCGATCATAATCGGTCGACTTATCGAACCCTCCCTCCGTAGAATTAGTTCGTCAGCGCAACGCTTGGGTAACGCATAATCAGCGAGAATAAACAGGCAAATATCATCTGGCGGCTTACAGCCAGACACACCAGTCCTTTCTCTAACGCTTTTCAAATGTCTCGAGAGCGTGAACTGGATTTTTACGTGACTGAACATCAGAATTAAACGAATAAAAGATAAGACTGTAAAATCACTATAATTATTTTTGCGATATTCATATCGTTAAATTTTTCCTCTTGAATCTTTATTTTTCTAAAAGTACTGCGTCACAAGCACGCGTATCAAAGTTTATTGCGATAGTTCTTGATGACTCGCGTACTATGGGAAGTGCATACTTTTTGCGTCTTGTAGAATTCTTTACGGACTCGCCTATATCGCAGCAAAGCTGCATTTCCACGGTCGTTCGCACGCATTATGTATAAAGCGGCAAATCAATTTTCTGAGGTTGCGTGATATATCTGCGAGCAGTGTCTTTCAAAGTTAATAGAAAAGAAGCTTGAATTATATACGTATGCTCGGAGACGACCGGAAACTTACTCATTCGTCGGTCTCATTATGCGATGATTGTATGGCGTGGTACGTACGAGGGTCAGAGTTACGCACCTCGGCACTTTCGTAATCCGTTTTATAATGCAACTGTCCGCGGACACTCGACGTATACACGGGAGCATTAATGCCGTCCGATCCGCACATTCAACGGCGAGATTTCTCTGTAATATTCAAGAAACGTATCTTTTCGCTCACGCTACAATATGTAAATTTCGCGAAAGAACGGAAAGGATCCTTTTCGCGTATCGAACAGCAATTAATGCTATAATGATCATATTCAATCGCGTCAAATTACGTGCATGAGAAAAAAATAGATTTGCCTTTCAGTAGCGTTTCCTGGAAACGCTCGGCGATTCCCAAGAATTTTGCACAATCTTTAATAACCGACCTTAGAATTTACACAGACCATTTTTTTTTAACACTTTGACTGCTGTGCACACATCTGAGTGACGCATGACTTTCCATCACTCTTTCTTGCATGACGGTTTTATTTATCGGGAAAAATAATTTTGTTATACGTATTTCAGACATTAAAAAACAATGAAGAAATAAAACAATATATATATTGATGAAAATTAAAATAATACAATAATATATTGGATGTATTAAAAATAGAACAATTCATTTTTTATTTATCTTATATCTGTTTCAATCACAAAACGATTTAATATTTCGGTTTGTGATGGTTTTATTTATTTTATCTGAAATTATATCATTAAATATATAATAAATACATAATAATATAAATAACATATAATATATTTTATTTATTTTCTTGTATAGTTTATTTTGTAATCTGACTCTGCACACTTTTTAAACAGCTTTTATATTTGGTTATTTGCTTGGACATCTCGCTGGTTGATGAACGGTAGACATAATCTAAGGCAGTAGATGTACCCCCCCCCCCGTAACCTATTCGAACACTACGAACAATACATGTGGATCACTGTAAGCCCCGGCTAAGACAAGATCCCTGCTACTACCGCTTGTGTATAATCGCGAGAACATATTTCATCTCTGAAGAATACGTAAAGAAAGTTCCCGGGAGGACTTTGGGCCAAGCATCCGCGCCGCGCGCGTAACGCGATACATCAACGATCGAATTAGAAGCGCGAAGGAAAAAAAAGAAGGTAGAACAAAGAGGCGCGGTGTAATTACAGAGCGAAACGCGTGGACGCCCGCGGGGCTGGCTTCTCCGTACGACTTCACGCACGGTCGTAAACTATTTATGAGCGCGTCCGTCGTTGGCACGTATAGTCCTGATAATTATGAGCCGCGGGGACGACGAAAGGATCCGTGAAGTATCCGGCTTGATGGATTAGGCCGATTCGCGGAACCGTGTCGAGCGCAGCGCGCGACGACAGAACAGCCGGTGATCGACGAATCGTTGCTCGGACGCACGCGGAGATCGATTAGCGTGGATCGATGGAGTACGATTGAAACGCGGTATGGTAATCGATCGTGTGTGCAAGCCCGATTTATAACCTTTTTCATACATAATAAGGAAGAAATATACACCGCTGGATAATGGACTCTTGAATATGTGGGCGTAAAACGACGCGGAAGAAAGTTAAAGAGAAACAGTGTTACATAACGATAATCAGATGTTCTGTAGTGTTAGCCAAATTTGATAGGCTTCCTTCAATTTTTTTATAACGCAGAAATTTTACAACACCATAAGTCTTCTTTTTTCCATTAACGACTTCAGTCACGACCAAGCCATCATTTTAAAATTGGTGTTTTAATCTATTTACGTAAAATATGTTTTATATATATAAATAATTTATTTTTTATTGTTAATATTATATACATATATATAGTTTCTTAATTATCTTTTAGCTGAGAGAGTATTTTATACTCGTTTCAGGTCAATATTTATTCAAGAAAAGCTCATTTGAAATTTGATTGTAATTTTTGTATAGGACCGTACAAATTTTATAGAATTACAAATCTTCACTTCTCCATTGATGACTTTACAATTACGATCAAGCGTTATTTTAAATTTATATTTTAATCTATTCACATAAAATGTATTTTAAATTATTTATTTTCCATTGTTAGTATTATTTATTTAGTTCCTCAGTTGTCTTATCTGAGAGAGAATGCTTTATATACCTGTTTCAGGTCAATATTGATTCGATAAAAGCTCATTTATGCTTCGTAGAAGATGGGTGCCTTCAGGAATTATCTACATAACATGTATCATTCTTCCAAGCGATTGATTTGCCATCGATGCCTCGTGTATCGTTCCCGCGTTAGGTATCGATCGCAAAGCAGCATCTATCGGAGTCACGCTCTGACCCATCACCACTCGCGGGCGGTGATTTATTGCGAAAACGCCGCGAGAGCATCTCGTGGATCGATAGGCCGAGATCGGCGAAGATCGACTCGTCGATGCCGAGTCGTTGAAGCGGTTTTAACCGAGTTCGAGCGGCGCTAACGGGTTAATCGGCGAGAAACGAAAATCAAGCCGGTGAGCGGCTTTATGAACATTATGAATATTAATAAAACGAAGGGATTTATATGTAGGATAAGATACGCCCACGTGGGTCGATCATTGACCGTCGACTCGCACGCCAAGGATGAAATTAACAGCGCCGACGTGTTGTAGGTTTTACCTTATTGTGCTCACGGGGTTTTATTGTTAGTAGATGTTTCATCGTTGCATCAGTCAAAGTGACCTATATGCTCAAAAGTGCAGAAATATGTTCATAACTGTAAATCACACATATTATACTAGGGAGATTCTAAGAGGTCTTAAAGTTCCGGAGGGCAATGAAATAAAAGATCACAGAAAAATAAATGAACATGTATCGTATATACATACAACAGTCTACATTTGTACAGTATGATGAGAAATTTTCATTGAAAATGTGAGAAGAATAAAGATAATTTAAATAACTTCTTAAACGAAACTACACATTTCAAATAACTTCGATTGGTTAGTTTGATTGTATATTTGTGATTGTTTTTAAAAATACTGGAATAAACTTATTTAAATATCTGAATTAATTTAAAGTTAAATTGTTTGCATAAATGCCCTTTTGTGTTATAATTTAATATTAGCATTGCATTTATTCTAATGTTTTAATGCATATAGATATCTTAAATACAAATCTTATACAAATGCGAATTTATTTCTCTAAAATTGAAAGTAATTTTCTCAAGAAAGGGATATCTTGTATAAAATGCCGAAGTGCTACGATATGTTACTATCTGTTATCCAACTTGGCGGAATGATACATCGCCGACCGCTGGTTCTCTTCCGGCGATGGAGAGAAAAAAAAACGTTTCGCGTAATAAATTATTCGAGATATAGTTCCATTATCGCGATGTTTTACGGTCGTTTTCGCGGATGGTAACTTACGTATTGGAGACGAGACGAGGTTGAACCGAGCGGATCTCGGGAGATAAATCGCAGGAAACGCGTGCTGACCGCGCAGAGACGAGCGAAATTAATTGCGATGTTTCAGGCCCGGATTTTTGCGAGTGAATAAAAAATACCTGCGCGCGCGATGTATTATTCGCGATACATCAGGTCAGTTATCATGATACTTATCCACTTTTTACGAGGCTAATGCGAATCACGAGAGCCGGTACGCCGTGATGAACGTAACAAGCCCTGGGCGAACGTCGGAAGCTCGAGAGATGTAATTAATTCTTTCGGAATACATCTTGCTTATCATTTTTCGAATGTAGTCCGTAGAAATCTACGATACGCCTGTATTTTGTAATTGTCACGGAAACACTGTGACAAAAGTATTGCTAAGAAGATATCGTAAATATTGCAAGATCGATACGAAATGTCATATTGTCACAAATAATATTATAAACGTGTTTGCTTTAAAAGATCCATATAATATAGAGAATCTTCTCGAAGTAACATCGAGTCATGCAACATCGATTTCGGACGATTAATCACTTCTTGTTTTTCAATTCGGCGGTCGTCATTAACGCAGTGATGATTCCGAGTTCCTTAAATGGTTAATCCAATAAAGCTGCATTCGCGGGAGTCCCTTTGTCCGTGGCAAGACGAAGGATCGACGGTTAAAAGTTAAAAGCGTCTGAATGGATGTAAATTGGGACGAGCGCGAAATCTCGGCCGCGGAGGGAGTCCCGAGGTATGTCGGTACGGTGAGATGTGTCTCTTCACCTCTTCATCTTCTGTGCTTCATCTTATTGAGCGCGTCCGCGTCAGGCATATCCGTGAAAAGCGGCGTTTCTCCACGCTGTCCGCGAGAGTTATACAATTTGGCTGACGTAGACGAATTGCCTCGTTGCCTCGGACCGGGCCAGACTTTGCAACCGTTTCTACTGTCCGAAATTTAAATCAAACTGGACACCCACGTTTCTCCTTTCGCAAACTTCCACTTGTTTTTTTTGCATATAAGATTCATTAAACCTTTCCTTCGGTACTCTCTGCCGATCGATTTTATAACTCAACGCAACGTCGGAAAATATAAAATTGTCTTCTAACATACTTTTTATTGTAATAACGATATTGTAACGTAAGTGAAATTTATTCGACTAATTCCAAATTTTATTTAAATGCTCTTTTGTATCATTGCTAAAGTATAGAATATAAAATATACAAGTTAAAAAAGGTTAAGATTTAAAAATTACATTGTTATTTACGTTGTAATCTAATATGACAATTTAATTCCTTTGTATATACGTATAATTCTTTATACAGAGCCCAAAGTAAAAAATTTTAACAAATATAAAAGAAAATTTGAGTTTAAATATTTGCTGGCATTCTTATATATACAGAATAGTATTATAATCGATGTTCTGTCATATTAAAATTCGTTATTGCGATAAAAGACATAATTAATGTGCCACTGTTTACTGTAAATTACTATAATGCTTCGAAAGACAAAATAACTTTCGACAGTTACAAATCACTATTAATATCTTGTAGACGTCAATAAATAGTTAATAAATCACAATGCTTATCTCATTGTTTCTTATAATATATGTAAGAGTTCCAACACATCGCGCGTTGCCTTCTTAATACCACATGGTAATTTAACATACTGTATTTTAAGTGGCATTTTCTACGGGGTAAACATGTAAAGAACATTATAAAGAACGTTTACACTATAAAGAGCGATCATTGATGCTTAATTCGACGAGACAAAAATGCGGCGGTATATTATTGAGAGAAAATATACAGCCTGCCGATGTAATCTCTTTCCCAACTGTATGCGCTCGTTAACAGAAAAACAGCGGTCGTGGTGAGATTTACGTACGGATTTCGAGCTAACGAAGCGTCGTTCTTTAAGCATGTCGTAACCCTTGAAAATCGTAAGTTGTTCCTTACGGGCAAAAGGATAAATCACAGATGCAGGTTTAACAATAATGGAATTTAAAAGAATTGTAATTGAAAATTTCGTAATAAATTCGCTTATATGTAAAGACATTATTACCTCTTAATATTTGCAAAAAAATTTTGACCATTTATTTGTTATTGTACGTGAATTTATAAGATGTATATATCTATAAATGATAATAGTGAATATGCTCAGTTTTATTTCACGTAAATTTGGATTAATTTGTTTCAACATAATTAATACATACAACTCATTTATTGTGTACTTCATTTTATTGACTTTAAATCATAAATCCGTTACGAAATCCGGTTCTTATTCATATCGCATTATATCATAATTTCGACAGAATACAAGTCAGTTCAATAACAATGATTCCTGGGCATTTATTTGTAATAACATTTGTATAAATACATGCCATGGGGGGGGGCATGGCGATGGTGTACGGCGCGTTAATGGTTTATTCGCGGTAATACCACAAAAGCATTGCATACTGTGAGATCGGCATGTCGATCGTGTTTGATCGGCCCGACCAAGGTCGATCATGATCTGCACCCGTGAAATATTATTCTATTGTACCGACTTTTTTTCCGGCATCCTTCGATCTCCCCGTATACATGACTTACGCACGTACGCAACAGGATATCGAAGGCGATTACAAAAGGCGAGAAGCAAGTATCGTTAAATTGTGATTGTGCAAAAG
The DNA here is from genome assembly GCF_030848805.1 of Temnothorax longispinosus. Classification (NCBI taxonomy): domain Eukaryota; kingdom Metazoa; phylum Arthropoda; class Insecta; order Hymenoptera; family Formicidae; genus Temnothorax; species Temnothorax longispinosus. The sequence goes on from NC_092360.1 coordinate 4,634,093, forward strand.
CGCGATTACAAAAACGATTCGGTTCAGCGCAACGCTTTCAGCAAGCTGCACTGTAGAGCGTGAGATGACTATGCAATAAAAAAGATGACAGAACAATCTGCGGTTTAATGAGAAACCGAGGAATTCTTAGGTTCTTATCGCGTTATCATCGCACTTTTATCAGGATGTCGTGCATTGTAGTTTATCCAAAATTAAATGTCGCAATCTTATATAGCGTGCCTTTATCAGATCCTTCCGGTTGTTTTATGGATCAGTTAGCAGCGAACGTATCATCGTAGAGTAATGCATCTATTTCAGGCGGTTAATTCGCCGCGTTAGCGATGCACCAATATCGAGAGGAAGCATAATTCTTCACTTCCTACATGCGGATCAGCTCTCCCGGTGGGAGAAAGAGAGAAAGAGAGAGAGAGAGAGAGAGAGAGAGAGAGAGAGAGAGAGAGAGAGAGAGAGAGAGAGAGTGAGAGAAAGAGAGAGACTTCGGCGAAACGGTCTGCACGCGAGAAGTTGTCAACCCGTTGTACGGAGCGCACACGGCACGCATGCACGTACGATGCGGTCGGCGTGTGCAGGGGTGTGCGATACGTGCGCCGCGGCGCCGGTGGTTTGACATCCGCTATACATTCACTATTGCACAAGCGATAGATAGGCCTCCTTGCACCGGTATCGCTCTGTCCCGCACGGAGCGAATTCTTCGTTGTTGCGGACTCTGCACACGCCTTGGTACACACCCTCGCGAGTAGGTGAACACCGACTCTCCGCATCTCCTACCATCGTCGTCGTCTTCCTCTCGCTTGGCCGAAACCCGCCGCGAGAGAAAGAGAGAGACAGGGACGGAGTGCAGGGAGAGAGGTCCATTTTTATTCTTTTCCTTGTGTGCTCGGAGAGGTTCAGCGACGTGTGCTCAAGCCGGCACACGGAGGTGCCAGGATTTACGCAAGACGGAATTTATTCATGCTACAAAATTCTGTTATGCTATTAGATTAGCACTGGCATTCTTGCTAGCTGCTGCGTGATTATATCGACTGCACAGGAAAGAGAAGAAGAAATGTGTTGCAAGAAGTGGAAAAGATATAATGAAACTTTTCAACTTTATACATTCAACAAATCATATTTTGTGCGTATTGTTAGGAAGATGTTTAGTCGCAAGTTTACGTAGAGAATGTGCTACAAAAGTGTCAAAAATACGAATATCACTTTACAATAAAAACAAATTATAGATCATGTTATTTTATAATAGATATTAAATCTTCTTTAATTTTCTTGTTTCTGGGTAACAGACAAAGAGATGCACTGAGAAAAAGAATTTATTAATCTCAAAAAATATTTAGTCCGATACGAACAACTAAATATATTTTAGGTAGTTTAACTAAACATTAGTTAAATTAATTAATTCTTGATTAAAAAATTTTAAAGGTTGACATGAGTGCATTATATATTTTTTAGTGCAACTTAATAATTGTTGAAACAACTAATGTTTAGTTAACTAATTAACATGTTTAGTTGTTCCTATCAAACTAAATATTTTTTGAGATTAACAAATTTTTTTTTCAGTATAAAAATTAATTTTTTATATAAAGCACACAGTAACGAAAAAGTAGAACGTCGAATTTGCAATGTTTTATTTCATCATGATGAGCCTGGAAACATTTTGAGATCTCATAATAAATACTAAAGAGATGTCAATATATCGCGGCGTTCATTAACATATCGCAATCCGCATCAATTTGTTCAGCATGTCAGTTCTGTTCACCGTACGGTAGTTTTCTAATCGCCGATATCTATCAGAGCAAGGGAAAAGAAAGAATAGAAGAAACCGCAGGGAACGGAATGAGGACACACGATGGGACGAAAAGTCCATTAGTCGTTGCGATGTTGCGACGTCCATCAAATTAAACACGGCTAATTAATGATTTCTCTAACATGCTGCGAAAGACGATCGCTCGCTGTGGTGATCGGAATTTATCATCTGCCGCTCTATTCTTGTAAAAAAAGAAAATAGAGTTGATTGTAGGGCCAGTATAATGTTTGGCAGGGTGTCTCATTAAGATTGGAATTATTCTATCGGAAAGAGGTAATTAAGTATTTAATGACAAATTTGCAAATGAGATGTGATACAATTGATTATACATAAATTACTGATTTGAGTTCTTAAAATTTTATATCTTAAAACTTACTTTGTGTTCAAAGAAGATAACATTTCCTCTATTTTTCTATTCTGACCTACTCAATACTTTTTAAAACTGTTCATTAAAATTTGTGGATTAATGTGGATTGTAACGTATCAATTACAAATATTAAATTTATATATATTTCTTATGTATCTTGCTAGCAAATAATTTTGTCCCCTTGTGATATATTTAGCAGAGTTACCTAAAAGTTATGCGCGTTATATATTAGTCGTAGCACTTTTTATAAATTGCACGATCCATAGTATACTTCATATAGATGTTTTAAGAATTTTTAAAAGCAAAAAAATGTTAACTTTCTTGAAATATTTAATATATAATATATACAAATATTCAAATTATTTTTGAAAACGTTAATTATATCTTTCGATTTCTTTCGACTTCTCACGGATATGACCACAGCAACAATAAAAATGTGTCTTGTGTTTCAGATATTCATAATTGTCGTAATAACAGGATTTCTCAGATGATATATTGTAATGGCCTATAAGCATACGCGAAGTCTGTATATGAGAAATAGGCACGTCGAAGACGGCACGCGTCATATGACGATGAGATCGGGTAGCGTAATTTGTAATTAGCGAATACGATTGTGGCACGATGGAAAATCTATAATTGAGATTCCGCGATGCAAATGAATTTACGATTATGAGTTATTTTCTGTGATCTTCCAATTTACATCAAACACTTTGGAATTTTTCTTCACTCGTGCTTGGAATACATATCACGATAATGATATAGATCAAATGAAGTAATTTACACGTGAAATACCTAATGTATGCTCTTAGCGTATTTGCATATCTTTAAATATTTACTGACAATGAGTATTCTTATATACTTCCTATATTATTTCCTAATTATTGTTACATTAAGAACAATTAACATAAATTCTTTAATTATCTTCACTTATTAATTAAAATTATAAACGTATCGTGAACAAGCAATCTTACATTTAAGGAAATGGTTGGTTCAAGACCGACAGTAGCTTATTGCAGTTGCCAGAAGTGAAAATCTCTTTTGCGACGAAACGGGAGCGATCATCCCGCTCGTAAAACATATCTCGCCGACATTTTGCGTTTTTTCAACGCAGTTTTACTTTGATACAACGTCGCAATTACGCGGAACGAGAATCGAGACTTTATTTTCTTGCACTTCGTCGTGTCGACGGCTAATTGCATACGAGAACGACGATCATTTTCCGCGCTCGGGATCTCTTCTGCGCGGTATTTTACGGCACTTTCTTTTCCTGCACGGGAATTTCATGGACCAGGCGATAAATTCAACACTGCGCATTTTCTCGGTCTGTTTTCCGGAAACCCATCGTTAACTCTGTTAATTGGTTAGAGATGTTGAAGATGCATCTGACGTTATAATATATATATATATATATATATACCAAAACAAAACATAAAAACACATATTTATATGAAAAATTAGAAATTTGAAGCAAAAGAATAATATGCTGACATAAAAATGGATCAATAAAATTTTCAAATATCGTCCTAGACAAAATCTTTTGCTATTTTTTGATATTTTATTTTTTATATTAATCTGAGCTTAAATTTTGGCATTGTATATGTAAATAAATAGAATTTCACACTTTATTTATATATTAATTGTATATGTTAATTGCACCAAATTATAATTGCATAAATTATGCACCAGTTTTAAATATAATGCAGTTTCCTAGTAGTCGTGACAAATTATACCAATTTCCGAAGAATTAATGCGACAAGCATTAACAAATTGGCATCAGACATTAAGAGTTAAATCGTTCGAAATGTTTGACTTGATTTACATTGTCGATTAAGTTTCAATGTCTGTAATGTCTTCACAAAGTTGAAAGCCTTCATTCTTAAACGGAGTAATCGTCCCGTTAACTTTTCTCGCGCGTTATTTGTTAATGCCACATAAGCACGGCAACGAATGCGACTCCAGGGATGCATGAGATTACGTTGTTGGCAGATTTTGTGGTCGAGCTCAGTCATTAAGGGACGCCGTATAATTTCTAATGTCGGCGAGATGCACAATATTACATGAAGAGAAGTCATTTAGCGCGCGCCGGGGCGCACATAAAACGTGGCGAATGTACGTCGTGGCGAATACGGCACTATGTAACACGATATCCACCATACATCGTGAGGAAATCAGATCTCAGACATGAGGAAGCAGAAGATAGCAGGTTCGATGTGCACTGCCCCATTGTTCAGCGAAAATTCGCTTAAATGTTAAAAATTATTCCGACTGTTTTGACTCTGCAACATGATTTTTTTATAGTTTTCTAACATAAAGGTGATAATAAAATAATAAAACAAAAGTGACAACAAACAAAATAATTTGTAATCTTCATAAAATTAAAAAAGTAACGAATGAAACCAAGAAGTTAATATAATAGTATAAAACACACACATACACATACATCCTGTAAAAAGATATTTAGATTTTCTATACGCTTAATCTCGTATATGTGCTAATTTATTTTCAATTAGAGGTGTTACTCTATTAATAAAAGGACCCCGCAACGGTCATGAGGGGTTTTGGCTCCCAGTCAAATTTGACAATAATGTAAGATAATGTAGTTCATAACATGCTGATAAAAAGTGTCCATAGGCACCAAGCCCAAAAATGGACAGTTTCCGAGATATAAGGCATTAAAGAGTGGAAAAATGAGGGTTTCAGGTTTCAGTTAATGGCAGTTTGCAACAGGCTGAATGCCATGCTTTCACTAAAACATTTATTTGATTGCTGGATGAATTATACTTATGCACAGTATGCGTGTTCACATAGTCAAGTCAATAATCAAACCATACGTAATATAATGTCATTGCATCGAATGACATGTATGCAACATATATTGCAAGCAAGAATCATTTACTTATTTAATGTTAATTTTTGCAATGTATGAAAAGTACAATATAATACTACTAAACCGACTTGTGAATTACAGTTATAATTATAATTATAATTATAATTTGCAATGTGGCAAACTGCCACTGAAACCTGAAACCCTCATTTTTCCACTCTTTAATGCCTTATATCTCGGAAACTGTCCATTTTTGGGCTTGGTGCCTATGGACACTTTTTATCAGCTGTTATGAACTACATTATCTTACATTATTGTCAAATTTGACTGGGAGCCAAAACCCCCCATGACCGTTGCGGGGTCCTTTACGAAATATAAATATATTAAGTAGCGAGATGACGGATCACGAGCGGTAATATTTCACGCGGCGTATCTCCGATTAGATCGTCGTGTCAATGCTGTAATTGAATTTCCGTACGACAAGTCTTGATTCAGGTGACTCGTCATTAATCTATTTGTGACGTTTATACGTGAGATCGTATGTGAGGGTAATAGATAATATAATAGAAGCTCGTGGAGGCTGCCAATTTTTTTCTTTTTCTTTTTTCTATGGCTCATTATATAGTTATCTCGAAAACCTGATCTTCGTTACAATCGTGATCCTCCCATATGTGGTGCCGCATGTCGAACTCGTGATCATGGTTTCTGGGTTATTGCCCAATTATCCGTTTATCTGGCTGGTCTAATGATCCGATACTAATCATCTCTGTGCGGTACGTACTTCTTTCGCCGCGCATTGTGTCGAGCTTGTTCGCTTAATTAAAAAATCTCGCGGATGGCACATTTTCTTATTCTCCCTATTACCGCTGCCCATCGCGGCTTCGTTCTTCCGCTTTCTATTGCTTTCACTGAAGGAATTGCTCGCGGTTGGGCGTAGTCATTAAAAAAGTAATATTTCATTAAAAACGTATCGGCTTAGGGCTTAGGTATCAAGGAATTTGGAAATAGTGTTGTGAGCCGGAAGTAATAGCGGTTAGTAACGACGATCGGTTAGAAACAGCGAGCGGTTAGCAACACCGAAGGCATGGCAAGATTCGGTAATCGAAATACGATTCTTTAGATGGCATTCCGGAACATCACCTGAGGTTGCGCAGCCATTGACCGTGCAACCCGACCCCGGAAAGATAATATCGGTTAGTATAACGACGATCGGTTAGAAACAGCGAGCGGTTAGCAATACCGAAGGCAAGATTCGGCAATCGAAATACGTGTCGGATTTACGTATTCCTTAAGTGGTATTCTGGAACATCACCTGAGGTTGTGCGGCCACTGACCGTGCAACCCGACCCCGGAAAGATACGCGATAGAAGGACCGCCGTTTCGATAAGCAAACAGTCTAGACCGAAACGCGTACCGCGACTCGTGCGTGTGTTACTCGCTATTATACCTATTTGCAAGTATAAAGGTACTTGAAATTACATTTTAGCTCTCAAGATTTTGTTTCATTTGGAAGTCGTATATTTCTTTTACCCTCTCGTGTTTCAAATCATCTCAAAAGATATTTTGAAGAGCGCAATATTCGTAGACGTGTACGCGGTGAGCGACGAGATGTTGATGTAGAGGCGTGTCGGCGGGTGTGCTGGTGAGGTGAACTCTCGAGGTCCGATCTACAAGAACCGCAATGCAAGGGAGTGTAACGGCTTCAAGGACGAGCGTGCATACGCGCCGGCTCTCCCAGGAAACTGCTAACCGACATCCGCGAGGACACACGCGTGTGCATCTGGCTCGCTCGGCTGGGCCGCGCCGCAAAAACCAGTTGCCGCCGGCGCGGTCTGAATCGAAGAAGTGTATGTGAGGGAGAGGGGGGAAGAAGGGGAGATCCTCGCGAAGGATGGAGGACCGTGGATCATGCTGCCCACGGGGCGGAGGGAGGACGCGGTTAACGAAGGTACGTTCCTGACCTGAAAAGCGCACTTCCTCCTTTTCGTCTCTTTAACGTTGCGGCGCTGCACGGCTCGGCGGCGACTCGTTCCGCAAATAATACGATATTATGCGTTTACGGGTGATTTATGGGGCGCTTATGATACGTTACGTTATTTTTCTGTGGTGCGATGCTATAATAGAGATATTTCGTTGCGTAAATCCGACACGTGAGTCTTGCGCAATGTCGCTTCTCGCCGCTGCGCGAATATCGCTCCCGATAATATATATCGTAATCGAGTTTCTTAATATCGTCGGTAACAGTCGTCGTAACGACGCGAATAATAAAAAGTAATAACGTCCGTTATCGAGTTGTTAAAGATAATTAAGAATCCTGTAACTGTGCCGCGAATGTCGAAAAATGCGTTATCCCGCAATTGGATACAATTACAATGCACAATATTTCGAGACGCGAAAATTCCGCAGCGTAATTTATTGGAAGCGCAATACCGGAAGAAGTTACGAACGGTTATTTTCTCAACTTTCCTCGCAGTTTTTATTGCTCTACTGTAAGCGACGGCGTTTGGCAAAGACGATCGTTAACGTAATCGTTTCGTTCTGCACCAACGATGCGACGAACGATCGACAGTAACTCGAAAAGATGCTACTAAATTTCAATGTGGTTATTCGACAATCAAGTAACATTTGTCGATGTGATGATCATCAAATGGCAAGGCGTCATTAAATAGTTAAGTAATGGCATATACCACTCGCCGTAATATAAACGTAAATTGACAATTAAACGACTGGGAACTTTCAACTAGTATCGATTGATTAACGCGGCAACATCCGATTCAGCATAATAATGACCACGTCCATTATGTTCTCACTTTATACAAGCTGTATATTATATTTAATAGCCGTGGTCTTTGTTATAAATCCCACTATGCTGAGAAACAATTCATTGATGCAACGAGGTCGGCAAGCGTTTTCTGCGTTTTACGTTTTCCGTTGAGGCGTATTTAAATCAATGGCGTAGTTGCCTATTTTCTACAAAACTAATTCGCGATTTTTGGAAATTTAATTCAATCAAATTTAATCTATTACAAAATAGAACATCTGATACATCTAAAAATTTCTATCAGATATAAATAAGCTCCATGAAATAAACAACGGAATAAAATTTTCATAAGCAATTGGAATATTATTTAACAATTGCAGTTTGATAAAAATAGTGATTTATTTGACATTGATGCGATATCGCGAGATCTTTCTCATGCACATATTAAATGTTTAAATCGTTCAATAAGAATCTTATTTTTTTTGAATTTTCTATTTTAATTTGACAGGCAATATGAGAATTTAGTGGATACATACCGAGAGCGCGCCATTGCACTTTAACACGCAGCAAAGCCGACGACTGCAGGTAATTTCGTTTTTACGAGCGATCGGTTTCACGATCCTTGAGCGTGCTTAAAGCGGCAAAGGAGAAACGACGTAAGAGGTGTTCCTCCTCCGGACGCGATCGGAAACGTCGAATGATCTTTGGTGGCACTGAAGGCGGACGGTTGGATTACGACGGCAGCGATCGTCAACGTCAGCATTTTCACTTATGGCAAGGGCATTATTAATGACTCATATTTATTGCGTATAATATTTGTACATATTAAATAAATATATAGTAGATTTATTTCGGAACTTATTTTATAGAAAAGTCGACTATATTTTGAGTAATACATATTGTAAAAAAAAAAAAATTTATATTTTAATATATTAAAATATATTTTAATATATTAATTTTTTTTTTAAATTACATGTACGCAATTAATTATAATTATAATGAATTATAATTATAAGTCTAATAATTACAACTTTATTATACTACTATAGTATATAATTATAGTTTTTTTTTAAGAATTCAGTACTTTATGATAAGTGTTACTACATTATTAGTAATGTAATAGTAACTTGATATGGAATGCTGTGTATACATTAGCGCAAAATATCGCTGTTACTGTTACACTGTTTTTCTTCCTGTCACGTGCAAACAGTTACACCATCTTGTGAACAATAATATTGAGCTCGGCTCTGTCTTTTTGCGATTTTAGAAATCGAGCTTAAGGACACTCGATCGAGGATGAAAACGATTTGTATAGTAGAACGCAGATATGCGTTTCCGCAATGAAGACAATGTAATCTGTTTCAAAATATCCGAAAAGAAATCAACACTTCTCACACTGTACTAGATAGTATATTTTTCTCGGAATATTCTATAAAAAACAGACTGTTTCGCGACTAACGCATTGCTTTTAAAAGCAATAAAATTTATATAAAAAAATATTTTGACATATTATAACCCTATTCTTTAAAATTTCACATATGGAAAATATATAATTATAATTGTTGGACTGTAAAGTAAATTACGACAATATCTCTTTATTTTATGAGTCATATTAAACTTCATTAACTTCTCGCAGCTGCATGTAAGCATATATAGCAGCATTTTTTCACATTTATAATCAATTATTGAATTCAACGTACATATCAACTGATTTTTTTAATTACTATATTTTTTATACGAAATGACATCGTTTAATATCGATATTAAGAGATGTCTCCCGATTGTGATTTCATCGCGAGGTTACGAACATTTGACTGCGGTCGGCCGGTATTCTTCCCGGCCATTAAGATTACCAGGTCAGATCGGATTCCGTTGCAAATGATAATTGAGTCTTCGTGAACACTCCAATTACTTCTTTTTGCTGGCGTCGTCAAAACATCTCAGGATGTCGCGGCCTCTCGATGCGGCGTTAACGATAATGTAAATCGCGCTCTGTCGCGCCGGGAAAAGTAATGACCGCGGTGATCGGCTATCAAGCGGTCAATTCCCCGGTCAATTGTTTCCTGCTGCTTCGTATTTCAAAGCGAGGAACTTATGACCGATGTGCACCTAACAAATGTTGCCGGACCGATTCGCCAATAGTTTCGCCAGCGCGCGAACTCGTGCGGAGAAAATCGAAGACGAAGTCGCTGCCGGGCAGACGATAGCGATCTAGAGAGGAGAACTATGAGGAAGATCGAAAAATTGGAGAAAAAAATTACGTGAAACGCGAAGAATGCGATCTCTATATTTGGACGTGCTATACATTTTGAAGTATCAATAAAAAACATCCTTAATATTCGCAAGCAACATGTAAAAAAAATTGCTCTACATCGACGAGATATTTCGTCGCGCGAGTATCTGGAAGTCTGAAAATATTACTGGATGCAATATGAATCGAATGCTTCACTTTGCAAACTATCGTGATTTCGATATTGCAACACGACGAAGTAGCAAAATCTACGTCATGGCGGATGTATTTTCTTTTTCGAATGCGTCGATCACGTCGGTGTTGCACGACCCCGTTTTACTTGACTGAATAAACCGTAAATACCACGCGGTGTATAACACTAGCAAATTAAGAGTGCGCGGCGTATAAAAATTTAGTCACGCAGAGAAAATGTTGACAATGGCGTTGATCTGCGATTGACAGACTAGGAAGCGAAGGATATGTTTTTACACTGACTCCTTGTCGTGAGGAATGATTTTCACGCGTCTTTCTGTGGACATATAATATACACAATGTGTATAATATACACACAGAGCAAGCTGTTTTTGCTTACAGCTTTTTAAGTTTCAATATTGATATGAGTTGTTAATTTAAATCGTTGAACGACTGTTGATCTAAGTTATCAGAGATCTAAGTCGTTAAAGAACATTAATCTAAATCGTATTATATTTAAATCATTAAATTAAATAGAAATTTTATTAAAATGAGGATTATACAAAAATATTTAAAACGTTACAACTATTTAAACTAGATATTCTAATTAAATGAGAATGTCTTTTGCATAATAATTATTATGCTTAAAATTTTCTAAAGAGAGAATGTAGTTCTTTATCTACATATACTTTTTATATTTACTTTTTATTATATAAAAAATATATATGTATGCGAATAAGAAATTAAAATATGATAATATAGATATAACGAAGTAACTCGATATATTAGTATCTACGTACATCACTGTCCAAAGAATCGGTTGTTCATCAATCGCTACGTCGGCGTCGTCGAGCCACTTGCATACGAAGACCGAAGCGATACGTTCCGCGATACTTGTTATCGCCGCTGGATTACCGGATTATGTACTACACGGCCGACGAAAGAAAGCTTTCCTGGTAGATTCGCCGACCAATGTCGACGTGCCGTTGATAGCGTGGCCAAGATGTTGTGTCAACGATTACCACGAACGAAAGCGTCTCGCTTCGATAGAGAGGGAGAGGAAGCGTCGTGAAGAGCACGGGACGGAGGACAGGAAGGGAAAAGGGAAAGGACCTCGATCGATGTAAGAAACGCGAGGCGAGTAATATATACCGACGCCAATAAAGGATCGATAACGACATAAATCGAGATATACGGATGGCTACACGGGCGGTGCTTGTACGGCGGAGGATCCAACATGAGCGGCCGCTTATTATGTGCCTGAAGAACGGACCGCGGCCCGGGCAGGGTCGTATCATGGGTGGTCCGTCTGTATGCTAATCCGCATCCTCGCGCACGCCAGGACGGGAAATCACGCTTTACCGAAAGTTCAACTTTGTTTTAAACCGGCTCTTCGCTCCGCTCCGGGGCGAAGCAAGCACGCGCGCGTGCGAGAAAGTCGGATCGCTTGTAATTCATATCGGGCGTCAGCGCTTTGTGCATCGCGTCGTGACGAATTAGATTGTATCTGCATATCTCTGCGTATTATCGGAGTCTGTTGTCGGGATTGATATCGTCGCGGAGTGCAGAAGAAGCTCGTTTCGTGAACATAATTCACTCACCGTTTCGCAGAAACGTTGTCGAAATTTTTACGAGAAGTCATATTTCTTTCTTTCTTTCTGCTCTTCGGCATCCAATTTCGTGATAAGTAACGAAAGATTAACGTTTATAAACTGATTGTATTATATTTAAATTACATTGATCGAGAATGTAAACGGTTGGTGATTAACATTTTTCAAGGAGGAAATTTTGAAGCAAGTATATTAGATCGACATCACTCGCGATTGTCGGTTAATATTCGACTTTCTTTTACCGCGAAGCAGCTGATGGACGACGAAATACTAGTTTTCACGGAAACAATCGGAATCTTTATGCCTCGCTTTCACAATATCTTGTTTTTCTGCATGCGCTCGCGCCATTTCCGTCGCAATTTCCGTCTCATGCTATCCGCGTCAATTTCAAGGGGGCGATAATTTAAAACGGCGCAGATCGGTAGCCGGCTGGTATCGTTCACGTCTTTTAGAGCAACTTCTAAGAGCGGCAGATCGGCTCTCTCGCATCGGCGTTTCCTGAACGCGTTTGCCTCGCCGCTCTTACGTAAGGTAGGCGTTTAAATGCAAATTCCAGCGCGATGGCAGAGAGACGGCCGAGAGTTTCCAGCTAGAGAAGCGGCCGATCGCTTTACCCCAGAAGCGATGGAAAAGAATGTCGCCCCGTAGCTCTAACGCGCGGTTTCGAAAGGCGCTCCGTCGACTCGCGCGCGCGAACCTCCCGTACGGTCATGCAAGTTATCCGAGAAAAATACATCCGGCTTGGAATTTTTCGTCAGCGCGACCGATCATTTTATTCGCGAACATATCATAGCGTTAGATCAGATTATAACACTCTGCTGAACTAAGGAAAATATCTAAAGCTTGAGAAACGTAGGAATAATATTATGACAAGGTTATAACAACACGAGCGAAGCAACTTACAACGCGACGGAATAAGTGTTGCTTTAGCAAGTGGGATAAACTCATGATGTTGTAGCCAAAAATGAATTATAAGACAGTTAACAGAGTTTTTTTGTAAGAGATACAACGATTAATTATCATAAGCAAAAAAGCAGCATACGGGAAAACAAATGAGACAGGACATTCGTTGTTGCTCTCATTTTAATAAATTATTTGTAAACAATAGAACTTTTATGCGCATATTATGCTGGATATTTTTAGTTAACAGTGTACATAAAAAAATATTTAATTTATTATTATGTCCGAATTTCTTATTTTCAGTCAAAGAGATTTATTTCACTTTTGTGGATAAGTATTTAATTCGTACTTTAATTACAAACCAATTTCTCACGACCAATCGAATCCTAACAGCGACCTTAATCTGACCCATTAGAAAGATGATCTGTAATTACTCTTGGCTCTCACACATGTAGACTGACACGTTGTACACGCTTGCGTGATTCATCGTCCGTTAGTGTACATCGGACTTAATGATAGCGCTATGCGATGTTTCCAAAGGTGGAGGTCGTAGGTGAGAAACGATTTAATTAAATCGTCGGCTCGCTCGTGTCATCGTCGAGTTCGAACGTGGGCAAAACAAAAGGACTGCTCGTCGGAACGCGGAAGAGATGTCGAGGCATCGTAATATTATATATCTCATCGCGAGATAAGGTCATTGCTCGAACATTGTACGCGTAACTCGTAGAACAGGATAACAATATCCGAGACATTGCGACTAATCTTTTAAGATTACACAATTTTATTTCTGTACAAGATTTAAAAAATCTTATCGCCCTATTTTTGTCATTGACAAATTTTTTTTAAAAGTTCAGCAAATTGACATTTTATTAGCGAAAATTTGAACGTACAACATCTTTTCCTTATAACTTTTATACGTTTAAGCGTTAAACATTTAAATAATGAAAAAATTTATTAAAACGAGGCATATCAGATTGGGTATTTTGGAACATCGCGACTACTTACATTAGTATTGTTTCGTATATATACGTAACAATTTATAATCTTGTTATAAGAATTTGATAATCTTTTACTTAGTGAGGGCCACTGCGACCAAGCTCCGATTAACTTAATCGTTGATTAGTCCATTGGAAATGACCAATCGCATTTGCTCATGAAGCAGATTGACAAATGACTAATCAACGATTAAGTTAATCGGAGCTTGGTCGAAGTGGCCCAATCTGTATAAAATAACTTTATTCAAACAAGTTTTCTTCGTTTAACACAATATAATCTCATTTCAAGAATTCCACGTTGAAATAATTGAAGATATTTTGAAATCAAGAATATTCTTTTTTTTTTTGTGTATGTAGATCAATCGTCTTCCATATTCTCGTTCTATTCTTTTTTCCACGACCTACGTTAACACGGAATATTCCGTATCCCGAGGGCGGAGCAATGAGTCAGGAATCGAGAAATCGGGAATTGTCCGGTGCGACGCTGTTGTGGCCGCGCGATAATCTCGAGTAGTTAAGGGAAAAAATGATCAGCCCACCGTTGCCTAGGTGTCACGTGCACGCTGTGTAGGCAGAAGGCCGGGTCGGTTTGGTATCGAGTCTTTCGGACACAGGTCGTAATGTCTCCCGGCGAAGGAATGGATACGAGAGAGGAAGGAATCTCTCTCTCTCCCCTGTCGTACCTAACGAAACCGCGTCGCGTGGGAGAGAAGACGATAGGATCTCGGTGAAGATCGACTTACAGCTTCCGTCGCATCTGACAGAGCACCATGTGCACGATGTCGACTCCGAGGGATAAATCAATAAATAGATCAGCGAATTCCCACGCCTGCCATCCTCGCGAACATAGCGCAATGTCCCACGAGGAGCGGTGCCTTCCTCCTCCATCTCAAATCTAATTTCTTGAGACGGCTTGAACGGTTTATTAGGTGACATTTTTAAAAAGAAACCAAGTACGCTATTATCTAATAATAATATCTTTCCTGTTAGTTCAAATATAATTTATTACTTCCGCGTCAAAACTTTAACAAAGCGTTTGATTTAATACGTCGCATGAGGAGATTAGATAACTTTCTCGACGTAAATCCGCTAAAGGCAATACGCTCGTTACTTTTGTTACAGCATTGAGCATTCGCGTATCTTCGGGGATGTTGTAATCAAAACTTGACTCTCGCCGGTGAAAATAAAAAATGGCGCTCGTCTAAATTCCTCGCGACCTAATTGGTTCTAGCTCCAGACAGACATTAGCGTATACTAATCATTATCTGTATATTTCGCCACCGCGTCATGCACAAAATATTATATTATGCTTCGTCATGATTCTCTCGTTGTTCGTGAAGGAACCGTAAAGACGCTTCATAACCGATCACGATATTCGACTTTTTTTGACACGGAACCTGATTTCGCAAACTACTCGTCGTAAATTAATTAAAGGTTTAATGCAGCGAAGCATTGTGCGGCTCTTTGTGAAATAACTCGACACACAACGACATCAGACGTTTTTATAATTGCGGAGCATTTTACACTCAGCGCGGAGAATCAAATTAATTGAAGCCAATTTAGTTTTGACAATCTAAGTAGATAAATTAAACCTATTATAATCAAAGAATCGAATTTACTCTGTTTAACAAAAATCTATGATCGAAACGCTAAACGTTGCTTATTCTAACGAAAGAGAAAATTTTATGTCTGATGCATCAGTCACGTGCTATTGCAGTACATAGAGGTCCTAGAGTGATGTTTCAGCTGTTGCGATCCAGAAAATATCTATTGCTTCCCCGAGATCGAAGACTTCTTCTTAAGATTATAACATCGAATTATAACGCAATATTGGACTCTAATTGTCCCACGATGCGGATGATTCGTTAATATATTTCACTTTCACTTTTGCGCGGTTTTAAAATATCGTCGTAACATCCACCGAAGCGTTTGTTATTAAATTTATCACTGTTGCATGACCGCGTCGTCTGCCGGAAGCAACAAACTACTGCATTTTATTGTATAAGTTAACTGCAAATTGATCCAGCAACATTCGCGTGAATAATTGTACAGATTAAAGATTAAGTCTTTTTACAATGGATGTCTGATAAAGGTATACGTGTATCCGCGATGTGTATGCAGACCTTTGGAGAATGTTTCTCGTCTGGCATTATGAAATTTACACACCACGCCTCCGATTACCTCGGTTCGCGCCAGCCGTCTTGCGGCAGCGTTTCTCGGTGCAATGCGCTCCGGTATTTCCGAAGGATTCTAAGAATGAACACTGGTATGCCCTGTTCTCTCGCACAAAGGAGCAAGGGTTAGCAGTGAAAAAACGAAGGATCGGCGAAGACATCAGAATAAGAGCAAAGCGTTCGTGAAATTACTTTACAAATTGTTCTACTAGCGAAACCAGCAACACAACTGCTTCCGGTACTTATCGTCTTTACTTTAAGCTTTAAGGGGCTCCTATAGTGGCAGTGCACTTTATGCACTAAGTGCACACTTTAACTTGTATTTTATTTATTATAAATTTTTAAGAGCAAAAATGCAAAATCGGGCTGTTTAGGGCACTACAGATGAGCTTACTGATTAAAAATATCCTAAATGGAATAAGATTCATTCGATATTTTGGCTAAATTCTTCTAATTACGAAAAAATTTACGAATAAGAAGAATTTAGCCAAAATATCGAATGAATCTTATTCCATTTAGGATATTTTTAATCAGTAAGCTCATCTGTAGTGCCCTAAACAGCCCGATTTTGCATTTTTGCTCTTAAAAATTTATAATAAATAAAATACGAGTTAAAGTGTGCACTTAGTGCATAAAATGCACTGCCACTATAGGAGCCCCGCAACCGAAAGAGAATTCAAAGCGGATCTGTTCGATAATTTTTAAATGGGTTACTCTAACACTTCTCGCTGTTTGCTTCCGAGATTTCTTCACCAAGCTCGAGTTTTAAAAATTGAATGCTATTACTATTTAGTAATTTAAATGTCTTTAAAAATAGAAAAAAAATGAACGAGTTATAATGGAAAGACAGAATCATAATAGACCAATTTTAATTTTAAACAAGTTAATAAAAAATGCATTAAAATGATGTATTTAAATTCCATATTTAGTAGTATTTAACAGTTATCATAATTTATAGCACAGGCGCATGCACACATTAAATATGTATAATTTAATAACATTAAATAGCAAAGCGTTTAAGATAAGATAAACATTTTTTATTTAAATAAGAATATGTGATATATTAACTGTTTATTAAATTCCATGTTTTTCTCTTTAAAATATGTCACACGTATTATAAGTATACATATACAATAAAAAACAAAATAATATTGTTTATTATAATAATGCATAATTGCAGGTACGAACAGTTATGTATTATTCAAAAAACAAGAAACAGTGCGTTATGTACACGCGGATATTAAGCAGCATTAACTTTATATTAGAGTAAAAACTCGTGAGATTATCCGGCGTAATTGCAGTTACATCCTGTGGCATAGCTTCTCCTGGTATTTACATCCCATAAATTACGTAACCGAAGACTGTTATTTAGAGTAATTTCAAGTTGATCCATGAGTTCACTGTTGCACACCGGACGACATTATGCTACTATAATTTGGTCTTAATTAATTGTTTGTGAAATCTTTGACACATGATACTGTACATACAGTTTAGTTACCTATTATAAATAACGCAAACGCTTAATTTCAAATTGCAAGATGGAATCTTTAAAATTAAAATGCAAATGTGGAATCTCACAACGCAACGCGCAACGTAGTAAAACTAGGGACTGGGGCTAGATACAGTATAAAAATACTTTAATAATTATAACTTTAGTTTATATATTCTATTAAGAAGCATAAGATATAGCTCTGATTGATTAAAAAAATATTGTGCAATAAATTAAGAATTATATTATTTATAACAAATGTTATAAAATGTAATTTAGAGCTTATTTAGCAAGTTCATGCCGTAGTATAGTATTTATAGATATATTGTATAATATCTATTAATTACACGTTCCGCCGCTTGTTTTAATGGTTTCTCTATAATCAGGACTATTAAGTCAAGTTAGCCGTCTAATAGGCAGAATCGGTTTGAGAGAGAGGCGTCGGAACCATTACTTTACAAAGCAATAATTAATAAATGAGTGGAAACCATCCCCGATGTTTAATGACGTATTGGCCGAGTCCAAGCGCTATTAGATCTTTATGGACGCGACAACAATTTGTGTCATATATCATTACAAGATCAAGAGCAAATATTAAACTCGATGATACGATAAATCCCGAGTGCAACACAACGCTTACAGCATCAGTTGTAACAAAATCGACATCGACAGAAAGCTGAAATCAAGATGCATGTTAATTCCCAAAGCAATTTTTATTTAATAATTATACGTGTGATATCTCTCTCTCTCTTTCTCTCTCTCTCTCTCTCTAAATTTATATATTACTTGAGTTATTAATCCAAGTATAGATAAAATAAATATTTCAATGAGGCAATACGATTTTTAAAATTATACGTATGATAAATAAATTAAAGTAAGATTAATTTAAGTCGCCAATGCGCATCGGCAGGTTCGGAAATATGTTTGTACAGCATTCAAAACAGGCAGCCTTCTCGTACAAAGAATTCTCAGGAATGAGAAGAAGTCGAAGAAGAAGTTGACTGCCAACTGAGCAATTGGCTTGATTACGCCATTGTGCAGCAGCAGAAACACTTCTTTCGCGCTATTGTCCGGGTGTATTAAAGCGTTGCCTGTGTATCACGAAAAGTCGACGAACGCGTTGCACGGATTGCCCGATTCGGATCAGTAGAAACTAGATCGCAGTCCATTCGTTCCGGTGTAGCGTTACAAATCGACGAGGGCAAGAGTGTTACCAATCGAAAGTTCCTATCATATCCGATCTGAGTGACGAACCACGTTATAACGGAACATTTCCACTACGACATGCCGATCGTGATGGAAATTGCTCTCGGTTAAACGTCCGTATTAAATTCAGCGAGACTTCTTTTCGAGAAACGTATGCATCATGCTGCAAGAATACAGGCTCCAATTCCATGGAGCATTTTCCGCTCAGTAGGATGTTCAATGAATATCCGTAGCAAATTTATTCCGCAGCGTCATCACAACTGGACAATGCAACGAGATATCATTATTTAGAAGGAGAGTCATAGAATTCTGAAGAAACGTTTATAACATCCGGAATTTTGTTCGGAAAATGTTGAAATTTTTTATGGGGAATTTAGAATGACATAAATATTTGATACAACTGTATTCCGTAACAATCATGATTGTGTATAATGTGTGCCAAATTTTCCAAGGTTCGATCATCCGTAAGCAATCTCATTCCGCGCTTCGCCGAATCAAAAGGCGTGCACGAGCGAACTGGACCCTAACGATCGCGTCGTTGTGTCGCCAGCGGCGGTCCAGCGTGCCCGCTTCCTTGTTTCTCGGGACCCGAGCATCGGACTCGGGCATGCGTTACACTTCTAATGACGCACCGCGCGGCATTACGTTCATCACACGGAACGGGCGGCGCGGCGCGGCGCGGCACGACGGGCGTGTACATGCGTGTGCGTCTACGTGCGTCTTATGCGCGGGCAGGACGCGTGGCCGGCCAGCCGGCCGGCCAGCGGCGCGTTACTTTCACTCGATCTTGCTCGCTCCTGCTCGCTCGTAGCCGGTCCGCTCGATGCTCCTCTTCTCTCGCTCGAAACTCCTTCGGGCTCACAACAGCTCTCCTCAACGGTGGCGCGGGCGCGCACCATCGTCGGCGTGGCACCGTCCACGGTACGGCGTCTCCCTTCTCGCCTCGCCCCGCGATCTAATCTTAATTACCATTTTACTCTTCCTTTCGAGCAAGCTGCAGCTGCGGCAACTGCGGAAACGCAGGCCGCCGACTCGCCGGTTTACCTTTCATCCGCTCCTTTTTCACTTCGTTTTTTATTTCTTTCTCTCTGTCTCTCTCTCTTTCTCTCCCCGCCGAGTGGAGAACGCTCGTTCTCGAGATCGATGAGGTCGCCCACTGCGCGCGCGCGCGCAGGGGGGACGCAAAAGACGCGCGTTTTAATTGCAATTTTTAACGCGTCGCGTCAGTGAAACGCGTTTTCGCGAGGCGGAAGAGAAACTTTGAGCCTGTAGGATGTGTTCACGAACGAGTAGGTGGTGTACCAAACGTTTTTTATGCATTTTGATTGCACGGACAATGGACATGTGATCACATCTCGAAGTGCTTTAGTTTAAATCGGTAGGTCTACAATCGTTCCTATTTACACAATAGTTTCCGATTATTTATACACGTTTAGATATAGCCAAAAAAATGATTTAATTGTAAATCGTCGAGAGCACAGACACATTTTTTGCAATTATAGTTTAATAGCATATATTGACGACAGAATATTCTCTTTGCGCATTTTTTTGTACGATTAGCATTTTTTATCTTTTATATTTAATTGTACTCTAAACAGCATAAATTACGTTGCGTATGTGCATTAATTAATGATACCATTTGTTTAAAAAAATTGTGATTTAATGTTATCTTTTTTTTAACGTTTTACAATTAAAGTACATCTTATTGAACTTTATTTCGCAAGATCGCAGAAGAATCATGCCAAAGTCGAACGGTCTCTTGATGGAATTTATCTCAAGATGCCGTTATTTGGAAATATACATATTGCAAACGATGTGAACGCTACCCGATTTGTGGATTGAAACGATCCACCGTTAGCGAATTCGGTCATCTCGGCAGGTGGCTGGAAAATGAATTTCGCATCCGCGCTATCGCGAGCGTGCGTCTGTAATGACGAGTTTCGAGCACGCCGGGTAGAAGCGGGAGATAGTTAGGCTATAGGAGTTTTGCCAGGAGGTACCGCGCTTGAAGTTTCTATATATAGGAAACGAGAACGAGGTTTTTATCTTCGGTATATCCTGATACCGCGTGAAACTCTAGGTGTGCCGATGCAGCACGAAGCGAGCACTGTCCGATGCGCCAAATCGGTAACGATCACCCAATCCGCAGTAGATACGGCGCGAAGAGTCAGCCAACCGTGTCCTTTTAAAGAGTATCCTCCTAATTCGATCCCTCGCCTCGATTTGAATGTGTCTTCCTACATACATCTGAATACTGGGACGTATACATAACGTATATACATAGGAATAAGAATGCAAAACGGGTTGTAATTAAAAGATGACATCTCGATGTACATCAAATAAATATGAAACAATACAGAGATATATTATCTTCAAAATGACACAATCAGTTTCGTGAACGCCAGCCTACATAAATAATAGCGTTTTGTATCGGCAAATTCTATACATTGATGAAAGCATCACAAGTGTGGGTCCGCTTGAGCGGCGAACGGACGAGAGATCGTTCGCTCTGGATCGCGAAACCGGCGCCGTTTAAATTGTCGCGCACTGTCCGGGAGCTGATTCCGAGCGGCGAGTGGACGCCAGGAATCGGCGATCGAGAGTAGCGGCACGTACACGGGATCCACACGATCGACGAGCGCGACGAGCGTAAGAGAGATAGAGCGCACACACGTTGTGGGCGGGGTGGTCCAGAGAAAGCCTCGCGCGCACTCGCGGACCGCTCGCTCTCCGCGAGCGTCGAGTGCGCTCTCGGCTACTCTCGTACGGGAGAGACACGTACACACGCCCGTGCCACCGCGAGGCGTGTGCCGTTTTTTACTTTTAACTGTAAGGAATCGGCGGCCGCTCTCGGTCTCGCTTTACTCGCGTTTTAGACGGGACGGGCGAGAGAGAAGTCACTCTCTCGCGCGCGCCGACGATATCGGCGCGGACGAAACGCGGCACGTAGTGACGCGGAGCGTAGTGCAAGAGCAGACACGCGCATTAAGCAGGAATGCGAAAATTAATTACTCGAAATACTCGACCGAAGGAAAAATCTGTAAGAGTAATAGGTGGGACTGAAATATAACTGGGATGGAAAGAGAGGGATAGCATTCGATATTTCAAACGCAATTTATTTTTTACATTCCTCGAAGCTCAATGTCCGATTACCTTCTTATTACAATAAAGTCTAGAAGCAGTAGAATTACTGTTTTTGTTAGTGTCCTTGCTTCGATTTCTTCAATTCCGCAGTTATAAAACAGCGAGATACTTTTAATATAGTTTACTTTTGTATGATCAAAATCCTTGATGATTAATGTGTTTACCTTAATATCTTAAATTCAGATATCTTTTACACTAACGTCTTGAAACGAATTAATAATAAATGGATAATCCAGTTCCTGGTGACTATACGTACGTTTTCCATGGATGTTAGAATGCGGATTCTTGACTTTTTTCCGAGTAGAATAGAAATAGGGAAATAGCTCTCTCGCGAAGCAACATGCAATAACATCCAATTAAATGTCATTATACGCTCTTGCGAATGATTTCAGAAGGAATCATGTCTCTTGAACAGCGATACGAAGAAGCCATAATATTGATACTAAGCATTTATGCAATTTCCTTCTTCTAGAGAAATTCGGAAGCTGCGAAGTGTCCTTCGAGAATGCATTTTTGTTGTATATAAGCAATCGAATAGCTTGGAAATTAGTAAAATAAATTTTGTGAAAAAATATCTGTTTACTTATGTAATATAATTTAAAATAGATAAATAATAGTATTATAATAAATAATAACATTGTAGACAGTAATAAATAATTATATTAATCTAATAATATTTTTTTTAATATACTAACAAAAATTAGGATTTTTTAATAAAAGAGTACACCCGCAAAATACTTCATTTGATTCGCATCTTCCATCAAGAGAAGGATTGAAGAAAGTCGATAGAAATGCGTCGCCATACATTCAATTCAAAGTCGCGTCAAAATTATCCGTAGGTTTTACCTAGCAACCGACAGCGTCAAGAAGCACTCCGAAGACACGCACTTGCGTACGATGAAGTTACAGATCAGCCGGTCGGTCTAGTTTCTTCCACGGCTTATATCCGTGCGATGAAAGCGAAGAGACTCTCTCGTTTGGCCGTGGAAGGATTGAGCGATACTGGATACGTCGTTGGGCACGAAAGTAATATCGAAAGTGAAGCCGCCAACGACCGACAAAAAGTATGCGAGATACTCTCCGGATCCGGCCGTCCGTTTCCTCGATCATCCCATTAGACCGCTCGAAAGCGGATAGCCTGGCTAGCTGGACTTGACAGTTTCCGATAAAATCGAGATCGTATTCGCGCGTAATGATAGCTATTTAACCAGTCGCGATTGGAGCTTTAATACTAGTTGCGTCGCACTAAATAGTTCCATTTAAGGTCCGAGTGGATGATGGTTAAACTTAAACGCGTTCGACGGTTTCTCATGAGTATGATAGTTACTTGTCGCTCAATACAATCACGTGCTACCTAACGCTCAACAATTTCATTACACTGATTTTTATTTTAATATGCATTTATTTATAATTACATCTTATCCCGATTAATTATTTAGACAATATCCATTATATCTTTTTATCCTTTAAGAATCTTTTCCTAGTAATTACTCATAAAACATAAGCAAGTATTCTGCCATTAAACTGAGCGATATTGGAGATAATCATTGTTAGGCTATCATCTAATAAACTATCTGGCAATTTGTGTAACCCGTTCCAGTCATTAAACGACTAAACTCTAGTTATTATAGATATACTCATGTGCAATTGAGGTCAAAATTTATACAACGGTAAGGCTGTACGAAAAAATTTGACGATAATTTTGTGCAGCTTGTAGGGGTGTATACCTTATCATAACGTAACTAATATATTGCCAAAATATAAAGTCATAAAGCCATAAAGCCACTAGTTACGATCACTGTCGTGCTCCATTAATATTATCGTGTATTTTTCTATTCATGTTTTTCAATTTACGTTTAATTACATTTACTTTATAATTAAATTGTACTAACTACAAATTAAATGAGATGAAACATAATTTAAAATAAATATATATATTTTTTCAAATAATAATAAATTTTTAAAATAATATATATATTTGAGTGTGTAACATATATTTGTAGCGTTTATCCGTAATTATTTCACCCGCGATGAGTGAATCTGCTGGCCGCAAAGCGATAGAAACTTGTATGACTAATCGATTTAGACATCGCCTTGCGATTATACAAATCGTAACTGTATCGTCGCGATTTACTGCGTCGTAAAGGTTCCGGAAAGCAACGGGTTAAAATTCTCGGAAATCTCTCTTGAAGCGGAGATTGCGACGTTTCTCACCGTCTTCCGTGGACATATAAATTTCGAAATATCCGGACCGGCTTGGCACGAATCGCATCGTTGCCGCGAATTACGCGGCAGTCCATAAATCGGCAACCTCCTAGCCGTTGATTGTGAGTTGCGGCAAACCTCTTTGGCGTATAGGAACGAAGGAAGTTGCGCATTTTCTGCGGGAAGCGGATTGCGCCGCCGGCGGCGGCGGTGGCGGCGGCGGCGGTGGATCGTCGATCATTAGCTTCCTGCAGCAGCCTCGTTTCGAGGATGGAAAGTGGGAAGCCGCGCGCGGCGAACTTCTTCTATCGGGAGCATAATGCGCCGCACAAATTTGCCGCACGCGCGCCGATTATGCCTGCGAAAGTCGGAGATGATTGTATAATGCGTTAGATGAATACGAAAATGGACCCCTTTATGCAAATTTCGCGCGGCACAGCGCATTAGCATTTAGCATTTGCCACGTCGCGTGCCACGTTCCTATCTGTCTTCGGGCGCTACGCGAAACACTGCATCGAACCAGTGAAAACGTCTAATGATTCTTTTCTGACCCCTAACGCATCAGGATTAATTGAGAATGTATGAGACATAAATAAGAGAAATCCGTTAAGTTTTAAATCTTACAAATATCTATCTACCATTTGGATAGATATCTCGGTAGCGATGGTAACGATCGCCATTATATCTTCGATCTGGGCACCGAAGGCGATACTCGGTCGCATGGCTCAAGTGATCATAACGCTGGTGGGATGTATTCGAGGAAGCGCGCGAAGCGTGTCTCGAGCGTGACGCCGCTCGCGTCCATTGCGCCTGCAGATCGCGAGAGTGCACCCAGGTGTGGACCAGCCTTAAGATAGTAGTGGTGTACGAGCTGTGGGCTCGCGTGGCGGGCGGCAGTCGCGACCCACATCCCGGACTCTGGAGATAAAGTACTCCGAGAGTCCGCTTCCCGAGCAGCGGTTCTCATCGTGACCCCGCCTTTCCGTTATTTTGCCGTGAAAATTAACGACAATTAACGAAAATCATGTATGAAAGCTGAGACACTTGACATTTCATTACGCAAAAGCGTTCTTCCAGAGATTGATTTACATTTTAGTTTAGATTAGAAATATTCTTGCTCCATATCACAATTATCGGATGTTGATTGTTAAGAACGTGTATTTCCACATTTTGTACTCTAGCATAAATAAATAAATAATTATTGAAAAAAATGGTTATACTCTAACTTATTATAACCGTTTTTGTTTTCAATAATAATGGATATTATAATTTGCAGATGAGATAATTTATCATTAGTTTATTTCTTAAAATAATAACTCAACAATTTAAATTTGTCCATGATAAAAGAATGATCAACTTGTTCTTCCACATCAGACATGCCATTTAAACTTCCCTTTCGTGGTTAGGCTTCTAAATTGCGATCCCCTGGAATCGGCGCAGCGTTGCGACGCAAATGACGGTCCGCTCCCTACATTTTTGAAGATGTCGGCCACCGTCGAGCGACCAGACCGCCCATACGTCCGCTCGCATTCTCTCTCCTCCTATGCTAGATAATGTGTGCACATACGAGGAAGAGAAGAAGTAGGGGGCGGCGAGAGTGGACACTTCTTGAGAGGAGAGAAGCGCTTTTGTATGCGTACGGGGAGGGAGAGGGGGGAGTGAAGAAGGGTGGAGGTGGAATCGCTGGACAGTATCTGCGTATGTCTACCAGTCTGGACGTGCCTTGGAGATCAGCGGCGGCGGTCGAGTAGGATAGCCGCCGATTGCTATCGATGCATCTACGCTTCAGATTACGCCTCGGTTTCTCGACGTTCACCACTTCTTCCTTCTCCTCCCTTTTCTCCGTGAGCCTCCTGCTTGGCGCGCCATCACCACCGACACCACCATCACTGCCACCACCATCGCCATCGTAACGTTCTCCTCCCCGGAGAAGTTTGCACGCGTAGTCGCTTCGTTTTCCTTTTCGTCATCGTCGTACGACATTGTGTACTTATCGCCTCCAGGAAGAGACTCGCGCGTGCTTGTGGTAGCGAAGGACTTCCGGAAGTTCCGGCTATCGTGCAGCGCAAAGATAGAATTTCTTTTCAATGCAAAATAGAAATCTTCCAGGAGTTTGGAGTGATTCCGCTCATTATACTCATTATTTAAATACTGCAATAATTTAAATTTACAACATTGAATCATATTATTGTCAATAAATCGAGATAGAAATAATAATGCTGTCTAAAAGAATGTTACAACAAAAATGTTGAATTTTTAATTATTATTATATAATTAGAATATATATTTTTATTTCATTACATAAAAAAAATAAAAGATTATACTTTACTATACATTATTCGAATGCTTCTAATTATATGGTAATATATTAATTAATTTATCACTCCCGCTTTATTAATGTCGAAGAGGTTTTATTGCTATCGAAAACAGGGTTAGGATAATGAGCGAGTACATTTGCATTGCCACGGAACTTTCTCCTCACATCCTCGCTGTGTATTTCTTCGTCGCCCCTTTCTCTTGCTTCCTCATCATCATGTATGCTTTTATTTCGCTTTTCGCCGACGGCGGCGCCTGAGATAGTGTTAAATTATTAACGCGTCCGCCGCCAGGAAGAAACTCACGCACCGACAGCAATTCTTACCTCCCGCTAGGCAAACTTAACGTGGTGGTGAGTCGAGCTCGCTTCCGGGGCTACTTCGCGTCCGATATGCATCGCGCCGCGCGGAAGTTCTAGCGATGCCGCCTATGCGGTTTCGTATCGGCCTATCGGGCTTTCGACGGGTTCTCGAATGATGCTCGATATCATTTTTTTTTTCTTTTCACGATATGAGATATCGAGATACTGCCGGCTTCCGGTATTTTGTTCCGGCAAGCATGAAAATCTGTTCGCGTGAATAATTAAAGATCGATTCGTATTTTATATCGATGTTTACAGTGTTGTAGCATATCGGGAACCCTAGGTCGTAATTTATATTTTTTACGAACTGCAATTCATATTTTAGATAAGAATCTTTTCTTTCAAAATGGTAGGAGCTGAGATAATTAAAATTTTGCTTAGAAACATTCGATAATGATACGTTATAAATACAGTAATTGCGCGAGTTGTTTCACCTGCGGTATGTGTACTTTACGCGACGTCGCGGAAGATCACCTCGCCACATCGCGCATCGGTCGAAATAGATAGTGGACTCGTGGCACAGCCGCTGCTGATAATTAGAAATGTCGAAAGCCTGCAGAATTGCCGGGGCTACAATTAGCCATCGAGGTAAGCACGATTATCCAAGCTATTAGATGGGTCACTTTCTACGAAACCTCGCGATTCTTCCTGGAAGATACGTGGACCAGGTCGGCGTGTCGGCAGAGGATACGTTCCCAGAAGCCTTCGATGCCGAGGTCTCGCATTCCACGACATCGGATGATTGCATCGACATCATCGTACCTCTCTCACACTCTCCTATAACCGCGCCAATAGAA
This sequence comes from Temnothorax longispinosus, assembly GCF_030848805.1. NCBI lineage: Eukaryota > Metazoa > Arthropoda > Insecta > Hymenoptera > Formicidae > Temnothorax > Temnothorax longispinosus. The sequence continues at coordinate 4,661,462 of NC_092360.1, forward strand.
AAAGAAGTCCCGCTAAGAAGAACGCAGGCTGGGCGTACGCGCCTCTTCCTTGTCCCATGATAGGATAGTGTGTTACAACTTCGCGAACCAATGGATCCATAAAAGTGCTCTTGGAGAAATTGCAGGAGCGAATTGACGGTAAAACGAGCTGTTGCGGTTTTGCGCGAGAAAAACGGTAGTGAAAAGAGTGGATCATGAAAATGGATGCTCTTTGAAAGAATTTTTTATTTCTCTACTGATTCTCCTGACAAAGATTTTAATGAAAAATGGATGCTTTCAAAGAATTTTTCATTTTTTTACTAATTTTTCTGACAGAGATTTTAATTAAAAAAATAACTATTGTTTTTCGCTATCTAATTATCTTCATGTACATATTTTTTCTTGATAATTAAAAGAATAAAAAATATATATTTTTTTATGACTTTAATTTGTCGCGTATAACGTAAAATGTATCCTTTTACAATTACGCAAAATTCTGACAGTTGATTTTTCCGTGTTTAATTTGTAAGTTTATTTTAAGTCACATTCCGATATACGCATGATAAATCTTTTGGATTGTCCCAGAACATATTCCGAGAATAAGATTATCATCGTTTGGATTGGTATTTGAAAAATCGCAAGTGATTTTCTCATACATTCACGTCGATTATTCGACCAAACTTTGACAGACATTATTATGCGTTTTGTTATTTCTCTACTTTACGATTCTTCTGACCTTTACTTGTTGCAACGCCAATTTCGGCGTCGTTTTACCGCGGCATCAATTTCTCCGATCAACCTTTGCGATTTATGCACATAACGTGCACGCGCATTTAAGAGATGTGACGTGAGAAAATGTTGGTTCTAGGTCAGCATTTCTATGTCATTAATATGCAAATGTCAATATCGACGAGGAGTAAATCACCTTTCAGATTTCGGAAAGGTTGAAAAATGTATTCTATTTTTAGATATATAATACCAGTTGCACATGCGTTTGCTTACGACATTGGTCGAAAATTTGCATTATACACATATTAGTATTAAAATCGAATTTCGCGTTTTGCAGCAACACTAAATATTCGTTTTGAAAAATTATGAACGAGATAGTTCCTTATCTTATTATTCAATGGTAATAAAAAAAGATAAATTGGTTACAATATATATTCTGATTTATGCAATCGTTTATTATCACCACGACGTCAAATATCTTGACGCATAATTGAAAAGGAAACAAATTTTCAGGCTGTTTCATAAATAACTGAACGAAAGGGAGCCGAAGATACGGTGCAGTCATATATTTTCTCGATCAGTAATTCGTCGGTGCCGCGCGCTAAAATCAAGCCAGCATAAAATACATTCTTATTTGCATTCCCGGAATTTTATGGGTTGATATCGTTAACCAGATTGGTTCTGTGCAGAGAGTATATCGATCGCCAGTGAAAAAGCGGTTAAGAAAACTATTATATACGCTTCGTTAAAACTTCAGTATAATACACTGTCATTACAATTAATGTTAACTGTCATGGAATAAAAGATGACATTGCGACAATGATTCACGACGAACGATAATGATCGCAAGTTTTGAAAGTCTCGAAAAAGTTGCCGAGGAAAATCAAATGTTGATGGAAATTATTAGATAAAAAAAATTGTCTTTTTACAAAAGTTCTCGAGGATTAATTCTCCAATAGATCAGAGATTTCCTTAATCGTTTTATAATTCATTGTCTTTGTGTGACCGATTAAAATAATTCTAACGTTTGAGATCTCAAAGCGATAATCGCTGGTTTTTCTATAAAAAGTTATTTGCATCTTAATTTACAATTTTATTTAATATATTTACATTCGACATTTTAGATAGGTACTAAATTATTGCATCTATAATTCCACAAGTAGTTTATTAACCCTTCCATATCGATATAAAATAATCTCGATTAATTAGCTTTATTTATGGTCCATACGTAAGATGATACGATATATATTCTTCACCTAGCTCATTTTAATAACTATGTAGAAAGGTACTATATTAGTGCAAGTCATTAATCTGAGCCGTGCTGCTCTTGCTGCAAGCAGAACTTAACGTTGAGAGGAAACGATTCGATCGGCAGAACGCTGATCCAGTTGTGTCTTCTATGCAACGCGCGCTTCCATATTAGACACGCGACCGGTCTAGGCGTATGTACTTTAAGTATCGTTCTTACATTCGAAGAATCAGGTGCTATTAGCGGTAACTTCCTGCGCGATACAAAGGCGACGTCGATTAGAGTAACTAGAACCCGTAACGATTTTTATTTTGTAGACATGTACTTGTATTTGGATACAATGGATTTGATTCTATGAAAAAGGGATAGTGTACATTTACTGTCACTATCATTTACAATCTGAATAATTCCCAACATTATCAATACACGTACCTATCTGTATTAAGAGTTTATGTTTAATTTTAGTTTACATTGCAAATATTCTTTTATAGAAATAAACGCAGCCTTTGGTTTCTGAACGTCAAAGACCTATGCTACGACTTTGTGTAGAATACTTCAGTACGAAGTAGATTCGCTTGAGCGCGCTGTTTCGTGACTATAATACTTCGCAGAATGGAGCACACGCTAATTAATTGCTGTTTACACTCGTCGACAGTCGCACATACGTCAACTTGTTCTTTTATCGATAAACAGGTTCATTAAAAGAGCATGCCTGTCTCGTCTCATTAACTGCGAAAAATGCCACTTTAAATTGTGGAGCGTAATACCGAGGAAAAGATTCGGGATCAGTTAATTGCGATAATTTTGTGCATACAAGTGGTCTTAACAGAAAATAATATAACTCATATATTAAGCTTTTAAGAATATTGCGAAATAATTCGCAAATTATGTCGCAATGCGAGGTTTAGAAAGATTTCTAAATTATTGCGAAATATTATTTGTGAATTCTTAAAAATGTTATATAAAATAAGAGAAAAGCGACGTGCTTCTATAAATATTCTCTTGCCTTTCCTTATCGCTACGATAACCATTTCTCGAATATCCGAGAAGCTTCCGCCGAAAACTGCAACTCGATCTCTTCGCGTGCGATTCTTCGCGCGGAATTAAATTTGCGCTCGTATTACATTCAGTTCAGAAGAAGGAAACTTTATCGATATGAGAAATAAACTTTATAACAAAAATCGATCGATTGAATTTATCGATCGGTATTGATCATTATTAATTGTGCAATTTTTTTTATTCGAACAGCAAATATATTCGATTCGTTTTCTCTCGCGTGATAATTATCGAGACGGCATGATTACCGCCGATGCAATCACTCGAGGCGGAGGCTGTACATGGCAATTATGAGAAAGAGAGCTAAAAGTGTTGCGAGAAAGTAATTGATCCCGTCATGAGCAGATGCTTCTAATAGCTCGGATTTTATCGAGTGCGCGAAACGGATCACAAAGTGTCGCCGCTTTTACAAAGTACATAAAGTTAAGATGATAAGACATAAATTTTAAATATCCTTCTCCCCCCAACCCGACTTTACACAACCAATATTCTTGTAAAAATAGCGGATTTTGAAGCTCGAGAGATCGTAAATTAAACGAGAAACTTAAATAATTAGTTACAATTAATAGAACTAACTGACTGAGTAGAACGAAGATGTTCTTACGTATACAAATTAGTTGACATTTTAAGAAACAGCTGTTTACAGATTTCTGAGAAAATGAGTAGACATAATTTGCGGGAGGATCTACAAGAGGGACGTCTTAGACTACTTAGATCCCGCTGCCTGCGCAGCATGGGTTCGCGTGAAGACGCATGGGACACGAACGATGCCGGAAATGAAGATATGGTCATTCGTGCCCCTTTTGTATCTGCGGCTACGGGCAAAGGCGAGGGGCAGGGGCCGCGCAAATTCCGCTACGCGGTATCTCTTCCTACTCTGCGATTATTACAACAGTGGACAGTAGTTGGCGCATACGGAGCGCGCGCGCGCGCGCTACTCTGGCGCAATCATAACGGTACTTCATCCACTCCTCGGGCTGAGCTGCGAGTGGAGCACAAGCTTGGCGGCTTAGCGAGCGATAATATACTGTTCAAATATCTCGGGTGAATTGGCCGTATGGACTATGGAGACGCGGTGTACGCGTTAATGGAATGCTTTCGTTCTGTGTGTGCGCACGAACTTCTGCGTTTCCATAAATTTGGTTTACTATTAGCTGTATCCGTATTCATAGCGTACTCGTGAGATATCTCTTACATTAATCGCCTCACCCTTTTCGTGTATGAATTTTCTTAACCGGCATTGATTTTTCTTTAAAAACCAGAGAAGAAATTTTAACGTTACATGTGTAAGTACGATAAATTGAACTTCAACGATCCAGGCAGGTAACAATAATAAAACTTATCGTAAAATTAATTTAAAGTGAAACTTATTAAGTAAAATTTTAATTTGACATAAGTAACTTGAAATTATGAAAAAGTATATGGAGTCTATGCAGGATCAAAGCACACATATTTAAAATGCCCATCGGTATACCGGTTTGTCGCCCGATTGAAAATAAATCAGTCTCGAGAATGCGTCTCAATCACGCCCTTAATTATCCTTCCACCGCGTAGGTTCGCTCGTCATAATTAATCGTGCGGATTCTTTTCCGCGTGCGCGCTAGAGCTTAATAATCGTTACCGTGCTGGTAATCGAGCGCGTCGCGAATCGCAATGAGGCGCCGTTAATGTAAACCCGCCTCGGTCCGACCGCAATTACTGCGTTTCACGCCCATCGCGTCGGGATGGAGGCCCGGCCGGGCTGGCGCGGCGCGGCGGGATCGTGCGGAGCGGGCGAAAATTAAGAGAAGACTTATTGCGCCTTGCGAAACGCGCGACGCGGGGGTCATCGGTCGAATGTCGGGGCCCGCGCGATCGGGGGCCCTCCCCGTTTTCGTTGCGGCAACTATGTGTTGAGGCGTGTATACCGGTACTCGCTCGGGCGCGAACGAGCAAGCGAACGTACGTTTTCTTACGAAATTGAAGCGCGCTTGATTCCGCGCTTTGCGCCCGCGGCCCACGGCCCGCGTGTGCAACGCTTTGCGCGTCTCGTAATTCAATAATGCCATCGATGTATAATGAACGGGTAATTTAAGAAAGGCGTTGGCACATATAGGTTTTTGCGGTGCGCCGCGCCGATGGACTTTTTAGCACGATCATCGCGCCCGTCCTCGCGCTCTACCCGCGACGGCCTTCGCGCGTCGAAGACGTCGGGAATTTCGCTCGACGCGGACGGGGCACTCATTCGCGTACCTCGCCACATAATACCCACAGAGCGCGTATCGCGAAGGATATTGATGGATAAATAAGATCGGCAAATAAATTAACTCGCTTGGAAATTATACGTTACGCGACATGCGTTCAGTTGTGTAACCGAAATGGACGAATCCGATGGTTTACCCTCGCGCAAAGCTTTCTTTCCCTTACTATGTGGTAACCATTCAATATAATTGCGTGAACAAATTGCGATTACTGAACCGTCAATATTAATATAGTGGCAATAATTTGTAAAAATTATATGTATTGATTTTTTTATATTTAATGATACATATTTTCTTGTATCTATATATAGTCCCGTCTTACGCAATATTCTCAAAGATTTTACTGATGGACAAAAACAGAAGGAAACAAAGTGTGAAAAATCAGAAAATCCATGTTTTAACCCATGTTAAATGGATGTACATACATACAACCGTTCGCTTCTCCCGATATCCTTCTGCGGTACAGCGTACCGTTTGACGACGAACCGAATTATACGAAACTGGTTTCGCGGGAGCAGGTCGTATAAATAATCCTGGCCGGTCGCCGGGCTCACTCGCGGCTCCTTTCCTCTTTGTTGCGGTTTAATTAGCCTTTCCGACTGGGGCACCGCAGGAAAGTGCAAGTATCCGCGCTGCCGGCCGATGACGTTGGGGAAGGCCACGGCTGGTTGCAGCTGCAGCCGCCTCGCTTCGCCCCGGAAAGGATAAGATTCCTTGCTGCGCGGCTCGTGACCACGGTTAACTCATTTTCCCTCTATTTTTCATGTAACAGCTCGTTTTTAGCGAAAAAAATTATATATTTTCTTTAATATATAACATGTTTCTAATTTGCAACTTGTACTTTGTGAGACAGATTTATTTATTTATTTTTTTATATCTTGGAATAAATATATAAATAGCAAAATAAAATAATAATTATTATCATTATCATTTTTATTTTTATTATTGTTATTTTAATAATATTTTCTGTTCACATATATCTATAATCTATACATAAAGCATATATATGACATTTTTATACAATTTTTAACAAAATGTAATTATATTTAAACAAAATGTAAATGACTTTGTTAAAGGAATTATTGTTGTATATTATTGTAAATTATTGTTTTATTTCTCTAACAATATTTTATTTGAAAAACAAAAGTACACATCAAATTTGTAAGAAAAATGTTTAAGAAGATCATAATCGATGCATAAAACATTTTCCGTATTTATAGAAATTTATAACATGTCTCATGTCTTTTAATTCATATTATTTATTTATTTAACTAGAGAGGCTAGCCATTATTATTAAATTTAATTTATAATCTTTCTTGCATCAATTCCAAAAACATTTTGCTTTTACATCAATTTTATGCAAGAAGGTTTTATGCACATTACATACGTACATTACATTTTGCAAAAAATTTGAATTTATATTCCATCTGATAAAGCATGCATAAATTACGGAAATTTTAGCTTCGTGTTCAAAGATTTAGTTCTCGAATTAAGATTACCGTGCCGTGAAGAAATAAATTTAGATAGCCAGATTGTAACACAAATTTCGGCAGTGAATGCCAGAAGCGCTCGTTCGTGCTCATATCGAGTAAACATCATTATCGTGCGCGTTTTATCGTTAACGACTCAATTTACCAACTGCACGAAAGCTCGCTTGCTCGTGTTAACACGCCACGTAAAAAGCAAGGTGTCTGTTGTATAACCTGTAGACACGAAAAAAGTCGATTATCGTGGATAGAGTGACGCAAAAGTCCGTGCCGCGTCCTCGTTGAAAGATTGATATTCCTGGCTGTCGAAAAGTTGCGAAGTAATTATCATTCGCACATGATGCAACGTCTCGTTGCAACGTGTCTCCCTCTTTTTTCTGCCTATCCCCTCCTCCATCCCTTCCCTAATCGCATTTTAGCGCCGAAGAGAGCGATCGTTTCGTATTCACGGTTGAATGGCCGCGGGTGAAAATTACTCCCTATATAATATGCAATTATTTCAGGGAAATACCAATTGGTTAGTCGTGCATCAGATACGGTGCCGATCGCAAGGTATCGGCGGAACGTTCGCGGCACAAATGCACGTTCCCGCATGTATCTACCTGGCGCGTCGTTAAAAAGAATAAAAAGCATGAGCAGAAGGAAAAGGGAGCGTTTCGTATATGCCCGATTACGCCGGGCAAGTGGGTGATTGTAAGATCTGAGGGACTAATTACACGACATAAAACGGGACAATGCTTGTGGGCGCCTGCCGGTGCTTTCGCTCCATTATTTCGCGTGCGTTAAAACGCGAAGTGTACCTACTTACTTCATCGAAATGCGCTCTTTCGATTGCGGTAATTGAGTAACAAACGCGGATTCCGTTATAATGATCAAACGGGGCCCATACAATGAAATTGAACATCGATGAGCATTTTGCTTACATCAATTTGCGGTCAATTAGAAAGCACCAGCGAATGAATAGGAGTTGGAGGTCAAATTGAGTACAAATTAAAATCAGATCGAGTTCTTTGAGTTAGTGCACGCTGGTTTTGTGTAATCATTAAAAAGAACAGGAACCTAATAAAGTTAATCAGATTGTTTTAATTAAAAATATTAACTTTTAACTCCGATCCTATCGCTACCGAAATAAAATTTTGGAGCGACAAATTCATTTGGAAAGTACCCCAATATTCGGTGTAACGAAATTTCACCGTGATTGGCAACAAACTTACACCTGTCCGCTTCTATAAGCACACATCGCTTTTCGCATACTCGACTCATTGCTGTCACTCATGTTTAAAAGTAATCTGCAAGCGAACATTTTCGTAAATTTACGCAATTAAGTCGGGCGGATCGCCCTTGTATTCTTTCCCGCGAAGTAGTAGTCCGCAATTAATTACTCTTTTCACCGTGTCTGCCCACCCTTGATGCTCATAAATTCTCGGCTTTTTTTTACGACGCATTCACGAAAGAACCATTATATCTCGGCGCAATAAAAGTCCGAGTAATCCGCCGTGTCGTGCCGAGTTTCTTCTTCGTTTTCTCCTTTTTGACAATCCGCGAGACCCCGAAAACGTCGGGCCTCATCGAATCAGCGGGGATTCGTCCCGGGAATTTACGTAACTGCGAAAAACAGGCCCGGCGAATAACGCGGCAGGCGGTAGTGGTAGCAGTCCCAGTATCTGTGACGCATTTACGTTCGAAAGAAACGCCGCATCGGTCCATTGTTAATTGACCGCAGCAAACAGCAAAAAAAGAAGATGGATGATTTAATTTCCCGTTCGATATTATTATGTTGAAACGTTGCCATGTATATGCCGAAAGAAACTGATGGCGACTAAGAGTTCATGTTTATTATATAAAATTCCCGCCCTTATTACAGGATAATTAATAACCTTCTCTCGAGAAGGCTTCTTAAAAACACTGACAAAATTAGCATGAATTAACGAATTAATATTTTGTGAAATTATTATTCGCCTTCGCGGAATGTAAACGCGCGTTGTTTTCGTCGTTTTCGCAGAAGGAAAATTTGAGGACGAACTGTTTTGTATAATTGTAATTCGATTTACTGGACAGCGCACGAATGAAGATCGTATATACAAGTACTTACGGCGCGGCGCCGGCAAATGACTTATATAAATTTTCGCTGGGGGAACCGTATTCATTTCGCGGTGTAACTTGCGGTACGCGAGTCTGGACTCTGCGGTTTCAGAGGTGTGCTGCAGCTGCACCTGACACGGCCAGAACTTCAACGAGGAAGAAGTTCTGGCCGTTGAAACTTCAGTGCAACGGAAGTGTAAGATACCCTTATTAGCTGTCTGATTGATCTTGCTGCATGGCGCGCCCATAATTCATAGGATAATTAGACAGTACCTATATCGCTACGTAAGGAGATGCGTCACCTGTATGACGGATTAATACGCCAACCGACGGACAAATAGAATAGATCTCATTACTGCAACTTTGTAATGGAGACAAATTACCAAGCTCTTCATTATTATTTTAGAGCAACATTCTTTAGAGCCGATTTTATCTTCCAACATCTCAGTACTCTAAAATAATAAAACTTTTATTAAGAAAAATCTCTCTTTTGGAAATAAAGAACTAATTCTTGTAACCGCAAATATTTATATCTGGAGTTTCTTCTTTAGAACTTTTGAACAGATCAGCTTTGCGAGATTTCGAGATGCTCTATGCGCTTCGCGGTGCATCGACGCGGTGCTCGACGCGGCAGCGGCGTGTTTCGTGTGCGTGCACCTTGGGTGCACCATGTCCTCTCCGTCCGCCTTGCTCCTCGCGCCGTATCGTTCTCTCTCTTTTTCTCTTCGCTCCTCCGGGTCTACCCTATCCTCTCCGCGTCTCCGTCGGGCCGCGCTCCCGGTGAAAGTGAGCGCATTCCATGGCCACCGGGACCACGCCCGACCAACACATTCTCGCTCTCGAGATCTGCGAGAGCGTTGAGCCAGAGACCCGATCGTCGGAGGAGAGTGTCGGTGTGCTCCCCGATCGCGGCCGGTGATAGTCGCAACGAGGAGACGTCCGTATGGCCGCGCCGCGCCGCGCCGTAATGCTCGGCCTGGTCCGCGCGCTCCGGATCGAGATCCAGAACGGGTCTCTCTCTCTCCTATTCGACGTCACGATCACCTAAGTGATATGTGTTTAGCGTACCTCATCGCGCGTGTCCGTCCGTCCCTTTCCCTCGTACCTATACCTCACACGCCATCGCTGCCGGCGCCGCCTTCTTATACTCGCGCGTTAGCGAGCGAGGGTGGATCGGCGCGGTGAAAAATGAACGTGTTCAGCTCTGGCTCGTCGGGATTGCGCAACCCCCGCTACCAGATAGTGACGTCGGCGCGCCGCTCAGACAAAGTTCTGACGTCGGAGGGGCGCGCGGTAGTCTTCTCGTTGTAGACGATACCGTAATTCATAAAGAGAAATCGTAATTTATTAAAAATAATGCAGTAAAAATTTGCAACAAGTAGGTACTTACAAATGCTGGCGTTATTATCGAGCTATGCATCTTGTGTATGTGACTTCTTTTATAAAAAAGTTTAATTATCAGTTAGAGAAGAACGTCTTTTTCAGTTAGGACTGGATTTTGGCAGCCTTAATAATATTATTCGCGTGGATAATATTTTTTGTGAACACTTTTACGCCTTAGCCAACCATTTAATTAGCCTCTTTTAAAAATATTAATAAAAAAATCGTTAAGACGGTAACTCGTAAATTTTTATCATTTTATTTTAATTTTTTAATTAATATATTAAGGTTTCTTTCTACGATTCCGTTCGCTGTAAATATCGTTGCGTTAGAGAGCGAGAATGAATCTGTCCGATGCGAGTAAGGATGTATTGGATTGCCACTCTCGCGTAACACACGACAGGATCAGCGGTGGACGCATTCGACCGGAATATTAAATGTTCGCGAACGTACGGAAAGATTTATTATTTTTATTTAGCATCTGTATCGTCGGTTTGCGCTCCGTTAGAGATCAGGACGGGTTCTCTGTTGCATGACTACCCAGGCGATACGCGTTTAGCGTACCGCACGTCCCGCTTATTCGTCTATGCTTCTCGCGTTATATATCCTTCTACCTTCGTATTTTATGAGCAAGCGTGGATTAACGCGAGAAGAAATAGATGCGTTTTACTGCCGTTCTTATGCAACTGCGGAATGGGCGGTCTTACGTCAAACGAGATACTTTTGTCATTTATATTACTGTAAATTGATAAATTCCTGGATTATTCTTCTCAATTCTAGTTAAGAAATAGAAATATGTATAAGAATGTAATTGCAAGAATTATAGAGATGCAAAGAGAGAGAAAGAGAACATTTTTTATCATGTATTGTTTTACATTTTTGAATTTATATAAAAATAACTATTTAATTATCTCCTCTCACTTGTGCCAGTTTCGCGCGTTTATTAATTGACGATAGTTTCGTTTACCATTTATGGTTACGTCATAACTGGCATTTCGTTTATAGACTCGTCGAGTCTATACATATGTACGATGCGAAAAGATTTTTATTAATTGTGCTCGATTTATTATGCCTACTTTTATGGTCGCGCATATTATTATGCCGGATGAGTAGGAGCACACGCACACACATACACTAACATTCGCCGTTACCGATAATCTCCACACATACAGCCAAGTGTACCTGAAATTTATATTAAATGAATCTATGACGTTATATTGCTCCTTTTATAGTCGCTTGTATAATTATATAGCTCTGTTATAATTAGAAGGCAGCATTTTACACTCCGCAACGGTCGTTATAGAAACATATGACTCGCGATCGGAACAAGGTATGAGCATACATTAATTGCTGTTTCTCTCATGAATTATTATTTTGACATGTCATATTCTATAGGAGATATCAAAGAAAAAAAACAAAAATATAATGCATAATCGATAAAAGCGTTTAAAGAAAATTTTTTGATTTTTAAATCAACCATGTTCTTTTTTTTAGAATTATATACACGAAAGTATTTTGAGTAATGCAGTATTATAATTTTATAGAATTGCATTTCTATTTATATGGTTAATTTTATTCTGAAACGCTTATTGCATTATAAAACTGGAAATGATTGAGAAATTCTACAATAACATATTATATTTCTGAATAAAATCGTAGTCACACTTTAACACCTTCAGTGTTATATGCGATAAAACCTGCTCTTAAGTATAATTATTTTATAAATTATGACATTGACAAATTAATAAAAGCAATAAAATCGTTGTAACGTCGATGTCCTTCATATCCATTATTGCAATTTCGTATATCTCTAAAACTTATCGACTTGAACGAGATTTTATTAGTCGCAAAGAAACCATTCCGCTGATTTTTGCTATTATATTATTATTATTATTATTATTATTATTATTATTATTGCATTTTTGCGTCAAACCATTAGAACGGACTATCTTTCCATCGAGACTGATGCACTATAAAAGAAGAAACGAGATGATTGTCGTTGCGCGTCCAGGCCCGAGCGTTGTAACGGACACGCGTGCAGGATTCTCGTGTTCCTCGAAGAACCGTAAGCGCCGGGCCCGTGTATTGCCCAGGAGGCTCAATGCGTATAGGTACGCGATAGAGAAAATAGGCGCACGAGCGCACAAACCGCACTTCGGGACTTTTATCGAGAACGTAACGGTAGCGAGTGAAGAAGTATCTTAAGGTGGTAACGCGAGCCCCATGGCCCGATACAGTTATCGGAAGGACGAGATGATGGTAATTTTCAGCGCCTCGAATTCAGCAACCCGAAGAATTCAGGAGTTACGAGATGCCTGGCTAGCCGTGATAAACGCGCATCGCGAGAAGCGGGACTCGAGAAGGAATAAAAACAAGAAATAAGCGAACATATCGCTCTTATTTTGCCGGAGTTCGCGGAGTTGGAAGATGATATCGCGTAGGCCGCGGACGGTCCGTGCTACGTATACGGTGAAATTATTTATAACTTACGGTGGTAAAACATACATCAGATACAGGCGGTTCGTAGTTGCATATGGTTCAAGTAACGTAAAATTACAGCCAACGCGAGAATTGTTTCTTCTGAATAAGCACACCTGCAGCGCCAATTCTTTTGCGGGTTCTACGACCGTTCGCTTTCGGAAGAAAATTCTCTGATCTCATAACTAATTGAAAATGAAATATAACAGCAATCGTAATAACGGGGGAGATGAAAGTAAGTTATGAGGAAGCGTCTACTAGTAACATGAGCTTTGACCCGATCATGTAATTGATAGAGTAGTGCTTGTCTGTGCCGCACTGACGTTTTTAGAGGAGCACATGTCTTCCACGGCAACAGGAAAGCACGGGAAAAGTGATAACATAATTGGCGGATGTTAGCGATAATAACGAGGCAACGCTAACGGCTGCCTTCCATAATTCATATATATAGAGATCCGCCGTGCGTACGTTGCGGAAGTAACGTGGTCTCTCTCGCTATTGGAGAACGATCGGTATTAAAGGAAAGTAATACTAAATATACTTGAAGCCGCCCCTTTCTCCTGTCAGAGGAAAGAATCGGTTTAACACATAAAAATATTAATCCGAGAGAAATAATGCTATCTACCGATACCTGTCAATGTTCTCATATCTCTGCCGGCATTGTAAAACGCATTTATATAGACGGCGCGGCGGCTGCAAAACAAATGATTAGTTAGGAACATTTCGTAGAATGTTCCACTTTTCACGCTCTATCGCACGGAAATCTTCCGCCATCGTACGGTTCATCGCTGTTCGAAAAGGAAACCTTGTGCGGCCGGCGAAGCGACCTTCTGACGATCGAAGAACGCGTTTAATTTCGCTTTCGCAATCCGCGGCTGGATTAATACATCGCCGAATTTCGAGGTCGACATGTCGCGACAACATAAATCTTCTTTGAGACGACCAACTAAAGTATCACGAAGTAGAGCAAATTAATTTTACTCAAAGACATTTTTCTCTTGATTGAATTATGCGAAAAAAACAATTGAAAATACGACGTTTTAATTAAACTGTATATTCCTTAAATTTACAAGATATATAAAGTAGAAAAAACTTACAAGTTGATCACAAGAATATTGTGATTTTATATAACAGACAAATTTCTCTACAATATATAATCCGTAATTTTGTCAGTATAATAGTTATATATGAAAAATTTGTATACGGCTCGTACGACTTGCTAAACTTGAACTATAATAGTAAAACATATGTTATGATAATTATGTTATGAAATTATGTATAATGAGAATTTCTTCAGGCTCCTTGACTAAAATTTAAAATTTTGGTAATGGGATTAAACGTAATAATAAAAGAAAAAACTTGGTATATAAAAAATATAAAAAAATACATATAAAATATAGTGACAGAGAATAATTTTCTTGGAACATTTTCCTTGTTTACTTCTACATGCATTTTACACTATTATATAGCTTTGTGCTTTAAGCGAAAAGAAAAAAAACCTGACCTAGTTTCTGGTGTAATGAAGCATCTAAGCACTTAAAATTGCGACCATTAGAGACCATTACAACTAGAGCAGGTACAAAATTATGTTCCTCCGTAATACTCGATAAAAGACAATGAGACCTCGGAGCGGTTGTTAACAAATCGGCTTTGATACATGTTTCCCGATATAATCGTCAGAAACACTCGCGCACCTGGAAATACCAGGTCAGCTCGCCAGATTGGTCGAGATAGAATTTCGAGAAGCATTTCGAGAATATAGCAAGCAACCGGTAGACTTTCGTTCCGGTGCCCTATGAACACCCACGTAAGGTAATGCCGCGGAGAGTATCGGAATAGGAGAGACCGCCAGCGTTATACATTGGTGTCGACTACATAGCAACTATCGACACGCTTCGAGAGGAGTGCATAGACAGCACGGGAGCGCGCGCAACACACGCAGACACATATACACATATACACACACACACACACACACACGACGACACATCCGATGTACCTATGCGGATGGTGAACATGCTCAGGCAGGGCGTGGTCCGTTTATGTAAGGCACTAACGTTTTTTCGTCACCCGTTTCGCGGTCCTCGATTTATCTCTTAGGCTCCCGCGATCTATCGAGGCACCCGGTCAACCCCCCCATCTTTGTCTCTCCTCGGCAAAGCGCACCTATCGAGAGAGATCTCCCCTGACATTTCGCCGGCGCGCGAGATGTCGTCGATGAGATTCGATATTTCCTCTTGTGTGTGAATGGGATGCTCTCTCAGCCTCTTTCTTTCTATCTTTCTTCTTTCTACTCTCGCCTCTCTCTCTGTCTCGCTCCCTTCCTCGATCGCGGTGTGATTCATGGGATCCCCTGACATTTGCCTATCGATTGCCCACGTGGGGGAGGGTCGACGATCCGAGACGTCGCACGTGAATGTGCACGATGGTGTATATACTGTATATGCACGCGTACGCGAGAACCTCGTTTCTCTATTCACTATATTTTCCACTTTGATCCCTCTCTGCGCCATTCAGTGATAGGGCGTAACAGACGCCCGATAGAGAATTAAAATTACTCACGGATAATGTTGGAGAAACATCGCCGATGTTGATTGATGCTTCACCGTTCGTTCGTTGAAGCATTCGGCATGCTGCGAGCGGAGATGGATCTATGTATGTGATATAACTAACAAAAGTTTTAGACGATTCGATTATTTATCAAAACGTAAAGTCCTGCAGAATATATTTCATTTACAAATATGTATTATATATATGTATATATAATAAATATTCGTAAATATCTATATATACATATATATTTTATATGCATATACAATAGATATTTAAATATAATGTAGATATTAAGCAAAATATATACATGTATAGATACACATAGGCAGAATATATCTTACACAGGTAAACATACCTTTTTTTAATGTTCTCGTACATACAAAAACAAAAAATCATTAATTCGAAAAATTCAGAAATACGCGCTTTCAAATACAAATACTTGCATGCTTCAGCTTTTTGCGTTGAATTGAAAAACCTTGAAGTTCCCTGCTCGGAACGTTTCCTGCTTGCTTATGAATAAGATTGTCTATCTTCCTACGATCTAAAGTATCCTTTGACATTTGTTTAACAGAGAGTACACTTCTCTCGAAATATCGGTGTGTATCAATGAACAACACTAGTCATTAAACTTACAATATCTATTCCAATCCAACAAAAGTGTATCATTGGTAAAAACCGGAATTGTATCCTTATTTTACATCACTTATACAACTAGTCAGATATTTCTTTACTGACAACATGCCAGTGCCATTGAGTGCAGAATAACGGTACAAATTATTTTATTTATTTTAATTATATGATTATATAGGTGACTGGGGAAAAAGGAATAGAGTAAAATAAAACTATAATGCATTTTTTCCGTTTAATAATTTATGCGTATATATTGAGTCTTGCCAGATTAAGACTGTGTGAATTTCTGGCTGAAATCTAAACGAAATTGTATGTAACGCCGGTGATGTGTGCACACCACGTGCACCACAAGACTAGTTGCGCCACAATTTAAGTCACGTCTTTAAGCATGTGCGCTCAATGCTTGCTCCAGTCCGATCGGAGGAATCCCTTGACATTTGCACTCTGTGTGGCTGTGTGCAAAATACACACGTCGCATACACACGTGCCTATCCGCCAGGCCTCCACCCAACGGCGACGACTCCCACACCGCCATGTGCTTAGTTCTGTACGGCGCGTTCGCCTGCACATAAACGTGAAATAAAAACATTATTTATTGCGGTACGTTCTTACGTAACCGATTCGTCTTCTTCATTTGATTACCCGGTACATTGTTCAGCACTGAGAACCGTGCGACTTAATATTTTACAGTATATTATCGAAAGTGCCGACAGGAATATAAGAATACACGTATATAGACACAAGTATACTTTGTGATTCCTTGGATCGCAATTAACGTCGAATCCACCTACGCAGCAGATTGTTATCGTCACTCGTGGAGGACAACGCGATCATTCGAGATGGCGGGTCAGAAGATTTTCAAGAGTATAATGGCGCGCGGAGACGCAGTATGCCAATAACAATTATTTGTATCGATCGGGAGCATGCAATAAGACGCAATTGCCAATGGAAATTTTCCGGTTGCACGGTCTTGCGACCATCGATTGGCTCATCGTCAAGGTGCCTCTATCTGCCTCCTACTTGTTAGCCGGAAAAAGATCAGTTATATAAAGCACTTCTTCTTCTTGCATACGATTACGTTTGTTCGGCGTTTGCTTTAAGTCTTGTTCTCAGCGGAGATCTCTTTACGTATAGATAACAAAATTGCTTTCTATGGGAAAATTGAGAGCTGTGATAGATGTACAACGAACAATCACACTAACTTTCCCTTGTGAAGAATACAAACGTTTTCTTGTACATCGATTATAATTAAGTGTCGAGGCAATCAATAAAGTATCGTTGATTATTTACGTTTTGTGCAGCTGATTAATTAATTTTGTGCAGCTTCAATCGAGACAACATTAATTAGATAAATAACATCCTTCTAATCGCGGCATTATAAATAATCGTTGTTAATTCGAGAACGGAATTCGTTAGTCGTTCGCTATCGCGTTTAGTAAATTGACTGAGCCCAGCGACATTAGTCGAGCATCTTTTTCTGACGGCCTTTAATCATATATCTGATTTTTTTTCGTTGTGACGCTGATATTAAAGAAGAGTCATCGGGCAATCATGAAGCGAATATTTCACGCCTGCCGATGTTAATCGATTTTCCTCTCCTTTTTTTTATTTTGCAGGAAAATCTAGTGATGAAAACGAGAACGATAAGAACGAAAGGTTGTCTTGGCAAGTCAACTAAACTTCGCCGAACAGTGAAAGTAATGTAAACCGATTTGCCTAGGCGTCTTGAGAGAAAGAGAGAAAGAGAGAGTCTTTCAAGCTGGCCTTCCTGGATATGAATGTCCTTCCTGCATATATGTCCAGGTGGACGCTGGACGCGTGATACTATCGTATGGTTGACACGCGATTCATTATCTTTCACAGACGTTGGACAAAGGAAGAAATTAATCGAGATTTTTTTCCTAAAAATTGTTACATAATAAAGAAAAAGTAATTTATAATCGAATGAATATAAATCTTGTTTTAAAGTAATAATATGTTTAAAAAATATTTATTTGATCCAGTTAGATGATTACGTTTACATTACTTAACAATTACAATGAATAATGTTACATTTTTCGGTAGACGATCAATTTTTTTTAATCTTAGATTTGAGGTCATAAAAGGAACTCCTAAAATATTTTTGCAAATGTTTTAAACATGTTAAATTAAAAACTATAATTCTGTAACCATAAATATCTTAAATTTCTTTAAAATCTAAAATATTTGATAGAGCCTAGATTGTATAAAAGTTTAAATATATAACATACGCTACAGTATAAAATATAAAATAAAATGGAAAATAATTTATGCAAATTTATTTAAATTACTGTTATCATCTTATCGCTCTCAGAAATCGCAGATATGACTTTGCTTTACGTCTTAAGAATTGTTGTAGGTGGTGGCGATCGAGTTAATTATATAACTACGTAGAAGAAGATGTTGATCGCGACAACTTTTTGTAACAATCATATATGTAAAACGATGATTGCGCGAGCATCTCCAGGTAGTTAATAAAATATCACGTAAATATTCAAGGATATATCTGACGGCATCCTTCGCACTTCGCATAGCTTCGCGTTGGACAGCTCAAGCTTATTAGAGTCCTCAAGCAGCGTGAAACTACGTGGAAGCTGATTATCGCGATAATGATATATTGATGTTAAGAGGATTTTTTGGCAGGCAAACCGTAAATTTAGTATTATTACGCTATTACTTACATTCCGTTATATTCATCGGGTGAAAATAATTTCGTCCCCGAGCGCATAATTTATCGGCCGGGAAATTATTTGTAAACGGATAACCGTGCATCTCTCTCTCAACCGGGCTATTCGTTTTCTATTTCACGATCTATGAGCCCGACCGGCCGTCTCTGCGTACACACGGCGGGATTAGAGATCGGTGGGTGTGTTGCGCCGGTCAGATCGGGTGTGCGATCATGCGTTAAAATGAAAGGAGACGCGCGACGTGCCGAGATGAGAAATAAGAAAAACGAGCGAGCAAGACTCGATATAGCTGGTCGGCTGGTGTCCTAAAAGGAGAGTCTGATATCCCAAGCAAGACGGGATTCGCGATCGGCGCGCTCGCGGAAACTCATTTAATCCGCGAGCGCGACGAATAAGCACGCGTTTCGATTCTCTCGGAATTCGTGTACCGAAAATAAATCAATTACACGCTACAAGTGTACGTTACGTCTCCGGTTTCTCCTTTATTTTTTTCCACTTTGCTGAGACAATTCACATTTCACATGCAATTAAAATTCTCAATCACGATTTTAATTCTTATTTGAATTCTCATCTAATTGAGAAGGAACTGCCTGATTTGCGCAACTGGAATAAGAAAATTTCGCGGTCGCGGATTTAATTAAAGTTCCCATCAAAAGTCATAAATAATAAATAGCACTATTATTAGCGACGTACTATCGATCTGTACCGCTAATCGATCGATCGACCCGGTACGATTTTTTCCACTTTCTAAACGCGCGGGTCCACTCTGAGACCGCGTGGAATTTCGTGATTAACTTGGCCGTTTTTGTCAACGTCACGTTGGCAATAATGTTCGTTGGCGCGTAGAATTATTGCCTCATCGATGCCGTTGTAGACTCGCTCGCGCTTGTCTCGGGCCGCTCTTTTGTGGCTCGGAGCGATCGCCGATACCCCTATCTCCGTTCTTGAGCTACAAACGAGAGCCGTCCGACGCCTTTTCGCAACGCGAAGAAATCCTCTCGCGCCTTCCTCCCCTTTCCGTCTCATTTCCTTTCTTCTACTTGCATCTTAGCTTTCATTCACGCGAGCGTATCGATTGCATTGATCGCGCTATCAAAATCTTGAAGGCGCCGTCGATACTTCCGGTACGATTGACTGGCGATTTTTTTTCCCGAAACCGAGTACCCTGCTGGACATTGATCATTATTTTTCGCTGGCCGTCTTACAAGAAGAAAATAAAAACATGATTATATAAGCACTTTAAGGTTTTTCTATTTTTCTAACAATACCAAATTTATTGTCCAAATATATCAAATTCCTAGCTTGTATTTCAATATTTTTTTTCTCTACCTATATGCCTCTTTTGATTATCCCGTCCGTGCCCTTCATCAGCGCGTCGAAAAAATCTTGGTTTCGCGTCGCGATGAGTTATATGGCGTGGATATTAACTTTCTTACAACTCTGTTGATGAAGACGGTGCTTTTTTTGCTATCAAATCAGACTGCGAGACTTGATACGTAAAGCGATATATTTTTCACGCAAATTACTGGGTAAATATTTAACAGGAGTTGTAGTAAAATTTCGTGAAGTTTTTCGACAGAGTTGTCGATTTGTTTCTGCAACTATGTTCACGTTTGCTGGCAAACAGAAAATTGTTTGGATTATGACATAATGCTTACTTAAACGCAACGCTCTGTAATTAACCCTAAAAAATTCAAATAAGTTTATACTTTAAATAGTATTATTAAGCAGTATAACGAGAGTATCAATTTGACTTTTTATTTTATCGAAGCGTGAACTAGAGAGCGTGTTATCCGAGTTTCTTCCGCGATAACTTTACGTAACAATGTTATCACCTTGGCACTTACGCGCAGCAAAGATCCGTGAGTACGGCGGGAGAATGCAAAAAAGATAATAATACTTAATTACATACCGACGATATGAAATATAACAAGTAATTATATTTTATTTAGAGATAAAGATAAAAATGTGTAAATGTTTTACATAAATTTAAACAGAATGACTATATAATGATCAAATTGTTATTTTACAATATAATTATAAATAGAGAAATAATTTGTGTATGTTATTTATAATGCAATTTACTAAACGACGTTATTAGAGTGATAACTGTTATACCATCAAATTACTCGCAGCGACATTTACTTGTTTTCTTTGGCGATTCAACGATAAGAGTTTGTGTAATGTATGTGCGAACATTGTTGTTCAGTCAGACAGACTTGAATGGGATCGAATGGAGTACGATAATACGTCGGATCGAGTGGGCGTCGAGGATCGATTCAAACGATCGTATAGTACAGGCAAAGTTCAACCTTCATTAATTCAACGTCAGGTCAGCCGTCAATTAACTCGTCTAATCACTGAAGGATAGTTGAGTTTCTTTGCATTTCATAACATTTGTTTTTTAATTTTTTAAGTTAATTGCATTATTATCAATAATATTAAATTATCATAACAATTATAAGCAATTTTTCTAACGTGTATCATGGAGATTTATCAATATTATCAAAAATTGTAAAAATAAAAATAATTTATAATCTTTTCTCTTAAAATTTTCTTACAATTTAAAAAGTATCTATACTTTCTTTTTTTATAAAAACAATTATGGCTGAACGATACAAATTGTGAGATAAAGCGTAATCTAGCGTCTTAAGGATGAATGGACATCAACTGCTGCAGCTCTTGCCTTTAGAGCAGATCTTATTTATCGTCGATAAAAGAGAAGCCTCTTTCTATTTTGCAAGTTTTCAAACTGTTTTAATGAAAAGCATATAAAACAGGAGCATACTGCCACGCTTATAGATTATTTTTGTGAATTTTATTATTAATTCATTTGCAATCACTTGATAAATATCAAGCTTATCTCGAAGTATGCGGTACCAGAGCGCAGCACAAGTCAATAGAGAGCGAGCACTGAAGAAATGACATGTTGCATTTGATTCTTCTAATTATGAAAATCGAAATACGTCATATTTTGTCAAAAATGAGATGGATACATAAATAAGCGCCCGCGAGTCTTGAAATTGTTTAATTAATAAAAGTGAAACTTAATTTTTATTTTTATTCTTATGGTTTTTATTTTGATCATAAATACTTAATAAAATAAAATAAATAATGATAGCACAGAATAATTTATGATCTAAGTCATGCCTAAAATTTTTTTATTGTTAAAAAATAGCTTGTTTTATATAAAAGTATATTTTCTCTAGAAAACAAAGTTTCTAATTTATTTTGATTTGTCTCTTCTATTTTTGTATTAAAGGCTACTATGTGATTATTTAAGAAGAATATAATATTGTTTTTCTATTTTATATTGTATTATTTATCTTTTTCTATTAAATCTGTGTGAGCAATGTACAGAATAATAAAATTTATCAAAGCTTATTAGATTAAAATCTTCTTAGAGGAATACAAGGCAAAGGAAAATCGATAGGTGGCATTATCGCTTAGGTAACCAACTTGAAGTGTAATATTTTAATAGTAATCATAATGAAGTTACAGGATGCCTTTATACAGTATGTATAGATAGACAGTGTCATAATATAGTTTTCCTTAAGTAATTCGTTCAATATATTTATGCTTAATCATTTCATAAGTTTATTATCGTCTATAATGAGAGAGAGAGAGAGAGAGAGAGAGAGAGAGAGAGAGAGAGAAAGAGAGAGATAGAGAAAGAGAAAGAGAAGAGAAAGATAAAGAGAAAGAGAAAGAGCAAGAGAAAGAGAAAGAGAGATAGAGAAACAGAGAGAGGGAGAGAGAAAGAGAGAGAGAAAGAGAGAGAAAGAGAGATAGAAACAGAGATATGTAGAACGTGTATTCGTAAAACCTTTATGTGAAAAAACAAGCCTCAACTCGGTGATTACAAACGAACGATATATTCTTTGTTTCATTTTTTATTAATCGCGAGCGTACTTGGTACACATGTATACGCGTATACTATGCTTATCTCTCATTATTAATTTCCTCGCTTCATCGATGACACGTTAGGGACACGCATTTTAATATTTCTACTAGGTGGGTGAAATGCGAGGAACGTCCGTTAGCTTACATGACTCTTCTGTCTTGCCTACCGCAAGAGAAACCGCTTCAGAATCGTATTTATATATTAATAAAAATCGCGTTGAAACTTCTTCCTTTTATCTTTACAAATGTTATATCACCTAATTGTGGAAATTTGTACAATTTTTCGTAAGGGTTTTGTTGCCTCCTAATTATTTAATTATACACATTCTCTCGCGCCGCGTATAGTTAGGTGATTACGCACGACGCGTCAATTTTTTCTCTTCGTCGCTTTGGCTTCGCGGGCTAAAATACATCAATTTTGATACACGAACACGATGCGAAAATGTACTTTTCTTATTTCGCAGATTCTAGGTCTCGCAGCTAAATCCTGCAGATGGAATTTTTCTTCCTGTAATATATCATTTTTCATTCAGCTATATTCTAACAAAATCTAACAATCTCGGGGAAAATCTTCAAAATTCGAACTGATTGAAACGATTACAGTCATTTCACGAAAGGAATTTTACAATAATCTAATTTCGAACTCTCGAAGAGCGTCCGCGTTCTGAACGCGATACAACTAATACTGGCGTTCAAAAACAAACCAATCGAGAATAGCGCGCACATATATGTAGATATATTTCGGATTTAGAAACATCGGTGATTGGATCATTGATCGAGATGGATACATCGCAACTCGTTTACATAAAATTCGCAGAGCTCTCACATGGACGCTTTGATCGTTCTCGCTTATAACGTATGATCCCCTTTACCGAGCGACGCGATTTAATAATAATGATAAATTAACTTTATTAATAATAGCAATAAATAATATTACAGAAATACGCGCATCCTCTAATCGATGCTAAGGACGAAGAGGGGCGGAATGGGGATAACATTGAATTTCGTGCGCGTTTACATTCATAACAAGTCTGTAGAAACTATAGAACTAGACTATAGAAGAGCTTGTGACATGTGTGTGTGTGTGTAAGAAGGGGGCTAAATGGTCCATTTGTTGATCTTTACAATACGCTTTTCCAGTGCAAACAAACGTGGAGTGTAAAAAAGGATTACATAAGAAGAATCTTCGTTATGTTCGTCGAGTTCTTTACGTTTTTTTTTTTTACAGAGCACCTGTTTTACAAGTATAATAGGGTTCACTAAATTCTTTCTGAAAAATTCCGGTACGGATATATCAATGTATAATTATAATTATTATTATAGGTTGTCTTCCATGGATTTACGGTATCGATCGCGATATAATCACGGAGAATAACCCGATTATACTCGAGAATTGTTCGCCTTGTAGAAGCAAATGGTTGATATTCTGCAAAGTCTAAGTACGCGGACCGTTCTAAGCTAAATAATCCTGCATCGACATTATTCCTGAAGGTAACGCCGTCACGATCGAGAGTTCTAAGACGAACGTATATCCCACAATAGTTCTGTACACGAACGACGAGTTCTCCTCGTCCTTCGAAGCGATCACGCAGATCACCCAGACTGACCTCTGGGCTATGTCGAAATTTCGATCACCGGCTCCGCGGTATTATTATTGAGCAGCTCCTGCTTCTCCCTCAGCTTCAGGTCGTACTGCGAGGGCGACGGGGATTCCTTGGCCTCGATCGGCGACAGTCCGTCTGTCTCCTCCAACGGAGACACACCTTCCTCGCTGTCCTCGTCCTCGTCATACTCGACCTCCATCTTGGACTCGTTTATCTCGTGCAGACGATTGGGAATATAGGCCGGGTGATGCGGCAACCCGTAGCCGCTCTCACCGCCGTAAGTGACCTTGCCCATGAAGGATCTGATCTCGTCGAAGTAGGTATCCTCTCGCTCGTTTTCGTTGCTGCTTCCAGGCGAATCGGCGACCGACACCACTCCGCTACCGTCGTCAGCCTCGTGCTTCTTCAGATGTCTGTCGAGGTTGGTCTGCTGTCCGAAGCACCTCTCGCAGAGCGGACACTTGAACGGCCGCTGCTTGTCGTGGATATTCCTGACGTGTCTCTGCAGGTTGCTTGAGATGCTGAAGGACCTCTCGCAGTACTTACACTTGTACGGCTGCTCGCCGGTGTGCGTTCTCAGATGCCTCGTTAAATTGGCAGAGCGAGGGAACACTTTGCCGCAAAATTTACAGGAGTACCGATCCTTCATCTTGCCGTGGACGTGATGGTGATGGTGATGATGATGGTGATGATGGGGCGTCATTACTGCCTCTTGGAACGGCTTTACCCCAGGGAACGCGCTCAGCGGCGGCCGGGCAAGCAGATCGAATCCTGCTCCTGGCCTAGCGCCGCTGAGCCCGTTCATAAGCGAGCCTAAAAAAGGAAGCCCGCGCGGTGGAGCGAAGGGTGGAAGTGGAGGTATCAGCCTAGATTCCGGAGTACCTCCTCCTGGAGGTGGCGGTGCGCTGGGAAATCCCGGGAAGGTTCCCGTTGGACCGCGATACATCGTTTCGAGGAACAACGGGTGTATCGGTCTGGGATAAGCCATGTGAGGTGGTGTATTGGTCGGCGGTTGTTCAATTGACAGACTGGTCCTCAAGTGCGGGCTACTTCCTTGGACATCCTTAGACTCGAGTTCCATCGGCGGGGGAGCGGCAACATCCTCTTCCGATTTCGGACGATCGGGAGGTGCGGGCGTTTCCTCCATCGGTACTGGGGCTGGCGACGGAGTACGGCTTTTCCTATTTGCGGTTTTTGAAATAGCGTCCTGTTTCTTAGTCTGAACCCTTAGATCCAACGGTTGCTCGGTCGCCTCCTCCTTCAAAGTGCTTTCAGTTTCCATTTTTCGTTCGTTGCTTCTAGCTTCTCTTCTCTTTGAAAGATCGTCATCACTTTCCGGCGTCGGTTGAACAGGAGGTCTAGCCGGAGATGGCCTAAACGTGGAAGTGGCCTCCTCCGCCGTGGAGGGAGAGACCTTATTGTGTTGCGACAACACTCTTGGAGGGGTAAAACGTTCCTTCTTGGGACTGTCGCTCCTCTTCTCGACCTCTTCGATTTTCGGCGGGAAAAGCAGAGGAGTGTTGAGAAAATTCGGAGCATTTGGGAAAATTCCTGGATAAGGACCCATCAGACTAGGCGGATAAAAAGGCAAGCCACCTGGCAGGCTCACGGGAGGTCGTGGATACACCAGAAAGGGGCTCGTCGCTGGCGTCGGTAATTGAGGCATGGTTCCAGGCGGACCAGTCGGAGTCGTGGAGTCGCAAAATCGCTTATGTTTCGATAACGATGTTACCGTGCTGAAGGATTGTCCGCATTTAACGCACTTGATCTGCATGCGACAGTCGGCGTGCATGCGTTTGTGCCGGCATAAATTGGAGAACTGCGTGTACGCCTTAAAACAGACCTCGCACTGGAAGGGTTTCACGCTACTGTGAATGTGGGTGTGCTGTTTCAGGCCGGAACTGGTCGCGAAGGTCTTGCCGCATTCCGTGCAAGCGTGGCTCCTCGCCCCCACGTGATGCGTTCTGATATGGCGTTGTAGGTTTGATGGGTCCGTGAAGACCTGCCGGATGTTCGACTTTTAGCGATACTAGAAGATGCTACTGGCTCGGGATGTATTGTCTGGTTTCGACGAGTGAAGCGCGAATTTGAAGCTTACCTTTGGACAATTTTCGCAGGGATAGTTTCTAAGATCACCGTGAACGATAGCACGATGTCGTACCAGAAGTGGCCGCCAAGCGTAAGCACGGGGACAACTGTCACAGCGGTGCTGTTCCGCTGGGTATCTATGACAGGTCACCAGGTGGCTATCCAATCTGAAAATAAAAGATGCAAATATTTCATTCACTGTAATGTAAGAAACAAAATAAATCAGAAAGCTATATAAAAAAGGAAATAAAATAAATGTTTATAAGCGAAGATGAACTGGAGATCGTGTATAAGCTATATATTTCTGAAGAAAGCATATAATAGCATTTTCCTTTATCTCTTCAAAAGTTCATTTGAATTAAATATTCGATGGAATGGCGATAACTCCATTGCTATGTAAAAATATCTTCAAACGTTACTACACTTCTACCTGCAAAGTTTAATATATTTAATCAAAGCACCACATCGAGCAAGCAGGACGTGATACGGTAACCGACCTGCACCGACAAAGATTGCGTCGGGCGCAGTCTTGGATGATGACTAAGTGACTTCGGCTGAACAGTGGCGAGTCGGTTCTCGTGTAATAACGGTCGCACGTCCATGAAGAAGAGGGCGGCCGTCGCGCACGAACACACGCCGTCACGAAGAAAAGCCGTCCTAAGGGGATTGTCACGCGTTGCCACGCGGGTTATCGTCACACGGGATGGTGTGCCATGGTGTGCGGCGGCATTGATTTTACACCCCCGAACATACGCGCCGCGTGAAACTCATTCGTGGTGAGATAGTGCCTTCATGGTGCAACGACAGTGCGCTGCGCCAGATGAGCTACGAGCACGCGACGCCTTCGATGATGCATAAGGGGGTGGCTCTAACGCGCCCGATTACGAATCGCGGTTAGGGTTTAATGCCCCACAACAGGTGAATCTGCCGCGTCGGGGAATGCGGTTTAATATCAACTGAAAGAGCGAGGAGATCATCGATAGAAAACAGAAACGAGAACCAGATGATTTTAATCGAAACTGAATTGCCCATCACTTGAGTTGTGTTTTATAATGTGAATTATTTTTGATGGTCGTAAAAGGAATGGCAGATATTTATCAAACTAGAATTATTTTCAAAGACGAATGTGACTGCAAATAGAAGTTAACAAAAGAAGATAAATAAAAAGCCAATAGGAACTCATCTAGAGAGGAACTAACGAAAGAAGAAAGAACGGCATATTTTTTAGTCATAATGTACTTTTGAAAAATTATGCATGATTATTGCAGGTTGCAGTTAACAAGGCGTTAATATAATTTCATTCATGGAAGAAAAAGCGCTTAATTATGAAGCTTCATTGTATATTAGATAAGTACTAATATTTAACTGAAATGCAATGTTTAATTGGTTGAGTTTGCAATTAACGAAATATGGAGTATTTAGTGATAAACTGATAAAATTACATTTTTTACTCCAAAAATCATAAAGATTTGGATGTATTTAAATAATTTATATAATAACATAAGCACTTATAGTTAGCATTATTTTACTTTCCGTTACTAATTATTCTCTAATTAAAGGCAATGACGTAGCCCCAAGACAAAATGAAGGCTGACTAAGCATCATATTCAATCGTACAAGGAGTCTCAAAATGCTCAGGATTCTAAAGAGCACTCTTGAAACCGCTCGCGTGACAAAAGGCTTTCGCCAACTCCGAGATTTGAAGGCGATTACGTGGCACCCACTCTCTGAATTCCATCGATTAATTAATAATTGACGATGAAAATCGACGGACGCAACGAGCACTTTAATGTCGGTCGAGCCGTTGTCTTTTGATTTCGATCCGACGTATCGCTCTGCCAAGCACGTAATCGTCGCTCATCTGATTTGAAAAGCATATAATGATGTGCCATGAATCCTTGATGAGTCGCGCTTTGTACAGTCGCGCCAACGATAATAATCTTCGGATAATAGAATGCGTGAAAGTATGATAATAAAGGTATCTGGCGGCAATAACATTTTTGCGGATACGTGCAAATATACAACAAGTAAAACAACTGTTCTCCAATTTAATATAAATTTAACATATATATTAATGATAAAATTATTAAAACGCGATATTTCTCCCTATGTGAAATGGAAAAACAGATTGTTTTAAATGTCCCATAAATAATATTTTAAATAATAAATAAGACTTTTACGCTTTTTTAATGTGTTTGTAATTTTCCAATGCACATTTTTGAGAGATACAAACAAAAAAATTCATTACTTATATTTTCTAGTTTGTTTAAAAGATAGTATATTGTACAACTAGTGGGAAAAGTGGTCGATTCTGAATGAGTGTGAAGTTGGTCGCACGAGCGTCGCTCGTGCGACCATCACACTCATTTGGGCTCGACCACTCTTCTCACGAGTTGTTTATACTATTTTTCCTAACAAGAGCGTGAAACAGGCCGCTTTTCGCGCTTGTTTTACAATTTCATTTCTCCACTAGTTGAGAAATGGCTCCATTTCTCAACTAGTGGAGAAATGGATTGTTTTGTTCACTCAAAACAATTGCGAAAAGCGGCTTATTTCACGCTCGCGTTAGGAAAAAAAATTGTACAAAAATCGTAGCGCAATCAGTACTTACAGTTCGATATCTTGAAACGGCTTGTCGCAGACAGTACATCTCGTTTCTCCTTCTTCCTCGTCCTCCTTGTCCTCGTCGACAGTTCCACTGTGCTGAGAGGCTGTAAACGACGAATACAACAATACAGATCACAAACAATACATGCCGGCGATAGTGCGAGTAAAACTCGCAATTTTCTCGCGATTTGTGTATGTGTGGTCGTATAGCTCTATAAATTACAACCCCCTGCAAACGATGATACGTGACGTGTCGTGGTGTGGGCGAATTACGTGATCCAGAACCGCGCGAGGGCCACAGGAGTGGCGTGACAAGTGGACTCATGGATTGTTCCTGAATTATTAAATTAAACCGGTGATATCGCCTGATCTACAAAATGAAGACTTCGATGTTTCTATAGAATTCGACGACGATTTAATAAGCTTTGTGGAAATAGTGAAAATAATTTTCAACAAATTCGCAAAGTTCACGCCAAATTACTCAACTGACATTACAATATTTACGTAATTATACGCTTTTGATTGTGTTGTTAAATAATTTTCGTATACAAATTTACGCTAGTATTGATTCATTTTTATTAATTAATTTGATGCGGAATTAATTTAAGCGTGGGTTTAACATGGATTATATTTATTCTCGGAATTCAGGCAATTAGAATCGTATATCGCTTCTTAATTATAAATTAATTTCAAACATATGCGATAATTTCTAATGGTTGTTCCAGTAAAATAAATAAAATAATTTAATAATTAAAAATTAATTTATAAAATAGTCATTAGTTTATAAAATATTTACCGTCCAGTTAATGATCTCTCGACCAAATATTGATCTATATTTACTATCTATAATACGATTGTATGCTTAAAAAATCAAACAGATTTGGTTACAACGCGAGTTCAAGTTACTTCACTACACTGTCACTTCTTCTTTTTCAATAAGTGCGATCCGACACACAAGCGATCACGAAGACAATAGACACAATGATGTTTTCGTTAGTTGGCGATATACCGTCCAAGTAACTGCATACGCAAACGGGGATATCCAGATTCGCTTGCTATTGGTAAAAGCGACGTTGGGGACCAGCCAATCGCAGGTGAGTCTCGACAGCCCCCCAGCGGCATTTCACCCCCGAATATCAGAGCGCAACGGCAGGTAAAATCAGAAATCCATGAAGGAGACAAAGTGGGATTATCAGTGATTAAACACGCAACTAACATGAGTGCTAGCGTAAAATATAGTGTCTAAAATAATGTATACTAATCAATTTCTATGTAAAAATTTATCTAGTATAGTCTATATCAATTGTCTGCTTGTGTACAAATATTTAAAAATGTAAAAAAATGGATGTAATTAATAGTAAACAAATTGAAAGAAACAAATTATAGATTTAAAATAATTTTAAAATAATTTTAAAAACTCCCAATTTTTAATTTGTATCGCGAGTATAAGCAAGATCTTGCTTAAGTTTGAACGATATCCGACCTCCAACGGTTATTTAAATCTGCCGCTACACTTGTTTCGACCATATGGTCGAGTGATGGCCCCCAACGGACCTTCATGGGAACCGGGCACAACCCCCGTACCACCAACTACGCCCAACGCCACGCTAACCCCCCTTAGTACGTTAATCGCTCGTCTCTCCATGGCTAATTCGTAGCGGCACGCCGTGAATTTAGACAATGAAAGATGCGGTCGACCTCTATCACCCTCGAGACGGCATAGTTTGAACCCGTCATATTGAAGAAACGATCGAGATGAAAAACGAATATTAATAACTAATAAATTATAATCAAGAATCATCACGGATGTGAGATAATGTTCAGATGTGCTAGGTAAAAAAAATGTTGATTTAAATACAACAGAAGAGATATTAGAATACGGAATTAATCTCTTTTAAAATAATTGTTCAATGTATGTAAATTGTTTTCAATATATCTAGCTGTACAAAGTTTTTGCATAAATAATTTATATAATTTATATAACATAAATAGGTAGAAAATTTTATATGTATATAAAAACATATGTTATAATTACAGAATGATAAATATAATTCATTTTCTTATAGCAAGAATTTTTTACATAGAACTTGAATCAAAGAAATATAAATAACTTATATGAGAATTAAGTAAATATCGCATATTTACAACATATAATATTCACAAACAATCGTTTCTCTCAAATTTATGAAAACGGTTGAAAGTATTATGTTAATCTACCGCGTAGAAGGAGTAGCAAAGTCACGTTGCGGAAAGTCAACAGGTGGGATCCACTGGTAACACCCCCCGCAGTCGAGTAGTCAGTTGGCAGTTGCATGGGAAAAAGTAACGGAAATCAATGTTCTTGCTGCATCGTGACGTTCAAAATTCAAACGACATCATTAAAATACGTCGATAAATATATCAAAATAAATCTATTCGTTTATTCACCTATGTTTTCGTTTACTTTACACTTTTCTGTCAGTTTTTTAAGTATATAAATTTTTTTTTTAATTAAAATTAAAAGGGTTTTGATGAGATCAAGTTGCATTAAATTCTTGCAGTCACTGTAGAAATTGTATAAATAGCTTTCTTTTCTCAAATATTAGTGGCAATTATGACGTAGAAAAATGTGCTGGTCTAATGAGCCAAAGATCCGAGTTCAAATCCGACCAAAAATTATCAGTTTTTATTTGATCGCCACACTAAGAAAAAAATTTGTTGAAAAATGTAAAATGTGTTTTATCCAACTAAAATATTTAGTCCGATACGTTCAACTAAACATTAGTCAAATTAACTAATTCTTGATTTGAAAATTTTGATGGTTGATATGAATAAGCTATATCTTTTTTAATGCAACTTAATTTGATAAAGGCCAAATTTCAAGACGCTATGGCTCGATCTTGAGCTGTAGTACCATTGAAGAAGAAGAAAAATTCGATGAAAAGGAAAAAGGTAACTTCTTTCATGATAATATATTAAGAAGTCAATGATCTATGTAATATATGTGTAATATATAACTATTTATATTACATATGTAATATTTTTTGTTCAAAGATTTAAACAATACACGATTTTGCAGAAGTGTTTTCTTATTCCTAAAATACATATAATACGAATTTTTCTTTTAGCAATACTCACATTTCTTGCATTATACGATAACTATGAAAAAAAATATTTTTTTCAATTAATCAAACGGAAAATCGATATCTGCTTGGATCTTTCAGTAACAATTTGTCGCACGCGACCGTAGCGATTTCGAATCAAACGTCAAATAAATGTGTCATTAGTCCGATGAATCAGATGGGGTTGTAACATGTCACACGTACCTCCCTACCTCGGAGTACACCACCCCCTCAGGAAAGAGTGTCGCGTGCCCTTTTGTATGCGTATACCCCTTTTTTCTCATTCGAATCGTGCCCTTTTTTCGGTCTTCCCTGAGACCTGGTTATGTGCGTGTTAATCGACAATAGTTAGCTATAAATTATCCGCTACCCTAAAGAGCTATCGGAAAACACGCCGATGATATAAACGCGTTTCTCGGGTGCAAAAAAGGGAAAACGGCGATAGAAAAAACAAGCACCGCAGAAAGTCACAGTCATAAGTCACCGTAACTGTCCGCAACAATTGCATCTGCCATGTTACCGCAACTCAATTCGTATGTAAGTCGAAAAATGTCTGGGAAAAGTTATAATGTTGCAGTTAACGCAAGTACTTATCGTATCGACAAACATATGCAGAGATATAATATTAAATAGTTATCTAAGTGGTTAGATTAAATACATATGTATTATAACATCATCATCATAAGTTACAATTACTTGCAATATTATCCTAATTATTTGTTAAACTTTCTTTCTCTTAATAACTTAATTGAAATACGACATTTAAAAAATTTATTTTAATATCTCCATGTCCTCATTTTATTATAATATTTTTAATTATTAAGATCTTTTCTTCCCCTAGATACAACATAACATTGAAAAAAAGAGAAGATCTGTATCTATAAAAAATTAATATCGAAGGCGGATTGAATATTGAATACGTGCAGGCGGAATATAAATTTTTTAATGCGAATATTCGGTATAGATATATGCACGTCTCTATGAGATTAAGTTAACATACAACTCCGGTTGAATGCTTCGCTACGCGCACCCCACGTAGGCGTGTTAAAATGATTCCTCGCATCTTTTTCTTTCGCTTTCCCTTGTTCGCTTTCCCTTGTTCGCTTTCCCTTGTCTCTCTCCCCGTGAAAAAAAATGATCCGTCCGAGGGAGAGACGCGGCGCAGATGCCC
Organism: Temnothorax longispinosus; assembly: GCF_030848805.1. Lineage (NCBI taxonomy): Eukaryota > Metazoa > Arthropoda > Insecta > Hymenoptera > Formicidae > Temnothorax > Temnothorax longispinosus. The sequence goes on from NC_092360.1 coordinate 4,694,504, forward strand.
CTCGCAAGGGTTGATACGGAACGTACGTCGTTTGTTTGACATCATTATTCCTGCTGCACGCACCAGCTTGCCGGAGATTCCCTCGTAAAAATGGCTTTACTGGATTAACGCCAGTACCACTCTTATGCCATTTAAAGTCGCGGTATTAATCTCTCTTAATGCGTAAAATTACGTCCACCAAAAACAAAGATATCGGTATAACGAACAAAGATCTCAGTATAATGAAACGAGATCTGCAGAATCAATATCAACAAAAGAAGTGTCAACCATACAGCTGATGATATTAATAAGTTATTACCTAATGCCTCTCTCTCATATATTGAAATAAATTAAATAATTGCAAAATTTGCGGACAACTTACATAAATATAAATTGTTAAAGATATAGTAAATTTTATTAATATTTACTGCTCATTAGTAATGTAATTACTTTGAAAAGAATTATTAAGATATTATTAATATAAAGCGAACAAAATTCGCAGATGCAATTTCTTCCACGACCTAATCTGCCTATTATTGTAAAAATAAGGTTCTTATATAATTTCTAAATTAATTCAGAGAAAGGAACATTATTGGTAGGCTCGACTTAATTACCGCTCTAACTTTCTGCTACTAAAGCTATCTCATAAAACTGCGTCTCCCTTTTGGAGTCTGTTCCACCATTCTATTTTAATGTGTATGTAAATGAGCACGTTTTCTCTCGTGATTTTGTTGTTTGACAAAAGCATTATTATCTTTACAATATTTTTTCTTTAAGTAAAAAAGAATAGTTTACTTTGTCGAATATTTATATAGACATACTACAGTACGTATAATAAATGACATAATTATTTATATAGATATCATGTAAGTGTATAATAAATGATAACATGTGATGTTATTTCTGTACTCTCTAAATCTGAATCAGTGAATAGTCACTGATTCAGATTTAGAGAGTATGTATTTTTAAACGACTGAAAAAATTTCAGCGAAATACTATAACATTAAAAAATGTTTTATTAGCTTTCTATGAAGTATTTCTATGTGTTACAAATTATATGTTATTTTTTCCAAATTTTATCGAACTGTTTTTTGACAGCAATCATGTTACGTGAAAGATATTTTACTAATAAAAACTAAAAGAAACTTATCTTCACTGGTTTCGTCAAAAGAAAATTTAATAATGAATCTATTAGTAGGAACGGCGTATCTTCCACGTGCAAAGACGCATTTTACGAGCATTTCCTAAAATTATGACGAAAAACTGTGGGCGAATTAACCGTAGACTTCGTGACGGCAGAACTTCGACAATAAGCCCGGTTTTAATTGTCGCGACATCTGGGTGTCGCTTATAACCCTCCGGTCCTAATTCGACCCTACCAAGTCATCATCCAGATTTTGACCATCATGCAGAAGTTACAACCAGATAATTGTCGAGCAGTGAAGCACGTAGATGCTACCCTTCTTCGTAAATATCCCAAATATATTAATGGCGCAATGGTCCACACAATAAAATCTAACGATCGATTAAATTAAATGAACATATTAAAATGGGCGTTTTAAAATTGGTTTAAAAAATTAATATTTTAATAGTAATAAGAAATAAGAATTTTCTGATAGAAGAAAGTAAAGTATATTCAATTCAAAACAATTCAATTCGGAACAAATTATAATTAAAATCTCACCGACATAAAAAAATTATGTGTAAATGTGTACATTATTAATTTATATAATGCAATTTTACGTACACTACCCTCCATAAGTTTGGAAACACTCTATAAAATGCAATATACAGAAAATAGTACATAATAGTACATATGTTATCCAACAGGCTTTTAATATAAAGAATTTCCATTAATTTTTACATTCCTCAAAGTAACCACACCTTTTGCTTTAATGACTGCCTTGCATCATATTCTCGGCATACGGTGGATCAACTTTTGGAGTTCAGTCGGGATACGTTTCCATTCTTGCTGGAGAACTTCCCAAAGGTGCACCTGTGACTTGTGATTCGCTGTTCAACAAATTCAACTCCGAGCACTTCGGTGTCGCGAAATAATCATCCGACATATTTTCGGCATGTACAAGTGTTGCAAGTGTCCCAGGTGGAAATATATATGATTATTTGAACGTCTTACGATATATTCATACCAAAAATCTGCACAGATCGCTGCCGTGCGACTATTTATTTGTAAATAGTCGCACGTACGGCATCTGTCATAGAGTTTCCAAACTTATGGAGGGTAGTGTTTTTACATTAAATAATGACAATTTTAACAAAAAATGAAAAAAATCGTAAATATCACGACTATAGAGCGTGCAGTATTTTTGTTCGCGATGGACGAGAGGGATGGTTCCGGACAAAAGTCGAAGCGACACGGGGCACGGCGACATGTGACTCGAACACGTCTATCTGCAAATAATCAGCGCTTATTACCGGACGAGGGTTAATACGCAACGGCCGACCAGGTGAATCACGCCAGAGTCAAGGGTGCATGACGAGCAGCTCGTGCACACAACGATCCACGATTTACCCTCTGCCCGCCCCCGATTCGTCGTTTCGGAAAACACCTGCCCCCTGCCCTTCATTTGCGTTCATACGCGTAATTGTACGCGCACGAGCTGCCAACGTGCGCGATGTGTATCGGCACCGAAAGTCGTAAAGCTGTGCCGAAACGATCGTGAACGCCGATATCTTGCCGGCCATCTGAATATTATTTTAATTCGTATTTTCTGTTCCTTTCATTTTCTAAACATTATTCCTCAAATGTGCATTGTTTATTTTCTATTTTTTATTCAAAGAGTTTAATCAATCTGTGTGTTCAACCTATTAAACGGATATTCTAGGTTTATTAAATTTATTTTAGATTTATTAATTATATCGTTTTTAAATACACAACATTATCGATTTACCGACGTTAAAACAGTTACGATTATATATTTGGTGTACGAAACAGAATTTTAAAATTATTATTCAACTATTTTAAAATAAATTAAAATAATATTTTTTCTGTATTGTCTAAAGTGGAGAGATAAACTTATTCGTAAAAAACTTGATAAAAAAATTAATGAAGATTGTCTAGCGCAAGTTCTTGCGTGACTGAATGCTCACCAGTTTCTCGATCGCTTCTGTCCTCGGTCGTATTCTCACCCAGCATGTCCTGCAGCTGAAGCGGTTCCCGAAGGCCCAAAAGAAGCTCTTCGCCCGTTGCAATATCGCGAACAGCCTCATACACCATCTATTATCAGAATTGTTATTTAATGCTCAGTTCTTAAATCTTTCAGCAACACACAACACAAATATTTCAAAATAATTTAAAAATTCTTTAATTTTACAGTGCTAGGAATTATGACGTAAAAATTAATTCTGCAAGGCGCTTGTAAGTTTATAAAGATTATAAATTATGCTAAAATTATTTGTTTTTCATCTAAGCACTGGTTCGCACAACATGCAATTATTTTTAAATACAATTTTTGCAAAATAATAAATGTATGAAAAATTGTATTAGTTGCGTGACATTTTATTAAATTTTTCTACCGCAAAATTGCCATTTATACCTTAATGTTGTTGACGGTAAAAGAATCATTACAAACATTACAAAGGCAACAGTATATATATGATTCTTTTCCTACTTTATGTCTAAATCAATTATAATGATGTCGAAATAAATGATAATGTCAATGAAGAAAAAAACGGTAAAAATGGTAGATGCTATACATGTATTGATGTTTCGGGCATGCGCGTCTCGATTTTATTAAAGAAAATCCCTTCACACGCGACACATAATCTGCATGCGATTCTATATAGAGCTCGGGACGCCATGAAACGATCTTTATAGTGTCGTCACGGGGCCCCGAAGCATCATTACGACGATTCTGCAGGGCACTGATAGAGAGCGTCGCGTCCCCCATTCCCACAGCGATTGCGAGAGGGCGTATAGGAAGTCAGAGAAACGACCCCGTGGGGTGACTTAATAACTAAACACCCTGTATACATGTAGCTTACGTCGCGCCCACAACATCGAGGATACCATGTGCCACGGTTCACAGAGAGAAAGAGAGAAAGAGCCAAATGGACAGAAGTATGAGCTCGACCCTAAATTGACACCGTGACCTCCATCGTTTCCGTTTATACGTCTATTCGACGGCCAATCATATATGAGTACAGTGCTTTTAAAAGGGATTAGAGGGACAATCTGTTTTTTCAATACTTTCTTTTATTAAATTAAAAGATGGCTTCGAAATTAAAATCTATTTAAAACTTACAGGAACTAATCTTATCATTGAATCTTACAAATTCTGATATTCTTCTTTAAAATGTGATTTATAAATTATTGTTTTATTTTCTCAAATTTTCCTATTTTGCTTTAAAAAATAAATAAGAATTGTTTATCTCGTTATTGAACAGTGAATGTAACATTTTATATCTGAATGAGTTTTTAAAAAAATTTATGGGTATATTACAGGAAAACAGTCATTTGAAATAGATGGTTGAATATGCAGAGAACAATATGATAATTTTGTGAAGTACTAATAAGCTTTTTAACAATCGATGACATATGTGCAATAAATTGGAATTCTACTTGGCGCGTAATTATTGTTCCCTATTAACTGCAACTGTCGATCGAGTGTCAGTTGCGTATAAAAGTTAATTGAGGGTGAATCAGAAAGTGGCTGCCAAGTGTTTAAACATTTTTAACATTGGGGTGAATTTGTTTATAATGATGCAGCAACTCTTCATTGTATTGTTAACAAAACTGCTAATAATATCAAAAACCATAAAGATTAAATAGAAAAATTTGCATCATTTTTTATCTTATGATGAAATAAGCTGTTTGATATAAATAACACGAAAATATTATTTTCCGCTCGTTTGAAGCAAAGACTATAATGAGGAGTAGGACCGGTATACGAGCATTAATCGATGTTACAAAAATTTTTTTAACTTGTATCAAGATTTATTAAATTAACGTTTCGTACCATACTCGGACTTCATCAGAATTGTCAATTAAGCAAATAATTAATAAACTAACATATATCGGAGTCAAATCGCAATCAATCAAACATGGAGAAGTACCGCAATCACAAAGTCAAAAAACTTAAACATTGTAGAATGCTTTCTTCGCAAGTCAATCATGCTCCAGTTAAATTTCCGTTTTTATTAAATATCATCGTCCCGTGGAGACCCATGCAAGTCCACAATTTCAAAAGGCACCATACATTTCTGGACCAACTTAGTGGCAACTGAATAAATGTATTTAGATAAGATGATATAATATCGACTCAATAAAATAAATTAAAATTAAAACCGAGACTTACATTGTTCAGAGATGACGGGAACCATGACAGACAATAATTATAAGGCATCGGTATAACACGTCTGATCTGCGCGAAGAATCATCGTGAACTGAGAGAGGAATGAACTTGACACGAGGACAAAGAATGTTTGCAATTACCTGACAATTACCTGACGTGGAAAGTTCGTTTAAATTGTTTAAAACATCAAAATAAACTTTGTCCAATCATTCAGTGTCTTTGTTAGAGTTAATCCCGTTTGTTTGCTTTTTGATATGTATCATTTCAGAGATCATTCGTTTTTGAAATAACACGCATTCATTACAGTGATTTCTGAATTGTCAACAATTGCAAATATTTTTAACATCTAAATTAGTACAATTTTAATGCGAAATAATTATTCGTGCATGCCACTTGTACACGAGAAGCGAAGAAGTGAAGGATTTCTTTTTATACGCGTGTACAAGGCACCCGGATCGAAGCTCAAGATCGCAGATGCCGATTAGTGATACCAATAATTCACTTCTCTGCGAAATTATCTTACCACCGATCTGTACGCGTGTTTTTGCGCCGCAGGTAAAATGGGTTATGAAACAGGCAAACGTCGATTCTAATTGGTTATTAACGTTGTCTATTTTTGCTATTGCTATTCCAACCAGTAACTTGTAAGTTCTTTTCTTGTTTTTAATTTTTACGATTTACCTATATTAAATTACCGAGTTAGCGGTGCCGCGCACAACAGAAAGGATATGATTTGCTTATCGTACTTTATATCGTTAACGAAATATCGTATCGCTGATTCTCAAGCTCTCAATTACGTTACTCGATTATTAAATTTTCCTTACCTGACCGCCGATGAGTACGTGGCGCATGTTCACTGCGTGTGAGCTAGCAGTACTTCGAATATACTTTAGCCAATTGTTCGCCTCGTGAGATGCATCCAACCAGCCTCTTACTCCGCTGCCAGCTATGCGGACCTGGAACACATCCATTCACACACAAACGTTACTCTATAAATAGCTAATTATAATAACACCATAATATTAAGAAGATTAGATATTAATATATGATGATTAAGCGTTTTTTTCTGCGAGCATATAGTATTGCAAAATTATCCCCATAATAGTTGGTAACATAATGAAAAATCGGATCTGTTACAAGTATGAAAAAAAACTAAACTTCAACTTTTCAAGTATCACGATTTTTGTGCATCTTTGATTAGAATAAGATTAGTTGGTTCGGTTTCTATGCTAGCATGCTTTCATCATAGTTAACACTTATGACTATAAGTTATCACGCGACTGCGCGATAAAATTATTTTCCGGATCGGATCGAGGTGCATGTGCACGAAACGGTATAAAATAGTAAGCATTATATGTACTTCCGGCGGCAAAAAACCGCGACATTTTGGATCCGGAACATTGCGTTTAACGGACTGTCGCTCGCGGATATCGTTCTCTCATCGCCCTTGCATCTGCCCTGTGACTTTTCGCTCCAGCATCCACGAATCGTCCCTACTTTTAGGGTGAGACAAGTGATTTTTTTCAATTGTCTAGCGCGGTCTGACGCGACGCTTGGCTGGCCAAGCGTCTCACCCCGATGCGTCGGCGTCGTTCCTGGACACCCCATTTGCCAACGGGAAGCTACGAATATTCTCCTCGTCACCCTCGCCTCGTGCGGTAAAACACATTTTGCACTTCTATCATGAACCCTCCCCACCATTTACAAAAATATTTTGACCATTAACAGTTGTATGCGTCAAGTGGAATCGCTTACAATAATTATCGTCGTACAAAATAAAAGTATCTAGTTAGTTACAAAATAGATTGAATTGTCTCGATCAAATGTTGAGATCAAACATAAACAAAGTCTCCATTATATAAAGAAATATATTTTTTAAGACAAGTAAAAACTATATCATTGGTGATACGATGGAGACAATTCTATATTTTGTTCTTGCAATTTTTAAAAATTTGTTAGGATCTCATATCTGATTGTTTGCAATAAGAGTTGACCTGTAGGCTTGCACCACCTGCTGGTCTTAAGTACAACTAGTGTGCACGTTCATAAAAATCAATAAATCTCACAGGTGGATAAGGGTTGATTCTACAGGTAAGCAATCCCGGTCAACGCTTCAAATGATAGGAAATATTTCTTCATTGGGAACTTTGAAGATCCGCAGTTTGTGAGTAATCCTTTTGGATTTCAAAAACATCAGATGAACCGCAAGACATTTTGGTTCACTTTGACACTTCCTTTTCATTCACAAACCACCGTTCTTTCCCGATTCATAGTTTGATCTTCATCTTCTTATTCTTTTCTGAGCCTTTCATCTCATTCTTAATCTTTAGAATTCATGGAATGCGAAAACGCTTTCTATTACTATTTTTGTACGTTGCAGTCAATATATTTACATTTTTATATACTTTACATTAAATTATAATTCTTAGTTTAAGAATTTAAATCTATATATGGTATATATTTTTCATTATATTTAAAATAAAATAATTTATATAAAATCAGTTTATATAAAAATCGCAATTATATGTGATAAAACTTTATAAACTAGAATTAAATAAAAAAATTTAATGTTTAACTCCGTGAATTAATAATACAGCAAAATTAATATATTAGCATCTAAATTTTTTATAAAATTAGTTAATCGAAAGAGAGAAAAGAGGCATAGAAATTACATATATATCTATATAAATATAATAAATCCACATATAAACACGTTATGTGAATTGAAACGAATATATCGCAGCCTTGATGTATTAGTCCACGTGCAATTGAAAAACTCGTATGACAATTCACAATAACCGAATAGAAAACAGGACAGTTTGGTAAAGGACGCTGAAAAGGAATCAAGGCGGCACGAATCCTCGATAGTCATAATGGCTACTTTGCTACCGGGACCATTAACGTGCGTTTTTGGAAGATGGGCACGAACCTGAGCATTACAATGGAACTTCTCACTAGGTTACACGACAGATTAGGATCTGTCCCGGAGTCTCACCCACGACAATGATGCGCTAACTTGTGCATTGGCGTAGCAGCATACTTCGTTGCGAAGAATGACAGATGGCTTATTTACAAGAAGCTGATGTTAGAAGACACATAGCAAAGAAAGCAGATTGCAGGATAACAATAAAGAGATAAATCTATGAAATATGAATGTAGAACATATTGTCACGCATTTTGTTATATTTAATTCAAGAGTGCATTTTTTAGCATTTAAATTGAAGATATATTTGAATCCAACTGACAATTTTAACAATAAGAAACGTTAAATCTCAATAAACGTTAATATCGGTAACAACATTAAGTTTCTGTAACTTTATAAAACATACGCTCCAATTACAACAGAAAGTTTTTGACCGCGTTTTCGACATTTGTCAGGAAAATTGAGATGCGGATAGGACAGAAAGAGAAATTCGTCACTGGCTTTAACGACCCAGCGGGGAAGTTTCGTCCGCTTTGTCGGCATACGCGGACATGTGCTAACAATTCGTAGGACAGATTTGTCTGACCGTGAATATCTCCCGTGATCGTGCTGCGCCATTCTACACGAAACGGAAAATTATAATGCTAGAAATTGTATCGTCGTAAGCACGGAACGTTTTAATAGGTTGCCTCAGATCATAACGAAAATTTTTTCGTAATATTGAAGATCTTGCACTTTTCCTCTATGAAGTACAAAAATATATTGTTTCATTTTAAAAGTTTATATACTAAATAATTATTGAATGTACTATTTAATAATAATAAATACAAGATAAAATAATAAAGAAAAATTAATACTTAATAATTATAAAATTAATAATAAAAATTGATGCCGCGTCAATATGCCAGTAACTATAAGTTATTGCACATTTGAATTTCAAGTCATAAAAAATGGTTTGACAGATAGTCTTTATTCCTGTCAGTGTTAGAATCCGAAAATTCCGCGAATCGGAACTTTCTCGAAACAAGCAGAAGAAATTTGCAAATCTATATCGTTAAAAGACGTGTTGGCAAGAAAAATAGGCAAGTATAAGCCTAAACGCTACATCCTGTCCATCAGATAATCTACAGGACATGCGGTCGGGAAATCCTCGGATAGCTCGGCATGGGGTTCACAGGATTGTCCCATACACAAAATACGCGATCGCTTCCCTTTTCTTTCTCTTTGTAATCTCACACCTCCAACAAAGCGAAGCCTACGAAAGGTTTTTCTACGTTGCTTAGGTTTTACCGAAGATATTCCACGAAAAAGAAGCTGCCTGACAAGACACGACAGATTGTCGTTCTGAATGGGCCCTAAACGGTGACATACCGCATCGTTGGAGCCCCGAACGATTCACCAAAACGTAGTAATATCAACCACGCGCATCGATATCTATCGTCCAGATTTTCAGGGAAATTTGTATATCTGCTTTTTCAATAATTGCACACAGTATTCATAATAGAGGATCTACACTTATGATATTAATAAAATTTCTGTTATATTTAAGATCTCGTTTAATATATTTCGATACAGATATTATATAAAAGAAATACCTACATATTTTTGTATACCTCTTGTTTTTGTTTTCATTGCTAAGAACAAAAAGAAATAAAATTCTGTGCCGACGTTATTTCAAATATATGTATAATGACCAAACTATAATCCTCCTTAAATACAATTTTATGTGTTATATGCGTTTTTTTAGAAAATCTTCTATATCTCCTGTACAATACAGAACAAAAATCAATATTGAACTAAAAATTACGAAAATGGGCGCTTGGTTCCTTATTGCATAACTGAATCTAATTGATTAACGTAAAATTTTAATGGAGACACTATGGTGATGCTTAATTCTAAGCAAGCATTTTATATAACTCTGCATCAATACATTAATGACAGAAGATTGTAAAACATATATGATGAAAGCTATACTCTATAGATAAAAAGAAAGTGTCCTCGGCTATATCAACGGCCAGCGAAAGTTATGAATAAAGCGGATCGATGGTGGATGATAGCCCCATGATGGCCGACGCAAAAATGCTTTTAGCCGACACACTGTGTCCTCCCTCTCTTGCGGAGAAAATCCATTCCGCAACTTAACCGACTCGCAGAATCGTCGATGAGTGTCGACGCCACTTTCATATCTGATAAAGCTTTTATTAAAAAGACTATCAAAATTGCGATTATAAACCGTAAAGTGTGACTTAAGAAAAATAATCACGCATTTTTCTATGTTATCTTTAAACTAATTAATTTAATAGATATGTCATATAACATTTGTTGACAAAAGTTATACAAAAAAATGTACAATTGTGCGCTTCGTAATTTATTGATCTTAATCTTAAGTCATCTTTCGTAAGAAAAATGACTAGGCAATAAACTGGCATATTAAGCCTAAATAAACATGTTTCTTTCTTCGTATACCAACAACTTTTTATTTTTAAGGTTTATTATTAAAAGTATCGTGATTCTCAAACGAAATAATTGATTACCGTTATTAATATCGACTTGCCAGTGCAATAAACATGAATGCACCGCATGTATCCATCATGGGAGCGAATAAGCGAGATTATGCTCATGTGACATACAACAATGGCGTATCGAATTTCACTTCTCTATCCCCTTTCTACGAGAGAAGAGAAAAGAGATGAAAGAACGAGGAAGAGAGAGAGAGAGAGAGAGAGAGAGAGAGAAGAGAAGAGAAGAGAGAGATCGTCTCTCGTAAACATCAACTGCGTTATAGCGCATTGGCGAATTTCCCAGACTCGTCATTTTCCACTGTTTCGGGAGATTCGTGGAGTATAAGTGCGACGGGGGTGAATGAAACGGTCAATTATCATCCCCTAAATAACGGAGCTGTTTACGAGTTTGGGCGTCACGTAGCGCCGGCGCGATCCTTACGACCGACCGAAGCATTAGGCACTGCGACATCTTTGCTTAATTTCCCTCCCAGCATCACGAGGAGCGAGAAGAGGAGAGCTCTGGGAGCCAGCCGCTCTAGTCTTAATTAACGCTTGATTAATCCCAAGGAATCGCCTTCATCCCCCCCCCCTAAACTCGCGCGATTCTCGTAACGAAGTCTCTGATTCAGACCCATGAAAATTATTATAACGCGCAAACCTCTCGAAGCAACGGCGATTATTACCCCGAATTCTCTCACGCGAGATCACGCGGATGACGTGTTAATTGGTTTAATGATTCGTTTCCGTTTGATTAAAATTCATCGACATAGCTGCGCTTGCCGCCTTTGTATATACGCGTTTCATGCGTTTCGTCTATGAAATTACGTGATTTAGCGGCGCATGTTTGCACGAATAATTACATTACCTCGTTCCTATAAGCATCAAGTCGAGTTTTAGAAAACTGTGAGAACAATTTTGCGTTTGTGATTGGGTTAATAATTTTTTATGTTTGCGTAATAGGTGTACAATTCGCGTGTATAATAGGTTCGATAGGGTTGATTTCTCCCATTCTCCTATAATTCTAGTGGAAAATCCAAACCTGTTAAATATAAACAGCAACGACACATACACACGTGGATACAATATAAAATTATAACTCGCGCGATATATCAAATAAAATTTCGTAGTTTTATGATGATTATAAAAGGGTTCTATCAATCTTTCAAAATTTCTCTTTCGAATAACTTTGGATAATTTCGGCTATTAAACGTGGACGCGCGTTTGCTTGCCACCGACAATTTTTCCTCGATTGCATACATATTTCTCTAGTCATACTTGACCCACTTGACTCACGGCAGAAAAGTAATGCAAGTAATGACAGAGCAAGCGGTGCCCTCCGACCCGTGTCTAACACGCAGCAGATGCCACCCCCGGTACATACGTTCGCCTTCTCTGCAGTACGACTTCTAAGGGAAGCTACCCTCAACGTATCTAGCGGTATAAATTATATCCGAGTCGCGTCACTGCCAGCCCCTTATATGATCGATCATTAGAGAGGCTGACCCGCCAGAAAATTTGGCAAAATTCGCCGATCCACAGCCCGACCCTTCAAAACAAGTTTCCGCTTGCTGTAACTCTTGATGTAACAAAGAATAATGATAATCTTTATTTTTAACAAACGAATTGGATCGTCTGTACCTCTTTCTTGTAATATTCTCCTTCAATTAATAACTCCTTCACTTCTAGTTTCTAAACATTCTTAATAATAGTATATGTAAGACTTTAATACGTAAGAAAGAGTAAAGTGAATAAGAGTGAAATTGTAAAATATTCAAAACAAAGATTGAACTTGAAAAATTACTATATTCAGTTTCAAAATTAAACGTTGTCGTTTATATAAAATCTCAAAATCAAATATAATCCATGTGGTTATATAAAATAAATTTTATTTTATTTATACGTGGCGTATATTCAATTTTTTCATACTAAATCTTTATATATAAGTAACATCATTGAATGCTACAACAAGCTTTTAAAATTATTAATTAATGTGATTTTGTATCGCAGTATTTAAATTGGCCTAAATGCGCAATCGCCACTAATGATAAACGAAATAGACGCGAGGGAATTGAAAATTGATAGCCTCTATGCTTCTGACAATGAGATTGCTAAATGCGCATCTCATGAGCCGAGATCCTTCATCCTTTGCGCAGCATGCAGGACAATTAAGTCGACGCCGCGATTCACGAAGCTCTGGACTAGCCGGGGGCAGCATGATTTATGCAGGGCAATAGTCGAAAGCACACACGGAACGCCTGCGGGCTCCAGTGTATTCCTGTGTGTATATTGAACTTAGGCTACCTTCCTGCACCGGACCAGGACCAGATTAGTTCGGTCATTGTAGCAGGGCCCGCGCGCTCGCATGCACACAATCTGTCAACCCGGAGCTCCGCTCCGCCAATCTTGGTCGAGGTGGATCTATACGTGTGAAAACCAGGCGGCGGATATTCCGCGGTCGCGTGAATTTTCCAACAAATCCGGCATCAAGAGGCGGTTTTTGTGTACCCCCACGAATATCGCGACGTCCAGTGTCGTGGGCACCGCCGCGCCGCGCCGCGCCTCGCCGACCGGGCGATCGCCGTCGAGGCAAATGGAAATCTCACCGTTTCGCCGCGCGGCAAAAAATTAAATTCAATCACTGATCGTTAGCCGATGCTAACTATATAATTTCAATGCATAACATTTCGCCCGCGGCCTAGAAAAAAATTCCAATCAGTGCCGCCGGCACGCCGATGCACTCTTCGTAATTTCATTCGCCCGCGCCGTGGGTCATTGGGCTGATCAAACAGGCAGGCTTGCATTTCAAAGTGTCGTTAACGAACGAACCTTTTTTTTCCTCTCTCTCTCTCTCGCGTGACAAAACAATTACCACCATTGATTGGTTGTCGATTCACGAGTTAAATTGGGTTTACATTTTAAACGGCGGTAGATTTGCACGGACGCAATAGAAATTACCAATGCTGAGAAATTACCTTCTGATCAATGCGTCTAAAGCTTGATGCTTCGCTAACCGATTCTATTCGCACTGCTTGTACATCATTTCACATCGAGATGTTGTACACATTGATATATGTTTATATTCTAACTCCAACTTGATGACTATTAAATAGCCGGTTTTACAAACGCTAATTTTAATTAACTTTCTGGCATAGTTTAACTTACTCTCTGTTCCAGTATTATAAAAATCTAATATTGAAAAATATAAAAATCTGTTAAACTGAAAAAATTATAAGTTCCGTTTAAAAATAATAAAATATAATCTAGGTATATAAATTAGCTAAATGTTTTAATTTGTAATTATATATTCGCTTTGACCTGAAAAGAGGCAGAAAATTCATAAAACTGAGAAAGTTAACTTTTATTTAAATATAATGAAATATAATATAAGTATAATATACATCGTCTTTAAAAATGTTTTATATAAATATATGCTCGCTTCTTGACCCTAAGCGTTTCCTTTTCACTTAACTTCGCTTTTGCGAATACGCGCAAAGACAATGCACATCGTGTGAAAACTGTTAGCAGCGATTGCTTAACAATTCTTAAGTTTGTCTTTGAATGCGCATGATCACACGAAAACTCTCCTACCCGAGCACCATCGGAGGGTAATAGTTCCCGCGAATACGAGACAATCGTCGGCACATCAAAGGCGACGATTGTTTCACGTAAATTATTACCGAGCACTTGCCCGGCTTCTCGTTATGAGTTGGCGAACAAGTTCAATTAAGTCCACGCCTAGGAAGACGAAGGACGGCTTCCTACACACGCGGAGGCCTTATCCTACATCGAGTGGCACCATCAACCCCGCAAACCCACCCCAACCGTCGCGACGACAAGGGCAGAACGTTGACTACGAAAGTGCAGAAAGACCAATTGCCTTGTATCCAGCGTTGTAAGCGCAAAAGAATTTAATATTGCAATTTGGTCACAAAGATACAAGTGTTACTCTTTTTTTTATATTCTCTTATATATACATAATACGAATTTCTCATATACAAATTAGCAAAAGATCATTTATCTATATTAAAAAAAAAATTTACCCTTTCAGAAAAATTTTAATAAATCTAATTGAGAATTATAAGAAAGGCAGAATCTGATAATAGTTAAATTATAAACAATATTACAGAAGATTTATAATGTTAGAAAATCTAATAGATTACGTTATGTTTAATTAATTCTAAACGTGATTGATAATCTTAAAACAGGAAATAATGAAATAAGTTAGATAAATAAGATACATCTATTGACAAAATTAATGATTATCTACTTTTAAGATTTATAGGTATATTTTTGATCCAAAATTAATATTTGAAATAATAAGATCGTAGAATCAATCATTCCGAAAGATTGGGTCGAAAGGATAAGAAGAACACCATGAGGGCTCTTTTGACACCGATGATCTTGACGATTCGTCTCCTCCGTACAGGATACCCAGGTCAGCCTGACGACCAGGCAACACGTGTCGGTTATGTCTATTATCGACAGATAGCGGGGTAACGAGCAGGCGAGATTTATCACCCTCCGCTGCCACCCCAGAGGAACGGGATACTCGAGGGTGCGATGGGGTGCAAAACGGAGAATTGGAGTTACAGTTGAATTGGCAGAAAGAGAAGAGAGTTAAACCTTAGTAGAGTCTCATATGGCCTCTTAATGTGCCCGCGCGCTCGTAAACGATTTCCTCGAGAAGTGCCATTTTAATTAATGTCAACATCGGGAAATTACTGTATTATTGATGTGCATAAAATTATGTTACGTTTAAAATTGCGCCATACTTTATGGATGAAAAGAATTCCAAATGTTTATTAATTTTCGCTATTGTTGCCACAGATGTAAAATATTTTACGGAAGGTAGCGCATAGCTAAACACAATGCGCGACATCAAATATGAAAGACAGAATTAAATATAATGTAAATCGATGTCGGAACTCCACAGCGCGTTCGCAATTTTCGCCACCAGGCTTATTCGAAGTTCGCAACCAAGCGAACGCCTGGCTCGACGAACAAACGAAAGGGCGAACGCCGAAGATTTGTTCGCAGTTAAAGGCAAGTAAATTTAAATGTCAAAATATGCGCTTTAACGGCACGGGTTGCACAAAGGTGTATCATATCTTTATTAACATAAATGCGAGAAGGTGCTCTTGCGCGAGCGAGGACCTGGCAAAACCCGTCAATCAAAAACCCGATCCTCGAGAAAAGGGCTAGTTAGCCTGGTCGCCCTTGCATCGGTGCCCTTGCGAAAAAATAACGTATGCGCCGTGCGATGCATGCCGCTTTTGTAGAAAAACTTTTTTTCGGAACTGTTATATTATATTCCACGAGTCACACTCGGGCACCACCGTCTCACGAGTCGCCGCTCCCGTTTTCTCGCGACACTCACGGGTCAACTTCAGGACCGTAGTCCGGGACAAACGCGATTTTATTTATTAAAAAAAAAAAACATCGTAAAAAATACATTGTATTCTTGTGCATCGCAAACTCTTGCAAAGCATGCTTTTTTGTAGCGCATTTTTTAAATAACCAAATTTCTTATCCTGATTTACAGATATCAGGATTTGAATGTTTAAACACAGGTAACATAGTCCATGAAAAAGCGTACGTGCCATTAGAATATTGTCTCGCAAAATTAAATTAACATTTAAATTAATAAATGTGATACACAGGGTGCCGCAACTGCTTATTACATAGTTGTTATGTCTTCTTGACCGGTACATATATTCGCATAGATGACCGGACGGGGATCTTTTGATATCCTGGCGTGTCAGACGTGTGACAGCTCGGACAATACCGGAGATCCCCGCGTCACTGATTGTCACTTGTTTCTTGCCATTTCTTTTTCTCTCTTCGATTTCGGCCACTACGATTCCGCGCAGGTTCTCTCCACAGTTCGCCTCCTCGACGCCTCTTTCTCCTATTTCAAATTCAAATACGGGAAATCGCAAGGCAGACCGTAACCCTACGCCTTGAGAACTGGCGAACGCGAAATCCCGCTGACCATTCGGGTATCGATTTGAAAATACCTAATGCGAAACCCTGGATGCAGGAGAAAGATGATCGCGTTGCACTTACGTGTGCTAAGGGAGTTAATAAGGACGAGGATCGGCCTTCGAGGAGGATAGGAGGAGGTGGTGAAGGAAGGGGGGGAAGGTGGAAGAGCATAATGTACCTCATTGTCGAATCACTTCCGGGGCTTGACCTCCAGTAACGCCCTAAAGACCAGTTCGCATGGACAATGTCTGTGGATAATAGGCAACCGATGTGCTCTATTGTATGTCTGAAACGGCGGACGCGCGAATTGTCTAAAATACCTACTTCAGGATGGACCAACAATTTAATAATATCGACAATGCGATCCCTACCGATGCCCCACTCACGCTTTCGAGGAATTTTATGAAAGGATAAATATATCTTGGATGCTGCGATTTCATGAACTCCGGTAGAAAACGAGAAAGATGAATCTCGATGTGATAATTACAATGAACGTAAAAGAATAAATTATCATTTTGTAAATAAGTATGACATTTTTATGGCTTTCACGAAAATTATATTATTAACTCCATAGATTGTCTAAATGGTTTTTTTAAATCTCTTTTAAATTAAGCAATTATAAAAGTCATGTATTGATCTCAATGCGTTTGGTTTATATCAATAATATGGCAATATATATCGCGCATCAACCACGCAATGGAACTCGTGCGGTTGACGATGGCACGTTTCATCGAGGATTACCATTAATATAATTTGTCAGTTGCATACGTCGCTAACAGCGAAATTTTCCGACCGATTTGCCGAAAAAGTGCCCCGTATGGGCGACGAGGCGCGTGCGGCTGCTTCAACATGAAAAACAAGCGGTACTCTGGCCCTCCTTTTCTCCCACGTGGTCGCTCCGAAAGGCGAACGGTCTCCAATCCGAGTCAAGAGACTTCGAGAGGGGTTGCCGGCAACCGCGTGGAAAAAAACGCCGCCGATTTCAATATGTAGACGAAGAAAAGTGAAGGAAAATGCTGAAAAGGCAAAATATGCGCGAGTAGCCGGAAGAGTAGGAGAATCTCGTGGGCGTAAATTCGACATCTCACATGAACGATTCTCAATGATTCTCATGTAACATACAAGAAAAAAACTTTTTAATGGTGTAAGTGCAATATTTGTATACATATATTAAAATATGCTCCTCTCTCCTGTTTCTGATATAATACTTGTAATAAATAAAATCTAAAAATATAGTAAGGCTTATGTTTTTATGCAAAATAACGTTCATCTAACATTTATTGTTCTAATGCATTGATACTTGTTAGAATATAGATCATACTTTGATAAAAAATAAATTTCTACGCATTCGGGTAAATCGCGAAATTATTTTTCAAGCATGTCTGTCAAAAAATCAATCACCAATCAATTGACCTTACTTTCTCTTTCTGTTTTTCTCTCTCTCTTCTCTGTCTTTCAAGTCTTTCAAGGTCAGAGGAGTTGGTATTTATGTCGTCGTTGTCATTGTAGGCCACAACGATGACGACGATAGTAACTACTGCGAGAACAAAGCTGTATATACTTTTTCATCCCTCCCAAGCATTATCAATCTTGATTCCTTACTAAAGTTCCTAAGAGAAGTACGCCCGTCGTCGTCCTCCTTCGTGTCTTCCTCATTTACGCCCGCTCTCCTTCACCGATATTTCGCGTTGATCATTTAACTTGGGTTCTTGAAATCATTCGGCAAATTGGACCCCGGCCTTCACGCGAGGGGTCTTTCGGCCGAGTGAACTTAAGCCTTAGATTGGTTTAGTCGCCACGCAGGCACGCCGCAGGTCGGTCGTCCTGCGGATCACGCGTCACCGAACAGGATACATCGGGAAAGAAGCGAATTGCCTCCCCTCCTTTTTCCGCGTTTTTTTTCACATTTATTTCTATACTTTATCTCACCCTTTCCGCAAGATTGGAAAAACGAGGTAGAAATCTCGCGGCAGGTGATGTAATGGTGATACCTAAACTATCGACAACCAACTCCTGGATTCGAATCCCGACAATAACTCGAGATCCCCATAAAAGCGACTGTTACGTTCCCTTTCGCAAATTCTAAAGTAACGCATGTTGTAAAGTATAGCACAAAAATATATATTACTGTTTAAAAATAAAATTTTGTTCTTGCCTCTTTTATGGAAATAATAATAGAGGCAAGGATACACTTCGCGATACACTTCAGAAATTAATAAAAACTGATGATAAATATTTTTTCCATAAATTAAAAAATAATATTTCAATTGCTTGAAATTATTTTATCATTTTGATCATTAATTGAGATCACATTAATTAGTATTTCCAAATTGACCGGAAAATTGATTCAGAGCGATCATCCTTAATCCAATAATCCCATAAAAACTTCCTGATCTTCCGCGGGATATTTCGGGGTGGATAAACACCGAGGAAATTTGGGGCGAATTTCGGTTTCGAGGTTCTTGTTCGCCCTTCGTTGATCTCGCGCCTCGAGAACTAAAGTGCGTTTCCTGGAGGATGTGAGAAAAGGATTAGGATTGGGGAATAACGTGCGAATCGACCGAAAGGGAGCTTTTTTTGCTTCACCGGATTCTGAAAAAGGTTCGTGAGAGCCTAAGGATTCGTTACCGATATTGTTATAGAAATTTGATCATAAGGTGTATCCTATTGCTACGATTATAATATTTCAATATTTAGGATTTTAAGCAAAGCCTCTGTTTTGTGCGATAAAGTATTTTTATCATTTTTGCAATAAAATTAGCACATTTTTAAATATTAATTGCTATATGTTAAATCTTAGCGTCTTTCTCTGAAAATTGGAATTAAAAATCTGGATAATTTTGAAAACATTCTTTCATCAGTTCGCGTCTCAGTTCGCGCGGGATTTAGAATAAACATGAAATCGACATGAGAAATCACGGCCGACTTTCTCTCGCGATGTTTTCCCTCTCGCGCGCTCGCACGTTTACGCGCGTGGGGTTGATAGATCGGCCCGACGAAACGAAGGGGTAGTTTGGCTTTAATCGATCCTGTAATCGCCGGTCCGACAGTTGGCCCCGGCTGCCTTTTTGTCGGCAGTTAGATGGATGGTGCCATTTACATTTTGTCAGTGCGACATGCGCTAACGCCGTCGCTATCATATCTATCACACCCTTTGGACCAGTACACGATCAGTTTCCTACCGTCTAAATTTGGAAATCTTTTCTGACGCTCAAATGTGATGCAAATGTCAATTGATTTTCCGAAGATGGAACCGATCGCAAAAATCACGGTCGATTGTGTTGTTGCACAATCTAAAAATATCGTTAATTAAATTAATAATATTCTGACGATGTGAGGCAAGTAAATTGTAAATATTCTTATTACGCAACAGGAAGATCAGGAATCATCCGTTATTGACGATTTCATGGGCTGATTCCCCGATCCTGACTTCGGAACATGAATTTTACGGTCGACTTAGGTATGTGCGGTCCACCGTATACACTTCCAACCGATTCCATAGGAATCCGAAAATTTCGGAGGAACTGAAAGAAAAAGCTGTCCGAGACGATCCAATTGACAGATCTGTCAACGTGGATGACACCTTCGGCGAACGAGTCGACCAGGTGTCTGCTGTCGAAGCAAAGAGACGGCTCTGTCTATCTGCTCTTCCCTCTTTCTCCTTCACTGTTACCGGCATCTGCCGGATAATACCCGGGATTATAGCAGTAGGATAGAAAACCCACCGACATCGGCTCGAACGCGGAATGAAACATTCCTGCGCCGAACTCGAACCATAAACAGATCGATCATCTTTCAAACGGTTTGACGACAACCTAAAATCGAGATGATATCGAATAAGATTCGCGTGTGAATCCTCGTGAATCTCGAATAAATGTGTAAACGTATTGATGAGAAAAGTCGCAAGTATTTGAGCATGAAAAAAGGTAAACAGTCCTAAAATCTAATCCTAGATTCTTTCCTATATATATAAGTATGTATTTTATACGTACATACATATATGTATAGATATATTATATTATATAAATATAATATATTACATATAATTACATATTATAATAAATATGTTTAATATGTTTAAATATTATGAAAGTGTTCTCTCTTACTTAAATAATCTTACTTTTTCCATATTGATTCTTCGCATTAGACTAATAAGTAAATGCTCTTTTCGTTAGTCGGCAAGCATTGGAAAAAATATACCTGCAGCATTGATTGGATCCGATAAAAAGTTCCGCGTTGGGAGACTATTTCGCAACATTGAGAGCGCAGCAAACATCTTTCGCTTCAAAAGGTCAGTTTGAACTGATCGAGCACCGACCTATTCGCTTTACGATCGCCTCGACTACCTCGACTCCACTCGAGAGAATTCGAAAGCGGGCGGAAACGATAAACACGTACACACATCTATATACACCGCGAGAAGAAATATACGACTCACCTCCCACGCGTAACGGGGGTTGAAAGGCTCACTCGCCCATTTGCCGAGGAACGGACCGAATCTCGCGCCACGAGGGATGTCTTTGCGTGCGCGAACGTACGGGCCTCCGGGTGCCGAACCGCCGACCTCGACCTCCGGCACCGGTGACACCCACTCGCGACTCGAGTGATCCTTGGGCTCCTGCTTTATCGCATCCTCTACACAGACAAACGTCAGAGTATATTTATCGAATATTTATCGAGAAATCATCAGTTCATGAGCGATCATAGACTACACATAATCGCAAGATAATACAACAAATCTATTCTATTAGAAATCTAATCATTCGAATATAAATCTAAAGAATTTTATATGTTTTTCATTTTGCAACTAACAACGCTAAAACAAATGCCATATAAACTCGTGGTGAGCTTGAAGACTCCTTTGAACGGAACTGTAAGACTCACGGTATTCATTGTAATCCCGCGATCTCGAGTACTCTTTCCGCGTGTTTTTCTCATAGTCCCAGGCTGATTTCCTCTCTTCCTCCCTAGAAGACGGCGACGGTTGAAGTTGCTCCTTCTCGTAATTCCGTTGTCGGTCTATCCCCGGCGAGTATCCGCGCTGCTGATAAGCTGTCCGCGATTGCGGGTTGTACTCCTGCGGAACCTCGCCACCGGCCTGAAGTAACTTCAGATCTCTGTACACGGGATTGTTGCTGCTGCTGTTGCTACTCGTGCGAGTCGATCCGTTCTCCTCCATTTCTGCGTTCTCGCTGCCGCCACCCCCGCCAGTCGCACCCGATGTCGACTCGCCTTCGTCGCTGCTTCCTAGAGAGAATAAATGAGCCAAGATGTAAACCAGTGAATCTTAAATAAATACTTGAGAAATGGAATGAAATTTATTTGTAAATACCAAGGTAAATACCATAACGACGTTCGTAAGAGAGATTATATTATTATAATTTATTTTTAACTAAATTTAATTTTTAACTATGATTTTAGTATTTTTCCGGAGTTTCTATAACTAGTTTATATTTTTGCTTTTTAAGACTAAAAATATATATTTGATTAAATAATGTTTTCTTTATTCGATGTATCAGGATAAAATTAAGGCTGTTTTTTTTTAAGTTTGAATTAGACTCGTTGATTTTCTTTTTTAATAAAAATCTTTATTTGACACGTGTCAGTTATTTCAAAGATTATATATTAAATATTTATTACATTTTCAATAACATATTATCCGCCATTTGCGACAGTCGTGTTTACTAAGAAAGGTTCGTACATAGAACTATGATGAGAGACGACTTTCCGGAACGTGACGTATTGATTGGTCATTTCTGAGAAAGCGGTAGCTCGTTGTTCCCGCGATAAAGTCGCAGTTCGTGATATTAAACGCAAGTACGAGCGTTTTGTTGCGGGAAAGATCGCGGCTTCGCGTGTAAACTTTGCGTTTCGATGAAGGTGTCGGAAAATCATGAATAATTTTGCACGAGAGAGGTAAAATAAATTTGTATTTGCGGGACTCTCTCATTTCCCTTCTCTCTTTACGACTTGACGGAATCCTAGGCACACAAGGACAAGTGTCAATTGGAGTAAGCGCTATCTGCGGCACGTTTCTTCATGCGCAGCTGCCGCGTGCACGCAATGACACCCAAGCCAAGGATGTTTGCCGTGATAAGGATTTTATTGTCCTCTTGTCGGCTGTTTTTGATGCGTCGTGATGTCATACGGTGCAAGATATTCGTAGGGATAAAAAGGGGATCTATCCTACGTTTATTATTAAATAAGTTGCGATTATTTTGTCGCAAACGCGGCTGGTTGCTCTCGACGAAAATATATGATAAAAAACATACGAGATGCGCGTAATATGATAGCGATAATATTTAAAAAAGCATAAATTATTTAAGGAATGTATGCGTTTTAAACGCATTTAATTACGTATCAACATACATTCCTAATGAAAACATTAAATTTATTATCTACTCGTGGCAATTATATCGCGTTCGAAGTGACAAAGAGACGTCGCACGAATCTGATTTTGTTTGTACAACTCGCTTTAGCCGGATACGACGGGCCCTTTTTAACGGCGGTCTTATCTCCGAATCGAAAGATATCCACGCAGTGTATCGGCTATCTAAAAACAAACTGTGAACTTTAGGCGCGTTTCTTATTCCTCGAGCCAGCCGAGAAACCTGCGAAGATCGAGAGTCCTCTGCAAATAGCGAGAGTTCCGTGTGAATCGGCGACTAAGCAAATGATCGTTTTAGCGACGAGCTGGCAGGTGCATCGAAAAGGAAGACAAATTGTCGTGGAAAGATAGAGAGGAAGGGAAGGAAACACTATAATTTTACGATCAACGCTTTCTCACGATTAATTTTGATATCGCGACGACGCTGTTAAATAATTGAATTACAGGCTTTGTTGCACGTCTTCCTGTTAAAAGTTAAATAGAACGCAGAGAAGAAGCAGATAATACTTCTACGGCATTAGATTCAGCTGGATGTATGAAAAGCGGTCCATACATGTCGTATACCGCAATAAAACGTTAAAAATATCAATTTTACGATGCCGGCTTCAATTCCATTCTAATCGAGAGAGTAAACAAAGACTTAAGGATCCATCGACTTACGTCGGCGCGGGCGAGTCGTAAAAGAAAACGGTGATCCTGCAAGGCGTGCTTGTCGACACGAAGCTCAAAGAGACAGAACGTCTACGAGCGTCGATATCGATGCGTCACGGTTAGATGGAAAGAAATAAATCGCTTATATATAATAGTCAATATATTTTGATTCCTAAATTATCTTATTACACAGAAAACTATAAATAATTATAATCAATATCGTAATTAAGAGGCAAAATTAGTTAATCTCTTATAAAAAATAAAAAATAGAGCAATCTTAACATAATTGTTAAATATTTATCACGATTAACTGAAAAGACTTTTCCAGATAAAGACATTTGTAAATTAACGTTTTCTTACAATATTGCATTGCTTCTAAATTTTTATATAATATTTATTTGTTTAGAAAGCGAAGATTAAAACTCAATTGAGAAGCAATCATAGTACACTCCAGAGCAACATAGACAAGTATAACTGCCACATACCGTACGATACTATTATCCCAATTCGGCCTTAATCGGCAGAGTAAACACGATTTAGCGGATCTTCATGACCGGAGATGATCGTAAAGAAGAGACCTAATCACGCGAGGGTACCCGGGATATGCACTCCAGATCCTCGCACGGTGAGTAGCCGATATGATACAACAACAATATTTGGAAAACCCTTGAAAGCCAGGGGTCTTTGACTCCTGTGGGATACACAAGTGCCGGAATACTTTCTCCCTTGACAGAGAAGTACGAGTGTACTTGTTGAACCATGCGTGACATTATCCCTGATGATAGTGGCTCGAGAGGCCCTGAAGATGATTAGAGCGAAGTGCCGCTCTAGCGCGGTTTACACCCTAGACGAATTAATCGTGGGAAGAATCTTTCTTTTTATATTAATTGAGACATTCCTCCGCAGACGAATAATTTCCGATAGCTATTTAATTCTAAAGAATATAAGCAGACACCAGTCTCTATAATAAATTTATTAATTTTGGTGAGAAACAATTTCCTTTTTAACGTCCTTTTTTATGTTCCCAAAATGAGAGAGTCACGTTTTATTTTATTACAAGCCTATATATAGAATCTTATGGGGTATTTTAAAATTAACACACTATAGGCTATATTAAAATTAACAATAGTTATAGAATATTATTGGCGATGGCGGATAGGCGGCTAATGAAAATTATTCTATCAGTGGCCATTGTGCGTCACATGATATTTACTGTGAAAATAATAATATATGTTTATCCATGGCGGTGAAGTAGTTAGCGAGTTATAAAGCAAATGACTCTTTTGCATTGCATGGGTCTATTGTGATCGATGATTGATGCCCGTGTGCGATACTTTGTGAATTCGTCTATTGATTGCTATATGTATAGTTGCATGCGCCGAATGTATAGGCAGTTGACGTTTCACTATCGAAGGGTTTAACAAACGATCAACCAATGATCGATTAATCTACTATTAAGTAGATACGCGAGGCCAAATGTGCGCGTCCAAATATTATGAAAATAAGGAATATTATGAATATAGGAAAAAATAAGATAAAGTTTATAAATGTCATGTCAAATTATATACCTTTATATATGCTTCTTTACTAAAATATAATTATTGAACACGGAAAATAACTACTATCACACATAATAGTCAAAATTAATTTTACCTTGTAACCTTACTTCTTAATTCTTCCTACATTAATTATTTATGTAAGTAAAATTAATTGTATATAATATCTAAGTAAGCGTTTTAAAATGTTAATCAATTCTTATAAGTATTTATAAGTGAGTAAATCACAATTTGGAGTAATGCATCTGGAGCGGTATAGGGAAGCAGGACACGGAGATTACTACGAGATTCAAGAAACGCAAGTGTGACTTCCGGAAAAGATAATTAAACAAATTGGCGACTAGAGAGATGTCGGAAGAGCGATTGCACCGCGAATTACGTTCGCGCTCGTGCAGACCGCGTTAGCTCTGACCGCACAGGACATCCTGGCGATACGGGGATCCTCTGGAGAACATGACGTTTGTTAATGTATCATATTGTAGAACACGAGATGGCGAGAGGCGACGCGCCGGTGTTTCCGAAAGCTCCATTGCAAACGGTGCGATTAATGGCCAATCTCGCTGACAGTATCAGATCTCCCTATCATCAGGCGCGGACTGGCGATTGGGGTTAATTAGAAAAACGACGCGGTCGGATCCTGCGGCCAGGAACAGTATCGTGAGACGTCGATAAGGTTATCAGCGTGTCACGGAATTACCAGGCCGAGGCAGGCCAAATTGGACAGAAGATCGAATCTCCGGAGTCTGGTTTCCGGACAGCCTGCGGTCAAGCTTCCTTAGCCGATATTTGCACGTAATGGAACGAACGGAAGGGCACTTTGTGTCAACAAGTCGAACTTTGTAAGAGGATCGAACTCATAATGAATATCGTTTGACCGTGTAATGATATCTGACGCTTTAAAAGGCGATTACGCCAATCTTAATATTGATTTTATAATCAAGAACGAGATAAACAATTACGAAACCAATTTATTTATATTATATCAATTTCGTGGGAATTGGCTGACATGTTCGATTAAGTAGAGGCATAATTTAATCCAGCTTAAATTTATTTTCGCAAATATGCATACTAATGAAGAAATATATTGACTCAAGATTATTCTTGCAACTGTTATTGTTATCTCCACTGTGACGCCGGATATCGAGAATTTTGATCAATCGCACGTTTTGTTCTGATAATTATATACGACATAAATCTTGTATAATTCAATTGTCACATCATTGTGAATAATCTTCAACGTTGATCGTCATCAATGAAATTTGTTTGACTTACCATTCATCTTGCAATCCACGACGGACCGGGACAGATCAAGGCCATTCATTGATGGTAGTCCGCCTCGGATCCGGATCCAGAATCCTGAATCTTCCAAATGATTCTGGACGAGACGAGGATTCGGATCACTCCCGACACATCGGTATCACAAGAGTTTTCCTTCACGAGATCACGTCAACATCACGAGAAATGACGAGCGACATCGATGGAAATCCGTCGGCGGGCCGACTGTCTTCATGATCGCGCGATCGATCGGTTGGGGGTACGCAACCGATACTCCGACCCGAGGCCACCGGAGGGGTGGATGCGATCGCGGGGGGTAGCCCGCGCGTAGCGCGAATCTTTCAGGGCGAGCGACCGATGGAAGAAACGGACAACGGAAAGAGCGCTGCTCCGTGTCAGCTGGCCCTTGGCGGACTAGAGGATCCAAAATCTGTTGAGAAGAGGATGGCACGACGAGGGTTCTCTTGGGATCCCAGGGACGATTCACGGGGTGTGGCGGGTCGCTTCCAGCGGGACCTCTGGTTGGCTCGCGGGCGGAGCCACCCCTATCGCGTCGGGGTCCCCACCAAGGCGACTACAGCATCCCTCGGGAGAGCGAGCGAGAGGGACGTGGTGCTTCGGCGGTGGAGCGTAATGCGACTGTCTGAGAGAACGTCTGAGGAGGGGGTAACAGGGGAGGGGGTAGCGTAACGTGACGCTGATAACGTAGGAGATTTCGTGGTAGCTGAATGTCAAAGCCGAATATGGGATTCTTTTCCCGAAGGTTCAAGAGTTGAACAAGAATTAATTTTAATAGACGTTTTGAAGGATGGGACGCAATTTTTCAATTTTTTTATAAGATAAACAATGTAAGTGATTAATTTATTTACAAATCATAGATCTACTTTTATACGTGCAATGTTGATGAACAAAAATTTAAATATATAACGTATAATAATAAGATATATTTATATTAAAATATTTTCTTACTTTATTAGATATTATTTATTAGCTTAGGCTGTGCATTACATCAAACTATATAAATAATAATTTCCAGATAAAATTTAAAAAGAATGAATAAAAAAAAATATAAAATTATTATCATATATCAAATTTCTAAAATACAAGGTAAGAATTACAAAAATATACCTCTGTTTTTTTTAAGATAGCTTTTTTTACATGTTATTGCATGCATAAAAATATTCTTAAACTGCAATAGTTTAGATGTTGACGAAGATATGCATTCAACCGCGAGACCCGTCCCAAAGATTAATAATGAAATGTATTATATTTCCTGCATCGACGTTTTTCATCACTAGCAAATTTAGGAATGACTGGTGCAAGATCTTCGACTTCATTAGTAGTCAACGGTAAGATGTCAACGAACTGAGACATTTTTTTTATCGCAAAAAGTCTCCATCGAAAAGCACTTCGACGAGAACGTAGGGAAGAAAGGACCCCACGCAGAGACGAGGTCAGCGGGACAGCCACCGAAGTTCTTATTGGACAAGGGCGGCCACTTTTTCACTGCGAAAAGTCGCTGTCACAAACCTCCCAGTCAATTCTCCATTTTTTCCGACCACACTCCACAATTCGCTGCGATTTGTCCATCGACTCAACTTCAAAGT
The DNA here is from genome assembly GCF_030848805.1 of Temnothorax longispinosus. Classification (NCBI taxonomy): domain Eukaryota; kingdom Metazoa; phylum Arthropoda; class Insecta; order Hymenoptera; family Formicidae; genus Temnothorax; species Temnothorax longispinosus. The sequence continues at coordinate 4,722,687 of NC_092360.1, forward strand.
CAATCGAAAGAGTGGAGTATTGGAAACGCCAATCTTGCGTATTGTTACGATTCACTTTTCGATGGAAAAAAATATATCTTTCTATGGATACGTAACGTTCGTCTTAGTTAAGAAAACGAGATATGAGATTTTCTCGAAAATCGTTATGATTGAGAAACGGTCGGAGCCAGACTCTTTCAGTTGCTCTCTCATGCATCCAATTTTTTCTAATTTTTTTATTCAAAGGCGACCTACAAAAATATTCTATATAACGAAATCTCGTTTCTTCTTTCATCTCAGAAAATTCAAAGTCTAAAGAATATGTGTATATAACATAACATCAAAAAGAAGGAAAACAAATGTAACGCGGAGATAAATTTATATTTTATTGAAATACTCTTTTATTAAAAAATTATTTATTAAACTATTTTGTTTAAGTTGTTTAAGTATTTCAGTTTTTGTCCCGGCCTCTTTTCCGTCTCATCATTTTGGTGTACGTCCCACTTGTACAGCTAGGTACATGCTATTTGCGTTTCTTTTTTTCTCATCTTCGACTTTAAGAAACAAGCAGGTAATCGAGAGTTATTAGTCTACATTTCCCTGCCGGTTTATTTCCGAGGCGAGCAGGCACGATGATTTAAATCCTGCGCGCGAATGTCATAAAATCGGGACGACCGCGGATAAAGTCGCGGCAGGAATATACAACGGAGTCGAAAGAAGCCGAAACAAATCTTCATTTCTCCGGTAGCCGGCGAAAGCGCGAGCGGAAAAAGGAGGCAGTAACGACGATATGACTGTGTTTCGCACCCGGGAAGACATGTGTCGCGTGCAGTTATATCATTCTTTATGGCCGGCAACGCCGCGCCGGTACCCTTCGTTCATTCGGCGACTTTGTCCTTCGCGCAATATTTGGAGGGGTTTGATTTACACCGGCATAAAAATGTCTCCACCTCGGATGTGATATCACCTACTGCGCGCACCTTCGTTCCAGCGCAGTAAGTAACTGTATTCTTTAATAAAAACAGAAACGCTACTATAGCTACGCGCTGACTAGTTTCTTAAATTTCTGAAATTATTATCTTACAGATCCTTTAATCGGAGAATTATAATGGTATAGATATAAATGCAAAAATCTTCAAATATTAAACCAGTAAATCCTAATATTCTTTAAAATCCTATAAAATTCTATAAAAAAAATTAAATTAAAAAAACATAAAAATGTAAGATTTATATCATCAAATTTGTGCGATTAACAAAATTGATCGAAATTATAAGAAGTACAGATAAATAATTTAATTATACATGATCACACGCTGAGATAATTAAATTAAATAATAAAATAAATATAATTAAATACTAAAAATCGGCAATTATGCATGTTTATATAACGTTTGTTTGTAATGCATTATTTCCATGTTGCATGTGTACATTATTTAGAAATTTTGCAAATATCTATTTATAATTAAAATATTTATATGTTATTATACAAAGTTAAATGTTATAACATTTTAACTTCAATAATAATTAGATATTTATTATTACTCGCATAAAACACATCTCTACCGAACGCGTAATGCCACTTAATTTTAGGATTACTGCAAAAATATCGGCCGATATAATTATGTATTCTTTCACGTTCCGCCGACATGTCATTCGTTTTTCAATCTTTCAAGGAGTCCTATTTCGTAAAAGCACAAGACTTGTAATTCTAGATGTGTTTGGGGGGGCGAATATGTTGATCTTACTCTCCTACTTCGTAATATTATATACAAACATATTAGTCACACGTTAGCTGAGGTCAAGTCCAAAATTATCTTTGACTTATCAGATCGATGTGAAATCCTTTACGTATCATTTATTTCCAATTATCATTGAACACGATAACCGTGATCCAATTGTCGGAGCGGTCGCCCGAGGATCGAGCTCGATCGATTCTCACGCATAATGACGACGCCAACGACGCCGACGGCGACTAGCTACGAGGGGGCAATAAATAACGGGAATATCAAAGGGTTATCAGATCTAAGCAGACCTCCTACGTCTGGCGCAACTTCTGACACGTGGAGTGACGATGCTGTAATGTCGGCGGCAAAGTGTACGCGTGCAGGGTGAGTTTGTGCGAGTAAAGAGGGTGTCGGGGGAGAGGGGAGGGATGAGGAGGTAGGTAGGCGCGAAGCTATTAAACTGACAGAAACACTTGCCACCCCCTCGTCGCTGCCCCCCGTTCTACTGCCACCCCCGCGCCTCTCGCCCACCGCTCACGACCTCCCCCTCGAACATGCCATCCCTTACTCGGGAAGCCCTACGTCCTTTACTCTGCAACACCGGAGTTATTAATATTTTTCGCAACCCCCGAAAAATTGTCTCTCTCTCGCGCGGCAGCCAAGCTTCCACGCCGGAGAAGCAATTTTGCGGGCGTGTCGCCGAATGCCACTGTCAAAGGATGGAGCGACAGATAGAGAGACGCTTTTCCCTAGCGCGATTCACGACACGTATGGATTGTGTTTTTTAATGAACAGCCGACATTGTGTGTGTATGTGTGTGCAAAATATACAAAAATCTGTTTTTTCTTAATTAAATTACTAGCTGTATTATATTTCTATAAATTGTTGTGCTACATAATTATCATATTTATAATTATCATACAAGATTGACGATGATTTTGCGAATATTAATTTTGTCTGATTAAACATTTTTTTAATTTCAGAGGTTCCTCATAGACTTTTATTCTTATTCCAACACATTTTAATTTTTATTTATCGCAGACGTTTATAAATAATGATTTTATATAAATAATATTTTTTATTTATTTAGAAAACAGATTGACGGAAATGAGTATTAAATTAGAGATTAAATTAAAGAAATTCCAATATTCTTTCTCATAAATACTCGCCAGATTTATTTTTGCGCGGCACTCAAAATGTACAATATCTCATTATGCGATTCCTCGTAGTTCGATTGAGAATCTACCGACGTCAAGGCAGAGAATAAACCGTTCGACGACGTTTCGACCGTTAACGATCGCGCGGAGATGAAGTTAGTTGATCGAGACAGAAAAGAAGAAAGGAAGGAGAACGACCAACTCATTGAAGAAGCACAAGGAGAGAGAGAAGTCAATCCTCGAGGCGACTAAACAATTGTCTCGCGCTCGAGTGGCCTCCTGTAAATTCGCGCGGTCGACTACTCCTTGATGTACCCCGAAGCGAGTGGCGCGTCTCCCCACAAAGACACCGAGCGAAGAGAATGAGAGTTGAGGCCGGGCCAGACGCGCGATCCGCTGAAAAGGATCGAGATTCGAGAGACGTGCATGCGTGTCCGTGAATGCCATTGCCGCGCTCGCGAACAACGAGTACGAGTACATAGCCATGGGCTCGTATATCCCGAGTGGCCGAAATAGCGAATGGCAAATCTACGAGTCGTCGAGTCAACGGTCGACCGGGGAGTCTATAATTTGTGTTCGAGCCGGAGAATCATATCGGCCGCTCTCTCTCTCTTTCTTTCTCTCACTTTCTTTCTCTCTCATCTCATCAGTGTTGTGCACGCACACGACGCCTCGCCTTTCGGAGTGCTGGCTTCTAATGTGTCATTGAGGGCCACGTTACGCGGCGTAAGTAGTCGAGAAGAAGAAAGAATGGGAAGCGGAGACGAGGAAAGCGAGACTGGCAGCACCGCCCTCCCGCCTGGAGGAACTTGAGACGCGATTGTTGTGCGCCGCGTGCACAGCGTGCACCAGGAGCATTGTCCCTCGTTAGAGGCCACCGGAAGTCACCGGAAGACGATGAACTAACGGAAGACCCTGTGCCACGGGGCTCCTCCTGCTCGCGCGCGGAACGCCCCCCGTCTCGATAGATTCAGCAGCTTGTCGTCTCGTTGAACCCCCTAGAGAGACTCATTCGACTTAACGATTTTCAGAGCCGAATGAAGGTCGTTTCGAAATAGAGCGCGATGATTTTTATAGAAAAGCTTTTCTTCCGCAGATTGATCAACGTTTAGGTTTTTTTTATTAACAAAAAATAATAGTTGAAAAAATTAAAGAAAATAATGTATACATATAGAATATTATAAACGTATATAATAATAATTTTATATTTCAGTACGGATACTAAATTGAATCAATAGGTCGATGCGCCAGTATTTACAAATCTTTAAGCTACTGGACCAATTATTTAATGATGATGCAATTAATTGAAGAGAAAGCCTTGCGTTATGGAAAATTGGGTTACGCGGCCAAGATCGGCAGAAGGAAAGATCCAGATGCAGGCGATAGAATTGCGGCACGCGAGCAACCGGAAGTCAGTGAAGTAGGGAAAATCCGGTATACGTCGAGCCCTCTTTCACCCGTGCAACGCCCTCGTTTCATCGCTTCTGTTAGCTTTGCAGTATGTCTTATATGTATGTCTTATGCGTCTTAAAGTTACAGCCTCCACGCTTCTCCAGCTCAACTCTCAAATATCAATCTTTAATCTACAGCTACTTCAATCTAACGGCAAATATACCCGTTTGATCCGTTTGAATAAAATATTTCTGATAAAATATTTATATAATATCTATATTTTTCACATTTTCACAAATGCTATATAAATAACAAAAGTTATTTATTATACATCAGATACCGTCCATCCAATTTATTTTATTGCGCTTTAAATGCTGCTGCAACAAAACAATCATATACGTTTGATTCTTAATGTTACAATGAAAACACCTGCACAGTTAATGCTGCAAATTACACTGGACGCTTAGTATATATCTTTCCGTGGCGAACGAAAATTCGCTTATGAATTAATCCTGAGTGGCACGCGATTCGTCAGTTCACAACTGCGCCGCGATTAATTCAGGTGGGTTTGTGCATCGAGTTTACCACGCGCAAGCGGGGTGGCGGTGCACGTTAGCGTATGTCCAGGTAAGCGTCCACCGAAATGGGCGAGCGCACGAGCAGGAGAAAGAGAGACAGAGAGAGGGGGGGAGAGAATACGAGAGAGAAGGGTAGAGGAGAGAACAAGAGAAGGAAAAATCGACCGGTAATCAACAGCGATATACTCGCGTAATATCGGGTGTAACAAAGTGCGAGCTTATTGGAAAGCGCGGAGCTCGCGCGCCGCGGCTGGAAGGCAGGACAGCGTGCAAATATTGATGCATTAACAATGCAGGCTAATTATGTTTTGGTTCGAGCGTGGCCTCTACCCGCGCGCGCCCCGGCGATGTTGATGGTGGTGAAGCGTATGGTGGTAGTGGTGCTGACGATGGTAATGCTGCTGGCATACAACGTGGTGACGACGATACCGAAGCAGCGTTGGTGTGCGAAGTTTGCTGTGCCCACCGGCCAGGCCATTGCGCCATTGTGATCCAGGCTTCAGCACACAGCCCCCGGGTAGTTCACAGCCGCAACTCGCCGTTAAATTAATTTTATCTCGTGTCCGTCATTAAATTTGAATCTCTCTCGGCGGCCCCGGTTTGTCCACCTGGTCGCCCGCTCATTTATCTGTTCTTATGTCCGAGCTTAAAAAGATGACGGATTCGCCGTCGTAACTTCGGACGAAAAAGTTGGCAACGTTTTTAATCAAGCCCCCGGTAAGGCAACTCACAGTAATTAAGGTCGCGCTGCTGATGAGGATTTTTTTCGCCGTGCAGTAATAAGGCTTTATTCCCTTTCAATTACCAGAATATACACATTACTTCATAATTTTTTCGCAAAAGTATCGGTACTAGGTGAAAAGTATATATATAGCCCTAACTGTTTTACGATTGAAAGATGAATAACTTATCACCTATCAAGTCGTATACGTTGCCCCTCTCTTATAAATATTATATATAAATACTATATATATGTATAAATACATATAATAAGTGAAATAAGATTCACATTTGGATAATATCTACGAAGGCCAGAAAGTCGATAAGGATGATTAAATTCTAATTAGGCTAGCATCCTATCCTTCGGGCTGTTTAAACGAGGCGCACGCTCTCGACGAATTCTCGACGATCGACGTTTTCTCGCGCGCAGAGAAGCAGGGGGAAACCCCTGCGGATATCGGTCCTTAGCGGGGGCAAACTATGCAAGGGTAAAACTCGTCCGAGGAAGGAAAGGGAACAGATGTTTTTGAGCGCGAGCAAACGTCATAATCTATGTTCCGTAACATCGTAATTAAAGAAAAATGAAAGTTTGCGCGTTTCCCTTCTTTCTTCTACTCGATTTTCACCGATTTTAGCGAAACTATAAATATTAATTCACTTGATACAATAAATTTGACGTTTTTAAGTATGATAATAACATATGATGTATAGCAAAAACTAGAATAAAAATATGCGTTAGAAATGAAATTAAAATATACGAGTTGAATAGTGCAAAATTTACTAGAAGAGATATTATTTTCTAATCATTTAAATGTTTCATATATAGATGTGTGAAAGATTAGTCATTTGATATATCTCATAGATCTCTAATTATGTATACTTTCTGTTTACAAAGATATTTTTTTGTTTGAGAATTGTGAAAAAATTAATCGCAAATTATAGCAAACTAGTGAGGAGCTTGGAAGCTTCAATTAACACTTAAAGCGGCAGTTCATCCGTCTTAGATCGTCTTGGTGCCGTTGAAAAGTCGCTTCTTTATTTCCATTCTTGGGAGGGAATACATCACCGCCGTAGTCGTGAACGCTGGAGCGGGAGAAACGCGCGGGCGAGTAATCGAATCTCGTGGCCCCGGATATCGGCAGGAGTTAATCCTCGCGCGTATATGCGCGAAGGTCCTTGGCCGAATAAATCGTCGCGAAAAGAATCGAATCTATACGGCGGAATCTCACGCCCGGCTCGTAAACAAGGGGCCGACAATAGCGCGGCGCTTGACCGTCCCTTCGGCATTTCTTTCCAGGCATTTACCACGCATCCCCGGCGTTTGTGATGCCCGCGCTTCTCACATGCGGGCGAATCGGGCCGCCGCGCCGCGAGATAAAGCGAATTCGAAAGTTTAAATCTTTGATTCGGTGTGCGACTTCTCCCGGACGCAGGGAGGAGGGGGGGAGCGAGCGAGGGAAGTTACGGCGGAAGGGCGGCCTGGCCACTTCTCGGCCGGGTAGATACGATCTGACCGTTTACACCCCCATTTCACCCCCACGGTGCCGACGAAATGGAAATACGAGAAATAGCGCGCGAGGGCTGCCGTTTCGCGGATGATCGTCGCGCTCGCCCCATGCGCCCCAGAGAGTGCAGGACAATTGTGCGTCCGTCTCCGAATCGCGTGGTCAAGATCGTTATCACTTGTCCTTTAACGCCACGATCATTATTTATCTACAGACTGAAACCTAATAGCCTAATTCAATTACAAAGTTTTTGTTGAAATAAATATTTAGGTATATTTAATGTTTGTTCTTTGAACAGCAAAATCGATAATTCATGAAATAATGAGGTTCAAGAGGAATAAAATTTCATTTGTCAACTCTCTTGGTAATCGCGTTCCCGTTGAAAAATATATACCCAACGAACAAATCCGTGATTAATAGAAAGCCACTAAACGGGATTCTTTTTATCTTGCAATTTTTTCACATGTCTATTCTGTGTGTATCGACTAACGGATGGATGAAGATTCGATCGAATCCTCGCGTTAAACCAGCGAGATCATCGCTCGCTAACAAACGGATTCGCAATGGCAGAGATAAGAGGCCAGATATCTCCGGCAATCGTCGTTCCATCACATGCGAATAGACTGCCTCCGGCTCCGTTCACAATGCTTGGAAGAATAGCTCCGTGATTCTATTCAGAGAGGAGAGCGAGAAAGAGGCTACGTCCGACACTGGCGAACGACACGGGCTTCGGTCGGCGGGACGGGGAAAAGGGGGATGAAAGCGGAAGGGGGATGAAGGTACGGCAGCCATCTGGGAATCGAATATCTCCGATCTAACGGCACCTCACCGTTCGAAATATCCGCAATTGTGGAAGAGTAATCGATGGACAGTGTATTCCGCGAGGATTTTAGGGGAAGCATCTCGTCACCCTTTGGGACCTTCGAGGGCGCGGTTGAAAAGGCGCCGAAGGTAGTAAGATGTTTCTCATCTCGGGGACATCGCACTCGTCTCGTAACCTACGGTTGCATCCTATGATTTTCGGTGAGAGACCGGAGGAGCGGGTAAGAAGGGAGGAAATTGAAAGGCGTGAAGTTGGAGGGCCGAGGGTTAAAGGAACCCTGCGGTGACATCGATGGAACTGTAATTGAAATTTCATAAAGATCTCTTGTCCCGCCGAATTCTAACAAAATTTAATCGCCTTGAAAACAAATATACGATATCGGATCATTTATCGAACAGAAGGTGGAAATTATGTGAAATGGAATAGAAAGTTTTCTCTTGTATTTATGTCAGACCCTTGTTCAAAGCAGATTCTCAAATAGTTTGTCAGTTGCCCGATTAATTAATAAAGTATTTTAGAAATTTTTAATTTTAGATATAATTTTATATATTTAATTTTATTAATACGCGCATTCTGTGAAAAACACATACTCCGAAGTATTGTCGCATTAAGTTTGATTGAGAAATATGTAAGTGCAAAGCAAGAATACTCGGTTTTTTCAAAAATCGTTATATGTAAGATTTATGCTACATCACGTAACAAGTTGAAGACTAATCGAGTAGTAGTCGGTGAAATCTCATCTGAAGAAAAGAGTAGTATCATACTGTATCTGAGAAAAAAAAACACTTATCCCGATGTCAAAAAGGCGATGCACCCTTTTCTGCGGCAACGCGCAAAAAATAGAGGAAGAGTCATAAAACCTCGACGGTTTCCAAAGCAGAACGTTCCTCTTATTTTCTCTGCTCAAGGGTTCACGCGTCATTTTGGAGACATTGTTTGCGGTTAACACGTCACACTTCTTGAAAGTCTCAATTGAAGGCGGGGAGAATCAATCCGAGGCGTGAGAAATCGCAGCACGATGCTTTCAAAAAATCTCGCAGCCAATAAGCGAGAATCTATATTTCACTCGAAATTGTCAGCGTAGAGGGTGCGCAACGGACTCTTCCTTTCCCCTTTGTTCTAATTCGATTTTGATAGTTGCGACACTCGACGTTCCTCGCAAGAAGGAAGAACAATGAAAATCATAAATAACTGATGGGAATCGAAATGGCAAGGATAAAAAATTAGAGAATCGCGCGATGAAGGCGGGGGAAGATCCAATTTCGTTGTCGTTTTAAAACGAATGGTCATCAAATTCGAATCACGCTCTGCAGAATCTAGAAGGAAGTAAAGCGCGAGAAATTTGTTACGACCCTTTCTCGAAAGTATATTTCTAAATTGGAAAGAGATGTGTGTTTACACACACACATACTTACACACGTCGGAATAAAAGAGGGAATATTTTGAAATTGGGAATAAATTACGATGGATATATTCCCAATAATGTTACGAGTGTTACTTCAATCGCAGAGCTTTTCGTTGTTTTTCGAAAATTTCATTACCGTGTCACATGACCGACATCGATCTGGAAAAATATGAAATATCAAAGGATCTCGAAATATCCGTTAAAACCTGCGGTACGATTCGACTGGTGTCCTATCGAAATATCCGAAGTTCGATCGCGAATTTGAATTCAGCCAGGCGGCTGCTGACCGTTGAAACGGGAGCGCGTGCATCAGACATCAAACGCCTAGCTTGGTCCTTTGATCAAGCTCTGTCATTCTGACGACTCCTGTCGCGTTACGAGCGGGACTCACGATCGACGCTAAATGGCAGCGGCGCTAAAAAACTGATTATCGTGCCATCGACAATGGCACGACATCATATGCCAATTCGCGCGCTCGGCCCGACACGGCATTCAGCCTCGTTCTTCGAAAAACATTTTCATCCTTTGCAAAATCAATCCCGCTGTAACAGACGTACCTGCTGCGACGCGGGCAACGAACATGTTGAACGCGAGGAACGTACTTATTTTCGTTGTTTTCGTTGCCCGGGCGCACCTCGCAACTGACACGTTTTACTCCGCCTTTTCGTTTTGTAATGCTCGAAATGAATTTACAGCCACGACAAGAGCGGTCGCTAAATATTTGAGGGGAAAATGCACGAAAATTCGTCTCATAGTTGTTTTCTCCGTGATGCAGACATCGAGCTGTGTGACGAACGTTTTGAAGGCTGCTCGCAAAGCTTAACAAAGATAACAAAACATGAGGAATATTAATTTATCTTTTCTTTAATTAATTGAAAAATTATTTTTTTTTTTAAAATAAAATAGATAAGCGTCACACGCACGAAGAATGTACGTTGATAATCAATTTACTGTGATAAGTGAAAGCACCCGAGTCCGTGCATTGTGATGTCAAGTTATGTCATCGCCACATAGTCGGGCGTGGAGACTTCCGATTAAGGGACCGAAGATGGCAATGACGTCTCGACGTGAAGGATTAATCGTTCCCAGCCATAACCGTTATGTAATATATCTATATATACGGAATACCGTGAACGTATACCTGGATATAACGATGCCAATGTCCGATACCCGCCGCTCGGCGAAATGGCTTACATAGCGAAGCACTCAGGGAGGGCCCCCGGGTTTTGCTCGCTACCAACATAAGACAACACGATATAAAGAAGCCTGGATGGCAGCTTCTTACCGCTGTATCGCGGTTACAGCAATCTAAGGATATGTACATGACCGGTCGGGCTCGTAATGGATGTTTTTCCGCAACAGATTCCCTTGCCACATCGTGATCAAAATTAAAACATCAGCAAAAATTTTGCAGTAAATTTTCTAATCAAAAACAAATTAAGTAGTTTTATATAATTGTTGTTACCGTTGTTAATATTATTATTATATTACTATTTTGAAAAGAGAATATAATTTAAGGCTGAATATAAAAGGACCTAAAGAACTTTTGATTTAAAGAATATTATATAAAAAATATAAAAAATAGTACATAAAAATTATTTAACTTAGCGATTTATTTTTATATTTTAAGTAACAAAGTAATTTAAGTTTTAAAATTATGAATGGGGATTATTTTAAGAAAGTAGGCTAATAAAATATGTTTATCTATATCACTAGTGGTGCAAAATTGTAAAAGAGAAACATGTAAAAGAATATTAGAAGACATTGTTTAGGAAGAATCAAAATGGCGGTCTGGGAGTATCGCAAGGACTTAAGTACTCCACACGAATTCGAAAATCGAGCCGTGCTAAAACATCCCTCGACTCTCGTCCTAATGGGGCTCCGTCTCTAAGGGTACTTGAGGGCGTGTAATTGCTAGAATCCACGACCCTGCTACTACACCGCATTTACGCGTTATGCGGGGTGCGTGTTAGGCACGGATCGACCACCTACTGGGTGTCCCATATATTTCAAACCGCAGCTTGCCGCGAACTTCATCAAGTCGTGCTTCCGATAGTAAATTACTTCGCTATCGCGAAATTAGCGGCTCGTATAGGATGGAGAAATTCACGCGTGTTTTTGTCAGATATAAATTTGACGTAAAATCTTATTTGCTAATTTTGGTTGTTCAGTAACAATTTATTTCCTTGTGAATAAAAGTCAGTAAAAATAAAATTTTATATACATATTTTAATTTTTATACGTCATTATTTTAATACAATTAAAAAATTTATGGTTTATGTCGTTATTTCTGTTCATAAATACTGTCGATTAAATATTGCGCGTTTGATAAATGATTTAACATATCCGAGAAGTTTGCTTTTCAGAAATGAAGTCGTCGTCGATACACGGAAGGCAACAAAGGATCAAAGATCGAGATCCTAAACGGTGTTATCGACGACCCTTTGGAAGAGGAGAGGAGGTGGCCCTCGTCGCGAAGGGAGGATCGTGGCGGGGGCTAAACGACGAGCCACTAGAAAACAATCCCTCGGTCGCATTTACGGATGCTCTTTTCTTTCATTCCCGCAGCTCTCCCGTCTCTCTTTCTCACGCATACACGTGCGTCCGCCTCTTTCGGTCCGACAGATGGTACGGCCGCGTTTTTGTTTCAAGGCTCGCGCCAACAATCGTCGCATTACCGGGACAAAACGGCTCGATGATCGATTCTTTGAAAAAAAAAAGAAGAGAAGAGTGGTTGGAAATAGAGGTAGCGGTAGGGGTAGAAACGGTGATCCACCGTGGTTCAGGAAGTCCTAGATCGGACCACATCATCTCGTGTCGGCAGCACCGCACCACATGTCCAAACAGAAAAAGAATTGCTATCGAGAGAATGATACGATTGGCACAGCACGCGACCCATGAATAATAATTGTTGTGTAATCGTATAGACATTCTGCCATAGCTATACGAATGTATACCAGCGATCCTTGTTGCAAGTACGTATTGCCGAATGTATGAAGTTTGTTCTGGGGGTGTAATCGTTGCGAATTGTTGTAGGCATCTGCTGCTAATAACTCATAAACAATATTACCATTCGATCGATATCTATCGTGAACTTAAGGAGAATTATATTTAAAAAATTACTTATTTATTTAAGATTTATTAAAAGATTTATTTATTTGAAGAATTTTATCGAAGAAATTCTCAAATTTTTTCATTTAGTTCAAATAAAGCGAACGTAGAAAGATTCAGGAATAAAAGATGAAAAGTATTGTAACGAAAATAACTCCTTTTACTCTCTAGAAGGTGCTTATGTGAGTTATATGAGTTGAGGAGAAAAATGAAAAAACTAAAATGCAACATTTAAATCTGTACCCGACAAGAATTACATTATTATGCCAATTATATGAGTTTACATTACGGTAGACAAATATCTCGCTAATTAACGCGCACGTCGCGCGTCGACAGCGGGCATAAGCTGAAAAGTGCATTAACGATGCACGTGACGCAGCGACTGGAACACAACGCTTGCGACAGCGAGTGATTTCTACTTTGTCGCGCTTCGAACATCGACGGAGGATTCATGTGACACGCCCGCGTGTGAATGTACAACGTCGTGAATGTGAGCGCAGATTGGCACAGGTCAGAGGCACGGAATCTCCCCTCTAATGGATTTCACTCATTTTTCTCCCCCCGATGTCACCACAACTGACGCCAGCCCCTAAAGTATCTCGGAGATCCTTGAGAGCAGCCTCGTTGTAAGAACTCGTTTACCCGTTCCTTCTTTTCAATTCATGAAAGTGTGAAGAGACGCGCATCGTTCGATTCTCATTTGCTTGAATCGATTAATTCTTTCGATTAGAAATTATGATTTATCACCCAAGTCTTTCCTTTTTTTTCAGATAGTTTTATAGAACTAAGTAGTTTTTATTGGAAAACCACGAATGGCACGAATAAACCTCTTTCTCTTTCTATAATTTTTATCTGATCTATATAATATTAAGCATACAATTTTGAAACTTATAAAATAATGTATCATATATTTAAACTGTAATAAACTACACTAATAGGATAATAAAAATTTCAATTATCATTTAGCAATCTATGAAAAATTCCTGAAACTGATCCCTTATATAATAATCCCTGTTAAACATGCGAAATAATAAAATTTGGAACAAAATTATTAACCACTATGATAAAATATTGATAAAGATTATGATATTAATCGTATATTAGATAAAGCTAGATAATCTCAATCCATATAATGAAAGAAGATTTTAAGCACAAATAGAGCTCTCAGGAATTATGAATTTTTATGACTTTAATTGCAATATTATCGTATTGCGATTATCTGATAACGACAGTAACATCATCAAATGTTTAAACAAATTCAGCTGCATAACACAAATTGTTTGCTTACAAATCATCTTTATCAAACTGTTAAAAAATATTTTGTATCGCTTTAACAAAAATTTATAGAGATTATTTTAATATTAAATGCTAAATTATCTAGTATGGCAGGATACATGAGTAATATAAATATTATATTTCGCGTGGACGTAACAAATATTTTCATAAAATCCGTTTAATGTTTAATTTTCATTTAATTTGAATTATAGAATGTATACTTATATAACGTATATGACAATGTAAGTGGTAATTATTTTTCGTAAAGTTAATTATAATAGAGCTTCTCAAGAGTTTTTGAATTGTGCGCAATTTATTCCTAAAATTTCCGTGGCCTATCTTTAATTACGCAGAAATGACCCTCTTAATAGAACTGCTCTCTCACTTCCTGATTCGGTCCTTCCCTGCTTATCTTATCAATCGTGATGGACATGTGATCCTATCAACAAGATTGAGGATTGTCTTGTCGAGACCGAGACACACGAATATTATTAAATCCATCAGATAACTGTCGTTAAAGTTACAAATGTCTTATTTTGCATGGAAGATATTCACTTTTTCTTTTCTAATATTTTGCATTGTATTTTCGATATTCAATTTTAAATATTATATTACGTGACAGTTATCTTGAAAATCATTTTCATTTAAATCAAGTTATTTTATTTCCATACCTAATTCCATAATTTCTGAGCAAACAATGATTAAGAAATTAATCCTATTAAAAAATGGAGTAAGATATTATCAACAACAAGATAAGTTACTTACTCGATGACAAACTGCTTCGAAATTCTATTTTTGCGATACGTACAACTTATTTACATGCAAAAATAGGATAATACGCAAATTTAAAATAATGACCAGCCGTCAATGTTTATTGAATTACTTTCTGCCCTTTCAAGATACTCTTAAGATACCTGCGTGCGATTCTGTTTTTTTCTTCGTCGAAATGCGGAACGGAAGCGTACGAGTTATGTAGTACGTTGCTCAAGATTGCGTGCCAGAAGTTGTTCTTTCTAGCAAGGACAACTCGTAGCGCCGACAGAAGGAGAATGGAAAAGTCCGAGAACGAGAGACGCAGAAAGAAGGCGCGAGAGGGTGAGAGTCGATAAGGCAAATGGGCACTTCGTAAAGTTCGCCGAACAAGAAACGACACGAATTACAGCCCGTGTTTTCCGCCGGGTTTCGATCTCTCTGCCATTATTCTGCGGCCTACCGGCAGTAATCACAGGAGGAAGGACCGATGCGACTTGCTCGTTATCAAGTTTGCAAATCACCGAATCTTGAAACTGTCTTATACAAACTTTCAGGCTTACCATTAACCCTCAATATCCTTCATTACGTTAATTAAAGTACACGAGACCCCACAGAGTACATTTACAAAAATATAACAAAATTAGGTTTAATACTGGTGCGCTCTTGTGACAGAAACTTGTTTATTTAACTTTTAAAAATTGTAATACTTTTTATCAAAGATTTAAATTCTACTTTTATTTAAGCCATTGTTTTCAGAATTCATGATACTCACGATCACCTTCACAGAAGACTGAAAATTGGAAACTGCACTGTGTATCCATAGTTTTGATTAGCACACGTACTTTTACTTTAATCCACTACAAAGGTCTGACTCAAGAACATACAATAACAGCATGACGCCAGAATGTTTACTGAATCGAATCTGTTTTCGATGGTAATCAAATCTGCCGACAAGACTTTCGCGATATCTGCCTCTATCTATTTAACTACCTTCCTTTATCACTATGATTCACAGAACTCCAAACTTCTATATATACTTATGAGAGACAAAAACAGACAGAGAGAGAGAAATTATCCACAAAATATTACAGTAATGCTTCATGATATACATACATACATACATACATACATACATACATACATACATACATACATACATATATACATAAACATTTAAAAATTGGATCGCACTTAATTACGTATCGAATTCAATTCTTGGATATCTAGCTATGCATTTTGCACACATTCACGATCACATGCATTTTCTAAATAAAATAAAATCTATCTCTCTTAATTTTTTCGAATTAATCCCATAAAAATAATTTTTATGTTTTTGCTAAATATTTGAAATAATAATGTAACGATAGAGCGTTAATAATTTACAATAAATGATTTAGTAACAAGAAAATGTTTGTGAAGGTCAGTTTATAAATTTTACATTAGTACATAATACGAATGTACAATGTATATGATTTATAAATTATGTAATGTTACATGTAATTAATTTGTTCTGTTATATACCGTGTAAAATGTGCCAGTGCATATATATGTACTCCGAGAATTATAAAATAATAGTTGCTATATAAGAATATCCAATCCTCCTCGCAGGGAAGAACCTAAGTTCTAAAGATAAATTGTATCGCGGCTGTTAACCGCAACTCGCCACGACAGAGAAGAACGGTACGGTAAATGGCAGCTAATGAACACGATATGATAACAGAGCGAATGACAGTACGGCGCGAACATTGCACGTCTTATTCTTTTTGTGTCACGCCGACCGATATATCCTCTTCGATGTATTAATGAAATCAATGTTATCTATTAATTAATGCTAAACCGGATGAGTCGATTTTATATATCACTCGGGACGATTGGAATTGCATCTGATTGATACTACAAAAATATAGATTACGTCAGACAGAATCACTAATCAGTGTTCAATAATCGAGTAGCTGATTTCCAGATATGATTTGCTCGTGCGGCTCATGTAAAAATTGAACGTTCTTGTACCTCTCAATTCATTTTCCTTTACTGATACTGAAGCAGATATATAAAATAAATATTTTAAAGTACATTGCATAAAGTGTATTTCTCATTTACAGAAATTAATTCTAATAAATTCACTAATCCAAGCCATGGAAAATAATACGTAATATATTTAAAAATATATATAATTTTAATATATAAGCGATTATATATTTTTAAAATATCATAAAATTGCATTAAAATATCAGATTACTACATTTACAGCACATTCAAACATTTTCTTATATGACAATTTGCTTATTATTTTACTTCATTACTTTATTAAATATTGTTATTTTGTTATTTGCACAAATCTTTAAAAATTACATCCATTTACTGTCATTAGAGTACCATGCGTCATGCGGTCCTTTACTAAACATTCTTTGCCTCGAAGATAAACCTCGAACGTCTTGTGTCGCAGGCGCCTTTTAATCGTCGGACCACCTGTATAGCGTGAGATCGACCCGAGCGTGATGCACCTAAACGTGACATGAGAGGCTTCAGCAGCCTAAACAACCGACGAGATAAAGGCAAACCGCTCCAAGAAGCCTTTGGAGACATGCCTAGCCCCTATTTACACAGGAAGAGATAAAGAGGAAGATGACACAATCGCGATGACATTTGGGATCTTATGGCCACCGCCTGTGACGGCGATTATTTAGCTAATGAATTGTATTGTCCGATGATATCACGAGGCTTCATGACGAGAAAGAATTGTAAACTATCAATCGTGGGACAAAGGATCGATTTAGCTTTGTAAATAGATTTCGTCGAAGGATTTCGATGCGTAAAAGCGACAACAGACGAGGCTCGCAATAATAGCGCGGTCGCAGGTGCACGAATTAATAAATGTCCGCAATCCGTTTGGAACTGGCATCGTGTTGAGAATGCGCGGGTTGTACGGAAAATTTGTTTTGATGAAAGCGGCATTCGATGCACGTCTGACGTGCGCAAATGGCTAAATCGAACATACGCGACTTAGATAGAATCGAAACGATATGTGTGCCAATTCAAAAATATTTCGCGAACGATATTCTTATCCCAAAATATCTGTGACCGATAGCGACAATGGATTTCCAATAAGCGCTGTTTAATCGGAGAAACAGAGATTGCATTATTGATCGCACACCGCTAATAAGATAAACCATATTAATGAGATTTAGTATTCCCCGCTATCCGTTATAAATAAATTTAAATAAATGAAAAATAAATTACCCCTTTCCGCCTATAATGTTAACAGCAGTTAACATATTATTTTATTAATTGATAACACCATATGCTGCGTATTAATAATAGCAATAATAGATGCAAATACATATATCTGTGTGTATTGTATTGCTTTCAAGTAATGTACCTATATTAAAAATTATATACACACGCCATACATAATTCTGGTACTTTTCATGATTTACATGTATATGTGTGTGTAAAAAGAATTAATGAATCTTGTGTGCGTATGTGTGCATATGTGCGCGTGTATGTATGTGCATGTGTGTAATAAAGCATGCAATTTTTGACCTATTTTTGGAAATGAACTATTTTATTACCATTCTTTCTCTTCCTTCTCTATTCTATAAAAAATATCGACGTTCTCTGATATAAACTTCCTTCTTCCTGTAGATAGGAAAAATTCGGGGCGTCAGTATTGTGGGAAGATAGACAACGGCAGACGATTGTACATTTATCTGGATACTACTCATTACAGTCTTACATTATCTGCCATAGCGTTTCGCTATCAATAACTGACGATAACGTGGATATTATTTCTGCATACGCAGTCGATATCAAGATATCATGTAATAACTAAGAACACGGCTGCAAATAACAATTAGCTTAATAAGATTAACATGTTATGATTAATATCTTATTATTACTTTAATAAAGTTCTTAATTTAAATTTCTCTCTTAATCTGTTTCAACTTGATAGATGTAGATATGTATATTATATTTATATATTTTTCAAAAATTTTTTACAGGTTTTCGTGTGTTGCTAATTCTTACAATTAATAGAAAACTTAATTTATATGTTTAAAAAGTTTTTTCTCAAATTAAATCTGAAAAATAATATTTTTTGGTCAACAATTTTCTCTCTTTATCACTCTTTTATTAGCTTCTATCTAAAAACAAAAAATTCCTTTTTCTGATTTTTTTTGTTATAACAATTAAAATTGAAGTTATATTTCTAACGCACACAGCAAAACGATTTACAGGCAATACATGAGTAAAAATGCGAGAGGTGATCCTAAAGAGACGGCTGTTCGCCAAGTAGGCGTGAAATGAAGCTTCGAATTCGAGAGGCGAGCTCGCCTCTTCGGTGACACAGAAGGAGTCCGGGGGCCAATGAATGTCCCAGTGCTTTATGGAGCAACCTGAGAACGTAGAACCCATCGTGGTCCAGGAGGACGTCCATCAAAGGGTTCCAAATAATTACCGCCTGAAACAGTCTCGTCGGGGAGATGCACCGGCAAAGGAACCACCTCGGCGGTTGTGATAAGTTAGTGAAATATTTTGTAAGGGGAGAGAGGCTCTCCTTTCCCGCTTTTTGCTCATATATCACATCCCTAAGTCAATAAAGTCGTCATATAAAATTCTCGTTTGTAGAAGCGCTACGTAACGATCGGTATTATTAAACTTTAAGATTAAGAAAAAAACGTATAGATTCTGTTTTATTATAGAAAACAACCTCGATATTAAAATTCTTCTTTTTCTTTTACAAATAAATTTCAATAATTGTATATTCAAAGATATATCGTAATTCTGATTACATTTTTATTTATTTCTAGAAATTACAAATCAGCAATACATGAGAATATTGTGTGTCAAAATGTATAAATCAAAAGTAGAGGCTCATATCTTCGATTAATACTGTCTTTACAAATTCATCATTTGCAAATAAAGAATGCAAAATTCCGACGGAGCGTGGCACAGACGAGTATCTCTGAAATATTCGGACGAGCCTCTTTGAGTTCTAGTGTTTGATCGATGGATCCTCGGGTCTCGGACCGGAAATTATGCGTCAGCCTATCGTCCGCGCCGGAAGTGACAGCACGGCGCCACACCGATCACGCCACTATCTGTCGTTTCCTTAATTGCATTCTTTTTCGTGTGCCGAAAAAAGCTATCGGCGTGTTTGTTTTTCCCACCGTTGGCGTTGGTGGATCGGTGACAATTTTTATGTATTATAGAGAGAAAATTTCAGTAAGACGTGACTTAACTAAGATTGCGTTAATAACGCATGATTTAATTTTTGATTATTCATATAAAATAAATGAAAATTTATATAAAATATATGATTATGCAGAAATAACAGTAGAATAATATTAGAAAAATGTGTAACATATAAATTCCAAAACATTTTAGAATGACTTAAGTAGTTATAATTCTTAGATTAATAAATTCTTACTCTTGTCGGCAATTAAAGCTGTTCAAAGTGCAGATATGATATGCTATTGAACATTATAATATTATTATTGTAATATGGAAGGATTTGACAGAAAGCAAGAGTCAAGATAACGCGGAATCGAGCCGACTGCATGGAAATGCGTCGCGTGCTGTTACGACACGCAAACTGTATAGCTACATTCATATTCTAATGACGACATTGTACGCGAGGTCAGATGTTGGTAACCATACGCTATTGTATTCGATCTTTGACGTAGTTAGACACGCGTAACGTTAGGAGCAAAGATCCGCCTACAACCGAGCGGATCTTTGCCATGATCAATGGGAGGAGAAAGAGTCTTCGTAACGAAAAAAAGAAGAAAGAACATGATCCTAGGGGTATTTAGTGTTAGAAAAAAAAACGGTCATATTTCTTGCAAATAAATTTTTTAGATGCTGCTATATATTGCATTTATAAATGTATTATGAATTAATAGTAAACAATTTTGGTAAAATAATTGCATCGTTCCTTTCGTATACTCATAAACAGAAAATATTAAAGCTCACTATTTTATTACTATAAATCTTTAATTTCTTTTATCAAAAACATCTCGATGCTCTTATTTTGAAAGAACAGAAATATTATATACGAGCTAGGGTCGGTACGAAAGTAATGTCGCCTAATTTTTTTCTTTCGAATCTGATACCATATAGAAAATTTTGCGTTTCACTGAGTTGTTAGTTGAAGTTTCTAAGTTGCACTATATTGAGTGGTGTTATGATTATTTACGTGAGTGTGTTACACGAGCAATTCAAACTGGTGTGTGTGGATCAGATATACGTAACAGATATACGTATAATAACAGACAAGGGCGGTGGTTGAATTTCTTACCGTGGAATAAGTGAGTTCCAATGGCTGCGTTCAGCGGAGAAAGCAGCTCAATGATTCTTTATTACGGTTGGTTTCTACACTTGGATCCAGGAAAGAACTAAAGACAAGATCCAATCATTTTAAAAAATCACTGATCGCTCGCTGAGTTGCTTTTTCTGCTGAACGCAGTCATTGAAATTCATTCGCGTCTCAGAAATAATAACACCATTTCTGAAATGCGAGTGGATTTCAATAGGACTCACTTCTTCCACGGAAAGAAGTTCAATCACCGCCCTTGTCTCTGTTACGCATATCTGAAACACACACCAGTTTAAACTGTTCGTGTGACACACTAACGTAACTGATCACAACACCACTCAACATAGTGCAACTAGAGACTTCAAGTAACAACTCAGTGAAACGTAAAATTTTCTTCAGCGCTAGATTCGAAAGAAAAAAATTAGGAGGCATTACTTTCGTACCGATCCTCGTATGTGCAAAAAAAATCGGAAGCGAAATCCAAAGTTAAGATGAGAAAATTAGGCAAAGGGCAAAAGCTTGATGGCTGGACAGGAACGAACTTTCGGATTAGAACGAAATAACTGGAATTACGGGCAATCCGCGAGCTTCGAAGGACCAATAAATCAAGCTTGGAAGCACGAGCATCCGGTAACTCGTGCCATTGTCTCGACACACGCAACGATAGCTGCTCGTGTCGGGCCAATAATGCTCGTCCGACGACGAAATGATAGAACAACGATTGAAAGAGAATGAGTCGGTAATTTTCAGGTTCTTAATAGGATTTTTATCTTTGTATTGGACGAGTAAAAAATTCAGACTAAAAAACAAGAATATTTAGTCCTGTTCGTTATCAATAAGAAAGGAGTAATTTTATTATAATTATAATTATATTATAGTGATCTGCTCTCTAAATCTGAATCAGTGAATAGTAATCTGAATTAGTAAATAGTCACTGATATCAGTGTAAAGTATGCCACTGATTTGTGAAAAGTGGCGTACTTTACACTGACATTAGTGACTATTCACTGATTCAGATTTAGATAGTGATAAATATGTGATTTGATTGGAACTTGTATTTATAATAAAAATATTAAATGTAACTTGTTTCGATAAGATAGAATTTTATGTACATTTGAAGACACGTATCTTATGCGGCAATTTTTTTCTTTCTTTTAGTACAGGACAATGTATCGAGAACAGTAAAAATACATAAGACTACAATGCATATCATAACGGTCGCTCACTGTTTCCAGCAAAAATCGTCTATTTAATGTCTCTCTAGAAGTTTATTACTCTCTGTAGAAGTTTATCTCGCATCTCGCACACACCGGAAGTTGGCTTTCCAATAAACAATGCGTGGAAGCAGGGACAAGGGTGCCATTCGCGATTGCCGCGCAATGATTACAAGAATTACGCGATCGTGATCTGGACCCAAACCGCTCCCGACGCGAACGCTATCTACGATCGCCAGCGGAGGAAGAGGAGGACAGAGGAGTACAGAGGGACAGAAAGAAACGCCCAGCCGAGAGGGGGGTAGATATGTTCCGTTGCATCTGTCGTCACGCCCTTTACCGCGTGCACACACGCGTACGCAGTCTGCGTACGCTCGAAGTTACACGCCGGTCGATCGAATGGAGACGTACACGGGAGCCGGAATCGGGGGATGTTTTTCAGTTTGGCAAGGGGGGTCTCTAAATGTTTTATTACTTAATCATAACGCTCGGAGCGGGCGGGTGTAGGAAGCGGCTCTCTCTCTCTCTCTCTCTCTCTCTCTCTCTCTCTCTCTCTCTCTCTCTCTCTCTCGCTCGTGCGACGCGAAGGGGCCACGAAATAAGCCAGGGGGAGGGCGAGACACACGACGGAATCATTGTTTGGCGCCAATTATTCATACTTCTCCCAGTAATATCCACGGTAAGATCACGAATGCGAATAATATCGAAATAAGATCGGCATCGGAAGGCAACTGCACGGAATGAAACGCGCCCTTTCGAAGATCGTATCTTTACTCTCGAATTGTCCGCTGATGTTTCTTAGCGTCGGGATATCGCATTTCGTATCTCGAAGTACACTGTACAAAGTATTTTCTAAAATATCGTACAGTAGAATAGAAAAATCTCCGTGGAATCTCTCATAAAATTAATTGAGACTTCCACGTAAGTCAGAAGACAAACGCGCGAAAATACTACGGAAAACGCCGATGATCCGAATTAGTCCGATAAATGGGGATGGTTTGGTTTGTGATGTGGGCCTAACCCGACAGAGACGGGGCTCAAGAGACACGGAAGAACGGAAAAGAGACAGGACGATCGAAAAATAGGCGAGAGACTCGGTGTGCATTGACGCGGGAACCACCGTGACAAAAGGGCTGAGGCATCCCCGCTCATTGTCGGCCGTGCCGCGTGAAATTCTACGAATGTGTGCGCGCGTGCAACGAGCGTCGGTGTGCGCCCGTGTTGGAAAGTACACTATATATAACTACATTAGGGGTCGCAACCTTCCCTGCAGCACGCGCCAGCTGGCTCATTGTTAAATTACTGCACCGCCGATATCTGCTCGTCAATGGCGTCGGACTAACCGATCGCGAATATATATCGCGGTTGTTTCTATGTGAGCTTCGGCAATGTTTTTTCTTTTTACGTAATCCCGAATTTTTGCCCTTACGTTGGCTGGTAAAGTACAAGGCAAGAATGTGAGACAGAATAGGAATTTGGAATAGAATTTTTGACGTATAAACAATTCTTTTAGAATAACATATAATTATATATATATTATATAGATAATATGCGCTAATACTATTAAGATATTAAGATATTAAAATACATGAATCTTAATTTATAGATGTCGAATTTTTTACAATTTTAATTTATATGACCTTTCAATATTTTACAAATGGATAGTATCATTTGCGTATCAATTGTTGTGTATCATAATTTCATAATTATTTATTAGTTGATTTCTTCTTTTAATTGTAACATAAGGGAGGGAGAAAAAGATCAGATATAGAAAAACTTACATTTAAAATATATCTGGATTCTGAATTATTGTTATGCAACAATAAATTATTATAAATATTAAAATCTTGCGAAAATATCTACGCCAATGAGAGGATCATCCTCTAATGTATTTACACGGGGAGACAGCAGCGGGACAGGGGTGTCGACTGGGTGAGATTTGTCACCCTGTACACGGGACGATACGTGTCATACACGTACTACGTTTGTATCACCATTGTCATCCGAGCTCGAAGATTAAGCTAATTTCACACATGTCCGCCCGCTCTACGCCATTCACGTACACGTTTGACAGTGTCGCGTGACATAATATGAAACTATTACGCCGCGATGAAAGATTGATTCGGAGGATGACATTCGAATAACGGTCATTGTCATTCTTTTCCTAAATCAATGCAGTGTCAAATTTACATTCGCATTATTGCAGTAAAAGAATTGGTTTTATTATTAATTTATAACGCGAATTTATAAGTGAGGAAAATAAAGAATGTGCAACTCATGTTATTATCGCACGTACATGCATATATGATAAACAACGCGTTAGTTTTATAGGTTCCGGAAACTGCTAACGATGCTTGAATAAAATCAAAGAAGAGCAGTCGGACAGTTGTATCCAGAAGATGTTAACATCTGTTCGAATGTGTAGCGGTCGATTAGTCGGGACCCGACGAAGCAATCCCTCAAAACACGGTCGTTCGGTCACAGGACATCCCGCCCACATCCTCGGAGGTTTACGATTACGTAAGAATCTGCATGTGTCCTGGGAGGATCAGTACATATGTCCTCGTTTCTAGGAGTTTCCCGACATGCGCAGTTAATTTTAACAGACACGTCGGTATAGATAATAGAAATGTAATAAAAAAATATAATTTAAATTTAATTCACGCGATTTACTCAAATAACTTTTTATCAAATAAGTGTTTTCTTTTTATTAACTTTAAAGAAGATAATTCTTGATTATATATATCGTGACGAAATCTTAAAGAGTGCATTATATTTAAAAGCAAAGTATTATAGATGCCAAAACGGCGATGTTTAATCAACGTGTGATGAACGAAAATTATTGTAAATCTAGCGTGTAATAATTAGGAGTTCCTGAAACGCTTTATGAATATTTATGATTGTATTCAGAAACAAAATCAGTATTATACTATTATATACTTAGAGTACCTATGCATATAATTAAAAGAATAATTAACGCAAAGAGTCACTATATAGAACTGAATTAAATTTAGTGTTGGAAAGTTTTATGAAAAATATATATGTAAAATAAAGATGGATTTCAGTGATCCTATAATTAGTGCTTTTTGGCAATACAGAAAATTTTGTTGAATTTCCTTAAGATTTCGTAACTTCGCGCGACGTTTCATTAAAGCTAAATTTTTCTACTTGGCGAAGTCCTCTTAATTCTTTTGCTAGTGCAAAGATTCCCGAAAGCGAAACAGAAATTCCGAAGAATATTTCGTTGAAACAAGATCACACGAAGTATAAGATATACGCGCAGGCGTGTAATTCGGCGCTGGTCTCTCAGCGCACGGTGCTCTCTTCATCTCCGCGTGACCTGTGACCTTAGTGAATCTCCTCGGGAGTTTCATCCCGAGCTCGTACGAGACTTCACCGTGGAGAAGAAGAGAAATGTCGATAATGGTAGAAATATTCCCGAGGCCATCACCGCGGCGGTCGTTTCCTGGCCAGTGTCATTTGACACAGTCCTAAACCCGATTCGCGCCACCAGCCGATCCTTGCTCTTCTTCTTCTTCTGCTTTCTCCTCCCTTCCCCTCTCTACATTTCTGTTCTTCTCTCTCGCTCTCTCGAACCGCGGAGTTTTTGTCTCAGGCCGCTCGTTCCCAAGCGGAGAACAAACGGCATGAAAGCAACGTGCAGGCGCACAGATGCACACTAGGAACGGACACGCGCGTGCACGTGTGGAGAAACGCATAAATATTCGGGGCTGCGCGTAGGCGAGTATCGTGAGTGCACGCGTTTTAGCGCGTGCGAAAGATACGTGACAGGGGCATTTTATTGCCTTAGAACGTGGAATTTATAAAAACTCAAACTTGGAAAGAATTTGATGAATAAGTCTCTTTCAAAATTAAAATAAATTTTGAAACTAGGGTACTCTATTCTAAATCAATAGACCTAGATAATCTATCAATTATATGATATATTAATTTTATAGAGAATTTGCCCGAATTTATAGAGAAATGCAATACGCGATCTAAATAAATTGGAAGATGCCAGTGACGTGTGAAAGCTATCGCGAATAAGCAAAGCGCATCCGCGCAGCCTCTCACACATACGCGCGTATGTCCGTGAAACTGCGAGAGACCGGCGATTACAATTCCCATAGTGGGATTCAATTCAGCGGAATGAACCACGCGAATCTCCGTAAAGATAAGGAGGCCGCTATTGAGAAGAGAATAGGACAGAAATGGAAAGAGAAGAGTGCTTAGAAAAGACATTCGAGACCGCGTCCGGCGGAATCCGGCGGAAGATAATGAACCACCTCCTTTTGTATTAGTTACTCGATAACGCGACGGGATACTCTTTTTTCCCCAGAAATAAACGATGAACGTCTTTTTCTCTTTAAGGATGACCAAGCTTCCGAGCGTGTGAACAGAACTTGTGAAAGGAATTAGAATCAAATAATATTTCAATCAAAATTATTAAGATTGGCAGAAAAGTTTGTCTTCAAATTCAGTTAAAAATAAAATACCGATAGTATTCTCACGAAAAACATGCACACATATCATACGTTATATTTTTTATCAAAGCAGCAATCACTACACAAGTAACGTTCAAAATGCATGAACTTTATGATCGTGAAAGGTTAATATTCCCTCTTTACAATTCGCGATCGTGATCGATCAAGCCCTGCAGACATGATCCGCATGGGGCGGCTGTGTTCGTGTAAGAATTCACGAAGAGCCATTTGTTTTATGACTCGAGACAATTGAACGGCGTTTAGTGGTCGACCGAGCGATAAACTGGATATCTTTACGGCCGCTATGCGAATTCTAATCATCCCCTGTTCGTCGACTTGCATCTGTACATACATGCTTGTGATTATGATTACATATACATATAGCGATAGTTTTTTTCCCCTGCAATGCACACCTGCGACGCAACCGTAAACTAGAAACGCAATCGGAAATAGTGATTATCTTTAATGATAGTACATTACCTACATCTGCAGACAGCATATAAATCTTTTCTTACCGTTAGTTTTCTTTTAAATGGATGTTTTGCGATTTATGACTTCGATGCAGATGACAAATTCATTTTCAATTATATACTTCAACTGCTATACTGCTACATACTTGACTTGTTGTCTGATACTCATTCTCGACGCGAGATGAAGCCACATCGTGACCACACCCTGATCGATGACGTGAAAAAAAGTTTAAAGCAAGTTTGAACAAGAGGATCAGTGAAATATATAGAGATATGCATGCGTGCGTATCTGAGACTGTGGAGAAACGTCCGAGCCCGCTTCGAACTTGTTCCGATTTGCCACGCGTATTGATTTTCGTTCAGTTGTCATGTAAAGACATGACAGGTAGGAATAATAGTTGAGAGAGTACGTAAACGTTTCGCAGAAACAGGAGTCATCCAATGTGACTGGTGCATTATTGTAATATACGTGAAAGGCGGAAGGGTAATTTCACACGTCTACTACTGTCATCGGAGCGGAACGTGATACCAGACCAAGCAGTCGTTCAAAGCAATGTAAATCCTCGCGATAGAGGCGAATTATATAAAGCGTATAGACAAATACGCGAAATAGAACTACAATTTCCTCTCCTTCGTCTTTCAAAAGAAAACATTTTCTTCTCGTACAAGTTTCCATTTACGTAATCAATATTTTATGAGAGCACGTGCGTATACGATTATATAATTATGTTATAATGTTACGCAACCGCGCGATTGTGTTGCAAGGCGTGCGAATAAAATTGCTGAATCGTCAACGTTTTCAATGCAGATATACGTGGAAATCGAGAAACGGCAAATTGAATTCCACGGTGCTGGCATACCTATCCCTAACGCTTTAGAAGAGCATTACCCTCTCGCGCGCGGAGCTCCACAAGGATAAAATAGACGCAACAGTGGTGTACGTGCCTCAAAACGGCAACACATTTCTCGTGGCCACGTGTTTGTCCGTTTCTTTGTCATTCTAAACCGTTTTAAATATTATGTGATGCGTGGAGAGTCCCGAACCATCGGGATATCGGAGACAAAATATTCGAACGTCAAGGGATCCTAAGTTTTCGCTGTTATTAGTAATAAATTGAAAAAAAAAGTTTCGCACAACACACAAAAAGGTATTTTCGCTACAGACATGTGCACTAATATCTAACAATTCATTTCCGTATTATCAGAAAATTATTACTATCTTTACAATTATCTGTTAAACTTAATTTACAGAACCGACAATGTAAAAATATAGAATTGTATTGAATTTGAAAAGGATTTAGCATAATGTTTATAATATTGGTTCGTAAAGAGAAAATTATTATTAGAAGTCATAGAGAAAGAGGTCTTTGACCTTACTCGTTCTCAGCATCCACTTCTTATAATTCCCGTAAGATCTTGTAAATTAATAAAGTTAGTACTCGAGATAGTACAAGTACACTGAATATTAAATCATAAGTGCTCTTAGGATCCGACATATCCCTCATAGGCTACTGAAGTGTCATGATGAGAAAAAAGTTCTCGAGCTATTAACAGCACGTATTAGAAAATATTATTTTTTTAATATATTGTCAACGTGCAATTATACATATTATTATTGTATCAAATGATCGTCAATGTGTAAAGATAACAAAAAACTATCAAATTATTTTTGTACTTTCCATATATAAACCACTTTCTTATACTTTTACTGGATTTTTGCATAATATTAGTTGCGAGAGAGTTAAACGCTTTTCGTGTCTCTGTTTACGTTTCCAAAATTGTGAAGGCGATACCTCGGACGTCACGATACCTAAACAACTGTTACATACCGCTGCTGAACTGATCGTAAAATCACGCTATCGATAAATCTTTCAAACCTGTCTAAACACGATCTACATACGATCCTGCACCAATGACTTCTTTCTAAACTAAAGCGATTAAAACCCGAGACTTTATCTCGACAACAGCAACACGAACATCATTTCCCTAGACACATCATTAATTCATAATAGACGCTGATAAAAAATGCATTATCAGTGGAAATGTTTAAATTTAAAGATTGGAACGTTTGGCAGCGTAGTATTCTTATAAACTGACAATGAATCAATCACCTAAAATATTTGTACTTCATATACAATCTATCGAATGAGTAAATGCAATTATTACGATAATTTTTTCACAATTTTATTAACAAAAATGTTACGATAAGAAATAGTGACATGCTGATACGTAATATAGGGTATTTAAATGACTGCAGCCTTGTTCAAGCCGATGTTAATTCAGTCGTGTTACATGATTTAGCAAAAGAGTAACAATCGCGGTTAAAAGAAAGGCTCTGCGGTTAGCTGCTTTCCAATAAGCGGCATCATGCGCCGCCGGTGCGCCGCGATTCTCTCAAGGCAGCGCGTAAATCACAAGCCTCGCACCATGCAATGCAGGTGCAGCGTCGTGGTGCAGCCGACAACGCGGCAGTGCGCTAATGCGATAGACGTGCTGGAAGAGGGAGGAGGCTGGCGTTGTATGCGGGTGGATTGCATGAAGCGCGCGCGAGAACTTTTCCTCCTTCTTCGACGTTGTCGCAACGTCGTCGTCGACGAGAAGTGGCAGCGCAGGGGTGACGGGCGAGTTCGCCGAAGCCGCGGGGCGAGAGAGAGAGACAGAGAGAGAGAGAGAGAGAGAAAAAAAGAAGAAAATCTGTAGAGCTAATTCGCGTGCGAGATAACACGCCGGCCGAGTGAGGTAGTGTGCGCGCTATCGTCGAAATGGTCTCCGTCGAGTCACGGAGGGAGTTGGTCAGGGCAGGGAAAGGCCACTGTCGACTTATGCCAGAGGGTGGTAAGATGATCTTATCGTGCCCTCTCTCTTTCCTTTCCACCTTCTTCTGTGAGTCTACCTTCGTTTCTTTCACCGCGTCCTCCCTGCCTCCCCCCCTTCTCTCGCTCTCTCCTCTCTCGCGCTCGCCCTCTCTTTTTCCCGCCCTTGCGGTAACTACCTTTACGCCCTCTCACCCCTGATGACAATATCGCGTGGCCACTGAGATAACCGCTCATGTCATTCCTACATCGACTACCTACTTCTTGGTCCCGACCACCACGGCGGCCGCCACCACGGCGAGCGAGTCCGCCACGGCACGAGCGGCACCCCCGTCCCCCTCTCCCCGTAGGGACACTTTTATGTTGCACGAGAGCCGAGTACACGCTCGCGGGCCGATTGTCATCGGGAAAATCTTACGCGCGTCTTGGGTAACACCGTCAATCGATATAGAAGCACGAAAACTGGGCTTATTAAATTACGCGACACAACGGCTGGCCGATTTTATAGTCGCCAGATATGTTCTCCCTTCCTGCTCAAAATTGCGCAAGCATGAATTTGCTTAAAAATATTACAACAGAGTAGATCGATTGCCGTTGACTTGCCGGACACGTAGCGTGCATTGTTGAAATATAACGCGAAGAGGTTGACGTTGAACTCGCGTTCACGTGTGCGCGCATTCGTCTGCCGTTTTTCAATGAATCGATTGAGGCGTCACGTCGCGTCGCGTCGCTTCGGCTGGATCGCGATCTCCGGAATTCTGGCCCAGTTGTTCAGCGAGATCACCACCGACCGGCCGTAGGCGACGTTGATGGGTGTAAGCAGTGGTGGTCGTGGCGGAATGACGTCGCGGGAAATGAGACTCGTAAAGCAACGCCAGACACGCGAGCCACTCCAAAGGGTGCTCAAGTCTCCCTTCTAACTCGAAGACACTCGTACATTTACAACGCTTTTCTGTACGTTCGCCTTTCTACTCCCGTTTCATCGAATGCTTTAATCGTCTGGTCGGATGTCAATCCGCCGATAAACGCGTATGAATTCGTGAGTACGTAAACGTTCATGTACGAATAAATAAGCATTATATATCATAATTTAATATAATGATTATTATGAATATTTCAATAAGACAGAGCTACTAAGAATACATCTCAATTAATTCTCTACTACTTGATATGTAAAAAGGATAACATTTATAAGATCTAGGTTTCAATCTAAAAAATATTTAATAAATTTTTCTCTCATCTCTCATATTGTCTTTCAATCTTGAGATTTTTCTACAAATATATATAATTCTTAATTTATTTGGGATATACTGATGAAGATATACAAAGATAAAAGTTATGATTTGATTGTCTTATTTAATATTCCTAAAGACAGCCAAGATGGGAGAGATATCGTTCGGGCGCAAGATAAAACGACGAGGATCGTCTTTAACGATCGGCGGCTCATGCGCGGACACGCGTGCTCATCCGCCACGGTTCTGTTCGGCTCTTTCTTCTTTCCGTTGTCCTTCGCCCAAGACTTGTTTCTTCGCGGCACTCTTCATGGTCCTTGCCGCGCGCGAGAGGCGTACCGGGAACCGGGTGAGATAAAGGGGGATTCCGAGATTTAATAACCTCGTCAACAATAATGCACGCTGACACGACGCATTATGCGCATCCATTACCGCGACATGGCCAAAGCGTGCCATCAGCTTCGTCGATGCTAATTCTACAGTCATTATCGACGCCATTATCGCCGCAGAAGCTGGCGCAGCCAACATTTCTGCACAGTCCTGATCCGAGTGGTACCACTTTATGAGTTACAACGCGACGGATTAATGCTGGTTTTTGTGTGTATGTGATGGGTCCGCTAAAAAGCCTTCTATCTTATTCCATACTTTTCTGTTTTTTTTTCTCTTTTATACTTTTTCTTTTCTTTATCTGTTAAATTGTGTAAAGAAAAATTATAGACTCTATCTTATCTTCTTTTAAATAAAATCTCTCATTAATTATTAATTTTTCTACTTCTAATCATATCACTTCTATTTGTAAACATCATTTTATTTTAAAATATTATAAAATATCTTCAATGTACTTAGCTGTAAAATATACATAGATGTAAAATATTACAACTGTACATAAGGATAAACTACTTTGCGGTTACTTATGAGATCACCAGTGAGATAGAGGCGCCTACTTTGCCACTCGAGCAATTTCACGACTCAGTAGCACGAAGTGCAGCATGTATTCAGGGGCTGCGAAAAAACTATTATTTTGAATTGGTTCTAAACAATGCGTTTATTCACTAAATACATAGAAAATTTAAAAATCTTTTTATATAAACTTAACGTACTGTAATTCGATGTGACAACGTAAAGGTGATTTTAAATGGCAAACGTTTCGGCAAATATTCGTTGAGCCGATACAAATAATTTTATTATAATATAATGTATATGGATATTTACAAAATTATGGATATTCCATAATTGTGTTTAATAATTTAAAAAAATATGATTTATTCTTAAACGCTACGCGTTTAAATCTGCCAATTATTTAACAAAAAACGATGATTAGCTTTATGCAATTTTCATGAAAAAATCATGACTCAATTTACATCTTTCGCGCATACATATCATGTTTCCTTCACTATTCTTTAAATAATCGCATCTACAATAGGGTGTGAGGCAATTGCGAGCACTGATTAACAGAATTCGCGAGGCGAACTACGACGCGCGTATATTTATCAAACAATCGGCTGTTACAGAAGGAAAAGATGCAGGACGAATGTCTAATTAGATGATTAATTGTTTAATTGCAAACTTGCGAGCAACAATGGCGTCTTATCACCAGTGCGTGCCCCCTATAGCAACGCTCGTTACGTTGTCAGATTAATACTGCTCGGTATCGCAATTCAAATCTAAGCAAATGTGACCGTTTAAAGTACAAAGGAATACAGATCAAAGTATTACACATTTATGCAATCGTGAAAAAATAAACCGTAAAAAAAATAAATATTGTATTGCTATGTGATATTATTACAATATCACGCCGTTATTATTTTTATGCATATAATAGATATGTATAATTTTATATGTTAATATATATACTTTGTTAAATACAGCAAATAATAAATTTTAAGAGAAATATGATCAGCATTTAATTAAATATTTTTGTATGAGATTTTGTATGAATAACTCAATTTTTTAAATAAATGACATTGTTTTTATTCAAAATCTTCTGCTTAAATATGCCTTGTATTTATTATACATACGTAAATCTATAAAATTCATATTGCTATATTAGACAGCGATCGTAAATACAACAGCACACCACTTTGAAAATACTACCACGTCGCACGATCGATTATCGACGTTAGTGTTGAAAACGTTTGCACTACGTATACTGACGTATATGTAAAGATCTGGCCGCCTCAGTCCATGCGTATTTGTCCGTCATGCCTGATTGACTGCATTTGTTTCCAGCCGGACTGATTGCATTCCCTGCCGGAAATGGTAAACAAATGACAGACGTAGGTAAAACGAACGTTAATTGGTGACGGCGTACGGCGTATGCGCGGAAGGAAAAGAACCGACGTAAACCTGCGAAAATATTGACGAGCAACTTGAGGAACAAGGAGATTTAAAGAAAAGTGTAAAAAAGAGGAAATTCGCGAGGCAGAAATGATCGTTCCAAGTTTCTGTTATCGGATTCAGCATAACCACGCTTGCTTTTTCGAGGAAATTTGTGTTGGTATTCCAGCTTACGTCGCTGGAATTGATCACGTCCGGCTCGCCAATGAATGTTTAAGCTACTCTTTCAGAAGTGACGTCACGTTGAATTAGAGTTTGATATCGATACCATTGCGCGATTTGACGAACACTTAACAGACGGCATCTCAGTTTTATCTGCATCGATATTTAATTCCTATTCGAGATACCCAGACCTCCGTTCAGTCGTATATCATTATTGACATTAATACGAAAGAAAAGAAAATAATCGAACCGTTTAATTATAATATTATTGTTTGTTTGTTTGGTCGTTATTGATTTATTAATTTTAAAAGGTATTTTAATATTGATGTTTTAGTTAAATATTTATATAGTAAAATTGAAGTCTTAAAGCAGTTTATCAGTTTTTTATCAGAAAATTTTTTATTTGTAACTGAAAAATTAAAGAAATAAATGTTCTACTTTTTTTCAGGGGAAAATATCAATAAATTTATAAAGAAATTGGTTTTCTATGTAATTTAAACATAGGTTTAAATATAATTGTTCTTCTTCGAAGACATGTTATTCGCAATATACTTATTTCATTACTGCTACATTCAATGTTGTTATTTCATTATACAAATATCTATCAATTTGTACGAGAACATTTTGCTTAAAGAATTTTTGGTGAAATGAAAAGTTATCGGCTTGGCAAAGTAACAGAGTCTTTTTCGAGAGCAGAGAATGCATCATCATTTCATTATACTCAGCTTTACGAGGCGATCGACTCTCGATCGGTCATTCCCGTTAGTAGTTCGCTTAAGTATTATTAACATCAGGTCGTGTCGTAAAACGTGAGTGCACGAGCTGCCTGACGTGCCTGTCACACACGACACAACGTGAACCGCGATAAAGTATTTAGCCGAAGCCTGGCGTACACGCAGTTGCCAATTAAAAGCCGTGCCAACGAAATGAAACGGGAGACAATCTGTGATCTGGCATAAGTGATATATCGCGCCGTAATTCTTAATCGTGTTGCGTGCGGTGGTCCCCGAAGATTTTCAACTTCGAACTTGCATGATGATAAACGCCGTTATCCCAAAAGCGCAGGAACGACGTCTTTCAGATTTCGAAGATAAAAAATAGGCTCTTTGGGCGCCTTTAATAGAAATAAAACTAAGCGAGAGGATGTTACAGAGCATTCTGGTTCTATTAATATAATAACATAGATAGGAAGAGGCTGTAAGGGTCACACGCGGATCCAGATGCGTCTAAATATTATATTGATTTATTTCAACAAATTCCAAATTCCAAACGTTTCGGCTCCTGTCCGAGCCATCTTCAGTGGTATAATGTTAACAACACTAATAAAATGTTCTCCTTAACAACATAGTGAGTTTACTGTTTCCAAGTTTTACAGAAACTTAGTGTGACTACAAGGTCCAAATCTGTAACGTAATTAAGGAGTTACATCCTTGTCTTAATTAGATTAATTCTATAACTTACCAAGTAGTCTGGAGAACGAATACATCGTAAAGTCAAATAAAATGGTATGAACAATGGCAAAGGAGTGATCTGTACAAAGAGATCTGTGCGAGATTCTGTCGACACGACGCACAACACAAAAATGATTCGGTAAAACAGGCAGGGGTGAGTCTTATATCAAACGTTGGCAAAAATATCCGCGTGTGACCCTTACAGTGTGACTCTTCCTATCTATATTTGAATTTCGAGGGTCTTTATATTATTACTTTTTATTTAATATAATAACGTTTTTGAATAAATTTATTTTGCAAAATTGAGCAATTTGGAGACTCGATGCTTGAGTTTCATCAGGTTTTCAGACCCGCCTCTGTCGAGCCGCTTCACTGATACGATTCATTTCCCTTTCCTCTCCCCGTATAGTCGCTTTGTCTTCGATATGTTCGTCGCATACGTCGATATAATACGCCGTAAAAGTTCGTCCGTTGTAATGGAAAAGGAGAAGATATCGTGCGCCCGTGACCAATTGATCGGCCGATCAATTGTTCCATCGCCCATTCGTTTGATGCGCGAGGCGCTCTCGAGAAATAACTCGGTTGCATGACCGTTAATCACTATTGCGTACATTTCTATAAAAATGCGGATATGCAACGGCATGCAAACGGAATAATTGAGATGTGTCCTATTAGTATTGTAATTCTATCGTATTATGCAGAAGTCATTTAATCTTATTATTAAATAAAATTGTTAACGTTAGGAAAGCCTAGTTTACGTCTGTAATAAATTTCAAAAAGTTGAAAAAGTTGCGAAATTTCACTTGTGTGACAAGTCGGCTGATAGCGGTTTGTAATATTATTCTAAGAACTCAAATTATCAATTAGTTGAGGCGAAAGTTCTTTCCTGAATGATTAATCACCGATTCATTGATGACTACACTCTGTGATTGATTAATATGCTTAACTAAATCCATTCTCCTTTATCAAATCATAGACGTAATTAAGGTAAAGAAATTTCAATTCAACAATATCAAATATTTCATGTTTTAGGAACGCAAGGAACCGTATCGAGAAAGAAGGCATTCTTAATTGAATCTGTCTGAGGCAAGAGCAGCGAGGACAGTAAGAAGAAGAAGAAGAAGAAGAGGTGGGATCTACGGTAGCTGGAGTCTCCCGCAGAACGAGAATGGACTGACCTACCTTAGGGGATCATCCGATCTATTCATACTTCTCATTCAGTCGTGCTCTCTCTCAGGATGCGAGACAAAAGCGGCGATGAAACAGAACTCCCACCCCCTACTCCTCCCACGTATATTCCGTGCGTTGTGTTTCTTTGGTTTTGTCTCCTCTCGGATACGACTTCCGGTGCCGCGGTTAGATGCGACTCTCAATGGGATGATGCGTCTTTCAAACCTGCGGTATAGGTAGGTGAATTCCGCGATTATTCCTGCGGTCTGGAGAGAGGGTCCTCTTCTTCCCGCTTCCTATCAGTTTCACGGATTTCCCGTTTGTCTCGCGAGCACAATGCATCGGCCATCAGAAAGAGAGAGAAGAAGAGGGAGAGAGGGAAAGAGAGAGAGAGAGAGAGAGAGAGAGAGAGAGAGAAAGAGAGAGACATATATCATACATAGATCGCATTGATCTTGAACGAGAGGAACCTGAAATACATCGGATATACTCTTTTTCAATCATTACTGCTAGATAAAAAATAACAAAATAAAAATCTTTTTTTTTTACAAAATGCACATTTTGCTTCTATTTACGAAAATATGTAACCTTTTTTAAATTTAATATTCGTGGATATATTATAAAATGTAAAAAAATATAATATTGAGACCGATTATTATATAAACTAAAATATAAAACGTGTTAACGCAACTCAATGTACTCAGTTTTTATTTATGTTTGTGTAAAATAAAATGTCAATTTTACATGTCATTAGAAATTAATTTGTTAATTTTCAATATTGTATATTAAGAATAATCATCTTTATATGTATATCTCGCTCCTTTTCTCTCACAAACGTCTTTTTTTATAAGATTGCTCTCGATGCAACGAAAGATTCGATGGTTGGGCTATTGTTTCGCCGACTTGTGAGTCAAGCGTTAACGGATTTTAGGTCTTATAGATTATAAGATCCGTTAAGAGCACGTACCTTTACATCAGTGAATCGTCGAGCCGTGGGAAGGGAGTTTATTATAACGCGAACGCTATATAGACTACCTCGCGTGTTATGTACAGCTAACTGCCGAAAACGAGAGTGTACAAACTTACGGTGTTTATTGGTAAAATATTATAAACATTTAATTGTAAATCTATGTTAAATAAAAATAAAGACTTTTTTAGAATTTATTCTAAATCAGTATTGGGATGAGAGAGCACATTTCACAAAATTTATAACAATAAAAGACATGAAGCTTAATAATTTAAAAAATACTGTATTTTATGTTTTTGCGTAATAAATAACTGTAATGTTTGATTTGATGAAAAAGTGTGTGTGTATGTGTGTACGCGTGTTTCTACTTTCCATTTCTTAAACCTAGTCACCCTAAGAGAGCCAGAAGCGAGGTTAATAATAAATTCCGCGCAGCAACATGCCAGAAATAAATGCAAGTCAACGGTTCATGCCTAGAGGCAGGCTTGATGTTTCCGTCTTTATGCGCTGCACTGTCATTGTCCTTCCGTCGCGTTGAGAGAAAATACCAGTGGATCTCGTTACAAACATTCGTTGAAAATTTATTCTGCGCCATTCACGATGTAACAATAAATTAATGTTAGCACGTTGGCGCGGGCGAATCTTTTATAGATCGAACGATGTTGCATTGTTAACCAACGCACAAAGAGAGATCGATTCGCATTTTTGTCGAACACAAGCTCGTTGATCCAATATTTACTTTCTCCCAAAATTTCATTTTTTTCGATGAAGTAATAGCGGGATTTATTTCAAATCTCAAAAATGATACAACGTTATCAAATCAAACGTTAGAAAGAAGGATAATGGATGACATCAAAAAGTATTAAAAAATCTATCGTACTTTGTTTTTTTGCGAAAAGTGATTGTTACAAGTCGGGATTTATTTTGCTCACTGAAAATCGCGTCGCACGAGACGAGAAATGGAGGAATTGCAAACATTGTGTCGACCAGCGATGGGCGGGACTTCCGTTGGCGAGGAGGTGGGATGGGGCGAGAGGACGAGCAGAGACAAGACAGGAAAAGAAGGAATGATACCGACGTTTTGCGCTGGTGCGCCAGCGCGAGGACCGCCTACTCTTCTTCCACACGCTGTCGTCGTCGTGTCACCACCCGGGGGGCATCAGGGACAATGATACGCTCGTCATTCGCAACACCGTTATCGGAAATTTGCATCGCGGTCGATCTCGCGAGCGACCAATCGGCTGGTCGCGTCCCCGATCTCTCGAATGGCCATTATTACACGGGGAATAAAACGATGTGAGCGACAACGAGCTGTTATCGAAATTTTATTTTCCCGCGTCGTATTTTCTGTCCAAACTGCCGTCCGGCAGTTCAACGCGTAAGATATCACGCACTTGCCGGTCGAGGATCGGATCATGTCAATTCGCTATGCAGATTTACGCCTGATTTGAGCATTTATTGATAAAATCAATAATTTACAAAATTCACGAATCCCAGTGCGACTGAAAGTAGAAGCGTGTACCAATCGTATAAAAGTTATTACCGTGCTTTCTTTGATATACGTGTTTAAAACGTTTAGGAGAAAGCTAATTGCAATTGTCGACGTTAAAAGAATTAAAAGCATTGTATACGCAGCGTTTGTCACGCGACTGGTATGTCAAAAATAAAATCTGTCCAACGATCGCAGGTAATATCGCGAAGTCTCGACTTGGCTAAGACACAAGCTCGTTTTGCAACGGCGGCGGAGTCTCGAAAATGAGTTTTATATAGTACTCATGCCATGGTATGTTTTTATTGCCTCGTTAAATAAGTTCCGCGGAAAGACTCGTAATGTCTTCCGTTCTAGTAGAGCAGTTTCCAGGAGCGCGATGGAATCGAGTTTCATTTCTGATTCCCGTTATCGATCATGAAGATTCGCAGGCAATTGCATCGGATTACTAATAAAAATTGATAAATATTTTAATTAAACTTATTTTTGTGTAACAACCTTTTAAGTAAACAAACTTTAATCTCGGTTTATTTCGTTAAGACAGATGTATATACATCATTTATGAATATGTAAATTAATTTTAAGACCTTCGGTAATTCTGCCAACGTAAATATATCTATAAAACAATATAAAGCAACTATAAAATATTAATGAAATGTAACGAAAAAATATATAATAACGATCCTTTGCATTTCATTATAATATGATAATGGAAAAGAAATAATTAATCAAATGGAAATATGTCTGTAAAAAATAAATGTATATTTTGGGTTAGATAATTGTGAATATATTGTAAGAAAGCAGCTTCCAAACATAAAAAGAGCAAAGAGTTTATTAAAATTACAATATTAGAATATGCACGTTTAAAAAAATAAAAAGAATGTTATTTTTTAAAAATTCCATAATCATTGTTTACCTGTAACGAGAAAATGTGTCATATACCGTTTGCGGCGCATAAAGTTCATATGAGAAATTAAAAAACCGCGACATATTTTTCTTGAAAGCGTTCTAATTTCCTCTTATTCGTCAAGCAATTTAAACAGTAATTATAATCTCCTCCATGTATTTTCCCATCAGCATTTCCTGCATGTAATTAAAATTATAAAGCACTGTATAAAACAGTGCTCATATATCGATGGATTATTTTTTTAATGTATAGAGAGTAATCGAAGAAAACTATTATAGAACTACATTATTTTGTATGTTTCGGCCTGTATTACGAGCGGTATTCAGGTGTTAGTATCACCGACGATGACTTTCAAAATTTGTTTGTATATGATTTTCTTATGCGAGCTCCAATAGACATTAATTTATTTATTTGAATGTAACAATAGTTGCCCTGAGGAGGACCAAGTAGGTCGAAACGTTGGCTACGAATTAAAGTGGATTACAAGTTTATGTAAATTCTTTATTAACACCTGAATACCGCTCGTAATACAGGCCGAAACATACGATTAGCTTTGCTTCAGACGAGCGAATATACTTTTATTCACATTATTTTGTTCTCCATTTACATGATCTGATGACCAAACGTTTCTCTCAAAATTACAGATACATTATATATATTTCTTTTATTTATCTCATTAAAATATCAATAATTTACCGTAATAGAAATTATTTTATAGAGTAGGAAAATAGAAACAAAAAAATGTGTGAATAATTGTAACGTTTTGAGAATATCAGATTTTAAACTTCAAAATTTTACATAAAAAAATATTATAAAAATAGAAGATATATTTAATATATAGCTTCTTAAAAAGTAAAAAATTACATAATTAATATTTTACATCTTCCTCACATATATTTTTCGAGGCAAATACAAAATATCTGTCATAATACCTATCGCTAATGATGATGATAAATGAAAATCACTACTCACCCTGTGCCAGTCTTCTCGCCACCGGTTTGGATCTCATCGCTGCACGACGGGTGGCGAATTCGAAAACAAAACACTAACTGTAAGAACGTCGCTGACGGTCCTCCGAGCCATGCGAGTTTATGCACCGATTTATTATCCTGTCGATCAGTTCACGCTGTCCACCCCCTCCCTTCCTGAATTGTCAATCGGGTGTCGCGACACGCGAGTGGCAGCTTCTTCACTCTCGTCAGTCTCGACCGATCGCGGCGAGAGCGATCGAGAAATATTCGCTCAGACACGTACCGGGCGCATACCGGACGATGGTAGCGTCAGAGAGGGTAGTCCGCGCTGCGGTCGGCTTCCGGTACGGACCGCGACCGATCGCGTCCTCTTCGCTTCCTCCGCTTATCCGACGGCGGCGAGAGAGAGGTCGGTCGGGTCGGTCCGTCCGTCCGTCCGTCCAGCTGGGATCCTGACGCACGTCGGATCTGTCCTCCGACAGCGCGGAGGAGGCTTCTCCTGTCCTTCGCGTCACCTCCTTCTCCGCCACCTTGTCCTCCACCCTCGCGACGCTCTCTCCCTCTCTCCGCAGCCGAGCTCCCCCGCGAGGCCTCTTCCACCGCCTCCCTCCCTCCCTCCCTCACCTCCCTCTTCGCTGCCTCCGTTTGCCTGTTCTCCTCTCCTTACACCACCTCCGACGTTACACCTCCTGCTCTTCCGCCCTCTTCTGCCTCCTCTTCATGTCGCTACCGGTACCACTACCACTGTCCGCGACACTACCACCGCCGCGGCGGCGTCGACGACGCCTCCTCCTCCGCCTTCTCCTGGCCTTCCCCACCTGCGGAGTCGACCTGGTGGCTTCCCCACCACCTAGGCGACCCGGCTCCGCTGTCCACCAATGATCAGCGGCTGTCTCTCCTCCGCGGTGCGAATCGTGCACACGGCAGCTCTCGCGACCTCTCGCCTCTTTGCTCCTGAGCTTCTGTCCTACCTGCCTCTCTCTCTCTCTCTCTCTCTCTCTCTCTCTCTTGGTCGCTTATGCAGTCTCGTCGGAGGCGGAAGATGCCGGAGGACGTTTAACTACGAGTCTCGTCAATAACGTATCATGCTTTCGATCGATACTTCTCGCGGAAACTTCTCTATACAACTTTTCATTCACGTCTGCCGTACGATAATTGTCATGATTTTAGGGCGCTCGCAAGTTTGAACATCAATGAAACTTGACGTGTTATTTAAAATCGATGTCGATAATAGATGGTACCTTCGTGATTTGAAATGAACGTGCGGAAAATCTAATTAATATAATGACTTAAATTTGAATATTTCGAAGAAAGTGGCAAAAGATTATTTTTATTTTTATCGTTTGCGCCATGCGATGGAAGAATTTGCCATAATCAGGCCCAGTCTGATTTATTGAGTCGAGATATTGTAATAAAGATACCTTCATCACTTCTTTCATATAATGCGGTGTAGATTCAATTTTACGAAAGTCTGTACCGTTTAATAAAAGTATCATATATCGTATCGCTCGATTTCTCGATATGTCCGTGTAGTATCTAATTTCGTTGCATCTCTTCTTACGTCTGCTCGAACGAACGGCAGCATCCGTTAGGAACAGGTGTTCGCAGGCTGCTCTCATTTGCTGACGATGCTGATTACTGATCGCCTTCGTGTCCAGCCGCTATCGCTGCCGATTGCTGACGTGTAGTCTGTACCGCTCCGATACGAAGTATTCACCACGTGCACAGATTATAAACATTCTTGTTCGATAAAGAGCTATCGCGTAGCTTGCGAATATTCATGTTTCGAATTGCCACGTCCGAGAAATTCTATTAACATTTTGGTAACATGGAACAATGCTAATCGTTTTTCCTCGTGGGGCACGGTACAGATGTTTGCATAATTATTTTTACAAATTTTCATTAATAATTTTTGCTAATAACTTGCTGTTTTCTCTATCCACAATATAAATGAAAAACTTTCATGTGCTTCACTTACGTATTGGCATCAACAGCACACATCACAATTCTTTTATAATGTATTGCATCTTTTGAATAAACATTTGAAAAATTCAGCGTAACACGCAATTTACGTGTGAAAATCGTTGAGCAAAGATTGCATACATAATACAGTTTTATATTAGTACAGCAGTAATATCATTTTAAATTAACATTAATTTTACATCGTATTTAAATTAATAACTGTCAATCATCTTTTCGAGCAAACACACGCTTCAGTAATAACATGGCACTCGAAAAGTCAAAACTTTAACGATATAAAGCAGCATCGTTTAACACATCTCCAAAATCGTATTTTAGATAATCAGTCTAAGAACTGAAAGGTTCAGAATCAAATGTGATATACGTTATTCCGCGACTTCTTTTGTAGCCGTTTATACTCCAATATCGAAGTCATTCTCGCAGTTGCTAATTTACACGTGGCTACACCCCAAAGACAACCACGCTGTCGGCGAACACGTGGCAGCGGGCAGTATCGATTGATATTCCAGTCGATGCCCAAAACGTTACATTTATTGTTTACGGCGCGAACGCAACACTGATTTCGTATGACGTACAGAACACCTGGTCAGTTGTCGAGTGATCCTCGTCGATTTATCATTGATATCTCGGATCGTGCGTCGACCACCCTTGCCGGTCAAGCGACTTACTTCTCGACCGCGCGATCCACGAAAACAGATTAAACAGGTAGAAGGAAAATCGGGGAAACTACCCGGGTGGAGTCACGTCGCGACGACGTCGAACCCCGGCGGGCAACTCGCTTCACGCCAGCACTTCGACTTTGCATTTCTGGGTGCGTTTGCTCGACTAAGCGTTCCCTCCTCTCCGTCTTCGTCGCACCTGAACGCGACCTCCGACCCCACGAACGGTCGTTCGGCGCGAAACGCGCCCGCGCA
Organism: Temnothorax longispinosus; assembly: GCF_030848805.1. Taxonomy (NCBI): domain Eukaryota; kingdom Metazoa; phylum Arthropoda; class Insecta; order Hymenoptera; family Formicidae; genus Temnothorax; species Temnothorax longispinosus. The sequence continues at coordinate 4,765,986 of NC_092360.1, forward strand.
CCCTTCCGGGCGCAGCTCCGCCCTGCTCCTTCGTCCTTTTCGACCCAGGATCGGCTGCTTCTCATCCAGCTTTTTTTTTTTTCATTTCCTCTTGCTCTATCCCACCGAGTTAGCGCGTTCGGATTCAAAGAAAACAACTTGTTCCGGATGAGGGTGAAATCATTTAGGGAAGTTACGTGTTTGTTTCTATTGATGCAAAAGTCGCGTAAAAACTTGCTTCATTGCGTAGCACGTTGTTTATATAAATTTTATATCGAATAGGAAACATTTACTTCGCCAGAAACTAATAAACAATTAAGAATTCTAGTTAAGAAATCTATAATCGACTCGACTGACTATCATATTGATAAATTTTATATTTATATAAGGTTGTAGATAACTTCCTTGTGTAAAATTCTTTTATCAATAATACGATAATTGTCTGTAATATATAATATTCTTCATAATGGTAAGTAATATTGTAACCTCACAAATTACATAGACCGGTGCTTTGATAAAATAGGGATACCATTTACCGCGGTGCTACTATTTGTGAATACTTTAACGTATAGCGAAAATGGCGCCGAAACTTACTGAAAGAAACAAGAATAACCGAAATGTGCCGCTGCATCGTTTCCCGTAATAATTACGCGCGTATGAGCGCCGTACGAGCTTCTCGAATCGTAAGGACTCGTTATTTTAACGAGAACTGGCTGCAACTCGCGGCGACTACGCTTATTGTCGACGGCTCACCCGAAGTTCTTGGCTCTCGAATCACGGTGCGCGCGCGCGTGATGCAGAAATATCGCGGCGAACCGCGACGCGGGCCGTCCGCCGCGACGCGTCGCGTCTCGTCGGTGCGAGCGCGCGTTTATTTTCATCCTGGAAAATCGTAAAAGACCGCGCCGCGCGCTGCCGTGTCGCGCGTCGTTGTAGAAACGACGAATACGAGCAACAGCTTCCACACCAGGGGTTACGGTTATCGCCGCGACTCGTTGCTGCCAGATCAAAGGATCCAATCGTGCGGTTCGTTCGCGTCGATTCTATTTCCGCGCGGGATTCTGCCCGGAAAAATTATGAGCGACACTGTAAAACATCGAGATTCAATCGAACGGCCCCAAATGAGATTCTCACGCGAGATCCTCGCGCATGAGAGATCGGCGCGCAAGCGAATTCGGATTTTCTGTCGTTGTAAGTGCGCGCGGTAAAAGTTCGAGGGCCACGATTGAATTTATATCGCAGATGCCTTTGTTACGACAGTGATCGCTTATGCAAGGAGACGTACGTATCGGACTCGAATAGTCAGCCGCTCGTTACGGACAAACGTTCCATCCAGCGCAGAATCGAAAGCGAGACAAATGATATTTATTACGTGCGGTTGGACTCGCTTCTTAGATCCTTGATCGGTGATTCGCGACGGATTAATCGAGGCCACCCGTTCGAACGTCGCTCGAATCGCCGTTTCATTGCGATTCATTTACCGAGTCATAAATCCCGCTTCTCTTAAATTTAAATTTGTATTAAAATATATTTGCAAATTACACGAGAAGCAATTTAATGCTAATTAATGTAAAGGCGTTATGAGTAATTCGCGAGTCTCGGAATCAAGTAAATCGCAGAGAGACTGAATTATCGCGATTTTACTTTTCGATCAAGTTTTCAATCCATAAGCCTTTCCATTGTTTATCAACAATCTCCACGTATTTTCATCTTCGCTTCAGATTGTATATTCTCCCTCAACGCTCAACCGTCGGAAACCATTTCGCATGCTCTCATCCAGCATGCGCTCTTCCTCCTGCAACATCATTTTTCTCTTCACCTCATAAACCGCTTCACCTTCTCTTTCTCTCGCGGTCACCTCTCGCGTCACCTCTTTTCTTCGCGAGGCACTCTTTGTTTCCCGTTGCACGTGCTCCACCCGCGCTCGTGCATGGGTAAAAAACACGACTGAACACAGAGAGAAAGAGAGGAGAGAGAGAGAGGGAGAAAGAGAGAGAGAGATAGGACTACGGAAAAAGAAAGGCGTAAAAAAGAGAGAGGGAGGAACGATAGAGGGTGGACCAGGTGGGAGGAGGATACGTGTGACTTCATAAGGCATCCATATTCAAATGGATATAGTATTACGTGTGCGTGCTGGTTGCGTTATGCATTCGCGCCGACGAGAGGCAGGTGTTGGTCGTTGGTGTTGGTGAGGGTCAGCTCACGCATATGTGCGATCGCGGCCGAGTATGCGTATCTGCGTTGCGGCGAGAACGCGCACGTTCTATACGCGAATTGAATACGCGCTTGTCAGTGGCGTAGGAACGGGAGTAAGTCTTGATCACTGATAGATATCAACGTGCAGGCAACGCACGATAGCATTAAATATCCATATTTATAAATTGCCCATATATGTAACAGATAATATAACCGAGCGAATGACAGGAAGGCTACAAAGACTGCCTATAGATTGATAACTTTGTTAACTAACACAACAGCACGGCGATAATAAATATTTTGCGTGCAGTTTATGCGTAATATTTTTATATGGAAATAAATAAATCGTCCAGCGATTGTGAGAAAAACAAGCGATTTTATTGAACATAGATGCCTTTGATGTCGGATATATAACAGGGGTGATTTTGAGAGGCAGAACGTTTCAGAAACATTTCGGGTTCTGATCTAACGTATTCTCGCGTCGGTGAGGAGAAAGCACGGGTTTCTTGAGATTGAAGATTTCTCGGAACGTGACATGCGGCCCTGCCATACTGTGTACTCAGTATATTCAATTAATCTCCTTCCTGACGAGCCCTCCCAGCTCGGACTTTACGACCTTCATGCCGAAGAAAGGACTCGAAGAGTACACCACGATCTGAGCGCGACTCTATGTCACGTTTAACACAAAAGATAGTCGCACGTGTGTGTTATTTTTAAAAATAAATATATATAATATGGATTATGTGTAATTGTTCCTTACAATTTCCTTAACAACTAAATATCTTGTCTTTTCAATAAATTCCATATAAAATATATTTTAACAAAATTACAATATTATTTTAATAATATCAGAATTTCAACATACTAAATTTTATATTGTTAAGATATTTAACATCTGAAATGTGATAAGCAGTAGAAGAGAATCACGATAATACGTTCATCAATTTAATTTCCTTTAAAAATCGCTAAGACGTGATGTTTCGGTAAATCAATTGAAATACAGTGTCAGAAGTACTTTTTACAAATACATATTTCGTTCACGCGGAAGAAGCGTATGATTCGATTTCAGTCAAGGACCACTGAAATGACGAATGAAAGGGCCAGTTTTCGGAGTGATCCCATACAACCACGCGCGATCTCGATAAATATCGTAAAAGAGGAGGAAGAAAGTCGATTCGACCACTTTCGTACGAAGGAGAGAGATCGGCTGGCGGAGGGATGGAGGGAAAATGCCGTTAACGGATGACGTATATTAGGGATACTCTGGTCGAGTAGGGTACCCAAGGATCCAGGACCCTCCCTGTCCTTTCGCTAGCTATAAAAACCACTCGCCTTCCTTCTCGACCCTTAGCTAAAAGGCCAATCCTCCCTGCCACCCTTATCGATCCGCAAGGAATGTGCGTTCGGTTACTTTTTGACTTGCGGACTCTTTCTCTATTGAATCTCTTATCTTAGCCCACCTCTTGCCACAATTTATCTTCGAGCATACAGACTGCTTCAATATTCGATTTTATTCCCATGTAACATTTTATGAACTAATTATATCTACATGTAGAAATCCTTAAATGCAAGAATTTTCAATTCCACATACAAGCGCACATACGACAAACTTATGAATTATTTATATGCGCTGATATACTTGTGCTATATACAAATGTTAATGTCTTTTCATACACTCTCTTTCTTTTACTATTAATCAATATACCTGACGAAAATTACACGACATTTTATACTATTTTTTTTTTTACATCCTTCCGCCTTTCTTCTACATCTTCGCGGAAACATAAAATTCTCGAGCAATTGGTTCCATTGTTATTTCTTATACTTAAAAGTTGTATTTTTATTTTTAATTGTATAAGTTTATTTGCTGCTGATAAACGCTAACAATAAGTATATCTATTGAAAGCATTCAAATATTTATTGAAACGTTCGAGAAATATTTATCGACAAACGTATCGGCGTAGCTATAGTGGTTACCGAAATTGCATTCCCTTAACAATGCTTAACGTACTGTTAGTATAGTATTAAATGAGAGAATAACACCGTCGTGTGTACGCATACACGCGATTATCTGAAAAGCATCTATGAATAAGAAAAATGAGCCTTTACTTTTAACGTATATTAACATAAGAGAGACTCAAAGTAGAAACTCGCTTTTTTTTCATTCGAGTGCGTGCGGTGCGGCTATGCTGATCGTCGTCAGGATAATGACTGGAAGAAGATGAATTAGATCATATTTACCTGTAATAATTGCTCAGGAAGCGAAAAACGATTTTAGTACTCAATCTTATTCTATGATCACTGCAAATATATATATTATCGCAATAGAAGTATATGTACACAAGTTCAATTTTCCTTCGAATTTTAATTATCGATTTTTAACTAATACAAATAATTTCTAATTCTTTTTCAAAAAATTCCAAATATCAAATTTGTAGCTTTAAAATTTTTTTTAATGTATAGTGTAATTTTATGCAAATCTTATAATAAATACTAAATACAAGAGAATAGCAGTATACAAAGTCCTTTTGCCGATTTGGAATTAAGAAGTAGTTACCAGATATTACGCGTAGTCTGATTAATGATCTCATGGAATAATAAATTAAACATTATTGGTTTTATTAGATGCGAACGTTTCTATTGCGAAGAACACATAAATGCAAGCGAAGTTGCACGTCGTGCGGACTGCATATTTTCCATCAACGATGGCAGCGCGAGAAGGAAGACAGGGGAGTGCAAGGGTTGCTCGGAAGGGTGGTAGAGAATTGTGACGGCAGCGAAGGAAGGAACGAGAGAGCGAAGCATGTCGTGCAGCCTATATCTAAGACGGTCGCATGTCATATCAGCAGTCATCGGACTGGGATATAGGTATGTCTGTATAATGCCGCGATAGTACCTCGTCGGTGCCCCTGTGTGTATATTACGGGGATTTAGCGAGTGTGCCCTCGCATGCTCGGAGACTGATGTGACCACGGAGACCGCCTCGTTGGGACATGCGAGCCGCCTTGTACGCGCAACCCTTGTCGCCTTCCAAGATCCGAGTGCAAAAAAATATCAGAGATGTTCCCGATCGCGAATAAATAACCGCTATTAATTGATCGACGCGAGCGGTGTTCGTGAAAGTAGCTGACTAATCGCGACATCCAGATCCGCGCTACGCTTCTCGACGCAGAGAACCCTATCGAGAAGGATTCTTGAAGATATTTCTTATGCATACTTAATTTATATCTAATGCCTGATATCTGCGGTGACCGAGATCCGAGCAGTGGCATGCAAGCGAGTTACTTTATAAAAGCAATTCTGCGTTGCAGTTTGTGCGGTGAATTTTATATTTCACAGAAGTCATTCCTGATTTTTAAACGTGATAATCATTGATTTTAAAATCAACTTTTTAAACGACTGATGATTCGCAGAATCTGTTATATAAAACGATAGCTACCTAGTTTTTATTTCTATTTTTAATTTATTTATCCTTGTTACGATAAACTTTATCATATTAATTACTGTATTTTTAAAAGATAAAAATAATTAAAAGCAATTAAATTCTTTATCTTTATTTTTCAATATAAGAGTCAAAATTACTAATTTTAACTCTCTCGCAATACTCTTTTTCCAAGTGCTATTTGTGCACCAACATGATTAACAGCATAAAAAACATAATCAAGAACATAATGATTTAATAAAAAGATAAAAATTACAAATAAATTAGAAAATAATCAACCTTTAAGCGCAGCGTGAAGAAAAAGTCGTACAAGTATCTAAAGCGTTCAGCGATAGAATTCAGTGATGTAAATACAAAATATCGATGGCAATCTCTATGCGATTTCTTCAAATCTAGTGTTTATTTCCTCATTAACATATCTGATTGTTCTGTAAGCACAAAGATATACGTTGTGGATATTCGTTGCGATGTATATGAATAAGCTAGCGTGTATCAGCGTTAAAAAAAAAGTAGGTTGCCTGGTTGACCATAGAACGGTTGTGACCGCGCGAAGATTAAAAGCTTTTGATGTTTCGTATTTAAATTAACTCGTTATCCCGGATCCTTGAGCGTTACTATAAAATCGAGCATTCTTAAGACCGATTAAGAGCCTCGTTAGTATGCATTGGTACCTGCCGTCTTGTAACGAAACTACCTCATCTAAGCTCGTTGTGCGAATGAGCGTGACGGACATATTCATGATGTGCGACATTGTAACGATAAACCTTCTTAAAAATGACGGCGATCGAACGTTAAATTAAACGTAATTTATTCAGCAAACAAGAATATATTACAGGTAATGATCGCACAGCGAAATATTAAACTATAAGATATATCTTCGGGTACACCGGAAACAAAGAGCGTAGCTATTAATTTAAAGCAAAGTATGGGGTTATAATGGTTAAAAGGGTACTCATGTGACCTTAGTCGTCATGCATTTATAACTAGCTCCGGTAGATTGAATAAACAAGGGTGATAAGGTCGATAGCTTATCTTTTTACACGAACGTATATATCAAAGATAATTATTCTTTGTTTTAAATTTACTTCCACTTCTTCATCTTGGCATGAAGATTTAAGTATATTCTTTAAAATCAATGCTGAATTTAGTTATACGGATGAATAAATGGCGCCTGAGGGAGTAAACAAATCACACATTCTCCAATTTAATTTAGTGATGTCTGAATTAAACGTTTCGAAGAAGATTTACGATACGCCATGGATATTCTCACTCATTTCGCGGCGCAAATTATGCGCGTTCAATAAAGTGGACAAAGAACCATAGCGTGACTTCCGTGTTTCAGGTCAAGACAATATATTTCATCATTATATTATTACGCGACTGGTTATAAAAGCCATCATGTATTTATCGCTAGAACATTACTTTTATCGCAGCGTGAGCGAGATACACAACGGGCTATGTATCTGCTATGGCCAGCTAAAGATTTATCGTTAATGACTGCACTCTAAATCTTCGATCGATATAGCACGTCTACGGCATATGCTACCATGTCACATCGATTTTCACAGACGATCTAGCTAGCATCTGTCGACGAATCAACCCAAGAAGAGTAAGCATCATAACGTAACGATAATTTATACAGAAAGCATTGAAAATACATCTTTAATATTCATAAACATCGTTTTAAACAATTTTGGATTTAGGATTTAACTCATTTAACATATATCCAATCGTCATCTTTTTTCATGTAAATGGCTATTGAGAGCGTAGTGGTGTATGCGTGTGCGTGCGTGATATACCGTGCAACTTGTATGCGTGGATCAGGTGTACATGGGTGTGCGCGTGTTCGTAAGTGGGTTTGGGTAACTAAAAGCCAAGCGCGTGGGTCGAGTGAACGAGTGTATCATAGAGAGGGCATTCGAGCGGAAAAACGCAACTAAACACGAGTAATTGGAAGGCGAAGGGAGGTAGATTTCGACTCGCACTAGGTTTGTCGACACCCTTGCTTTGCACCAGGGACGAATTCATATATTTATTATTTCGCTTAAATATTTCATCAGTGTTTTCTATGTTCTATAACGATATTACAATGTTATAATTTCTCCCAACGCAAGACTAAAAAGTACTAAAATATAAAGTACTAAAATAGGTACGATATTGTATAAAATTAATTTGAAACCCATTTACTCATGTAAAATTAATTAAATAATTAATCAAAAATAAAATATACCTTATAATTGTTATGTCTCTAAAAGTTAACTAACACTGACGAATGTATGTTAAGCGTTTAATGCATGGACACATTTCGCAAAGTATGCGGTTAATGCCGCAGGCAATTTTTCTTACGATATGTACTGCCCTGGGAAAGCGTTCAAAACTCGAGAAAAACAAGAAAAGAGTTTCATGTCAAACTTTCTCGCATGTTCCAGTTCAACGCGAGAAGTGGTAGTCGTCGTTAACATCGTTTTTGATCATTTTTTCTTTACCGGCGAGAAAAAATTCGTACACATCCATTTCCGCGATCCGTCCGAGTAATTAAAAGTGATACGATGAATTAAAGAGCACAAAGTCTTATGAAAATATGACGCTGTTTAAAGTGCACTTCAAATATCCGTATGAAAATTGAATTTTTTAAATTGCAGATCGTATTTCGTGTTGTTACCCGACAGTATTCGGAGTAATAAATCCAACAAAGAGCACCCTTGTTCTTCGAAGAGCGTCCACGCAGGATAATAAAACAGAACGTTTCGAGTTACATTGCGGCTGTTTTCAAAACAGAATTCAATCTTTTGAACAGTTGTCATTATCACAAGCATCACGAACCTTTCGTTATGCTAGACGGTCATAAAAAGTCTTCGCCCGTTGATCTTTTTTGACCATTTTTTATACTATGAAAATAACTATACACCATACTTGGAAAAGACGATTTCATATCCAAATTATAACATTCCGTTTAATTAAAAATTTATGTCGAGAAACTAAATATATGAGAATTAATATTTTAATTGATATTTTATGTAATAACAAAATAATATTTGCGTTATGTTATTTTATTATAATATACATAATGTTTACATCAATATATAATTTATAAAATCAGTATACGGTATCAAATATCAGTACGTTAAAGTTATTTAATTATAACTGCAGTTATTTAAAAAATGATAAAATGTTATTTTATGTTTTTACAAGTTTATTGAAACATTTAAATTCAGAAAACAAATGCCTATACAGTTGTTCTCTTAAGAGAATTTTGGAGCACAGAAGGACAGGACAATCTCGCGTATAATCGAATTTGTAAACCGGAATCAACGCGCTCCCTTGGCAGCATCGAGGGCTGTTATTCGCGGAGCTTTCCGTAGAAGCAAAAGCGAGTGGGATGGAGCGGGAAGTGATTTAAGACGGTCTCCTCTTGTCCTCCTACCCTCCCGCCTCCGTTTCTGAGGCCTCCACCCCCGCCCCTCTACCCGAGACTCTCTATCTCATCCCTTGTGCGTGCACGGTCCCCGAAAAGAGGCAGCAGGGGGTTGCTTCGCGGCTGCTGTTGGCTTTTCGTTGCGGTTTGTGTGGGGGATGTTTCCTTCCCTTGTGAACATATCCGTACACCCTACCTTTGCCTTCCCTTCGTCCCTCTCACCCGCGTTGCAATCGTCTGTCTCTTTCTCTCGTATAAATCGTAGCATATTACTGGCATGGCGGTACCTTCAGCTCAGTCAGTGTAAACCCTCGAAGGCATTTGCTGATTCAAATTAATCACAACCAAGCTAGTCCAAACCACCTCTTTACGCCTGGTCTCTGCCTTGTGAACATCAACAAACCCGTCCGTGGGAGCAAACATCCTTAATCCCTCGTTGCTACATGTCTATTCGATACTATATCGTGCTATGCAACTTGAAAAACTTTTTCCATTAATTTAATGAAGCTTTATTTCTTGTTTTGTAATTGAAAAAATTAAATTTAAAATTTTTTTAGACATATTTACATTTTTTATTACAAAAAAATTAATTTTTTTGCTTCCGCACAAAGAGATTTGCAATGTTCTTAAAATTTAAAAACTGTTCTGACTAAACCATTTATTTATTATTATAAATTTTTGCGTGCAAAAGTCAATGAGACTTTTATGTTTTAAATCCACAACTTTTGTCGACAATACGGCCCGCAGTGCGATCGTAAACGTTGTCGTCGGCCACCATTAAGGATCGATTGAACAAAGACGTGTCGGAATCCGATGGAATCGTTTTCTCTCCGACTCTGTTGCCGACGCTTAAACGAGGGAACGGAAAGACGCCGTGCTCGTCAGAGAGGAATAGGGACGGAGGAAGAGCGCAAGAAGGGAGGACGTAAAAAGAGCGTTTTTCATCCCCATGACACGGCTACCGGTGGCTTGCTAGATTTTCGTCGCGCTGCAGCGCCCGTTTCGTACGGTTGGAAAGTAGAGAAAGACAAAAAGGAGAAAGCAGAGGGTTGGCGGCGCGGAGGGGGTGCGAGTCCGACGAGAGTGCTCTTTAGAATTAGAGCAGAGCAAGCCATCGCGCCTCTCCTTCTCGGTTGCATTCTCTCTCCATCTCAACAGGCTTCCTCTCCCCTCTCTCGCTTTCTCCACTTCTCTTCTTCTCTGCTCGATGAATCCGCGAGGCATCTCATCACGCAACATTACCCACCGAGCTCCGCGACTCCCAGTTTCCCTCCTCTACTCTTCTCCACCCGTCATCCCTCTGCACCACGACGTTTGCCCCCTGTACCCGCCCATCCAAACCATCCCGCGGCCTCCGTTGGCAGCCCTTGCATCCCGGCCACGCAACATTAAGCCCACTCCTCCGTATTTTCCGTCGGATTCTATGGAGTCTCCCCAGGGTGACTGTTTTTTTTTTGTTTCTTGAACTTAGAAAACGTTGACTACATATTGAATGACGAGATCACGACAATCTCGACACAAAACTTCGTATAAATCTGATTCCGATAACAAAAATGAATACGTCGTGACTTTGTTTCGAATGCACTTATTTCTACTTTAGAAGAAAAATTTCTCAGACGTATAATATGTTAATGCCGAATCAAAAGAGAATCTGAATTCAACGCGATATATTTTATCGAGGAATTACGCGACTTTTATGATACGACCAGGATCACAATCGCAGTTTTAAATATTTGAAATTTCAGTTTACATTTTAGCTTAAAGCAAATAATAATATCATGTGTTTCGTATTTATTAGATATAAACATAGGCTTAAAAGAATGCTAATTGTTAACTATCAATGATGAGATTTGTAATTAGGATTACAGATCTTAAAAGAAATAGTCAAGATTTTTTATCTGCAAATAACGACGTACGCACGCACATACAAACATCGAATATACATTAATTAAAATTGGTAACAGCAAATTTTGTAATACACCATATTTGGGAATTTTACGATTTTCCATATTTTGCTGTTTCCATTTCCCGTTTTATCACCGGATATCGTCGGGGCAACGCAAGAGGCGGAGAATGTGGAGAAGTAAAAGCGCGGATGAGGAGTCAGAGGAAGGGTCCCCTCGGAAGGGTGCCGCTAGGGATGAGAGAGGAGAGAGAAGAGAGCAGCGCGAGGAAACGTGGAGGGTGGGAAAGAGGTCTCGTCTCCCTGTCTCTATTGATCCTCCGAGGAGGAGCCGCGCGCACCTCGTCTTCCATCCCTCCTCGGGTCGCAATCTCTCTCTACCACGAGAGGAGTCAGAGAGGGGGAGGGAAAGGGGGAAAGAATGGGAATGAGAGATAGTCAGAAAGAGAACCGTCATATGCCGGTTGGTTGATACCATTCCGGAAAACGCGGCAACAAAATGTAACGTCGGCTCTTTGCATCAAACTCGTAACCGTGTTTGTTTATTCAAGATCCGGGACGCTTTCAAATTTAGCTTTCTTACTGTGTAGATGCGTCCAATTAAGTATAAAGAAGTAATCGCGCGTTTAGATTTCTGCTTCTCTTTTTATCGCGGCGTGCACGAAATGCACCACCCTCCAGAAAAGTCTAAGACGGAAATACCGTCAACTTTAACTCACATGTCCATTGCTCGAGGTTCATGTTTTTCAAAAGTTTCTACCGGAAACCCACGAGTAGACTTACTTGTGTGACGAGATCACGTTTTAACGCGGTGCGCGTGATGTTAAAGAAGAAAAGGGCAGATCGGCAACGCGAATTTCGCTCTTACGAGAACGTCTATCTGATAAAATATCTTTTTACAGAAAATATTAATAGATATGATAGTAACATCTTTCTCAAAAATACGATAATATTAAGTTATATTGCTCTATATATGTATAAATTTAAAAAAGTAATTCTTTATATTTTGTCATTATATAAAAGATTTTTTTAAATCTTTTAAAAAACAATATCTAATTTTTCTGTGTATTATGATTATCGCTCACTATACATTTGATACTCACCGCGAATGCATTTCCTAACGTAGGGATGCGACGGTTACCATTGGCGCGATGTCAGTTACTGTCTTTTCCCACTCTCTTACTCCTTTTCACCTCCCTATTCTCTTCAGGCATAACTCGACCCATCGTTATCTCTGCCGAGGAGACTTCCCATTGGTCGTTGATCTTCCCACTCGTGGCGATGCCTCCCTCGCTCATCAGAGCCATCCTCCTGCGTTCACACGGGTCCCTGTGCCGGTTTGACTCTTCGGGATAGCTGGTGTGAGTGCGTAGAAACCATCTCGCAGTCGGGATTGGATCGAGGGGAGCATCCTCCATTCCTGGTTGGTTCAGCCACAGAAGCATCTCTGCTCATCTCCGTAGTTGCGCGCGCTGCCACAATAATTCCGCTGTCCGTGCACCAGTAGGCAATATTATCCAAAATGGAGGCTTTCCTTGTCTTCGAGAATAACGTACCGCGTTCTCCATTATTTCCATCAGGGAATAAGTACTCGCGTCATAGGATGCGATTTAAGCGATAAATGAAGAGTGCTCTGCAAAACAAATGTATGTAACATATAATTTAGGAATGTCATATACTTATTTGTAGTACTGCTTTGTAGTGTTATAATAAATATTTAATAGGGATGTTAGGGATATTTGTTAATAGATTACAAATACATTAAAATACAAATATATTAAGAAACATTTATGCATGAATGGCTGAAAATATAGCATTCCAATGTAAAGCAACAAAATTCTATAATTGTTTTTTGCGATAAACTTTGAACTGCCAAAACCTCACCGCCGAACGAAATCGACATTCTCCTTTAACGTCGTCGCGGGCACCGAGCTCGTCTCCCAGAATAGCAGAAACTGTTAGTCATACATCCTGTCGTACATCGCGCTATAACTGGGCGCCGTGACGGTCTAACGCCATTATGGCAGACACGCTAGAAGAGAAGCGGGAGGCAGCATAGACATCGGGAACAAGAAGGAGAGCGATATTACACGGAGAGTCGACGAGGAAGAGGATAAAAGAGAAACGGAGACTGCATCGGCAGAGTGGTCGTTGCAGCGGCAGTAACATGGTGCTGCATCTATTCATACACACCGTCGGCTTCACCAACGTCAACGGCATTGGCAGCGCAGCTTGCGCGTATATCCAACGCGGAACATTAACGAGAGAGAAGAGGAAGAGAAACAAGGAGAGAGAGAAAGAGAGAGAGAGAGAAGAAAGAGAATGCGAGACAGGCTTGGCAACAGTGGCCATTTCTCGGTCCTCCTCCTTTCTCTCGTTCGAATCAGTCCTTCTCTGCGAAGGAACTCAAAGCCAGGGCGAAGGAGAAGGAGAGGATGGAACTGGAGGAAGAGATGCGGTGACATCTACGAGTGCGACTGAGCGAGATGGTATGATAATTGGAAAAGGAGACGGAGGAGAGAGGATCGTAGAGAGACGCTGGTGGAGAGAACGGGGGAGTCTGATGAGGAACAGAGGTAGCGGAATCCCTTCAGGAGGTAGAGGAGGAGCAGGAGATGGAGGAGGAGGACGTGGAGGCAGAGGGAGGTGGTTACCATGGCTACCAGAAACCGCAGTCGCCGCCACCGACGATGCGAGAGGTGTCACTGACTCCTGGCAAAGCTACCGCGCACCAACACATACCAGCTGTGTGAGCACATACGTAACTTGCATACATATGTATACACACACATGCAAAACACACACACGCATATGTACGTAGCCATGGACAGGTACGTGTGAGGGCGGTGGGCCGCGTTACTACAAACACCCGTATTGCGAGACACTGCCTGCGAAGTACCTTTCCGGTCTATCGCTGCTGCTAAGCCGACACTCCGCTCGTGACGAATTTCGTCTTTTACCCGCTGCCGTTTGATCTCAGGTTCAACATTCAGTCCGAGTCGTTAAAGACGTTGAGGAGAGCGACACGATTGAGAACAGCAGACTTTGCACAAATATTCTATAGCATCCAGAGAATTAGAAAATGCAATTTAAAAAAGGTAGAAGATATTTTACATATTACTGTATACATTGAAAGGAAAGATTACATCTACAATTATATCAACATTTATTTAATTGATAAGATCGGAGATGTAATCCATTATTGGGTTGTTGTATGCAAAACCTATTTGTATGCAAAATCACTAATATGTACTGATTTTTTGATGGTTTAATAGCATTTCAAATCATTTCAAATTTAATGTATTTAAGTTTGAGATATAATTCAGATTTCATTACGTTTAAATCTATTATTATTTTATATTTCTCTTCTTTCAAGTCCGGAGCTACATATGTTGAACCCACGTTCCGTATTATTCGTAATTTATGTATCTCTGTTGCTCTTTTGCAAGAAAGTCGGTTTCGTTAAAAACCGCTACCAATTTCGTCGAGAGAGAAAATGGAGAGTCATCAGATATTGCGACTCGTCGAGAATACGCGCGACTTGCTGTGGGTGGCACCACTCAAAGTGATATTTCTGAGAATTAATGAAAGAGACACGTGAGAAAGGCGCGAGCGAGCGACCACCCACATTTTTCAGCAGATATGCTTCAGTCACATAATTTATCAAATCTATTTACAATTGATACAATTAATTAATAAAAACTCTGTAAGTAATTAAGATTTGCGTCATGCTCTGTACAATTTTAATTCTTCAAACAATTCCTCGAAACATTTTTTAATCCATAAAATACGTATCATTTGTAAATAAATTATCTTCCCATTATAGATTCTGTAATAGAAAACTATCCAATAATTTAAGAAGAGTATTTGTAACAAATTTTAGTTAAACGTGAAAGTTCACATTTTTTAAAATAAGGAATTGAATTGCTTACATATGTGTCTTGCGACGACACATGCCAAAGCGAAGCTTATGCCAAATATATTTTTCCTTTAAGATATGTAGTTTGTATCATTTATCGGTCGCATTAGTGGACATCAGCATCCTCTCTTCAGGAAGGTCAACGTGACTTAAAAAGACCATTGAAAGCACAAACGCGGTCGGAAACAAAAGATTCGTCTCTGAACTATGGTCACTCGTTCTATTCCTTTTTTCGCTCTCCTTTCTTACGGTTTTTCTTTCTTTTTTTTTCTCCATCTTTCTCCCGCGCTCTCTCAACGGGACGAAAATTAAATTAAGGCTTCCGAAAATAAACCCGAGGACATTCAATTGTTTCTCGCGGGGCTGAAACGACGCGCGGCGACGACGGCGGCCAAGCGACGGTGTCGAACATCATAAAAGATGAGAAACTTAGCAAAATGGCCGACCTGGCGATGCCTCGAACACGATTGTACTCAACCTAATGGCCATCACGGCAAGTAAGGGCAGTTAAGAGAACCGGACGATGTCGTTCGGCGCCAAGGATCCGCAAACTCTGTTACCTATAAGAGAGAAAAAGATCGAGAAGGACGGCAGGTCCAGTAGGAGGGACCTGACAGGTGAACCCTTTAACTGACTCTCCTCCAGCTGCAAAATTTCTCCGAAGGCGGTTGTAGCCGCCATTTTCTACTTTTTGGAAACACTTTTTTCGCTGCCTTTGCTAATTAATATCAACGTAGAAATTTATTAAATATATTTTGCAAATTGTATCTTTTGTAAAACAAGACTTATTATATTCACTAGAATAGATTAAGTAAGACGTAATCGTCAACGATTTAGATTAAATAAATTTTAACTATAGTGTAGATATAGTAGAAAAAAGTATACTTAATTTAAAGATTCCGCGGAAAATGTCGTCAATGGTATTTCTACATTAAGACATTTATTCATTCATTCGTAGCATTACGTTTGTGGCGCGAAATGATCTTATTGTGCGCGCACGGCGGAGGAGGGAACTTATGTAATCTCGTCGACAGGAAAAGGCAGCGGGAAACGAAAAAGGGGATGGCGCGCTTACGCCACTGCGGCGATGCTCTTTCCACGTCTTCGTCGCTTATCGCGTGTACAGTCCGATTCGCCTCGCGGTCTCCATGGAAACCCACGGAAAAACCTATCGATTCTCTCTTTGGACTCCTCTGAAAGAGAACTCTTTCAAGAATCCCTCGGTCCCTTTCCGCTCCTCTCTTATCCTCGCCGAATCTTTCTCGTCTTCGCCAAGGAGAAGCTTTTTCCTCTCCCACAGGTTTACTTGACTTCCGTGCGTCTTTTGCGAGCGACAGAGAGCAGGAAGAAGAAGAAGAAGAAGGAGAAGAGGAAGAGCGAGAAGCGGAGCGCGGCAGCGCCGTTAAAAGAGGTTTATTTCGCTAATAAGACTGGACCTGTGCTGTGCTTATTGAAACAATAAAGAATCACCCTCGCAGGTGGAGCGAGGAAACCCTCAAAATGGCGTCCCTTCCTGGTCACGCCAAGTGGATATGCCAAGAATACGTGCACTGGGTGCAGAGTGTCGGCTGATCAACTCCCGATGGATTTATCGCCGTGATATTGTAGTCCTCCCTTACCTTTCTTTCCCTTCTTTCGATACTCACGTCGCCGTTTCCCACAATCTGCTTCTACAATCTCCAATTGACGTTACGAGCAAACGCTTATTAAAGGCAAATATTCAAAATTGTATTGATGATAAATAATTTGAGAGAAATACAAGCTTCAAGTAATATATAATATATGTCTCAAAATTTTTCAATAGCAATTAATGCATACATTCCAAGCTTATCATATGTGTTATAAAAAAAGGTATATGCAGAATTTTTCCTGTTATTGAATCTCAGCGCACGCTATTGTAATAAAGTAGCACATGTGTAGAAACTAAAGAAACTGACAAAAATTATATTAATGATGTAATGTAAATGATGTAATAATGTAATGCACAATAATCGTACTTTTATCATATAATATGAATATCTTTTGCTGAAAATTAACGGATTAAAAATGAATGTATAATTTGTGCGGATCCGTATTAACTTGCGGTATTTGAGTGCCTCACACAGAGAAATTTATTGCTTATTGGTTACTCTCATTTCTCCTTCGTGACGACGATAATTTTATTTCTGTTTTCACTTCTCTCTTACTTTTTCATCATACTCATAGATTTGACCGCAGATTATTCGATACGCAGCTTTTTAATATTGGATAGTTGTAGAACTCTTTTTTTATAACAACTTTTCTACATGAAATATTTTTAGGTCATGACAATAGATATCGTATTAAAACATTTGCGAAAAAACAATATTAAAATCTTGTTTACAACAATCCGAATATATGATCTGAAAGTTTATGAAACATAAAAGCAAATGCGATTATCTACTAAATTCTACCTTCTAATATAAATTAAAATCTTGATCATTGTTTTCTACAACTCTACTCATGTACACAATTATTCTAGTTTTGAAATTCTTTGTTTACTATTTGGAACAACGAAGCTTTTACGCAGACGACTTACACATTGGGATACCGCGCGAGATATGCTCGGAGGATGGTATGTCTGGTTGAGAATCGATAGAGCTCCTGCCGAGACTACCCCGCGAGACACGAATTCCCGGATTCTATGTCGCCACCCCTAAAAACCCCATCTACTGAGCGCACCCCCCCTCGATCCACCCCTTCGGTGCTTCTCGAGGCACCGTATTACCTCTGGACGAGAGGACTCCGAGCACGGAAAGAGAGGACGACCGAGGAGACGAAGCAGAGGTATAAGGACTCGAGCCGAGTTAAAGCGAGACAGGAGGAGAAACGAGGGCGAGAGGAGGCAGGGCAATAGCAGGGGACGAGAGGAGAGAAGGAAAGGGCTGGAGAGCAACGCGAGGGCCGAGCACAATGGACCGCCTCGGAGATTCGGAAATGTCGAGACCCACGACCCTGAATGGGAGACGGATGAGGACCTTGCCCCAGCTGGATCGCAGGACAATGCATCCTGGAAGACGAATGTTAACGCTGGCGATAACGTGGTTTAATGTAGGAATGGATGGTTTCTCGGGTCTCCTGTCAGCATCCGAGCCTCCTATCGTCGCGACTGTCGCTAAACTTCCATTCATTAGGGATAGTCTTGCTGAAAAGTTCGCTTGCGATGTGCCGCATATACACAGTGATTTGATTGACAACAGAAAATCCTATATTTATGAATGTAGATCAAAAGTACATATATCAGGTACAACAAAGGATGTTTTGGATACGCTTCAATAATCATTAATACTTCATAAATAAGGCCGCTTTACAAAAATTGTGAAATTTGTTAATGTGATAATCTAAAGTTCAGATTCTAAATGACAAAAAACTGTCAAACGTTCAATAATCTTCGTGCCGAAGGTTGAAAATTGTGCTTAATGCAAAGACACGTAGTAGAGCAATTTGTCGTAAAGGGATACCACCCTTATTTGATTTCTTATTTTATCGTCACGGCCGAACATACCGCGGGTAATCGTTATTTGGTAATGTGTTTGAAGAAGTGTCATCGTTTCGTACAAAAGCTGATGAGCCTCTACGTGCCTTCTTTATACGGCACGTGTTACAACGCCCTAATATAAACTTACTGAACTCATAATTTACGACATATAATTGTATGTAATGATAGTGTACCATCAGCCAAATGTCGTCTCATACCTCCAAATTTATCTGCCGTACAGTAAATACGGAACATGACAATTACACGATCATTACCAACTCGATTATTATTAAATATGGTTATAGTTTTAATCTCGAATCATTTTGGTTAATTTAATTTTTCGTATTTAATTTATAAATACGGAAGAAAACACTAGTTGTCTCTATTCTATATTGAATAAAAAAAAATAAATAATTCGTATAAGAAACATAAAAAATTGAATAAATTTAAGTTACTAAAACTATAATTATTGTTATCCCAGAAAACACACATATACATATAATATAAAATTTACAAAATTACATTTGCTTATACGAATGTTTTTGATTAAAACGGTGATGTTATCCACTTAAATACGCCGGCCACGTACAAAATAATTTCTCCGTACTTTTACACTCTGTCGTGGTCGAAAGTACTTGGGCTTAAGACGTAACTTATATCTGATAGGCCCTAAGTCTTCCGAAATTACCTTCGGTCTCTATCGACCCTTAAATTCACGATTCACGATTCGAGGCGCCTCTCGGCAATCTCGGCGCGGGCATACGCCGCGATATTATAGGGCGAAAACGGTAAATGGCTCTAATAATGCGAAATCTCAGCGGCCATAAATACGAGCGGGCGATATCGGGCCGGTGATCTCGGTGGCATGTCCAGTAGCTGCGTTGCCGTGTCTCACGGTGTTGATACCGGAGTGTGCCCTACACGATATCCGCGTGAGTACCGCGGGTACTCACGGCAAGTATGTGCACCGCTTATCATACCGCTTGCGAGTGACCGGTATATGGTCTTCCTGCTCTTTATATAATTATGTGGCGGTAGCGATGTGTCCGGCGGAACAAAACATTATGGATTCAATCATACGACATTTCTTTAAAAAAAATACTCATTTCTTATATTATATCTTTTTCAATTATATACGTTATTATCGCTGATATCTGTATACGATAAAAAATTTACGTTAAGACAGTTTTATAAAAGATTAATCGTTTTTGAATATTTTATCGAACGTCACATTGCTAAATATTTTCTATATTATTGTTTGATTTCTGTCAAATATTTATAATATTTATATATATACTTTTATCATAAAATATTAAAATTTTTAAATAATCCCGTTTATTATTATACCGGAAATCATGACAAAGAATGGTTCTCTATATCGTAAAGATGAAAAACAAATACATTAACTAGGCTTGATGGTAGGTAGGCAAAAAGGCGGAAGGAAAGTGTAAGGTAGATACACGACGTGAGACAGGAAGAAGTAGCGTGTCCGTCGCGCGTATAGTCACGCGTAACGCACACGCCTGTGTGAACCTTCGACAAGACGTTATGACGCGTCAGCGCGTAACCATCAGGGGTGGAAAACAACCCCCGCATTCTGCTTGCATTTCGTTTCCTTAAGACGTCACCTATTCTCGCGCAAAAATATTTTTTTAGAAAGAGACTATAACAATAAGTAAAAGCATTACAGGAATGTTATTTGTAGAAACAAAGTTTGAAAATGACGTTGGAGATTCTCTTTTAAATGTAAAATCAATAAATAGCATCTATTAATCATAACAGCATATTTTCAATAGGAGATTCTGACAATTGTAATGCAATTGTTTATTTCGCAGAAAAATATCAAACGTAATATAGAATTTATGAAGATTTGATTGAATATTAATTTATGTATAATGTATTATATACTTTTAATTTTTTTCATATAAGAGTTATGTGTGTATATCTACAGAATAGATTCCGAAATTAACATCAAACTACTCGTGAAAAATTAGTTCTCCTCTCACTCTCCCTTAGAATGAAGATACTACAATGTAATTCCAATAGCAGATTAAGGCCAGTTAATAATAATTCGCATTAACATCGCAAATCGTATTCAGTCAGGTCGGCCCAACGTTAATTTGTCAGTCCGTTTGTTTTGTAAATTGCGTACGCGATGCCATAAATAACGATGTTAAACGCGAGGTTATTTACGAGCGGTTTGCCAATATTCCTCTTCGTGAGGGACAGCCGAGCCGGTTCTTGCGTGTCAAGGCAATTCTTTCCGCGGCCGTGGTAAAAGTACCTCGTGTACCCACCCGCGTACGTTCTTTTGTGCGCACCCCCCTCGAAGACAATCTCGGCGTCTCCGGCGGGGATGGCGTGTCGCAGTGGACATCACTTGGGGGTTAAGAGGGGCTGTAGCGTGTCCGGTATCTCGTCGTGGGATCGCAAGAGACATTTCGTCCCCTCTCGCTCTTCCCCCTCGCCGAGAAGTCGGCTCAGCTCCCACAAATGACCATCGCCGCGACCAGCAGGTCGCTACGAAGGTTCAACACGAAGTCAACCCCTCCCGCCTATCCCCATCACCCCCTCTATTCGCCCCGGTCACTCGCCTCTGTATCTTCCAGCCACGTAATGCCACGTTCATGCAGATGGAACGATAAACGGATTCATTATGGTCGGAGAGAAGAGAGACAACTCCCGCGAATATTAACTTCAAGCTGTTTAAGATGATATACTGCAAATTATTAATAAAGTTGCCCATGATATGTAGGAATATTAAATTAAAGATCAAATATGTGACAAGGAGCTATGAAAGTCAACGCGAGGTTTTCGTGCTTTTACTTCCTGACTCTGTTTCTTCACAATTTCATATTTTCATTACACGTTCGTGGCATCCACGTTCGTAGAATCCATGAATATCGAATTACTTATAGACGATACGAGTTACAACGTACAATACATCTTAAACATTTGTGAGTTATCAGACCATGGCACTTATAAACGATGCGAGTTAAAATGCACAATTATTATATTTCGTTTTAAATCGTTTTTAAATTAAAGAGACTATAAGACTATACGTACGAGCTGGACTGATTAATACCATCTAGCTTTTCTGAAGATTTTGCTAATTCTACTCATCAGAAGAAATTACGTTTAGCTAATGAGAGTGGCACTTTGAGTGAGTTTTGAGACCTCATTACTAACGCGCAATTCTCCTGAGTTATCATTTCCAAAACAGGTCATTGCGAAAGTCAACAAACTACAGAAACCCGAAGACATCGAGTTTTTAAGGGGTAACGGAAGCGAGAAAAGTGAGAAAACCGAGATGTAAGGAGAAGACTTTAACAAAGGACGCTCGTGGCGCGAGATGTTATGTCTGAGAGGTCCCCGAGGTTCTCCGGTTCGATTACGTTCCGATACCTAAACAGCATTGACAAACACACTCTGCATGCACCATTTTGTCAGCCGACTAACCAATACCGAGCCGCTTGTAATGCAAAGCAAATTCAATATCGCGCGCGCCTATATCCCGCGTGACAAAATTTGAACATTGATTCAGCACATTTGACACGCCTTCTGTTTATTATTTTTTTTTTTTTTTACGTATTTTTGTACTATTGCTAAATATCGTTAAATACCGCCTGTGGCAAATTGATGCATAATTAAATCTGCACCTTAAAATAAAGAATCCTTATTTTAAGAATTCTAAATAATGTATAGACTAAATCATAAAAAAAATTATTGTCACTTCGACAGTAATTTCTATATCATTGATGTCGCAATTATGTAGCGTATAATATTATTGTTCTATATAGTAGAACATTTTGCATAAAATGTGCCTATTACAAAATTATAAGAACATATTCATTATTTCGTAAAATAGAAATAATCTCATTTCGTAAAATACAAAATGTTACATGAAGTAAACCGACGATAAGTGGCATCTGTTAGACGTGACGTGTATTAATCAATGACCTCTACTACGTTATAATCTCAATTTCATAATAAACAAAATTTATTAACTTTGTCGACTTCAATATCAAGGTTTTTTATGTGCATAATATTTAATAAATATATAAACAAAAAATCACAATTATTATAAAGTTAAAAAATTCGGTCGATATGTTATCTACTTTTCTGGAAATTTATTAAAACAATATTATATTGAATAGAAAATTGAGACAAAATTAAAATGTCATTTGAAAAAATAAATATTCTTGCAATTAATTAAAATTTTAATTTCTTTAAAAGAGATGCCCTTAACTTAAAAAAGTGTATTCTTTTAAAGATATGTTATTGCGAATTATATTACCAGCGCGCTATAGCATGCTGAGATTTGTTTTTAACAATTGGAATCACGTTGATTCTATATATAAAAAAAAATATATGTACGTATATTTCTTTTATAATTTTCTATATAGTTTCGTTTGCCATAAAATGTGGAACAAAATAAAATGTAGAAATGATTGCAGTAGAGTATACTTACCGCGCATAATAATTCGTGATAAATAAAATTGTTTTATTTGATGAGCAAAACAAAGAATTTGCAAACTAGCCTGTATCGAGTAGCAATAAACTTATATCTACGTACAGACAATTTAAATCTTGACGAATATAATCAACTGTTCACCGTTCACATACCAGAGGCTGAAACAGTTTCCTCGAATTCGAAGTCAATTGAATTCCCCGAAGTCGCGCTTGGTCGATCGGGAAACTCACTGTAGTAACGGGCGCAGCGAACTAATCTATCGACATGGCGGCTAGGCGGCTGATGGTGGCGCGTCGCCTGAACTTGCCGCTTATCGCCATCTCGCGAGGAACCGGGGGAACTAGGAATCTAGTCAACAGCCGCTCGCGTCCGGCGCGGCGGCGGCAGCGGCGGCGGTCAATTGCATGCAGTGATGCCAACGCGATGCAGGGCCAATTGCAGAACGTACGCGGTGTCGCGTCGTAAACAACGATTCGTATTGGCGAACGTTTCCTTCCTCGAATTCGACGTGGACTCGACCGACGGTAGTGCATGACCCGTTCCTCGTGACCCCTCTGACCGCCGGAAGTGAGCTCCGAGCGCGTCGCGGCCGCGCGGGGACACCTGCGCTACGTAATTTCCGCGGAAGTCCTGTCAAGTAGTGCGTGTCAGTGCGCGAGTTGGCAAGCATTGGTCGTCCGGCTGTAGTAGGGCTGCCATTTTACGTGTGTTGTACGGTGATAAGGAGCGTGAGAGAGAAAGAGGAAGAGATAGAGAGAAAGAGAGAGGGGGAAAAACGCGAGGGAGGAAGAGAGAGAAAGAGAGAACGCGAACGAACGAGAGCGGGCATCGCGAGCGCGAGAGCGGAGAGGAGGGAAGATTCGAGGAGGAATCCGGATTTTCCCGCTGCCGAGAGACAGATTGTCCTCGTATACGCGGTCGCGAACGAAAGAAAGGGCAAGGTTCCCTTTCCGCGTGATCGTCGAGTCGTCGTCGAGTCCCCGACGTGACGTCGCCGTCATCGTCGTCGTCGTCGTCGTTTCCTCGTTATCGTCATCATCATCGTCGTCTTCGTCGTCGTCGAGTCTACGCCCGGTCGCAGGTGAGGAGCGCAAGGTGGAGGCCCACGACGCGGGGGGGAGCATTCGAAACTGGACCGACGATCAAGGTTAGTACATAGCGAGAGATATCGCGCGGCACTCGCGCCCGGACTCCGGAGTTCGGACTCCGGACGCGTCGTCTCTCCTCTCGGCAATCTCGACGGAGCAACGACGCGCGGTGACGGACGCGGTGCCAGAAGAAGCGCGGAATTCGAGTCGCGCGCGCGAGATCACGTCGGGAGTCGGGATTCCTCTTCCGGACATCGCGGGATTAATCCGCGGCTGCTTTAACGGTACACACGGCGTACGCGTATGTATCCGGTTGCTGTCAACTGTCATCTCGTTTGATCTCGATCGCCCCGAAATCTTGCCGGGCGTCGTCTCGCGAGACTTGCCGGTTTATTATTTATTATAGCGTTTTCTACTGGGAAAACGAGTGTGACGCTGGTGCGCCTTGTGTGTAATTTTATTGCTTCAATGAGAAAATCAGTTCACATATTTTCGGTGTTTATAATATTCTATTGACAAAAATTTGTCAAGTTAAATACAGTAGAACATTAAACTGAAAATATGTGTGCATCGGCGTGTACCAGTGTACACGAGTGTTGCACTAGTTTTCCCAGTAGAAAACTCTATTAGAAGTAGGAGAGACGCACGCCGCGCTTAGCTAACGTAATCTGTGTCTCGTTCGTTTTCGTCCTATCAAGATTGATTTTTTCGATCAAAAAGAGGAGAGATATCACGCTCCAAGAAGATTACTATCACAACTTAAAAAATTTGGATTTTGAGTTAAGCCTGTAAAAAGTACGCCTAAAATGTTACCTATGGGCATTAATAGTCTCACATGTTTACATGCAAAATTCGCTGCACGAGGCAGAAATGTCGTTATTTTAAACCGGTTATGTGTGTTGCGGTTTCCTGGATGAATAGCGTTATAAGTGAATTGACAAGTAGAGATCGCAGCAGATCTCGTCAAGAAACAGTATAAGCTTCATTATAACAAACAAAATATCAAAAATAGTAATTATAATTGCGTTAATCTCAATTTAAATTCAATTAAATCTCAATTAAAAAAAATTTAATCCAACTTTTTTTGCTCTCTCCTGAAAATTAATTTTTGAGTTGTAACAGTATTCTTCTCGGAGTGCGATATATCTCATGATATATTAGTGTGCATTTGATTTATATTTTATAATGTACACGCTGATCCGCGTACACGAAGCGACACGAAGAAAGTTAAATTAAAGCTTCGTCGTGGAAACAGATATTAGAGATCTTAAATATAAATACTAATTTTTTTGATTTTACAAACAATACTGCGCATTTCTCTTTTCAAATTCGTGTCCGCATTGATTTTGTGGTATTTTTACTTCAATTATTATATATTCGAAATATATTATGCGACTGAAACATAAAAATATATTTGATTCATATAGAGTCTGCATTTTTTTACTGCTACAAAATAAAGCGTGTAAGTGGAGTAATTATAGGTCACCAGCTACATCGAATTTACGTATATATCACTTGAATACGTCAGAGCTTAATATTGCATTATGCATAATATTTCGCCTCAGTCGCGGTCGGGACCAATTGTGCCGCGAGATTTCTTTTATGCATGCGTTTCCTTGCGCGTTCTAACGCAATTGGCGTTATACGGTCACAAATTGCAATATGCATTTTTATACGCGGTCTCTCACGATACAGCTTGCGATTGCGAATCCCGGAATATTGCCACGGCGTCGATTGCCCCGCGATAAGAAGGAAGGAAGAAAGAAAGACGCGCGTCCGCGCCGGTAAAAATCCACACACGACCCGTAACGTATCGTTAGTATCGCGAAGGATATTTGCTATTTGCCGTACGATTATACACAAAACGACCCACTTGTTCGTTTTCGCGACGCACGACAAGAAAAGGCATGCATAAAAGAGGCCTCGTTGCTGGCAACCTTGATCGATTCGCGAAGGCACGATGTCGAGAAGACACGGTCAGAAATCAGAAATCGCGGAGACGGGTTACTACAAGTTTAAAGCCACGACCATACGAACGTCACGCGTCTGTAATCACGAATCGCACATGTAAATCCTATTATATACCCGCGGGCTGGAAGTGTCTCTCAATTAAGCGCGTTGCTTTCATCTTCACGGCGACGTCCGTGCACCGACGATTATGCTCTTATCGCGTGGCTTTCGTCATCCTTGTTCTTCCCTCTCAGTCCCTCTGCGCACTGAGAATACGAAACGTTGATAGAGGACTATCTCGAACGACTCGAACGAAATTTCTGACTAGCGATATATTATTCTATAATATGCTATTAAAATATTAGAAAGTTACAGTAATTTTACCAGTAAACTATAGTAATTTAAAGCTATGATATGTTATCGCTGTATGTGTTATTTCATGCTAAAGTTTTTTTTTACAAAATTGCTGGGTATTAAACGGCGAATAATTACATTTGATTAATACTACATTTGTTTGAGCAAGCGTTAATTTCGTTCCCTTTTTCGAGCATTAATTTTTTACGAGCATTAAAATTCTTTCGCAATGTACTTCCGCTTCCGGAGTGAATCCCAGAAGAAATAGTGGCGTACAGGACCTCTGAGATACCACGTATTTTTCTAATTGTTTGTAGCTAACTTGAATCAATGGCTTTTGTCTAACGAAAATTGATCGGCACCGAAATAGACCGTTCTCTCTGTGCGCCTATTGATCTCGCGAATTCCCTGCAGCCGCACGTACGAACGCTCGGGATGTTTTTTCTCGATCGGCTAAGCGCCCGCGCATTTCTCTCGTCGATTTATTAAACGAACGCCGAGCGTTTACGTGTTTTGCCAACCGGCGTCAAGGAAGTCTTTACGACTGCTCACGGACGAGAAATTTCTTCGTTGGGTTAACAAGGATGTTATGACGTACGGCCACGAGACTCAGGGCCGCGTGGCTACAAGTAGTCAACATTTTCGCGTGACATTTAATCGTATTATAAATAGCCAGTCGAAAGTTTTTTTCGTCGAAAACAAATATGTCTTTTAATTCAGACACAAGAAATCAATTGACATAAACGATCGCAAATTACAGCGTTACTTTTTTCACATTTTTTTTTATTTTTATTTTCTCAACGAAAATCCTTGACGGAATAATTTAGTTTTTTCAGGTGAAATTTGTTTTACCAAAAATTATTCGTTGAATATATAAAGTTTGGTATATCCGAAATATAAAAATATATATATATATATATATATATATATATATTAAAATTCGAAATTTAATCAAACTCTGCAATTTCGAGAATAAGAAATCTTTAGAAATAAACTGTCATCAATTTCTCTTTATTCCTTTACTTTCTTATGTTCAGTCCAAGCTATCGTGAGAATCGCGACGCGCTTCTCCTTCTGATGGCGAGTTTGAGCAATTAACTCGCGGGTAACGCTACATGCCGCGTAATTGTAACAAAAACATTTCTGCGAGACTCGCACAGCTTGCGGATATCGCAAATCGCGCGACCGAGCGTGCATCTATGCATTCTTGAAGCGATACTTACACTGATAATCTCTTTCTCACTATATAGGGAAATCTTATCTATCTTTCTTCGCTACAACGTAATTATCCGCGCGAGCATTAAATCTCGCACATCGATGCTCTATCTCAGAATGCTAATTGTTTTATTAACTCTCCGCGCCGATCTGTGCCGGTTTGTTTTTAATTTCCTCGCGGGAAAGTTTCGCATTAATTATTTATTCGACGGTCGCGGGCCTTGTTTTGAGTAATCGCATTTCTTAACTGGGACGCACACTTTCTGGATTGCGTTCGAAAACTTCCCTCGGGTGCACACCAGCGTCATTCTGTCCTTGTTCAATTTTTAGTAAGTAACAAAGATAGAACGACGCGATGTGCATTCAAGTAAAGTTTTCGAACGCAGCCTTGACTGATGGAAATTTAAATCTTCGCACGTTGCGAAGATACAAATTTGATACCCAACTTTACATGGAGAGATACATTATAGCGCTATTTACATAAACGTTAACTATGCATGATTATCAAAAATGCAATCCGTGCATTTAAATAAAAATAATGTTGGTCATAGCAAGTGGAGAAATTTGCGCTGTGTGTAATCGCTGTCAGATTTTTCGTTGAATATTTTATTACACAAAATCATAATGTTCAATAAAAAAACCGGCTATTTCTCGATTGATTTGACCGATGACTTTTCGAATTTTTCGAAAAAAGAGGGAAAGAATGTCGAAACATTACACGTTTAGATATCTCGCTGTATATAGACAGAGTTGAAGTTAACAAATCTGATACTCAACTTTACATGGAGAGATACATTAGATTGAACGTCTTTGTCTCTATTAGAGCTCAAATTACACTGAAATTAACATCAATTAATGAGATTGGTCTGTATACATTTAAAGACTCCACTTTTGCTAACATCGGATTCCATGTTCGCGCAGGTGTGGTTACTTAATTGTGCGAGAGCTTTGTGATAGGTACCGCGAAACGAAAGTTACGAGTTAAGGGACTCGGCCAGGTTGAACCAGGCTCGAGGGATCTCCAGCTAGAAAAGTAACTTGTAATCTTTGTTTCGCAGCCCCTCAGCGTGTCACTTCGTCCTTGGCAAATCTTGAACGCTGTTGTTTCCGTTCGCCTGAGGCAACGATTATCCACAGTCTCTTATTGGCTCATCCTAGGTTTAACTTCAACTCTGTCTACAGCGAGATTTTTAAACGTGTAATGTTTCGACATTCACAGTAAAAAATAATATGTAATTTTAACATTTTTTACATGTCCCAGAAAGTCCACTCTTAAAATGACTCATTCATCATGTGTTACTTGTTGACAAATTAGAAATGTTAATTAATTGACACTATACTTTACATTTATATTTGTTCTTTTGACTTTATTTTTTCAAGTTATATTAACACATGATATTAATTATTTTACAAACTTTACTTGAATTATGTGTAATAGAAACATTTAATTTTAGTAAATTTAATTATTTTGTGTGTCAAGGTTTACGATTATTTGAAAATTTACTTTAACTTTTTTTTATGTGTTAAAATAACTTTAAGACGTGTTGATTTTTTAAAGTAATTGTGTTAAAAGAACTCAAAGTAATATTTAATTTCTAAATGACATATATAAAGTGTTAAGTTATCATGTTGACATAAATGTAACACATGAAAATGTTAAGAAAATAATAACATAGCTGTTGTATGTTAATTTTACATTGAAATAATAATCAAATCTTGGTAATACAAGAAAATTTTAACTTATGGACCGCTATGTACACACGATTTTTTACTGTTTTTCCCTCTTTTTTCGAAAAATTCGAAAAGTCACCAGTCGAAATCGATCGAGAAATAGCTGTTCTTTTGATTGAACATTATGATTTTGGGTAATAAAATATTTAACGAAAAATCTGACAGCGATTATACACATCAGCGTAAATTTCTCCATTTGCTGTGACCAACATCATTTTTATTTTAATGCACGGATTGCATTTTTTCGTAAATGTCAAGTGAGGTAGCGAGAGTGATACACCATGTACATACACGCTGAAATATGTACGAAAGTCATTGCGCAAACGCGACCTCTTCTTGTTGTGCCATTTGCGCTCAATTACTTTTTCCGATTCAGCAGCATCGTCCGACGGTCCACAAACCGCAAACTCAGGTAGCATACTACGTAGTAGCCAATTTTGCATAATTAAACAAACAAGATTACTTTCCGCGGCTAGCTTAATTTACAAATGCTCGTGTCACCAAACACACGTTACTTCAAAATAGAAAAGGAAATGTTTTATATAAAAGCGTTGTCAAAGAAGAGTTTAGCAAATCAGGTTTTTATCGTCTTATATATATGTTTATTTACTACGGCTTTGATACTTTTTGTACAACAAAATTAAACTAAAATTTCTGTGCAATGCATTTTCTCTTATATTGCTTTTAATTAGGGTATTCCGTATATAAAAATTAGTTATGCTTTTAAGCGACGTCCGAAGCCTTTTTATAAAACAAACTTGGTAACGTAATTAGTTCAGACCACAATTTACAAAGCCAGTTAATTAAAGGGTCTGGAAGTTGTTTGCAAAGTAATTATAAATAAATAGTGTATCGCAAGCAAACCAAATCAACTTTATCTTTTTTTTCATGTAGGAAAATAAAAAGTCAAGTCAAAAACATATCGTTTGGAAAAATATAATACACTTTAATTATTTTTATGCTACCTTTTCTCGTTTACACGGAGAAAATTTTATAGTAAATATTACTATGGTGTCGCACTAGCTGCGGACCATCGAGGAATTTTAAGTTAAATTACTATGTTTATGGTAAAAATTACGTTATTTTATCGTTTTTAAAACAATAATTATAGTATTTTAACTTGAAATTCCTCGATGGTCCGCAGCTAGTGCGACACCATAGTAATATTTACTATAAAATTTTCTCCGTGTACTTAATTATATAAAAACGCTTAGATCGGCCAGAGAATAGGCGACGTAACACTGTTTTGAGGTAATGTGGTTTGGATCCTTTCCAAAGAGCTAAACAGCTTCTCGCTCCGCGTTATAACTCACGATTTAAAACTCATAAGACCGCGCTCGCGGCTCTTTTTACGAGTCTCCGCGGCCCTGGCGCCTCCTCTATTCCCATGGAAAGTTTGTACGCGAAGACCCATGCATCCCCTTAAATATCCTTCGGGAATAATATTACGTCATAAATAAGATACAGGCCTTCTTTAACTCTTATTACTTATTTTTAATGCCGAATGACTACACGCCCTGACGTATATACGTGCGTATAGAGATGGTTTAACGATAAGATCACCTAAAACTATAACGCGACGATGAAACGATTTTTCTCGATATTTTCATAAAAATTATCTTATGTGAAAGATAGTGCTTTTAAGAAAAATCAACGTGAACAAGTTCAAAGATTTAGTTAAGGAACTTACTTCTCGATGTTTTTTAAAAATGTTTTTTAATGTCTTAAAGATTTAAGCCCGAAGTCTTTACGATACATCGCACGCTAAGTAAATCAAGTTGAAGTTGAGCTTGTTACAGTAACATTGAATGCCCGCTTTTTAATAGGTCTTTGTAAATTTATTATTCTAGTTTCAAAAATTCTTGAATGATGTGACACTTGTCGACATGGGGCAAACAAACACAATTTCAAAGCTTCAAAATCGAAACATTTCCTCACGCGGAATGGTAATAGCACTGTTCTTGTTGAGTCATTAAAATACATTTAAAGACCCTTGGCTCGCTCCCGCAGGACAATCTGGTCCTGAAACCTCGCGAATAATGTTCGTTTCGTACGATACAGCGGCATCATTCGATATACGTTAGACGACACATAAAAGTCACGTCATGGTCGTTGGCGTTCTCCTTTGCCGAGTTGACAGTTATTACGTTGTTCCGCCGTTGTCCCTTACTTGGAAGGTCTGTCGTGGTCCGGCGTTATTCCAGCCAGATATCCAATATGCCCACGACCACGCATTATCGCCCGTCTTGGCTGCGACACTGGCGTATCTGTGCGAATACTTGCCCGTCTTCTTGTGCGTGCGTGCACGCGTGTAGGCACGCAGTAGACATGGCGGGTCAACGGCTCCACACTTCTGTCAGAGAGGCGATAAGAATCGAGTAATGCGCGCTTGGGACGAAACTTCGTCATGTGCCGACGACGTATCGTCCATGACATTCGCAACCTCGCGCACCGAACCGTATCTGAGAAACTGAGTATATATCTAAGAACTTTATCCCGGAGTCTCCTGGGTCTCTCAGCCACTTAAAGTTCATTGAGTGCGCTCTATTATATTACAAATATTGATAACATTCTTGATAGCTGTCTGCTTTAAATATATTCTTTAATACAACACCGACTTTTTTCTGTAGTCTATGATTTAATCTTATAGAAATATTTTGATATGTATTGTGCAGGTTGTTGGGAAACATCGTACTCAATATTATGCCCAAAATATAAAACTTATACAAGTTATTAATTTAGACCTTAATTTTATAAAGAGACGTCTTCTATTTTTTATTAAGAAGATATATATTCTGTAATATATTTTTTGCGGTAAAAAAGAATTAAATAATGTTTTTGAGGCGGAGAGAAAACGAGAGTGCCTCCTGTTAAAGCTTAATTTAAAAATGAGAAGGATTTTGCACTTGATAATACAGCGATAATATAGTCATTATATTACGCCGATGTCCTTACGCGAGAGGTGAACATTTCAGTTTCACGACAATATACGCGTCTTGCAATTTATCACGTTTACCGTGATCTATATTTATCGCGAGTCTCGAGTTCATATTTTCCGAGCGGATATACAGTTTGCTCGTTTTCCACTTTTTTCCTTTTTTTTATATGGGCCGTAATGATGCTGTGGAGCACTGCGCCAAGATTTCTCACGTATCATTGGAGCGCTGCATCCTATGGAACGACAATAAAATGATAAACCTTTGCTCTCTCATGCGTTGCTCCAGCTACGATGCCAGCGTAATGCACTTCACTATGCCCGCGCGCCGTTCATATTGAAAAGCGGAGACAATAAATCGCCGTGTGCCACTTGGCAGATACTGAAAATAGGCAAATCTCTTTTTGCTTTGCTTCAAAACGCGAATGTTCCTTTTAAATGACCAAAAACTTCAGTTTTTTGTCGTACACTGAAAACAAATACTTAGATCCAAGAAAATATTTTTTCACATATAGTATACCAATGGCTTATTTACTTAATATAATCACATATTTATTTAGAATTAGATATTTTTACTTAATTTAAGTAAATGTCTTGTGGCATTTTGTGACCACAAAATATTTTTACTTAATTTAAGTAAAGATATCTAATTCTAAATAAATATGTGATTATATTAAGTAAATAAGCTATTGGTACAGGGAAAAAATATTTTCTTGGATCTAAGTATTTTTTTTTCAGTGTAGTAACAACGTACGTGGAACCATATGCGTATCACGATTGACAATCGAATTTGAACCTCGTGTTCTGAAACATTTAAAAATTTTCCTAAACGTGCAATAAGACAGATTAATAAATAAGTGCTAGAATAAATTTGTTAAAGAAATTTACTTTACATTTTATGGGAATAAATGTGTTTAATGTGGTCGAATTTATTATAACCTGACGTTACTTCGAGTGTTTATATCCGCGCGACAGGGAAAAAAATATCGATCCACTTTGGAACGAAATCGTCGTAAATCGTGTGAACATTTCGCATAAATAATGATTTCGACTCGAAGCGTTTATCATGGAAAAGCGGTTGATACATCTCGCCGAGAGTTTTTCCGCTGCGCGCGGTGAATTCGCCACCACCCCTTTTCTACTTTCGAGCAAGGGCGGTTGAGTAGAAACGACGGCAGGAAACGAGTAGCACTTTGTACAAAGGCCGCGGCTACTGAAAATGGCTGCTCCTTTTTCTCTACAAATGCACTTCTCACCGAGTGGTAGCGACGTGCGCGTTGTACGCGGTAGCCACTGTAAACTGACGCGGGCCGGCGCTTTAGCGCCTTTTGCACTAGAGTTTCGATCAGTGGCGTTAAATGTGTTCTCGATAGCGCCGTAATTTCGCTCGAGTTCCACTTCTAATGCCCTCCTATCGATTTCGATTGATCGACAACACGGGATGAGTTTGAAAAAAAACCTGCTCCATCTCAGCGAACACAAGTGCCATTGAATTGCCGTTGTTGAATCAGCGATATTGTAGACTTTTTTTTAACGGCACACAGACAGAAAGATACGATCCCGTTTGCATATGCGTCCTTCCTTTCACTGATGGGTAATGTTTTCACATTTAACTGGTATCCCAGAAGCGCTTTCCGTAAATAATAAAAAGCGAATTGAGTGGAGCGGTAATTGTTTTAATAATGAAATGTTATTCTTTCATCCATTTACTGTCTGCTTTTGCCGATATAATTTATCTGGTAAATTTAAAAACTTCCTGTTTAAAAAGAAAACATTATTCAGGATATAAACAGAAAAGAAAAATCGTTCAAAATTGTCTCACTTTTATATCTAATAACTCTATTAATAATTAAATTATTGCATTGTACTATCTAGTGGTAAAAGGTGCTATTTAATTTCCCGATTTTACTGAATTAACGTACAAATTTGTTATGAATATTCATATATATACATATATAATTTGTTTTGACTTCAAGTATTTTCTCGCATTCAAAGCATTTACACGCAATGAGAGTCCGTGTAAACGTGAAAGTGTTAAGATATTTACGTTGATCACGAGCGCTTTAACCCAATTGCCTTGACCAACATACATATAAGTCTGCCATTACGCAAGTACGGCAACTCGGTCGCCAGCGACCGGCGGAGGTATCGGCAGAAGCTATAAGTCACGTCCGCGTGTCACAATAGAGAAACGATAGCGGCGATTCTCCAAT
The DNA here is from genome assembly GCF_030848805.1 of Temnothorax longispinosus. Lineage (NCBI taxonomy): Eukaryota > Metazoa > Arthropoda > Insecta > Hymenoptera > Formicidae > Temnothorax > Temnothorax longispinosus. Next base: position 4,800,296 of record NC_092360.1, read on the forward strand.
GTCGTTATCTGCCTCACGGTTTCGCTAATTTGTTTCGCTCGGCACAATGTAATGCCGCATTCATACATGAAACTTGTCGGGTTTTGTGCACGAATTACACAGGTTTTTTTTATCTTGGCATTTATCGTACGGAGAACAGGTTTTTGTCCGGTGGTGCAGTAATATTTCGACCAAGAATTACATAGCCTCATTCAATCTATATAATTGAAATGAAACGGTGATTCGACGTACCTTCGATCTTCGCGCGCGGACCATTAAATGTCAGTCAAACCCAATCGTTTTTCGCACAAAACTACTGTATGAGCAATTTCTCCAACACGTGCAAAACGTTGGATTGCGAATAGAACGGGCACGGTCAGGAGAAATACTATTCATTTGACATTCAGTTATTAGCCACTGCCAATACGATAATTACTCCGTAGAACGGAGTTCTTTGCCGTATGATATTGCGAGAGAGAGAAAGAAAGGACACAGAAGCTGGCAAACGACGGCCAACAGAAGCGAACGGGACGACCGCGACGGCGACACAACAGGCGCTTGAGAAACGCCGGTTGCCATTAGAATACCGGTGATGCGCGTGTGTAGAATGCGCGCCGCGATGCAAGTGCATAGAATTCTTCGATATACAGGATGTCCCAGCACTTTATGCCATTCCTTTTATTTATGGATTCTCTGATCAATTTTCGAAATTCTTGCTTAATGAAAATTCCGAGTCATTTCAGCCTGCAAGGAATTAAAAGTGGAGAATTGCGTGAGACGAGTGTGTGTGAGAGAAATCAACATATTTATGAAGTATTACAAATTTTTGTTCTTTAATTAATTTTGGGCAAATTTTATTTCAGCACTATTTTGATATCGAAATGTTTAATCTATAATTATGAAAACATTGTAGCGTAGCAATTTTCTGTAAGACGAGTGATTTTTAAAAATAACTATATATATGTATGGATAATGCAGTGCATAATAGTTCTGGGACGTCTTGTATTTAAGTGCATTCGTTGCACACAACGCACGGTGGAAATTCCCACGACGCGCACACTCTTCCCGTCGCGATTTCATGGAAATAAAATATGTGAAATTGTCTGGAGCGGATCGTGGGGCAAGGGGGATGGCACGGGAAAGGCGTCGCATTCTAATGGCTCACAGGTGTATAGTCGTAAATCAGCTAAATTAACCAATAAGTATGACGTTTACGATATCGTTGGTACATTCATAAAACTCATTGAAACGTAGTCACCGTATTGGCTGAAAGGTCAACGACGAATCTAGCGATATATCTCTTAATTGAATTCCGAAACAATCGTTGAAAAACTCGCCGTCCATTTCTCTGCTGTCCGATATACAAGTGCGCTACTTGAAATCGTCGGAGCTGAAGTTTGTCATTGATTGCAGACTATTGGATTATTCCGAAAAATATTTAGCTTTTTAATTTGAATATGCGTACTATTTGAATGTTGCGCTTAAATATAAATTGATTTAAAAGTTCAGTATTTCTGTAAGTTAAAACTGCATATAAACGTACATTCAACACTCAATTATATTTTCTCCAAATTTGATAGAAAAAAGTACATCAAATTCTATAAGATGATATTTTTTGAATAATCAATTAGAGAAAAGGCCATTTCTTAAGTATTGTTTAAAGCCACGAAGTGACTATTTACTTGAGTGCAATATTACACGTTTAAACCTGTACCATATTTACATTTGACACGGAAGACAGAAACATCGAGACAGAAACAGAAATTGGAGGAAAAGGACTCGTTAATATCAACGTCTCCGGGGTGCAATATTTCCGATAGCGATCACGAATCATGGGTGTATACGATGCGCATTACATTTTTTATGTATCGGTTATTATGAGTCGGTGGTTTATTTAAATCGATCCTTACACACAACACATATGCACACATAAACACAAATGAACAAAACATTTGGCGATTTTTTAACATTATATATGTCACATTTTCTACTATACTTTAATGGTCTGAAAAATTGATAATGCTTAGCAATCTTTTTTTAAGAATAGGGAAAAATGATCAGTGTAGTGTATTTGGAAGAACAAGATGTTTTAATTTTGTTGAAAATTTTTTACTTTTTAAAGGATAAAATGATTAATTATCGAATTTTTAACTCGGCATTTCAAATAAATATGTTTCGATTCGCATACACTTCAAAGATTAAAAAAACACAGAAAGAACACTTTCTAATGTCCCTCTTAGAAAGAGACGAAGAGTGAGTTAATCTAAGATTAAAAGTTAACCGACACTTGTGAAACTGGGCCTAAGGCAACTGAGTCTTTGATCGCGCGTAGCTTCAATGTTCAAATTTTCATGAACACAAATAAGTATACACAATAATGAGTATGCATACATATATGTATGAATACGTTTATATCTCTACAATGTTTTTGTTTATCAAGAAAACTGACAAAAGTAATTCTTTCTGCCGTATTCGACTCGTCGCCAGGCAGGTCCATTCTTAATTGCTCTATTTGATGTCTTATATATATCTTCAATTTTGTAGATTTTTTAATGAAACGTGAAAGATATTTTTTGAGACATTATATCAGAAAACGTAAAAAGAAATAAAACGATTTTTCTTTTGAAGTAGAAAGCTTAAATCGATTATAGACTATGTAGCACCATGACCGTGCTTCCTATTGTTCAAAATAGAACAAAGTATTTTCACAGCATGGATTATTTTAGCTGCAATATTTTACATTTATACTACATATAAAAAGAATCATTTACGTGCGTATATAAAAAGAGAATATCCGCTTTTGAAATCGAAATCACATTTTCTCTTAACACGATTTTATTTATTCATTAATTTTCTCCCGTTTAATAATTCAAATAATATTCTCTATTCCAAATGTCAATATCATTTACAGAAATGTTATTTTTGTTCTTTTTAATCAAATTGTATCCCATAACTTTTAAGTCTTATAAATCACCATATAAAACATATTAATCTCTTTGATGACACGTTAGCTACTGAATAAATTCGTGTTTTCACTATGAATCAATCATATCGAACCTTTCTGATACGTCCGGTACGTGATGTGTAATCTTATCCATTTGCATATTCGATGACTGCATGAAAGCAAAGCGTGCGAAGAGTAATCTTATTTTTAAAAAATCCGGTAATGAATTTATTATAATAAAACAAGCAACTGCTTCTGACCTTATACGCGTCAATAGTATTCTGGATAATTTGACCGAGATTATTATTAAAATCATCATGAAATATCAAGCTGTTCCTTTATTAGCGCAAAACAGAAATTTAGACACAAATTTAGAGACAAATCGCGATATGTGACGCGCTCTATTAATTGTCCGGTTCACTAATTGCTTCCCATCATCGACCGCAGCTTGCTCGGATACAATATAGTATGGTGACATATTGATTGTCCAAATGAACCAATTAGAAGACTTGTCGTTAAATATTTTCGTGATGTATCGATCGCTTCTTTGGAACGAGAAGAATACCAATTCGAGCTAATTTAAATTTAATCAATAAGTAACCACATTTACCTTAACCAACCTACATTATTGTGCCAATGCACGCTAAGAAGAGTCAAATATACTTTATGGTGTATTTGCTGTATTCTATTTTTATACTTGTTTGTTTTTCACCTCTGAGTAACTTTATATTCAGTAAAATATTCATTGAATTGTATTATTTATTCTTTTTATATCACTTGGCACTCTCATTTTTTATTCGTATCAATTTTTGATTAAATGTATATACGAAATTAGGGTTTAAATATTTACTGGAAATATATTAAAACTGTAATATTATATTATTTTTGTTATAATCAAGATAAAAAATCTTCGTCAGAAATTTTGATCTTTTGTGACATTACGCTGTATACTTTAGATATTGTTACATTTTAGATATTATATTAAAGTAAAGTCGCAATACAACAGACAAGTTCATTTAATAATGAAAAATTAAAACTTCAATAATAACGTATGAAACTTGTACAACTATAGTTATTATCCGGTGTAGTTTTGATAACATGAGTTCCGGCTATTTGGTCAGAGTTTACGTTCACTTAAACGTGTGCGAAGGTAAAGTATAACTAGAACCAACTCTATACACTATTACAAAGCAATCCGCGGCTCATATGTTCATATGTATATCTACATACTCATCATTTACGACTATATTTCGTTGCACAAGTCTCGATGATGCTTCACGGTTTGTTTACCCTGATCAAATGTGAATTCCGCAATCGGAAAAGCCCCTGAACTACCTTTAAAATCTTTCTTCCTCTTTAATTAGGGTAACTGGGGGGAATATGCCACTTGTTATGTTTAATTAACAAAGCTACGGCTAGGAGCGTTGTTGTAAATACTGTGAAATTGTTAAAAATATTTTATCTGACGTTTTGCCCAAGTTTTATTTACTTCCTGTCAGTATTATAGTTTTTATGGGGTAAGTACAGTATATGACAAGTATGACAACGTGCTTTTTAGAATTTTCTTAGTGTTTTATATAAGATATTCTTCAAGCATTACACTATTTTTAACTCGATCAGCTTGTCGTTCTATTAATATTGGTTAGGCTGAAAGTATTCAGTACGTCGCCGATTCGTTTTACTAGCAATCGTATAATACAGGCTTATTTTAATATAAAACTGCATCTTTGGGGGAATATGCCACTGGTTAGATAGGGGTAAAATGCCAGTATCGTTTACAGCTTCTTAACCTACTATAGCAAGAGATACTGAGAGACATTTAAACTAAACATTTGATTTTACACGCAATACATATATTATTATACATCCTTCTGACATTACATCACTTATGTTGCACAATTTTATTTAAGACACATTTATATAAAATATTTACACAATCTTGCGCTTATTTCTAACCTTGAGAGACAGCCGACGATTGATCGGTCGATCCATCAATTAATTCTCATTATGTTATTCAGCGTCGAATATGCACAATTAGTACACCGTTGTAAACGTTCATTATATAGCTTTCCGGTAGCCCGGCAACGCCGAGCGAGCCCCGGACCGGAGTGGTACAGACTTAAACCGGTTTTAAAAATATCTGCGTGCTTGATACGGAAAGGTCGATCGCGAGTAAGCCAACGTACTTTATATTCCGGATAGCTTGGAGGATTCGCTCTGCGTTCGTCTTTTAAAAATTTTTGGTGCGATACGTGCCTCTTGAAATCGGCGATCGCCGAGAATCGAATTTAAACTATGGTGCCAAAATGTCTGAGTTATATGTATATATATCTTACGCGATTTGTATTCAGTACGATACGAATATCGTAGTCTGTCTTTTTTTACGATTTTCAATGGCTGGTGTTTTGTTCTTTTACTATTTTTTACTAACAAAGAAAATTGTTCTGCTAAAACAATATTTTTACATTATTGTATTTTAATTTTTTAGTAATAAGCGTCTCTTATCGCGTGCTATATCATACTTTTTATATACTTTCTCGATTTAAATCGAAATTGACTTTCCCAATATTCTGCGAAGATATATATTGCAAATAAATGTTAAGTTGCATATGAAATATCAATGGTAATAAATTAATTAACTTTCCGACACTGCAAGGGGATATAAATTGTAAATAAATGTTAAGTTATGTATAAAATGTTAATTAATTGTAAAATTAATTGACTTTTCAATACTGCGAGAATACGACTCGCAAATTGAATGTTAAGTTACGTATGAAAATCGTCTTGCAATGTTTACTTGTGTTTAGAATTAATTTTATTAAACTTCAATTGAAAAAGTTATAAGACGTAAAGATATAATATTAACATCTCTTATAAATCATGAATGGTCTTTTCTCTGAACTTTCGATGACAGGCGCACGTTTATATTAATTGGAAAATACAAAAGTCGTAGGTGGTGCCCAATCGATATTCGCACGTTATCGACCGACTACGGATGATCTTATGATCGTAAAGTAATCGCGTACGACCTCGTAATAGTTGGTACTAGTCATCCTGGTGAATGCAACATTAATTTTCATTGCTTCGAGACCTTGGTTGCCAAGTATCTTTTGTCGACGTCCCATTAGCAACAATGTCATTCGGTATTACGATTCATCTTACGACTGAAAACGCATGCGGATAATTATATCGTCTTTATCCGAAATTTCTTACATGGAAAATTAGATTATCTAGTAAAGTAAACGATATGAAATAGCAAAGAATTTGCGTAATGTTTAAGAAGCACATACATCGAGATAATTAATTACATTGTGTGTTATATATATGCACATTTAATTTTTCCTTATTATTTTATAAAAAGAGAAAGTTTTTTATATTGAGTATCTTGGCAATTTAAACTACTATTAATCCTTTAATGCGCGGTTTTTTGCAACAAAATAGCAGAAAAAAATTATTTTTCTTATCCATTGAAATTAATAATTTAATATAATTAATAGATATATAATTACGCACAATAATTTTACTTTTAACGACAAAAAAGCACAAATATTAGGTCAAAGATAATATTTTAAAAATTATAACTTTATAATAATGCACACTCATTAAATATTGTACATCTTTTTAGTTACATTGTTGATAACAGAGTAAACAAAACTAAACATTCCTGATAAGCCGTTCGGTCGGCACCAATACTCATCAGATACGTATCCCTAAGTTAACACGGGTGCGTGTATCATGGTGATATAAAATAAAGTGCTGCCCGAGTTAACTCGAGCTTGCTCAATTCTGCTAAACCGCTTGCCCGAGTTAATTCGGGCTTGCGTATTAAAGGGGTTAAATTCCTTAAAATTTTGTTATCATATATAACTGAATAAAATTAAGTATTCAAAGCAACTTTTATCATTTTTATCTTTAAGATGAATTTGTTATTTCTCTTTCCAACTTTTTACAACTAGGATATTTAAATGACAATGGACAGTCAACGAAAATCTATATTATGAATTCTATTCTCGTTAAGGTGATCCTAAAGCCGTGATTCTAGCCGGTTTTTTTCAGTTTTTTTCTTAGCACTAATCTTTTAATTGGCTTTATAGAAATGCAAAATTCTTGTCTAGAATTAAAGTACGCATCAAAATCTAGGTCATGGTGGTCGAATTTATATGTGGTGGTCGTCACGTATAACAAAAAATATTAATTTTTTTTCGTTTTTGATATAAATTCGACCACCATGACCTAGATTTTGATGCGTACTTTAATTCTAGACAGGAATATTTGTTAAAAACTGGATATTATTTTCGTTAACGAAGTGCGATCTCTTCACGCAGATGTGCTGCGACTTAGGTCGTTGTTTTTCACACTGTGTCATGAAGAGATCTTCCTTATTTCTTTAACGGTGCGACGGGTGTCGCAAAAACGTCCTTCGCAGGATATATGTTGCAAAAATGCAAAACTTTCAAGGCAATATCGTATATACGTATTACGTCACATGGGAGCACGTCGCACTACAGACGTCTTAAGGCATTTTAAAGCACGTTCAAGATTTATCTCGCAACGCGTTTCTCCCCGTTGACATATTGACGTATCCAATATAAATAAAGATTGTTGCGTCCGATACAAATAATCATTGAATAAATGCCACGTCTTTACGCACCTGCAATGCGCGTCACGGGACTCGACATTTATTCGGCGCAGGTTTCACCTAACATGAGCGGTCTGGAAAAACTATTGTTGTTGATGCAGTCAGGACAGCACGTGTATGTTATATATGATCTGACAGTTCACTATAGGTAGGAACATATACGCATATATGTTCATATACATACATATACATATACAGATATACAGATACATATATGTATATTTGTAGCGTATAAATGTCACACGCCTAATCACGGTTTCGCCGTTTTAATGCTTGGACAACCGTTAAAAAGTTTATGACTTTGAAAAATGTCGTGAATTTAATATCGCACAGCAATAAGACCGAACGTATTTATTATATAATTACCGTGCCACGTTAAATCAACCATATTCTCGTGTTACAAGCTGAGGCGTTATCATGTGCACTTGGTTTTTTTTAATACCTCGCGCCGTTTGGGCTTCCGGCATTCTGTTCCGGCGAGTTTGTAAATTTGACATTTGCTTACGGAGCTGGAGAATTATCAGCATTTTCCTCGGCATTTCCGGATGCACAAAGTCGCGATCGAATTAATTGCATTTTTTCCGCGTGTCTTTGACTTGTTACGCGTACAAATTCGGAATTGGTTGATAAGACTAACTTCATTTATAATATGTTATATAATAAATATATACAAATATAATTATGTTATTATGTACATAAAATTAGAAAAATTTGAATTCCGAAATACATTTTTCACAGTTTTTAAATACGATATTGAATCACAAGATAGAAATCGCGAAATTGAATTTTCTATTAATTTAGTTTGCTCAAAATACCGTTTAAAATTAGGTCAAAAGCAAAAGATATCACACGTTCGTATAATATCTGATCTTTTGTCGTATACTTTTTTTACTTTTAGAGATATCCTGGATTAGCAAAGATTCTGCGTGAATCTGCGCGCTAAATTTATCAGCGTGTTTAATTTAATTTGTCCCTTATAGAAAGTCAGTGAACCACACGATTTCGTGGTGATTAAACCGCATGCAATGCGTCAATTTGTTTCATTTAATCCCATACATACATACAAACCATGTATAAACTTAGGATTGCTGGGATTTCGACATAGCGATTTAGTAGCAAAACAAACGAAATAACTTTTTAATTTGGTATTTTAATAATATAACAAATTAATTGTTGATTAGAAGCAAAATCACTTTCTTTAACAATCTTTAGAGATAACAATTATTTCTTTATGTTTTTTTACGGACATGTTACAAAAGATGTAAACGTTAAAAATTTTAACGTTATTATTTCTTTAAATATTCAATTTAAATTTAACAACTTGGAAACATACGTTCACACACACTATATGTATAAACTTCTTAAAATTTTTTTTATGTAAGATTATATATTTACATTAAGATTCAATATTTATCATTTTTATTTGTTTACATATGTTGAGTGATTCATTTAAAATCTATAATAAAAACAGTGTCCATATGTTATACTTTTTTATTCACTCGAAAGTTAATATTATTATTTATTGATATATACTCGTCTTCCTGTATGTATGTTTTGCGATATCTTTGCGTAATATATTATTTAAATGCAGCAACCAATACTCGCTGCCTCACGGCGCACCGGAATTCAGCTACGAGATCGCATCAGTAAGTGGTTCTTTTATTCCCGAAATCAAAAAAACTCTGGTCTTCCGATCATGCCGGTGCAGGTGCGGCGGGGCTGTATATACACGTACATACATACATATATATATATATATATATATATATATATATATAGTATCGATTTTATATCGATAAACAACTGTGCTCGACCAAGCGAGCCCGCGGGGAAGTTTCTATGAGGATAACGAAAACACCTCTGGTCGCTGCTGGATTGTGCTTCTGACTTTATCACGATATATTTTTTTCGATCTATTTTGCTTTGTTTCCTTTGGTACGTTCTTCAATTTAATTTCGCTATAGGGAAATTCCCTTTTGTCTATTTGAGTTCTTAACACATGCAGCCAACTCGAGAGCGACGTAAACGCTGGATCGCAGTTTTCCAAAATAAAACTGTTTTAATGCGATTTCTATTCTTTGCCAATACGATTAAGAAGTACAATATGCTTGTAGAGTATAACAAATTCTGTCGATATATGCGCGATCACGCTATCTATGTCTGATAGATAAACCGCGATCTCACCACAATAAACATCTTCTTATCAGTAATATTCTTATAAATAACTTAACCAGAAATATCTGCGCAATTTTGCGCGTCACTCTTTTATGCTTGCGTTAAAAACGAACAAACATTGCGAAAAAGTTTATTTCTATTTTAAGATCGATAAACAAAACCTCTTAATTCTTTGTAATTCAGTAAATTATTACTAAGTTCCAGCCAATCTGAGCAATTGTTCAATGTAGTTTCAATGCGATATTTTTATTATTTATTATATTTTTGAATATAATATTTATTATATTTTTGTACATTGTTATATTCCTTTTATTATTTACCATTTATGTGAATTCTGTGATTTTACACAATTGATCGCTTATTCTACACACATTTTATTATATTCTCTTTTTTATAACTTTTATTATACAATATTCGGAATTTCAAACAATTTTTTAAAATAATAAACATCGTATTTATTTTGTGGAAATATATTAGCGAGAAGAATCATTCCCCATCAAACTTAACTATGCATTAATGCATCCGCATTCGTGCTGTCCCGCGCTGTCTCCGAAGTGCCTCTCTATTTTCGTTTCGGCGCTATCATAACCGCCACATTTCCAATCGAGCGTGACTACGGTCTCGACCCGCACCTGCATAGGAGAACGTTACCCGCGAATATGTATCGATAAACAACGGTAGTCGGAGGGCGGGAGGGCGGGCGGGCGGGGAAGTTTCCACGTTGCCGATATACTGTATATAGAGGCGCCGCGGGTGGCGTGGCGGGGCGCGGCGCGGTGCGGTGCGGTATCTCGCCGCCGCGCCGCCCGTCCCCGCGTCCGCGAGCAGTCAATCGGGCTCCGAGCGTAGCCACGGCCATCGCCGAATTCAGTTCACGGTGTCGCGTCTTGCTCCGTACATCACGTCGTAGCCTCCTTCGCTCGGCGGCCAAGGTGGACCTGTTGTCACGTGCTCGGTCTGTGACAGCCGAGCGCAGCGGTGCAATCGTAGACGAGGAGAGGAAACTCCACGGAGAAGAAAAGAGAGGGAGGGAGAGAGGGAGAGAACGAGCGGGGTGAGGACGGCCACCGACCACCGACCGGCAGGTCGGCGTTTTATCAGCGAAAGCCACGGCGCCGATGCTGCTTCCCGTGCGTGTATTTTTTCCGGTCGGGCGCGAGTGTGTGCGACGTGCGTGACGTTTCTTTGACCGGCCGGGTGTGAACGGTTACGTTCGGATACAAAGGGTCGTTTGTGACAAGCGGTGGAACTTTTTAGAATAGAGAGTACTCGCACGAGAGTGCACGGAGCCTTCGGAGTTTCGTGAAGAATTGTCGTGGCTTCGCACGCGATAGAGCGAAGCGTCGTTTTAACCTCTTCGCGACAGTTGACGGAAATTTGCGAGGTTATATATCTATTTTGCTGAGGACTATTTTTGCATCTCGACTCTGGGTGAGTGTCTTTTGTGCTTGGCTTAATGTATACGCGCATTATATGCTAATGCTATTATTTGAAATTAATTAAATTGAAATTGGATTAAACTAAAATAATAAGGAATGTGACGATAATAGGTAAAATAAAATTCCGAAAACATTCCTACAAATGTATTATTAACCTGAAACGATGTTTATAATTTAATAGGACTGAATTTAATCTTGATGGGATTTAATATATAATAAGTATTTATTTTGAAGGGAAATTGCACTTTTACAGATTCTCGTATAAATAATACAAATAAAGTCTTCGAGTTTTAGATACGACAGGTACGTCGCGGCATCCGTTAACTTTACATTAATTAACATTAATTTTATATGCTATAGTCTGCTTTAAAATTTCTCTATAAGTAATAGATTGAATAAAAATGAACGGTTGACAGAGCCACTATTATAACGCTCGGTTTTTCTCCCCGGCTGTATATTTTTGTCGACTTTCCGCGGGGATGTCTGTCGATGAAAAAGCCCGCTTTCCCTTTGAACCGTTTTGTCCAGTGCATTGCGCGTTCTCTCGAAAATTGATATAATTTTGAAACGTACGATCTCTTTTTATCGTCGCGCCGCTCGAAATTTGGTACCGACCCTTGTTTGCCGATAACGCGGAACAACGCGACCGCAAAACAAACTATTATTACACACGATTGCCGTTATATCTCTAAAAGAAAGCTAAATTTTCTCTTTTTTGTGGAAAATCTGATAGACATTATTATTGCATATCGTGACTCATTAGTCATTGTCAATCAAAATAATATCTAAACTGTGCAGATATGTGTAGATATAAGAAAGCCACGTTTCAGAGGTATTTCAATTATTATCTATATTATAATGTATTAAAAATTACATAATATTTAAAATATATTTGAATCCACATCGCGGACGCATTTACTCGAGGAAGTATTTAGTGTGCACGCATTTATTTATAGTAACTAAATTTTTTGTGATATTTGAGAAAAGTGTCTTCTCACAGTGTTTAGTATTCAACTATTTTATTGCGTGAGAAATTGGGAAAAATCGACGAATAGGAGATTGCCTTTTTGTAAACGGACGCAACAGATCGATATTAATGTCCTCGATTGATTTTTTTATCGTTAGGTCATCGGCGTTTTTCATTACTATTCTCTAGAGAGGATATCCATGAAAATATCCATGAAATCGCCAAAATGGCAATCTTCCGGCTTCCCACGGTCGATATAGGCAACACCAATCGTGTCGTCATCACCATCGAGTTTATTTATCTCCGCGTGATCGTAACAGCGTACTTACGCGTGGGTTCCAAGCCCTTGTGGAGTACTAATGAGAATTTATCGGCAAATTTATGAAACGGCGGGTGGTAAACTCTAATGAATCGCTTGGTTGTTAACAGCGACACTACCGCGCAACGCATTTACTAATACGCGAATTCGTATTTTTTTTTCATGACGCGATTTTCAACCAAAAGATATTCTTAAGTTATTTCCTTTAACTTTTAGATGATGCTAAAATGATTTCTTGGATTAATACAATGAAGTCTCAGACTTTTGAAGGAAAGAAACCTTTACACTGGAAAAATATTTATTTTTGTTAAAAGTTACAAAAACTGCAAGAGAATATTTTTAAAAGGTCTATGTTCAAAAAAATATTTTTGAATATTTATCTTACTCTCAACAAAAAACTTCAACGGGTACGGTATCAATGGTATCATCAACATGATATCTGTCTTTTTTTCAAACTTTTTTATTTTTTTCCAGCATAAAACTTAAAATAATATGTCACAAACTAATCGTATAAAGAATTATAAATTCTTTAAATTGAAATTATTTCTTTGTTATAAACGATTTCTTGTCGCAAGAATCGAGTTGCGAATTATATTTTGTTTATACGGCCTTCGATTTGTGATGTAGCGAAGGTTTCTTTCCTTAATAGTAAAGTGTGTATCTGACGCTCATGACTAATTACTCCGTACTCTCGGCTGAAGACCTGTGGGCTTTGCTGTGTGTAATTAATCAGAAGCTTTCTTGCTATAAGCTTCGTCGTCCTGCATATGTGTAATACGGGCAATCGAAATTTTGCTTGATATATCAAATAGTGCAACGTGATGTAGAAAACATTTGCATTACAGCCAAGAAATTTAAAAGCTATTATAATTTATGTAAATTAATAATGAGAGAGATAAATGCATTTAACGCGTCAACTGAACAATATATTATTTATAATTATAGTAAAACAATAATTTATCATAAATAATTTTATAATATATCACGGTATAAAATTTATTATTTAATTTAGTTAAATAATAATTGCGCAATGAAGCGTATATATACAAAACAACATACAAATAATTTTTTTAATCATATATTGTATATATACATATACATATATATAATAAATTTGTCAAATGATATAATGTCATTCCAATCTTTATTTATTAAAAATATTTTATCTTATTATAGACTGTATATAAATAACTGTGTGAATGACTTAGTACTTTCTTTTCCAATGACTCGATTTGCTTTATCATCCTAAGTTCAATACATACTTATTAAAAAGTGCCTTATGCTCTGATATTATGTTATAATGTTGGTTATTATGTATCATAAACATCCGACATTATGATACAAGCAGTTACTGGGTACATTGTCTGCTACATTGAAAACATTGAAACTTGTAGCATCATAATGTCACGGATATAATAGGCAAATGATAAATGTCTTTCGAATGTCTTTTGAATCTTAGTGCACCGCGTACATTGAATATTCACCATGACTTACGTCGTGATACTCAATACCACAAGTTCTCACGATGACATATTATTGAACCGTAAGTTATGTGTCTTATACAGATCGTTTTGAAATATTGAGAACAACGATGTATGCACGGAAACGATTTGCGACATTACAAATTCAATTGAACGACGAACGGCGAGCCATTCCGAAAATTAATCAGCAGTGCAACAAGATTACGTATATTCATGTAGTAATAATAAGATTCAGCGCATAAGTCGTGTTCGCGGTGAAGAGCCGCTCGTCCCTGGATTTTAAAAGAAAGCTTATTGTCCATTTGTCTTGCCGTTTCGCAGTTTTTGATATATCTCTAATCTTACCCAGCGTTACTTCTGCCCTGAATTCGCAATGGTTTCTTCTTAGCCACTTTATTTGTTTCTGTTACACGCAACGGGTCATGATATATGATCAAACTTTTTCAATGGTGGTCAACAAATCTGCTCGAAAGTTTGGCGAGGCATATTTCATAACGGAAATATTTTCCTCTCTCTGCTGTCAAAAGCTGTCAAAAATCTGAGTAACATTGAGTATCCTTGGACTTTGATTTGCCTCGGGAGTGCAATGAACGCTGAGTAACGGTCATTTTAGGGTGTATTTTTTTTTATTGAAGCGGCTTGAAGATGATCTGGAATTGAATCCAATTATCATAAATTCAGGTTTGATTAAGAACATGTTTGACGTGAATATATCGATCGAGCGATTTACGAATAGCCTTTGGCCATATATTTTTATGCTTAAATTTGATATTTTACTTTGGTACTTCACGAATACATTTTGAATAAAGTAAGCTCAGGAAAATCGGATTTAATCGCTCTCGGAGTGGTTCAAACCGCTTTAAAAACGTTATAAAAAAAGTACACCCAATTAAATTCCTCTTGCTTTTTATTTCTCCTTTTTTTCGCTGCTCTTACGGTAACGTGTTTCGACGCTTTAAGTTACACCAAGTATAACGAATAATATAATAAATATTATGACAAAATATTTGGTTAATGTTAACCAAATTTTTTAACATTAACCAAATTTGTTAACATATTAACCAAATTATTTCGTCATAATCACTAAACCCTTTAGTTGAAGCTATTTCACCAAGCCTTGGTTATTATAACTAAAACCTTTTTTCAGTTTATACGTAAATATAGAATAAGAATTACTACCACTAGAGATTATAGCCGATTTATCACCAAACATGACACTTTCTGTAACGTTTATCGTATTTGGAATATCAAATTACAAAAGCTTTTTATTAATCCATTGCCGGGGTCAGGGTGTCACTGGTCTACATTTCGATATATCGAGAGGTAACGTTACGTATCCATAGTCTTTTGTTTCCTCGTTATCCACATAATCATTAGGCAGAGGCATCTGTTGAAATTCGAATAAGGGAGTGCATCACACACATGGGAGAGGGATATTATCTACCAGGTAATAATGGCTTTGTTTCTCATGTCAGTTGATGTCATATCATCGATTACGGCCGGTCGTTCGGAAGGTCTCGTTTCGAGGACGTTTCGAGGAAGTTACGCAGTAAGAGCCTTCGGATCGATCTCCCTCGTCGCGCGTTTACACACTTATCGCAGGGTAGAAAATGAGCTGTTAGTGTCCTGTTAAAGCTATTAACGGTGTTCCGTGCCGTAGATCGTGCCGTATACATATTGCGCGATAGCTTTATCGTCGAAGGTAACATTAACCCTTCCTGTCTCTAATCTCATGCACACTACACTCATTACTGTGTTCGTAGCGACTAATCTCGTCTTTCGACGGGTAAGTTTTTTGAATATATCTATTTTTTCGACGAGATAATTGTTAAAATTGTCGTGTTAATACTTGACTCTTTTTCAAAATCATTGTTTCAAATTACTTGAGCTTAAAAATGTAATATTAGTCATAAGCGAACATACAAGTAATTCATCTCGGCAGCCGTTAAGAATTATTGAACTGATGTTTTTTATTCAAAATTAATTCTAGCGCCAAATAACGTATTGTTTCTATCCATGATATCCTGCATTTTCGGCGCAATGGCTCACATATATATACCTCATATAAACCTCGAACCTCGAACACGTGACAAAAGCTATTTAACATCGCGTAATAATAATAAAAACAGTCGGCAAAGGGCGCGATGGCATGCAACAAAATAGCGGTTATATATCAAGTGCAAACGTTTACGCGCAAAGAAATCAGATACGAGCGGGCGGAACCGCGAGGCCAAGTGTTAACAAAAAGAACGGAAGCGGATCCTAACGACCGCGGTGTGCGCTGCCATTAATCACAAGTAACAAACGTTTTAACTCTCTTTCGTCCGTGCACTAAATCCTCGAGGAAGAAGCAAGCGCACGCTTGCTGCAGTATTTCGCCTCCCGCGCTGTACGGCTCTTGTATCTGATGCTTTAAGATACGTTCCCATTGTAAAACCAATGCTCTAGGCGAGGCGAGGCACATACGTAGACACCCACACGCGGCCCGCGTGGTTCGGTCACAATACTGAATAATTTATGACACGGCGTATTAGATGAGAGTATATCTTTAATGAAAATTTATGTAAAAGTTAAATTTTTGTGTTAGTCTATTGTAATGTTAACCGGGCTGTAAGCAAAACGCGAGCTGGCCCATGACCCTTTTTATACGATGACTCGAGCTTAAACTCTACTGTCGTGTTTGTCAAAGCGGAAAGACCGCGATGGCGATTCGACGATTAGCCCAGTCTATTAAACCGACGAGGTTACAGATACAATGTCGACACAAACGCAAATCTTTTTTTAACAAGGGATCCATGCATTTTGCATCACCGGGTTTTGTAAATTGTCTCTCGAGCTCGATAACACGTGTCATAAAAGTGTTACATAAACCAGCCGGAAACGTCCTCTTTTAGCATTCGTCCGTTATAGTAGAAACTCCGCGGTCTGTTTTATAAAATGGTAGTATTCTAAAGAATAATGCACCCTGAGGAAAGAATCCACTTGGATGATATTACGCGTTGATGTATAATAGAGCAAGTATGTCACTACATAAACACGACGTGTGTTAAATTTTCTATGTTAACGTCCAAACGAAATGGTCCGCTAGAGGGATAGCAGTTTTGGCAACAGAGATATATTACCGTTCATTAATTTCGGGACATCCGATAATAACGTTGCACTAATTCGCATTTGCAGTCAAACACCGACAGTTATAGGTTAGGTTGCACCAATGTGAGTGAGAGCTAAAGGTAGTTAATTAAATTTTCCTTCTGCACCTGCATTATGGATAGGACTATGAACTAGGAAGCAATAGTCTATTACTACCCTGTAATTAGTTAACCAAACTGTTGGTGCAATTCAACCACAACTTTTTTTTATGCGTTTATATTTCTCTACGCACTGTCGTGATTATTATAGCCATTAAATATACGACTGTATATAAACGAAAATTAGAATTTCTAGAAAAATATCAGTTTTTATTTTTATTAATGAGGAGTTTGTCATTCGAGAAATTAATTTGTCTTAATTTAAGCAGCTAGTTTAAGCTTCAATCTTTATAACTTGCTTTTAGTAGTACAGAATGTAAACTATCGTAACATTTATATATGATATAGATATATTAATTTTTGCGTCCTCGATTTGTTGAAAAAAATTTTTAATGGAATCTATAACTAATAATAATACACGTTTTTAAAAATAGATATAGTGTAATAAGCAATGTTAGGCAATATCCATATTATGAACGTTAGAACGTCGGTGGTATAATGGCGACTAAATTATCTGATAAACTCGCAAGTGATCATTACACTGGTATACGAAGTAGCAAGACTAATTTTACAGTTAGTCTCTTCACTTCGTTCGACAAGGTATCATTTGAAATTAATATCGTATATTGGTCTGTCATTCCGAGAACAGCCATGCGTCTAATGAGAAATTAAATTACTCGAGACTCTTCATATGCTCGGGGATTAATTCCCGCGAGTAAAATTGATCGCAGCAATTTCGGGGAGAGGTATTGTCGAGGGAGTGTGAAAAGCCATTTATCGGGACGGAAAAAATTCTTCTTTGTTCTTCATTAATAATTAAATTATTGCATTCCCCTTTTCAGAGAAAATTTTGCCCGACGAATGTGGGTGATATAAAAAAAAGACGAGATACTTTCGTACTTTATGTCTTTAACTAATATATGAAATGTATCTGTACATATAATAAATTAAGAAAAATGAGTTTCTGTACGACGTCCATTTAACATTAAACATCTTTGATTTTACCATTGGTTGTTGGCCGAATAATATATTGTGAAACTTGTGAGAGCATTCATCGTTGTCCACAGTTACGTTGAATTTCGACGAAGTTATTAGCACGTTTTATCGCTAGGCAAAGCTGCATCGCGATCGTCTTTATAAGCGGAAATAACTCTCCTCGAGTATAGTCGAGTTACACGTTGCATCTCGGCTATAATAACGAGTCACGGGAGGAGAGATAGAGGGAAACGGCGCGAAACGGAGAGGCGCGCATTCGCAGCCACATCTGAACAATTCGTAAATTACCCGGCAGTTACGGCATATAGAGATACCTGTAGAGGTACCTGCTGGTATAATCGTGTGTACACGTCGCATGCACTGACGCAAGCAGTGCATACAATGCTGGAAGTACGTAGTTAAGAGAAAGAGAGGGAAAGTATAAATAGTATCTATAATAAGAATTTATATGTCATATTTCACGAATTTTTTTTTTTAATTGATTTTTACTCAAAGAATAAAAAGTTTAGATAAGTATAGAAAATCTACTTTAGACAAACTAAAAAAAAATTATCATTTAATTGTACTTTTAAATCTCAATCCTGAAATTGTGGTTTAATCTTTTGAAAATAAATTTGACGATCGTTTTTTTATTATTGATTTACATATTTTCTGCATGACACCTTGTATATGGCTACATGCATGTTAGGTGCACCGACATGGCCTAGCGCGGGAATCGCATAGATTACTGCATCTCGAGCCACGAACCATTAGCCTGACCCCTTTCACATTCAATAACGAATATGTGAGTCTGAACGCGCTGTATTGTACGAAGACGGCCAATCTAAAAACTGTTAGCTTTAATGCTGTGCAACATTTCTAGTTTTCCGATATGTCGGCTTAATGGCCCTCGTCGAAAGTCCGTGGTTCGTTAGTAACCGACTCGTAATATTAATAACCAGAATTATTTCACTCGCAAAGTGATAAACTAAATTGTTAATTTGTCGAATTATCTGAATATTTGTCGAACTAATTAGCGCGAAATTAAATCTCTTGACATTGTCAAATTTTTATTATTTCTGTTATTTCCAAAAAAATTTTTCTTCTTGAAGCACATCTGTGGATTATTCTGATTTTATATGTGCAAAACAGGTTTTTACCTTAATTTTTGATTCATTTAATTACGTCTGTATTTCACAATTTTAACAACCGCTAATGATAGGTTTGGTTGAATTAGGTATTCTAAAAGCTGTATATACTTTTGATCAGGATTCTTAAACATATGTCAGTGACAATTATGTATATAATAAGTTTAAATATACTGGCTGATTACATAATAAAACGCAGTAAAAATTATATGTAACGGTGAAATTGAGCATAAATCATAACTATTTAATCTAATTCTTTTACAATTAATAATAACGCAATTACTTCACCTAGTTAAAACGTAGGATAAGAATTTGATTCTTTTTTCCTCAAATATTTTTTTAATTATTACGTATATAACGATGTTTAAATCCACAAAAAAGAAATACTCTTATATTATTTATACGGTCTCTCTGTCACATATTCTTATAGTCACATAGTCTTTCGAAATAGCGATAACAACTGAGAAAATTTGTAAAAGAGGTCAACCGAACATCACCGATTTTCTGTCACGCGAAAATAGCAGTGTGCCAGTCAAACACTCGGCTCGAATGAGAACCTCTGGCTTTCGCAGAGCACGTTTCCATAAACTCGTATGTACCGCGGACAGTGCATACACGGAGTCAGCTGTTTAACCACGGAGAATCGTGCACCCGAGGGTCGAGGCAATTCGCTCGTAATAACGGAAGTGACGCCGGGTCGACGTCGGTTAATCGGATGTCGTCGGGAGAGTTCGCTATTGCTGCAATGAAAATGCCGACGATACGTTACAGGGAAACGCCTGACGGCGACGAAAATTCGTCGCTGTAAATAATCTCGGGATATTTGATAAGGACAGAACCATTGATGTGTGTGTGTGAGATGAAGAAAAGTTTTTATAAATATTTTTGCTTTTATATTTTATGTTTTCGTGGTTTTATCTTGTTATCGAAATCACACGATATAAACTTTAATCTTTTTTTACATTAGAATCTACGTAAAAAATTTCGACATCTCATTTATTTATTTTAATGAGAATCTTTATAAGAATAAGAATGTTTCTGAGATCAGACATCTTTTATATCGAAAATAGCTTACATAAATTTATACGATTCATAATATTACAAAAAAAAAGTATTACCATATATTATACTACGTAAGGACAAATTGACGCTATTTAAATGCAGAGGAACTTTTAATTTTTCTCATTTTATAAAATAAGTTCAAAACAACCGGAAAGTAATAAGCGGTGGTTTATATTTTGAGCATACTGTGAGATATAGAGATTACTAGTACTCTAAAGTTTACGAAAGTCCTGATGCTAAATTATATTTAGGATTAAGCGAGATCACAGATAAATGGATTACAATAAAAAAAATTGAATTTTTTTTTATAAACGAAACCGACAGTGTTAACGCCGTGCCGGTTATTCATTATCGTGAGTGATGGAAAATTTACTATGTATGATAGTTAATTGGCCTCATTATCAATTGCGGTGGTATCGGATTGTACATTTGATATATGCTTTTAATAAAAGTTTTGTCGATCGCCCTACTTTCGTGAGAAATATATAGAAATGTCGATTATTTAAAACAATAATAGTCATCTTTTATAATCGTCGATATACTGCAGATACGATAAGAGATGATAAATTTACATATAGTCACGCGATAAAATAGGATATATCTTGGTGATATTTGACTACATCTCTAGATGGATTAATGACTGTGCGTCCAATTACTGCGCGTTGTTGATAGCGTAATCTGTGATTTCTAAAATTTAATAATATGTAGGCTATAGATAAAATTGAAGATTTATATATTTAATAATTATATTTTTAATAGCGGTTGATTATGATTTATTCCGCAAAGCTATTTCTATTCTATGTTATATTTCTTATTCTACAAAAGGAAAACAGAGATATCTTATGTGCGCATGCATAACCGCACAATTATCAAAATGAAGGCGAATCTATCTCGCCTCTCACTAACACGGTCGCGTAATCCGACTTTCCATTCGTACCGAAACCGTTAGAGGGGGAAAACCGTGTTGCTACGCCCAACAATGCCGACGATTTGTCGCATTTAATTGGCTGCTCGTTCGGGTAATTAATTGCTGCGAGGCTCCGGGGCGGTGCACTGCAATTAGCCACGACGGTATCTGAAGTATCGTGGCCCTCACACGGAGAAAGATACTTTTTTTCTCTCTCAACGAGGCGACATCTCGTTTGTGGGAACGCTTCGTAGGCGGCCCTGTCGCCTCAACAAGGCAGGGCCTCGGGCTGCCCTTCAGGTGTGCCGCAGCGATTAATCTCACCTGCGAGCCGCGGGTGACCTCTCGGAAATTGAATTGGCTTATCAGCAACGCGATGAATCAACCGCATTATTCGGCTGCAGCGTCACGTCGCTGTTATGCAAACGCTGCTTGCTATGTGCTGCGCTGTCTAAATTCGTCGCGAGAACTTTTCTTACTTACGAGCGAGCAAGATCGTTCCATAACGTTTAATATCATTACACTCTCTCTCGGTCCGGAATAAATGAAAAGCGATAAAGAAAGAAAAGCAAACAGAATAATGATGATAAATAGATTGGAATTTTTTCGCGACGAGGCATTTCCGTTTTAGTATTTCGTCGTCAGGTTGAATTCCGTATCAGCGGCTTCGTCGATCTTGCTCTTGGATCCGGTCAGATTCTTCTCGAATATTTTTCTTTGCGACGACCGGAACACCGGTATTGGAGTGCTCAAAAGTGCCGACCAGCGCTTTCATTGTTCTTCCGATTACGGAAAGGGGCAACGGCCCTTTTACTCCTCAAAGAAATGTTTCGTGTTGGTGTACGCTACTTCGAGGGTAACGCGGCCTTCGGTAGTTCGTGTTGCTGTATAGTGTACACGCGCATCTATTCGCTTTCCAATTTACAGTTTATCGACAACGGCCAGATTACGTCGAAAGAAGGAAACTCAGGACGTGGCAACTTCGCGTGCGCAATGCGGTAATTTCTACGGATAAACGGGAAAGTAAAAACTCCATACAACGTGAACAATTGAAACGCAATCATCCGAAAGACCAGTTAGATGAAAAGATGGAACATTCCATTTTGAGTCCAACGTGTATAATAGATGCAATTTATGAAGCGTAAAACATATCTATAATAGTTTTATCTGTTAGAAATGTGTATAACGATATTTTTATATTTTCTTTTTTACTGACGGAATCATTAATACGATTGTACTTACGACATATATAGTCTCATCTAATTCTTGTCATCGACATTTATCCCGTAATTTTTCGCATGCGCACGTAGAGACTCGCTCGTGAAGAGAGAACCTGCTTTTCGAATAATTTGGTTATCGACGGTGAAAAGCGTTTTGTTAGAGCGCGGGCCGACATTAAGGACAGGGGAAAAGGGATCGATTAAGGAGTTTCGCGGCACGTCCAGCCTGAAAGCTTTGTACTTTCCGCGATAAATCCTACCCGATGGTAGATATTGCGTTAGATTTCTCATGCCCGGAAGGGACGGCGGATTCATTTTTAAAACGGCGTCTCTTAGGACGCAATCTGAGATAGAAGAGATAGACGGAAATTGTCAAGTACGACCGATCACAATGATCCACCGTTCTCCATTACACATCTCTCTTTATTATGCATTGTCTCGCGATTTTGCTGATTTTATTCTTCACCATGCCACAAAGAAACTTGTTTAGGAAAGTTTTTGATGTCTGGGTTGCGGCAATGGCGGCTCGAAATAGTTACGCATAATGAGAAAAGTTTAGTACCGTCTTTGAGCTCGGCGAATTTCGTAGATTATTGATGACGTTGAAAAGTTGAAGGGTATAAGCAAGAAAGGAAATACACGTGATAAAGTTATTCCGTTTCGCAAAGTATACACACATATATGATCAAACTAAGCTATATTTAAATGTTGCACTATTGATTTATCACATAAAAGTGAAAATTCTATTGAAAAATAAGGTTTGTTTAAATATCCGCAAATCATCACTATTCCGGCATATACATTCATTAGGTACATGATGATTCGTACATGTCGATTGTAAGCGTTTTAATCTGCCGAAGCATTACGCATCGCCGGAATAGAATTGTTTATGCCTACTGTTAAATTGTGTTGTCATAGAACTGCATTGCGATTTGAATTACCTTCACGCTACACCGAGCATTGCGCCAGTGTACAACTTGCAATTTACTACTTTAGGTTTCTATATCAGATGACCTCTCGTGCTCGTGACGAGACGGAAGCGCTGTATCACGTAATTCTATTTTTTTTGTTATTAAAACCTGTGATATAGTTATAAATACATCGGATAAATGCTATCTTTTTTTTATATCTAAGATACAAGATACTAGTTAGAAATCAAATGCATGGTAAAAGCTTCGGTATATAAGTAATATAAATAATTAGCATCAGAAATATACAAACATATAACTTGATATGAACGTGTTGTTTAGGTATTGTTACTTAAACAAGAGATTTTTGTAAGCCAGTTACTGACATTTTGATATTCCTTTACGGCACAGATCTTCAATCTTCGTGTGTAAAATTCAACATTTTGCATTTGCATATGTTATAACACTTTTAGATAGCTTTCGGTTTGCTATATAATTTCAAGAGACAGAAAATAGAATACTTTTATATTATACCATATACATATAATATAAGAATCGAACATTTCTTTTTTCTTATTGGCATTATAATAGTATTTATCTTTAAGCAGTGATTGCTATTATTTTTGTGATGTTTTGGTACATATTAGTTTTTTACTTTGTTGCTTTCGAGTGCTTTTTATCATGTGGCAATGTCTGCACGTTAATACAATGCGTCTTTTACATATCAGATTTACGCTACCGTCACATTAATATTACAGCACGTTCTTTGCATAAATACAATGTGCTTTTTACATTAATTACATGCTTTTTTTAGATGTGATAAATAATATGCGCGTGTACGTAATTACATCTGTACATGATATTGAAATTATAAACGGAACACATATATGCTCGATTGTTCGTTGCACATTGCATCGCAGCATCGCACTTATTTCGCGCTTCAAAACGTCCTTCGGTTTATCCTAAACCTTGACATGACCATATTCAATTTGATTGGAAATTCGTTACAATATTATAGCTATCTATAATATATAGCACAGTCTATGTGTATAACAATAATAGACGAGTTAGTTCAATCAAATCTTGAATAGGCGCTTCGGGATTCAACTATAGAAGTGATAACACAGGCAACTTTGCAGCATTGAAAACATCCAATTCGACGACAACAATTTACGACGCTCGATAAGTAAATCGATTGTGCAATTGCAAAGTAAGTACTATTATGCACCATCGAAACAATTTTGTCGATTGTATCCGACGACAGTGCGCGGAGTGTAAATGCTTGCGTTAGCTTTTCGAGAGACGTGACGGGCGAGCTCGAGTAAACATGGCCTCGTTGAGATTAAGTAATCCGGTGTATCCGATGCAAGTTGCAAGGTGTATCCGATTGAAAATCCCGAGGGGCGAAAATACGCGATTCATCGATCGGTGAAGGAAATAAAAACATCGCGAGATACTCGATAGGAATACCAATATAGAATTTCTTCGAACGAACTTCTCTCGTTGGCCGAAAGTGATGCGCGTCGTGAGTCGCAGGCGCGTTGGTTCTTTTAAAGAGATTTCAAGTTCGAAAGCTCTTCTGGCACGAAACATCGTGTAAATAGGAGCTGTCCAGTGTGCGTAGTGTGTTTGTGTGTGTGTCACAGCTTCTCGGGCCCGGATCCAACATTTTCAAGGTTTTTCGCTCAGACCTAGATTTGATATTGTAAAATAGTTTGACTCTCCCTAAAAGAATATCCCGTGATACGTAAACATTTGTGATACATTTGTTCGATAATCGGGTCTCCAAATGTGTTTATTTATTTCATTGTGAAAAGTAATATGAAAAATGGGGCACTAATCAAAGTTCTGGTTTATAACACGTTAACAATTTTAAATTTTAATTTTGTGTCCGTCATCTAATCAATTATCAAATAACATGGTTGTATAAAATTGTCATGTAGATTTTTTAGCATCTATAATGATTTACTTCCTTGCATGATATCACATTTCTAAAAAAAGAAATTTTGAGTACTCGTTAATTTACGTAAACTAACGAGTACGTAAATTAACACTATAATCTGTCTGTATCTCCTCATTTTGCTGCATCCTGCTAGTGCAGGATGTTTCATAGACATTTGCAATGTAAATTTTCCATCAAATTTTGCCACTTCTATTCACGCAAATTATTTCTTTTCTCTCGTTTACTAGGTTTAGAATGCACTTTTTCTCGCTTTTTGATGAAATTTTTAATATAGGATTACAAAAAACACATTATTCAAAGGTCATTATTAATGCGATTTTGTGGCGCATTTATCATTATCTCGGGGTAACTTTACTTAATTATGAAGTGGCATTCTGTTTATTACGGAACACTTGTGAAACAATGAGAAATATTTGATGCGAAATGCGAATCTTGTATTTTTTGGTGTATTTTTGCTCTTAAAGGAAGAGTCATGATGAAGTATATAGATGCTGCAATGTAATATATTTTCGCGTTGTAGCGTTCAGGATATTCTTGAAATATCCTGGGAAATTATAGTAATGTGTTTATAAACTGAATAAAAAAATTCTGTATATAGAGTAACCAATCCACCCAAGATACTCTGATAAAAATATTGATGTTTGAGATTATGTTATGAAATTTTTTTTCTTTTCCTAATTTTTATTAAGTGTTATTTTCTATAAAAAATGAAAAAGAAACGTGAAGGCAGAGACAAATGAAGTTTTTCTAATTTCTATAATTAGAATTAAAATTTGTTTAGTAATGTAATAATTTGCTTATAAGTTATTTTGTTAGCAGCACGTGTTTTTTGTGCAAATTAGTTTAGAGGGTTATAGCAAATATTGTATATATTGCAAACGAAAGGTGATTATTTTATCAAAATTTGCAGTTGCTAATATTTAACAATCGGATAATTGCAATTTTATTTATTTTATGAGGCAGTACTAATATTACAATACATTCTGCATTCGAACATGTGACTCTTCCGTACGAATTACAAATAAAAACGCTCTGTCCCATTTTATTCGACAATGCACATGTTATATACGGAATATTTGAAAATTGCTTTTTTTTATGTTACAAGCATTCTATATATAAAAAAAGATACGTCAGTATCATATCCAAACATGAAATTTCGTTACACAAAATCTATTATACATATCGCTGTACATTATTTACGCATATCATACTACTGTTTCCAAACTCGGAATATGCACTGCATTGAAACTGATGAATAAAAATTATCATTTATTCTACTCAACATATTTTGTGCTATTTTAATATCAACAATTCGTTAAACTACATTAAAAACGTGATGTATTGTTTGAACGTAATCGAAAAATTTTGCGCGGTTTCGAAGCTGTTGCTCGATTTGTAGATAGCAGTTATCAGTATACGTTTAATTCTCTTACCAAATATTTATTGTTTACCGATATAATAGCATTACGTGCTTCGACGTTCCGCTTACATCACGTAAACAAATATGACTCGCAATCCCTGCGCGCAATCTCACATTTGCAAAACAAAATCATCTCATTAAATGTACATTTGTATGTCCCAGGAATATTACCTACGACTGTGCGAATAGTTAAAGAGTGAAAGAGCATCCCGACATTGATAATCCCGTATAAGGAACTGCAGCTCTCGCTTAAACTTTTGCAAGATAATTCTAATCTGTCGCGAATGGATTAATAGCATGGAATTACTTTTTTGGAATGTTAGCGAGTAATAAAGTTAAATCGCGAAAATGCGGATGCGCTGAATTTTTCCTGGATTTCCAACGGATTTCCACGTGCAGAGATTTTAATCGAAAGTTAGCTTATAGTTTCACAAAGCGCTCACGCTTCACGTTTCTCTCGACTTTAAAGGAACTTAGAGAAGAGCAAAAGTTTCTGGGTTTATGGCTTTTCCATCAGAAACTTACACAAGGAAATACGCATATGTTCAGTATTTTAGGTAGATTTAAGATACTTTCGTAATTTCTGAGTCTTGTTAAATCCGGGTTTCTCTCCCGAATAATGTCGCAATTCTCACAATTATAGTGCTTGAAAAATACGTTTGTTCAAGCCAACTATTTCTGTTATTTTGCATTTTACTACCGAAACTTTGTAGAATGGTGCCAGTTAATTGTTTAAAAACACGAATTTTAAAATTTAGAAGAGAATTAATTTTGTTTTATTAGATCGGAGTTCTCGAGAAAGAAAAAAAAAAAAACAAAAAAAAAACAGAAAGCGGAGTTCCCTGGATCGTTCCATTTCTCGACAGATCTATGATCGCGCGTTTATTTTACGGTATTGAGCAGTCATCGATATCCTCGTAATCTTCACGAGACAAACCATACGTTTATTCTTCATTGCTATCTTTTCGGTTATCACATTCGGAAAGCGGTCACCGTTTCTGGAATTTATGTCGACGTCGTTGTGTGCGGGGCGTATCTGACTTTGCGCTTTCGCGTGCGTAAAAAGGAAGTATAAAACGGAACGTACCGGCCGGGTATGAAAATTTTATTCGCGCTGTCTCTATTGCACGACCTCCGGTACTATTTTGTTCCTCTATCTGCGAAAGCGCGCCCTACCTGTGCCGCGCCATTTTTCACGAGGAAAACTCCATTACGGCGTAATAGCGCGCGATGAATCACCTCCCGCTCTCTTAAAAGCGCCAACGTCGCCAACTCGGCGTCCGAGCTGTAAGAGACACCGGAAGTAAGAGGATAACACTGGGAATGCGAGGAAAAACGAAACTCCCGCTCCTTCTGTCATATCTCTGTTCTCATATTTTGGCGAATTAACGACAAAGCGACGTGACCTGGTTCGAATGCTAATTTTTGCGACGCAAAATTAGATTGGAAAAGATTCCAAAGTTATTTTTGTTACTTGTGATTTTAATCGAATTAAAGAGAATAGAAATGTCAACGAAAATTAACACGAACATCTAACTTATTGATGCTCGAAGTGTCTTCAATTTTTCTTGATATTTTGCAAGAAATATTATAGTCACAATAAAAGCAAGTCACAATAAATTGCAAGAAATATTATAGTCACAGTAAAAGAAGTGTATGATTACTATAAAATAAGAAAAAAATAAGAAAATTTTTAAAAGTGTAGCTACAAGATTATTTTGATTGAGGAATATAGATTTTCAACGAAAATACACTTTTTCAAAAAGATGTCTGATCTTAGAAAAGACCGTGATTATTGTGTACGCTCCGATTCGCACGAAGGCGTTTAACATATTGAGCGTGAAACGTTAGCACTGAAATAAAAGCTGTAGATTATAATTCTCTTGCAATTAAAATGTGGCATTTTGCACGCGGTTAGTCTTTCCGCACTTTCTGCAGATCACGTATAATATCTATAATATATTTCACGTTTTTGCATTGATATGATTCTTATAAATATCGTTATAGGTTCCTACTACTGACACCCTCATTATCGTTTTACGTTACACTACGCTTTTCGATCGTGCGCCACATTCTGCATTGCATAAGTTACGTTACACGATACAGCGCACGTGGCCTGATCGTTAATTCGCTCGCGCATACAACGCTATTCGTCAATTCAACATAATTTTCTAATGACGTTCGCATCTGCGAAGCAATTCCGCGGATATAGCAGTGCGAAGTTCGGAGGCCACAATCAAATTGCTCGCGAGGACACATATTTGAGGAGCTTGCGCAAATATGTATATCGATGAAACATTTCGAGAGGATGTAAACCACTGCAGCTACAAGTTAGTAACTAATCCCTGATCCTTGGCTTGGCCCAAAAAGTTGTAGTTAATCCATTGCCGGTGAAGTTGCTTCGCTCGAGTATTCGAGTTTAATTTAGTCTTCTTAATATTTTTAATAAGGAGTATAATTGTTTTTTATTAAATTATCCCTTTATATATACTATACACTTAATTATAAACGATCTTATATAGAATTTTCTAATTCTTGAAACATTTGAGAAGAATCCGTAAACAGATTTAATATTACTCTGTAATAAATTTCTTATTTTGATATCATAGAAATTATCACATATGTTATTTTAATTGATAAATTTTTAATTATAACAATTCTTTTGTTTTATTTAATTTATTTGACGCCGTTATAGATGTAACAATATAACTGAGCTTCCGTACAATTTTTTTGCCGGGAATTTCTCACGAGATAAAAGTGAAATGTCAACTGAGCAACATAGAAAAGTATACTATAATTCTCATAATTTCTTTCGCTTTTCCCTTGAAAATCTCGTTGATCTCGTTAGTTATATGCATGCGAGAAACTTCGTGAGAGCCCTTCTCTGAACTTTTTTACTGCTCTCACGTAAAGCATTCTTTCCCTTCGTCACCGTATCGCCCGGAATTGCGCAAGAGAGACTGTCACTGCTCTTACAAGCTTAATGAGAGTGTCTTCTTTGTGGAACAATCGTAAAAAGATATGAGCTGAAAGATACAGAAAAATAAATATTTAACGGACACTACGTAATAAAAGTGGGACTGTATTATCCTCTTACGAAAATGGTTTCGGAGCAATATGACCAAATATTGACCAAAATTTGCTGATACTGGTCAAAATTTAGCGGTATATGTGATTTACCTTCATTAACATTAAAACTAATATTTATAATTGAATAATTTATATAATCTCAACGGTATTTATTTGCGTGTAATTATTTCCTCACACTACACATTCGTGATTATATACTTTTTGATCATGCTTGGTCCGATTCATCCGAATTCTCATTAACGGCTAAAGAGTATAATCATAGACGTAGAAATTTTTATACGTGCTTCAAATAATGCGACTGTCAAATCGTTCAGATATGAACGTTACATTTGACTACTCAAAATCGATGTATGTACACACTTTTCTTTTAAAATAAATACGAGAGCATAGTAATTATGACGTGTAATCGGTATGTTCGTCTCGGTATCATTTTTTTTTATCAAGCATGTCTGAGATCCTCGATGGCAGAACTGAATCGAAGTCTGGTTCGCGATATTCTAAGATCGATGCCTTCATAGTCCTTTTCAATCAAGCTGTAGAATCCAGTTCGCTGGACCATCGCGCAATGTCTGCCGCGGAGAGAGAAAAGCGCCCTGAGCGGTCTATTTGGATTGGAGTATTTGCGCAGAGTGCAGCGAAAGGGCTGCCGTGAGTTTTTCTTTCACTTCTTCGCGCTTTTCTCGACATGGCATACTGCAGAAATCGGGAGTACAGAAATAGATATAAACGTTGTGCGAAAAAGAAGACAATCGCACTTCCAGTAGCGGGATTCTGTAACTCCTTAACGACAGTTTCGGTATTGTTGCGCAGGAATTATACATATATGGTAAGAAAGCTGCGCAACGATACTGTCGTTAATGAGTTACAGAGAATCCCGCCTCAGGATTCAAAATATTATTAGCGTTGTCGTCCACGAGGATATTATTTTTTTTGTCACCAAAATTCGATAAATTCCAGCTTGATCAATCTGGGAATTTTTAGATAGCAGCTTCTTCGGATTCTTCTAAGCTGAAAATTGAATTCTTCTCGTCGACTCGCTCGCGATGGCAATTGTTTCGTTTTCTTGTATCATGTTTCTCCTAAGCTCAACGTTCTTCTTTTGGTCTGGTCTCTTCTGTTCCTCTCTTTCCTGTTTTTCTTATTTCGACTCATCTCCGAGGCACATCGACACGGAAGGCAACTTGCCAAGAATGCCTAGCCTTAAAAAATTTTTAGGAATCTTTCCTGATTTTAGATTACACTGCTTTGTCCAATTCCCGTAAGAAACTCTGCGATTCCTCGAACAGTTTCAGTTACGTGCGGATGTACTGATTGGCTGCATCTAAAAATTCTTCTGTAAAATCTTAAGTTTTAATAATTTCTAGAATCATATTATTAACTATCGATGTTAAAAACATATGTTGATATTTTAACGCTCAAATATAGCGGTTTGATTTTCATTAATTGCTTTTCGTATGATATTACAATTCTCATACCACGCAAATAGGTTTAGCATTGGATGGTCAGTTTAATGTCGAACGAGATACGCGAATACAGATTAAACGTATAGTCTCACAAAAATGTCAATTTTTATCTGTTGTTTTCTACGTTTATGTTAAGTGCTTATGAGCAGCAATTAGAAGAATATTGCAAAAAAGATTAATAATCAAACTGCTTTTCTAATAGAAGCACTATTATACCTTCATCTCATATACCCCATCATTTGCAACTGATTGATGGAAGTTTCTAAACATGCACGAGCTAAAGCGACGGCTCTCTAAGCGATCAGTAATACGTCAATTATGCAAATGATTGCGCAGTCGGGTCTACGCGCAACGATCTGCGAAATCATTAAATGACGCGTGGATTTCCTTTAGCGTGCCCCAGGCTACTACAGAACCGGCCGCGACACGAACGTATGACTTTTTAAAGTTTGCAAACGAGTCGGGACAGTTCCTTCCCCATTCACCATCTAAGTACCTCGGCTATCTCGTAACTACAATCAAAGTGACCGGCCGGCGCGCGCCTCGATTACGTCAAAGTGAAACCGGCGATTTGCTCGTTGTATAATGTATAATGTATCGACGGATTCAACCGTGGATGACTCGCGCGCGAAGCAGCAGGAAGTTACACATTTGCACGCACGCACATACGCGCAACATAGCGCACGTGCGCTCGTACGTGGCTTTCGTTATCCTTGGACATTGTTGAAGCACGCGTCAATGCGACGCGCTGGCATAACCGGCGAACCGGCCGTGAACATTGAACCTTGAATACGAATTTATAGAGTCTGTCAAAAGCGAGCTTGTCAAAATCCTGGCGCTGGAGGCAGCGCGTGGTCGGGTCGTCGATCACATTCTCGCCCGACCTATCCCGAAGGTCGTACTAATCGCGTTATCCAATTGATCCTCGGAATGTCAATGCTCTGGTAATACTGCTCAACCGAGTCTATTTTTCCAACGACAAGGCTCTCCGACGTAGGATCTATCGTATTAAATCAACAGAAAGGTGAAGGATATACATAAAACAGACACTCCTGCATCCAAACGTCTGTTATTTTATAGATTACTGTCGTGTCGATTTTAGAATTGAAATAAGAAAATACGGCATTTCTATGTTATAAGCACTAACATGAAATATATAAACTTTGATATTTTTCAAGCCGCAATTTAAAATATATAATAAATTATTCAAAATATATAAATGTTCTGTTTTATTCGATTTATTTCAATTGCACGTAGAAATAAACGGACTGACTCAGTCCGTTAAACATCTTTCGTAGTTTACGCTTTATATGCATGGTTGCGTTTAAAGTGTGCGTATACTCGTGCTGGTCTTTTGTTTTATTACTCTAAGCCAGAAACATGGTTAACGCGAGAGCATCCGAAACTACGTTATGATTCTCCGCATGACACGAGTATTCTAAAGCGCTAGGCGAGAATATTTCCTTAATTAGTTTAGCTACATTTCCATATTTGTGCGACGAGCTTGCAAGTCAGGCACATTTTCGTCGACGAGATATCTGCTTGACTTAGAACTTTGTAAACTTGCAGCAATCGCGGTAAAACCTTTCGTGTGGTTCTGTAAAAATGCAAAATGCAATTAAGGATGTTTTGTTATATATAATATTAATACGTGAATTTGATTACGTCAGCGGAACACAATCTAAAATTTACGTTTTAAAGATCGTACAGCATTGTACAATCAAGGTGTAGAATTATATGTCAAGTATGAATGATTTATTGATATAATCGCTTTGTTTAAAAAAGTATAATAACACTAATCTTATACGACAATGACCGTGATTGATCCGGTTTTCCACATCTTACAAATGGTACTTATCATAACACTCAGTTGTTTACTCGTGTCTTGTCGGCACGCGAGGAATTTACGCTTGGTTTAATATTGACACGAAAAATTAATTGTAATGTCTTCTTGCGCGACATAAATTATATGTAATTATGCTTATAGTACTTTATGTAATATCAGGCTACTGGAAAATGCGGCTTGTGACTCATCAGTTAAGCAAGAATTCAAGGCAGCCTTATTATTGTCTATTTCAACAATGATATTAAGAATTAGAATATTCAATTTTCTAATAAAATTGTTAGAATGCTAATACAGCGATATTATGCTATTGAATTTTAATCAGTTTTTCTTGCATAGTTATGTTCATAAAAGCATAATAAGCTATATCAATATGAGACGATTTGATTTGATATATCGAAATTGAAATATTTATTATTAATTACACATCACTATACGTACACAGAATAATAATTTTTTAATCGGAACTGAAAATAATCTACAGCTAAAACACAATAAATCCTTTTCGTATCAGCCGTATAAAGTCGATGTCAATAATCCAATACCACGATAATGATTGTTAATTAATTATAACTAGGTATATAAACTCACAGAAACAGAGATTTTACAATTCTTACTATCAATTGATATTAAGTGTAATTATTGATACACTGAGAAAAAAAAATTTATTAGGTGGCTCTTTAACAACTTATTTACTTACTTTCTACAGATATTTATTTAGAATTATATATTTTTATTTAAATTAAATAAAAATATCTAATTCTAAATAAATATGTGTATTATGTCAAGTAAATAAGCTGTTAGAAACCACCTAATAAATATTTTTTTGGATTACAATATTTTTTTTTCAGTGTATGATAATATAGTCTGTACCATAGTTACGCATCATACTTGTAACAAAAACGCGCAATAATCATTTATGCTATAGATAGGTTGTTTCGCAACTCTACTGTGCATAAACCTCATGAGCATCATGACTTAACGTTTGATCCTAAAAATAATCTAATTTTTATCTCACGTTTGTAGTATTCTCAATTGGTGTTAAATATATGTATACGCGGTAAAAACGAGAAATAACTTTCAAATCAATCAAAATCAGTTTGTTAGTATTTTATATTTATACCCTTGTCACGTGCTAGTCCGATCAATGTATCTTTAGGGCTTCCGTGTATTTTGTCAGACCTTGTTTAGCCGGAAGTTCGTTTTCTCTCTTCTCTTCTCGCGCCACATGTAGAACACTTTTCGTCGACTATTTTTTCATACATATAATCGCGCCCGGACTGTTCTCGCCAAATTGGTCGCTTTCGACGCGGCGATACGCCGCGCCGTGATTTCGTGTTTATTTATGTGCAGCGACAAGCCCGTCGTCACTTTGTAACCGTACACATGGCTACTCACGAACCCGCCGAATCGATATCGCGTAGCCTAGTTTTGCGGTGGAGGCTTTAGAAACCCGCGCGGTTCTACGGTTTCCAAGCCAACTGTCTCCATGGTACGAGCGAACTTTCATTGCAATTGGTAACCATCGTGATTCATGGTATCTATTTGCTGCTGGATACAGCACTGCGAGATATAACGAAGCACGCGTTTCAACTGAAAGGAGATCTCCAGCTTATTACATCTTCTCAATAAAAAGATGTATTAAACGGATGACGTTTTATTACGATATTTTATTGTATAATAACGCGCGTATTGGCAACGTAATATTTCAAGGTATTTGCGTGTAAATCCGAGTAATTAATTTACGAACGAATTTGTGGTATCGCTGATAGCGCGAATGACAATTTAATTTTATTAATATAAACTATAATTAATTAATAATTAATTTCTTTGACTGTGTGATATACTTAGTTATGTAATAATTAAGTTTATGCTTAATTTATACGATTGTATTATAAAGTTTAATTAAAAAGAGAAACTTGGGAACGATAAATGTCAGTAGGTATATAAATAAGATTGAGGGAAAAATTACATTCACCCGTAGACACATTTACACGCATGTGTGCTTTGGTAAAAGTATTTTACAAAAAAAAAAGCGCTGAGCGGTGATCAGTCTACCACTGAGCAGACGATTTTGTCGAATCAGCGGAATCCTTCGTGCAGGAAGAACGCTACCACGTTAGCCAAATAAACTACGTCGTGCCAACAGCATCCTGCGAGCTTCAAAAGTTTGTGGCAGAAGTGTTCGCGCCAGACGGCGCGACGCTTTCTTACAAACTGAGTTCGGCACATATATCCTGGTCAAATCGGCATCGAACGCACATGTCTTGAGAGGTATTCAGTAGAAACGGTCGTGTATAACCATCCGTCCGTTCGATTTTGTAAAATAAGTAGAAATCTGCCACTAAAAAGTGAAGAGTTTACTGAAAAAGGCATATCAATATGGGATAAATTAGTTTAATTTATTATTTATAATTATATTTTCCACTTTTTAATCTTATTTGCACACAATTCTTGCAGATTATATTGCTGCATTGTTTAAAATACTTCTTTTTGCATTTTAGATTTTATTTTAGTTATTTTTATTTTGTTTTTATATATAGACATGACGTTCTATACATAAAGACAAAATAAAAAAATACTGATACATATGTACACGATGTATGTACGTATGTATATACAGTGTGTATTTATATTTACATTTTTATTACGTTTTTAATTTTGTCTTGTTTTAATATTAATTAATATTGATTTTTTAAATATTAATTTTATACTGTTTTATTAAAGTGACTTTTTTAATTAATTAAATGGCGTTCTCTACTATCGTGTACGATCCGATTTATTCTACTCGTAAAACGAATAGCGGTGGTTTCGCGGCGAGGCGGTTGGCGTTATCCATTAATTATGTATGCCCGTATTTGGCTTTAGCAATTAAATACTCCGGCAGGTTTATAATCCTCCGGAATTATTTTTACAAACATGTGTGGGCTATTTTTTGTAATATAAGGACTACCGATGAAATTTATATACGGTATCGTTATATGAATAATGTGTGATTAATATATTCACGCTGTAAAGTTTCATATTAAATGTAACTGACACCCAGTTTTATTGCTGCGAAAATTGTATTTAATATTATTATGAGCTAAAAGATCAAATAACCACTAAACACGAAATGTGAATACGGATCTTGTTGGTTATCAAAAGAGCAATATTTTACTACGATATTTGAAGGAATAAATCAATATCCTATATTTGCCCGCCGTGTTTTAATATAAAATTATTCATCTACAAATAGAAAATATATCTAATGCTCTCGATATGTTTGAAGAGAGCTAGCTAAAAAAAAAACGGATATTTAGTCGATAATATTTTGACGTCGCGCTAATGTCTTAGTAATTTTTCATTTCGTAAAACCGAGCAACAAAATACAATAGTTAATTACGTTTAACGCTAAATGCGCTGTGAGTGAATGCAACAAGCGAAGAATGGTGGGTAATTGTTCGTCATATCATCCACGTGATATGAATGTCATAATTGAAATTCATGCTGTTAACGCACTTTGGCAGACCACGTGTAAACTGTAATAGAATAACTTCGCATCGTCGTATTCGTCTGAATCGCATCGTGCGAATTTGTCTGAATGGACGAAACGAATCCTCTATAACTCTATATTGAGTAGTTTTTAATGTTATCTTTCTCACGTGCAAATATCAGCATGATTAAAAACAGCAACTCCAAACACAGTTCGCGAAATTAAAAAAACGAACTGATTGCCAATACGACCGTACGATATTCAAATATTTATATCAAATGTTTTTCTCTTTCTTTCAACGTATAAATAAATTTTCATCTATCTTAAATTAAGAATGTATATACTCATGAGATAAAGTCATGATACATTTAGAATTGTTTTCAAATACGTATATTACTGGCTGTCATATTTATGTAATTCACTTTGGCTCGCGAGCTTACATAATGCTCACGGATTTTACGGAGCGTCTCAATGAATTTCAAGTATTAAGGCCCTCGCACAATGAAAAATATAAGGAACAAGGAACAGATATTAGCGATTAGAAATAAGAAATCAGGAATAAAGCTGGTGTAGCATTAATACACGGCTTCCGATAGGTTAAAAATCTATTGCCTGTGTTATTCCCTGTTTCTGATGTTGCTTGTATTTTTCATCGTGCATTAAATTTTATTCTTGATTCTTTAGTCCTAATCGCTACCTTGTTCCTTATATTTGTCATTGTGCGGAGGCCTTTACGGTTTTCTCGAGGAAACTATTGT
Source organism: Temnothorax longispinosus (assembly GCF_030848805.1). Taxonomy (NCBI): domain Eukaryota; kingdom Metazoa; phylum Arthropoda; class Insecta; order Hymenoptera; family Formicidae; genus Temnothorax; species Temnothorax longispinosus. Next base: position 4,837,719 of record NC_092360.1, read on the forward strand.
GCGATCGTCGCGGCGAAGATAACGTAAATGTCTTGGCAACCACTTAAAGTCACCCGTCTCTTTTGGCGCAGTCGCGTCGGATGGCCTCATACGTGAAACGCGCACATATCCTCTCGGCTGCTCCTCAAGGTCGGGTTGTATGTAATAAGGCAGGTGAACGTAGATCTGTGCAATCGCTCTGTCATATGTCGCATCTACGATTGCGATGCAGCATGACGAACGTTTAGCGACAAAACATACGTGTCACTACAATACACGTGCATGTTCGGGTCTTCGCAAATAATCCAGCATGGCAGTAAACAATGTGCGGCTTTAATGCCTTGTCTTATCATTTGGCTTAAATAATCACGGATATATTTCACTATCATCTGTCAACTTCAGTTCACTTTTAATTTTATATTCTTTTCTGTAGTTCTTTTCTCTGTGAGATCTAGAAAGAGACAATAGGTGGGTTAAATTATTAAATAAATATTATTAGGGAAACACCAACCGTAAAGATATTAACAATTAAAAACAATTAAAAAGCTATATAATGAGATTTATAAATTTGAAAGAACATTCTTTTATTATTTGTAGGCATGTCGTACATTCATCAATAAAACAGAGAATTTGTTGCCCATATTTGTAACACCGGAACGCGTATTATTATTCATCAATCTTGTATAAAACAAAACCACATTTGTGGAATATTTTCGCATCGTCAGCCACAGATTTTGTTTTTCACAAATGACAATCATACACCGAATTATTTTGTTCCACGAGAACATACGGTGTTACCTTCCATATGTGGTTTAGCATTAATTAAACGGATTCGTTTAATTTACAAAACGGACATTGCCATAAAATTCGATCGCTGACGGTATAGTCACATTCACATCGTGTTCATGAATACTCAACGAATCTTACGCATATGTGAAAAAGAACCACAATAACACATATACAGTGCGGTTTTTCATTTGAAATTACGATTTGTTTGGAATATTATTCACAATTTCATATAATTTTATCAGAAAAGTTTATTATTTTTTACTACAATTAGCAATACGTATATTGAAACGTTACGACGTTTCGACCCTTAGGATTGGGTCTTTCTCAACTAATCTGATAAACTAATCTTTGTCACGAACTTAAACATCTGTATTTACCTCGGTATTTACAAAGATTTTACCCGAAATGGTCATAAAATTAATCGATGTATAAGTCTGCAGTGACGGCAGAGAATGCGCTTTCCAAGGAGAGTGTGACCACCGTGATGAAATGCTGTCGTTAATGCCCACAAGAATTTCGGAGCAAGACATTATCGCGGAGCGCGCGACGACTAACGCGTGTTCACATGTCGGAGTTGAGAGGCGTACTCAACTCCATGTACGCCTCTCAACTCCGACATGTGAACACGCGTTAGTCGTCGCTCCGATAATGTCTTGCTCCGAAATTCTTGTGGGCATTAACGACAGCATTTTATCACGGTGGTCACACTCTCTTTGTAAAATGCATTCTCTGCCGTCACTGACTTATACATCGATTAATTTTATGACCATTTCGGGTAAAATCTTTGTAAATACAGATGTTTAAGTTCGTGACAAAGATTAGTTTACCAGATTGCTTGAGAAGGATTCAATTCTAAGGGTCGAAACGTCCGTCGTAACGTTTCAATATATATACGTATTGCCAATTGTAGTCGAGAATAATAAACTTTTCTGGTTTAATCATTATTATTGGCGGAACAAACAATTTTATTTCTATTCATAATTTTATATTTGCAATTAGTTTTTTTCTACGATATCGAAAACAAAAATAGCTCTGTGAGAGTGAAAGACTGATCTTTTTTTTCAAAATTGGTACTATTATATTAATTAAAAGTTTGTGGAAAACTAGAGAAGGATTTATTAAGACTCAAGTCCGTTTAAAATACTATCTCGGGACTTCAGTTAGGAGGTTTAAACTAGCATTTTTCAACGATACGATAAATATTAATGAACTTTTAATATACAAACGCACCAAACGCAATTCTTTTGACAAACAGCGTGCAAATCTGAATTATTTTTACGAGCACACGCTTTTCTATTGTGACGGTCGTTTCGCTTTCTGAAAGGTTTTCGCTTTAGCATTAGAATGACGTTACAGAGCTTTCAAAAATACTCAATAATTCACAATATCGATATCTCTCTTGATGTATCTGAAGTGAATATGAATATCTGGAGTAAGAGTATCGAACGAATATGTCGATGTGCCTTTTTCGATATCTGCATGTCAATAGTTCGTTCACGAGGGTGGGAATTTGCGCAGACGAAAGGGAGAGAGAGAGAGAGAGAGAGAGAGACCTCTTTTACCACCATGGCATCGCTGTCCCCGCGATAATTACGCAATTCCTGCCGGAAGTTTCGAGTTTATGTTACGAGGTCGTCACGATTCGAATCGGAATAAAAGTTTCTTGCATTGTTCCGACGAGCCATCCGACTGGGATCTCCATCCCCCGCGTTTTATCGTGTTCGCATCTGTCTTGTCTCGTATCCGCTGAGTTTCCAGCCTCGCGTGGAAAATGAATTAACAAGATTCTTTCAGTTATCTGATCAAGAAAAGTAGTAAGCCAAGGGGGAAATATATTAATATTTCCCCTGTTAAGAAGTTTCAACGGAAAGTTTGTTAAAAGATGTTACTTTGATGAACAGCAAGCGTGTAATTGAATATAGCGAGAGAATCATAGTAATGAGACTCGTATTCATAATAATGTTCTTTTTACTTGGCATATACATATTGGCGTTTAAATATTTAGTATACAGAAAAGAAAACAAAATAATTTTAATGTTAGGTAAATTAAGATTTTCTTCTGATATGTTGCAATTTTGTGATGTGCGTGCATTAGATTATTGTTATATCCTCATGAAACTAAATAGAACCGAAAGGGTTGAAATTCTATATTTATAAATTGAACATTTTTATTTCATTTATTAATTTTATAGAATAAACTCGGGTAAGATGGCCATGGAGGAAAGATGGCCAACCCATGTTCATTATTCGATACTAGATGATGAGTTAGATTGATAGAACATGGGTTGGCCGCATCTTTTCTCTATGGCCATCCTTATCCGAATTTACTCTATTTATAATGTAATAATTGATATTTTAGCATAAACTGCTGCGACTCAAGTGTCTCGAGTTACATCTTGTTTTATCATTTACGCTGTATCGTCTACTCACAGTTTTTTACCTCTCGGGATCGATACATCTAATAATGAGTCACGAGACAGGAGAAGAGCGAAAAATGTCATTCGCTTTGCCCGGACGTCCTTACGTTCTTTATTTTATTCTTTAGTTTAATACCATGCCCGCGCAAGTACAACGACGTAACGTTCCATTTGCATGCGAAGCACTTTTCGACGATGAGAGAGGAAGAAGCGAGGCAAAAATAAAGTTACGGAATGCAAAGAAGGTTCCCGTCTACCGGCTTGAATTCCGTAATCGTGGACACTGCCCGGGGTGACGACGTATTTCACGTCGAGCATGATATTTTCATATCGAATACTTTCGCGCAATTAAGACAGTTACATAACGCGTGGTGTTACCGTGCGCGCGCGCTCACTCATTTAGCACGCTCGGATTTCTGTACGTAAATATGACGACGTAGGAATATACACATGCAGTCATACGAATGATATTCGTCGCCGCGATGCTCACTCTATCTTCATGTATTAGGAACGAAATTTAAACGAAGTTTATTCTTATCATTTTTTTTTAACGTAACTTATAGTAATATTTTCATAACGTAGACCCTAAAAAATACACAAAATTTGAAGTAATAACATAAACTTTAAATTCTTTAAATTAATTAATTTAAATATATATTTTTCAATTAATTAAAATAATCTATATAATACATATTCAATATATCTTTTGAATGTTCAAATAAAATTCAAATATAACTCATGTTGATGCAAGTAACGCAACAATGTCGTCATATTTCGCATTTTCCTTAAGAGAAGGTAAAAGAAAACGTAGAAGTTATGGCTGTTTAAATGTGCCAACTCAAACTTTTCTAATCTTCTGCGATGTCTTCGCCAAAACTGCAAAGAAGGCAGAATTTGATGCTTCTGAAGTATATTCATCCATGAAGCAAGAGACGCGTCGCTCATAAACAACGGTGTCCTATAAATATTCACGACGCGCTCGTAGACATCTCACACCTCTAACAAAAGTTCGTGCTTGCAACCTGCTATACTCCTTTTCGCGATATAATAAAGCTATCTCTCTCGAACAATATGCAAATCGTTATGGACCTCGATTAAGTTAGTTTTGTCGATATCCGTGATGGAGAAGTTTAAATATGCCATTAGAGATTAGCTGAACTTGCTACCGTGCTTGTCATAAACGACAAATTATTTGCTAGAATAATATGTCTGTGGTATAGATAATGTAATCTAATGATTAAAATATCGACATATTAATATATGACAGAAATTGTTTTCTCTTTTGGTAATATAGTTTTCTTTTATTACTGACAAAGAAATTATTTATTAGACGGAATTATTTACGATTCGAGTTCGATTAATTTGCTCCAAATTGTCTAAATAATTAACTACTCTATATCCATTAAATTAATTTTTAGACCGATTGAAAATTAATAAGTAAATTTAAATGATATACTAAATTGTTCATACAAAATTACATAGTAATGTGAATTTTTATTCCTAGTCGTTTTGTGATTTAGAAACCTGATAAAAGGGGAAGAAAATAGATTTTATTATTATATGAGAATCAAAAAATTCTGATACCTAATATATAAACACTTTTATATGTCACAGCAATAACATTTTACTTTTGCGATTTGTCGATGTTGTTAACGCGATACATAAAATTTGAATTTATGGTAATTTCGCGTTTAATTTCTGCATTGTAAGCTCGCTATTATGCTAGCCCGCCATTAACGATGGCACGTGACTCAAACTCCTCACCACTTTACACCACCCGCGTGGGCCGCAAAATTCGGTAATGTGCAACGCAAAACGGTAATTTTTGTGCATTATGCCGATCGTAATAGCGCGTTTTATGATTCCCGAGCGATATAGTATTAGTGTATAACTTTCGGTGCACATATGTACGTGTGTTTTAGCTTCTGTTCGATATAGATCTTCCTCGTATATATAACTCTCGACTTCGATATACCGGAGTAAATACTGGAATTAGACGAATAAAATGTGAAAAGAATATATCGATCTTATTTTACATTGCATAAAAAATGTACATTTATGCACGTGCACATTTTTTAATGATATCCTCTTCTAAAAAGGAGATGTGAAGTTTATTGTTGTCGCTTTTCCGCGATGCCAGTTGGTTCTCTTGCTGCGCTTACTTCATTTGCAGCTGTCATTGTATATTTTGACAGTTGTGTGTATCAAGGAGTTAATAGTGTAATAGTAATAGCATAATGTTAAAGCTAAATAGCGCGCGCGAAGCGCGCGTCTGTAGTGTCTAGTAGATTTTAAAAAGACAGCGCATTGCGACATCTTTCTGTCTTATTAAAGTTTATTTTTTTAATATAAAATGTGATTATTATAAATTCAAACTTATTTCACAAATAGGTAATATGTAGGTAGGACATTGTTTCTTGTTGACCTTAGAGTTTATTAAAAAATATATTGCGAAAACAAAATTGCTAATTGAGTATATTATTATGAAAATCAATTTCTTTGATTCGCAGAATGTTATAGAAATCGATTATTTCAGAAAGTGCTTTTAAACAATTATGCGGGAGTATTCATGTATGCATAACATTTCTAAAACCATTCGGCCGTGTTTTGTCGCAGACTTCGTGCGATTTCTATCGCTAGCGATCGCTATCGATAAGACTTCGTATATAGTCAATCCAGACATCTGCATTTTTGCCCGACGGAGTCATTTTTCTAAGTCATTTCTATTGTCCTGCATGCATCTTGTATAAGCGTTATTTACATTTTGTGCGTATACACTTGTGTATATACAAGTGTGTACAACTATATACACTTGCGTGTACAATTTCGTGTATAATTTCGTAATTTGACGAATTATTAGGTTGGGCGATGTCAATCGGCACGATTATGTCGCCGCAATTACAGAGTTCAGCCGTGATCGTAACGTTTAACATGCCGATCGAGTCATTAATTAAGCATGTAATCCTAAACGCATGCGCGTACGTTGACAGTCTTCTACGTGCGTATCTGTTTGCGTACGCGTAACGTGTGTGAGTTGCTCGAATCGAAGAAGAGAGGACGAGAGAGCCTGATGTAATTGGTTGGGTGCAAGTGTATACTAGAAGCGCAAAAGGAGGGGAAGGAGGAAGGGCGCACAGTCCCTGTAACGTTACGCAACTCCCGCGTACGCACTGTGCAACACATGCGTGTACATAAAAGGATAATAAATAATCCTATCGCGGTAACGTCCAAGGCAAACTATTTACGTACACGGGGCGTGCAACGATTATTATCGCGACGTTTCTTCTCACGCTTGCCACGCGCTGTCGCGACATCGAGCGTGGAAAAATACGTCGGAGTTTGAGCTTTAATCGGGAATAAAAGTCATTTCGCGAACTGCAATAGCGAGAAAACTTTAGCTCTTAACGGCGTTTTAACTGACTTCGTAATGTGTTACATGGAGCATGGAGCGGACTTCCGGATGGCGTAGCGGCGGAGAATGTTGCATCTTTGGTGCACTTCGTACAATTTATCTCGCTGTTAGCCAATTGCATTTCCGATTCAACTAGAATTTTTATATTCGCCTGTAATCTATATCTTTCATTATACACGCACTTGTTTTAAACAATGGGGTGAGTTTGAGTAAATTCGCAGAATTTTAAAGAAATATTATTTAAATTATGGTAATAATTATTTTTCCATTAACATATGGATTATACAAACACACACGATATTCAATAATGTTTACCATTCGACATCAATGCCTTTTATTTTTATATATTTTTATTATTTACAAGTTACGCACAATAGAAGGGAAAAAAGATATTCAAGTGTCCAAAGTACATATGAAGCACATTATGATTCAAGCTGTAACGTTCACCTTATATTCAGTATAATGCCATTCTTATGTAAATCTTCTATAACTTTTAAATTTTCATGAACGATTACAATGATCGGTACTTCAACAACACTCCAATATCGCCGGACAACAAAATTTAATTCACTTAATCTTTGCTGCATATCGCGTTTAAAAGCAGCTCTATTATCATCATCCCGATTGAAATATTGGACAAATCCTCTGGGGGCTTTGTCAGGATTATTGGGAAGTTCGAACGGACGATATATAGTGTCTATACAGTCGCTGACGCTTATTCGGCCTTTAAAAACCATAGATAAATTTAAGCTGCGCGATCTGTTTGGGAATCCAGCGTCGTCTACGCGGACGATCACAACAAAAGGATAATAAATTAAGGGGAACCATTGCGAAAACTACATGGAATGCACGTCTGATCGAACAGTAAATATATATACGATGATGAATGCGATAGCCGGTATCGGTACAGTCAAACGTATCGACATCTAGCGCACACAGATCTCGCTTTACCGGTTTTTAATTCAACGACGACACAAATATTTACTCGCACCGCCACGAGAGAAAATTGATTTTGAAATGTTACGCACCGAGAAAAGAGCGCGATATGGCTCGCAATGGAAAAAAGAATAAATTTACATTTTTAGAAAAAAAATATTCCACTGCGTTTGTTGTCCGCATCAAATGAGATTACATTGCATTACAATTACCTACCTCAAGAAAAAGAGGGAGTCTTGTTAATCGGAACTGTTATCTGTTATAAAAGATACGTGCAATATGGATTTGTTATTTTAGTTATCAACACGTTGACGATCACCGTGTAAAGATAAAACAGAAAAATAGTGAGTTTTACGTTTTAATTTTGAAACGAAAATATTGTTTGTGTAAACGCGCTTAGGTAATATAATTTTTAAAAGTATGAATGCGTGTTTTTTTTTATGTATATGATAAAATCTTTAAAAGAACGAACCGAGATAAATATTATCATATTATTCGCTATTATTCATTAACGTTTTAAATGAAAAGAAAAATGCGTATACGAGAAGATTCTTTCAATTTTATTGTAATATGCTGTAGTTAGGTATGTTTGCAGAGCAATCTTTACTTACTTTATTATCGCGAAATAGAAAGATATATAGCGCTAATGAGTCTTCAAGGAACACGTAAGATAAAGCTAATATTTGAACGATAATAATTTTTATTACGGTAATAACCTTTCGCGTCGAGTAATTCAAAAAAGAACGATTAGAACGGCCTCGAATAACTCCGTCGATCCCGAGAAAAGAGGGAGATTGGCAAGTTACGGCTGCCTATGGTGACAGCATCAATCGTGAGACTGACATTTTATACAGAAACAACAACGTGAAATACACGCTCGTGCCTACATACATGCATTATCGTACAGTATCATTAATAAAGTATTAGGCTTTTCATTGAGTCATCGCGCAACCTTGCTTTCATAATTACGCAATCGCACAATGATTGCAACGTCCTCGCGTCGAGATATGTGCGGAGAAAAGGGTGTACCCGGTGTAATCATACAGTATGAAACGCGAATGCAACCCGTGATGAATAGTTAACACTTCCTCTGTCATATCTGCGAAAAGTTAGCACTTCATTTTCAATATAATTGAGTTCTGGCTGCCCTCCGATGGAGTTCTTAATCAGCCTCAAGAAGAGTTCTAGCGATTAATGGTAAAATAGAGTGGAATTATCGATTAAGCATAAAAAAATGTTAAAAATTAACAATCATTCTGAACACGCGAAGCGATAAAAACAAAAGTAAGAATTCTGGTAAAATTTTTTGGTTCTCAAGTTCCTTAAATATGTACGAAATATATACTTTATCACGATAAAGACTTTTCTGTGCTAGCTGTAATTGTTCATCTTGCATGAATACATAAATTATTTATTTTGTAACATTATTATGTAGTTTTATAAATAGCATAAAAAACGCATTATATAAACGTAAATTCTTGTACCTCTGCAGATGCGAGAGTGCGTACCTATAGTGTGTACAGATTTATCTCGAAAATATACATAGCACGATCGTAACACGATCATAAAACAAAGAATAGCGCCAGGGCCGAGTTACATTTAACAAAAAAAAATTATTATTATACTCGAGAACGGTAAATTTAGAAACCAGGGCAGCTATTATATTTGGAAGCGGAATAATTCCGATCGGAATAATTCCGTTTTTCGTCAGTTTTCCTATTATGAACATTCGAAAAGATTTCAAATTGATTGAAATAACTTTGACACCTCGCGAGTAAGCGGATGAGAATATCATGGGCAAATAGGGCAAATAAGGAAGGAGGTATTAGAAAAAAATGAGAAAAAGAGAAATACGGAAAAGAATATAGAGTAGGAGAGATAGGATGGGGTAGGACATCCGCTGAGACACGAAGGATTAGTTCGCGATATATTTGGAGGCGAAAATAGGAATAATGAGAGATAGATGTAGACCCAAGTCAGATTATTATTCGCAAATAGTCCAAGACGTGGGATGCTCTATTTTCAGGGAAATGCATACGTTAGCTCAGGACAGGAAAGGATGGAGATATGCGTCCAACCAGTCTTTGGATTGAGGACTTGATGACGATCATCGTGTGAATTATATTTAGAAAATAGTCCTATTATGGACTCGTTGTGGAATTAGGAATTCTTCTCGCAGCGACATCAATCTGTTCTATTTGCCGTGAATAGACGTGGGACGTTACGATATAAAATTGCTGTTATTCGTTACCTAAAGCTTGGGATATATATAGATACATGCGACGTGTTTAGCACTTTCAACAACCATTGGACGACGAATCGATCGATTCGGAAGACTTACGATCATGCATCTTTTATTCTTAGAAGTATTAGAAGCTCTTGCAGTCCGAAAGAAGCCTTCTTTGGCCTAGATAAGATTAAATACGCGAGTGTGTGCGCAATATATGCTTATTATATCTCTTTTATATTTATAATGGATCATTTAATCGATATGGTATAGAATTTATAATTATATATATAATTATATACGTATTTAAACTAAATCTGTTTCCGATACCGCAATAACATATATATTATTTGAATATAAAATGTGGGGATATTATTTTTATGACGATTTAATGATGAAGGAACGATTCAATAAGAATCAGAACGCATTTATTAAATTTGAAAAACGGACTTTTAACAATAAATACGAACATTAAATTCGGTATGTTACTTATAAAAAGAATTCTTTGAAAGGAATAACATTAAATAAGGTATGTTACTTATAAGAAGAATCCTTTGAAAGGAGGAATAACATAAAACGTTACTGTTATTGAGGAAAAAAGATCAGTCCGGAAATTTTTTCATCGCGTCTTGTCGTACACGTTCCGAAAACTCACAGTCGAGAGTCACGAGGCTTTCGCAAGGAAGTTACGGTCTCGTGCGGTTTGTAAAGGAAGGATCGCTCCTCTTCTTCACTTGTTCCCAGACTCGACCAACTCGCCGCCGAACTCTTATTTCTTCCCCTTACTCACCGACGTCCGCGTGCACTTGCCGCGTGAACTCTCGAGACAAAGTTGTCTTGACAAGCACGAACGATTTGTGTGCATTGTTCTTCGTCAGCGGCAACACGTTTCTCGAACGAGATACTTTTCTCCTCGGCGTATCGTCGCGTCGTCCCCGGCCGCGGTAAGAACTCATTGGTCCGAAAGTTTTATCTTCCGCTCGCTAACGCTTTTATCCTCCCGAGAAAGTACGCGCTCGCTGTCTCCATGTCCGAGCTGCTCACTGAGCTAAGAGATAAAGAATAAGACAAAAGAGACAAAAATGATGACTTTTGTGTTAACACTTCGTTATTATGCTAATTTGAGTTTTATAAAAGTTCCATTTGTCTTTCCCCGTGATCCTCGTGATTTTTTTACAGTTAGATTTAAAGTACTGTTCTCGGCTTGTATATATCATTGCCACATATCTAATGCCAAACACGTTCGACTTCTATGCCACATTGTTTTTAAATGAAATAAATATTCATACATTTAAGCTAAAAATATCGACATTTTTTTCCTTGGATTAAAATGTCAAATGCATGCTGTAATAGTACCAAATATAAATCAAATTATACAAATTATGATTTTCATACCATGTAAAGTTTTTTCTTCATACGTATAGGTATATCAACCGTTAGATTGCTGTCAAAGTCTACTTGTTTGTTTTTCTACGATAGTCATGGTCAGGGGTCATTCTTCTTACGTCCGCTTCGATTCCAAGGCACGCGGCGTTAATGATGCTAAATGGCCAGGCCTTGAATCGTGAAACGACACCCAGTAGGTACATACGCGTATTAGTAATGCGTAGGTCGAGGTAGTTGACCCGATGCTCCGAAGTAGAAGAGAGTGGTGAGAGAGGGAACGCGAGAAAAAAATGGATGGCCTCCAATGTCGTCCGGGAAGGCTGTTACGTCCTCGTGCTATCGGCGGATATCCGTTTTTCGTAATTTACCCGCGGTGATCGATCGTTCGTTGTTGATAAAATGCAGCCGTTATGCAACGATCACACTATGACAATATAGCTTCAATCGCTCATCACTTCGACTCAATTTTACGCGATTATTTTTTTTTCCTTTATAGGTCATTATATTACAACTTGTGTCGTGTTGAAAATCATATAAATTTGTCTAGCAACTTTTAACAAAGTTTAAATTCTTTTTTAATAAGTGTCGCATGACTATTTAAAATTAAATATTCTATAAAATTGTGAGAAATTTGATACCAACAGAAGAAGTATCAGTATATATAGGTAAGCATTCCTGGTCGAGAAGAAATTACGCTTATTTCATGTTTCTATTTTTAAAACATTTTCTACGAATATCTACGAGTATGGAGAAGAAATTATAGATATGTAAAAGGAAAATTCACACGCTATTGAAACGAGAAAGAAACGAAGGATGACCCTTATTACATGGTACAATAAGACTCCGCTATTGTCACTCTCTTTAGAAGTATATAATTTTGCTTTCGGAGGGTCATTTGACATGCTCTGTGCTTCGCATCGCGCTCGACATGCAGCGGTCGCACAGATGCGCTTTCGTAATTTAAAAACTTTCCTAGCTCGCGGCATACCGCAGTCGGATTACCTGGCGGGATGTAACGGGCGGGGAATCTCTGATGGCTCTAACAATTCGAGGGGCAGCCAGCCTCTCAAGGGACGACGACGCAAGTTCCTTCCACTTTCGGCAACTTGCGTTTTTATCGTTCTTCCTTTATACTCGTCATCCTTCGCCTGTTTGCGAGCAAATTGTGTTTCCAACGACCGATTACCCTCCAGTTCCAACTTTCTCTTTTGATGCGTGATCCTTTATCAAAATCCTCGAACAGGAATTATACGACATTGTGTTGCTGCGCCGTGCCACCTCCATCCATTTTCTCCCCGAGTTACTTTATAAGACATATTACTACGGAAATCCTATAAAACCTTTAGATGTTACACAATAAATATGCATATTATAGGCGCCTTACTTTGGTTTCTTCTGAAACTCACGTGTTTTATGTTGTTGAGATTGTAGAATACTAACTTGGTTGGAAAGAGCATATCGCTTAATTTCGTCTCGGCTCTTTTATTATCCGAAAAAAATGAGGTATAATTATGAGAGACATTACGTGCGTTAAACGTTCCTAAAATTCTTTTGGCTCCTCTCATCGAATAAAGTGCGGTGAAAAAGTTAAGCGTTGAAAAAAAAGAAAGTAAATCAATGGTATTCGGAAAATAGCTGTCGCGCGGCCACCCAGAGTACCTCTGGTTTCCATACGTAGAAACGGCCGGGCGATCCGATAACCGCAGTGGAAAATGTCGCCGCACGTCCGTGCGATTCTTTTTGCCGCGACAGTCAGCGTCCACGTTTGCCTGTGTAAAATGTCACTCGTTTTCCGTTGACACGTTCGTCATTCGGCGTGTCGATTCGCGTTCCCTCCCTCCTCGCGGAAGAGGACTCGTTTAATCCCTCGCATAAAAGTGAACGCTAATGCGGTCACGTGTTGCGTGTCGGCCGATTGCGCCTATAGTAATTAGGGATTGGTCGGAGATCTAGCACAAAATGCAAATTCCGCGGAGACGGAAGTGCGAGTTGAACCGCGATTTTAGGTCAATGGAACTTATCAATATCGCGCAGTGTGACAAATCGAACGCCGCGAGATTAATCGTAAAGTTAAGTGCAAACTAATCCACGTACGAACCTCCTTCGAACTGTTCGACATTCAATCACGTGAAATACGGGACGTGAAACGGTATCGTTACTTTTTAATTTGCATTTAATGATTTTTTAACTAAAAGTTTTGCTACAAAAAAGTGACACATATGAGTCTCTCGAAAGCCAAATTGATCAACTTTACTTTTCGCAAATTTGTTTATCTTGATATCAGAGTACATAATTAATTTGTAACTTTATCAACAATATTCTCAACTTTTTATCTTACGAAGTTAATCAGTTTGATTTCTGAGAAGCTCATATTTTGTAAACATATTAAGATATAATTACATGAAACAAAAATATATATTTAGAAATATATTTAGAAACTATATTTAGAAACTATATATTTATATATTAAGTGTTTTGGAAAAAGATAATTTTTCATACTTCTATATTTGAGTAAAATTACATTAGTCCACTTTGAAAGAAATTTCGTTGTACCGGAAATATTCTTTATATTAAAAGCGTCTCAATTTTATTGTAATGAAGTTATATCTCTGTAATAAACATTTGTCGCGTATGGTATCAGTTTTCTGATTGTAAACCGAGAGGAATTAATTTCCATTCGGTTCACGCTTGACGACTGGATAATACGAAGTTAATTTCCGTTATTACGGAGACAGAGTCGCGCATCCTGTTATAATGTTCGAGTAATATGCAGTATTGACGCTTGCGTTGACATCAATGATGATGATCTCAGTTTAAAGCTAAATTATTAAGTATTTTTTTTTGCTAATTAAATTATGTGCATCAAATGTATTTAAACATATACTAAAGATACATATCATTTTGTGTAATAATCAGAAATATTTTTCAATTTCTTACTTCTCATATCTACTTTTTATAATTTCGCATTTTGTTTATATAACGAGTGAAATTCTTAATACCTACTTATTTCTAGCGTTATTATTTGTATCTGCTTTTCACTTTTTGCTTATTTATCACTGCAATAACGCACGTTATCAATAGAATTCAGTATAATTTAGGCTATGTATGTGTGTATATATTAAATACGAACGCAGGCAACGTTGATGCATAATATGATGATTATTAACTAATCCTATTGGGTTATTCATTAAAAATCGTGATACGAATTACGGCTAACCCGTAGTGGGAAGATGATTAAAGATAATGAACAACCAGAATAATTGGGTACATCGCTGTTGCGAAATGAAAATGAACGCGAGTCGAGTAGAGTATAAATGTTGACGGAATATTTAGCGGTTTGATCCTTCCAGCCCACTAAAAGCATTCATTAATTACTCAAATAAACGTGATATATATATCTTTTATCTCAGCACTTTACAATTTCGAAATGTATGTATGTACGTATATATTGTATATACTTACATACATATATATATACACACACACATAAATTTTCATTAAAACTTCGTTATTCTTTTATTAACATATTTTTTCAAAAATAATAATATGCTTTTAATCAAGATATTTTAGACAACATTACATATACGCTACAAGTTACATGACGCAACGACATGCTTTTAGCATGTCCATGACAGTTCGATAACCTCTCTTTAGATTTAATTTAATCGTGTCATCATTCATCATCCGTGTCGTTGCCGAATGCGAATGATCATAGCGCGTAAAGCACACTTCAAATTGACAGCGTTTGTTCTCGAAATTACGATGCTACTTGGATATTATAATTCATTTTGTCAAATCGTGGTTGGGTTTGAAATCGACGTTGCTCAGGCGCATTGGATAATAACTATGCGTATAATCACACCGACATTATACTACATTAGCTTTCGATTGCAGTGTTCCAATCTCGTACATTATATCGAAACTTTACCGTGGCATCGATTACGATGGAAAAATAGTAGTATCGTCATCAATGCCAAAGCTGATAAATGAAGTCTGATCGCGTGCTGTTCCGCATATCATCGTTTAATCCTGTCTACTAATTACCTGTAAAACGAAACATCAGCAGGATACTAATTGCTTTGTAATTATTGCCAGTTTTGATCATTCAATATAGCCATTTAATGCTGATAATAATTTACTAATTTTTCGTGAAAAGATTTGTTATATTATGGTATTATTTCTGAGAAACAAATATATGTACATATAATTAAATTAATTAGGATATTGTGATTTCAAACAATTTGACTAATCAACCGAATATTAAACAGTAGGTATAGGTTATTGGCCGAGTTAAATATTAGTCAAATTGTGGACATATAAATTTATACATTTTTAATTAGCATAGTTTTTTCGATCACAGATTTATTAAATGCGCGCAAGTTGCGATAGACACCACTTTTTTCAAAAGAGACAAAAAAACATTTAACTGAATAATTAACATTTAGAAGTGACTAATAAATGTATATTCTGTATATTTTAACAGATAAATGTCAGGGATTTCTATGCTCCGCTTTCTGCATGAAATTAATAATCAAGGAGGATTATAAAAAAATATTTATATACTGTTTCAAGAAAATATTTGCATTTTTCAAGGCTGCAGTAGACGGTTGTTTCTCAGCTGATAATTAATCATTTAGTTTTTATTATTTATTAATCTTACAATTTATTTATTCTATAAGATTTTCTTTATGTGCAACATATAATCAATTTGATATCTCACACTCGTCGATGAAAACTTTTGAAAATCTTTTCTAAGGATAATATGACGATGCAAGGACGTGCCCGCGCTGCGTTTTGAAGACTTTTGCGCAGGTCGATGTTCACTTTGACAAACAGGCTTGGCCTTCGATCGTGCTATTTCGCTGCCTGTGATTACGCGATTCATTCGGCAGCGTTAAACCCGTAACCGTTTTCAAAGACCGTCAGAACTGGCACGTTGCCTTGCGCCTTGGAATATATAGGCAATTCATATACGACGTTTCGCATCCGATTCGCGTCGTTCTCCGCCTAATCTCGATCTTCGCTCGCATCTCGCATCTCGCGCTCGGCGCTCAAACAGGGGACCCCCCGCTCTTCCTCTCTCGCCGAAATACTCCCCACGCGCGTGTAAACAAAGACGATCCAGTTTTCGCCGGTTGCACGCCAAGTCCATTTAGGCGAACTCGTTTATGCGCGAGCGACGAAATGGGAAGGTAATTTAAATCGATTAGCGTGTGGGTTTTTTCTCGGCGGTGGTTTGACAATAGAAGTTCTGATATTTTGTTTTTTATTAAGAGGAATATACTGCCAGAAGCGAAACGTCCTGAAAGGTTTCATCGATAAACGGAACGCGTTTCGTGTATCGCGTTTCTTTTTGCGAATGGCATCTGCTCGACCGAACAAGACGAGCCGCGATACGGAACGTATCGAGCGTTCAATAGCGATCAAACGGAAAACTGCAGCTTGTGTATAATGTGTGCATGGCATACACAATGCGTACATGCTGCGCAAATGACATAACGAAATTGTATAATCGTGAATAAATAAAAGCACATGCAACGTCATCATTATACATTTTTCAGTGGAATATTCGACCATTCTAATAGAAATTATTTTACTGAAAACCGCGTACGTCTTTTCAGATTTACGACAACGAGCTGCTGTTTGGATAGACGAAACACAAGTCCGTTTGCGATATTTTATTTAACTTAAATCGATCATTTTAAGAAAAACTGCAGATGATCTTATTGCACATCTGTAGTCGATCGAAAAAGGAACAGGCAGAATTGAAAAGTCGGGCGGCGCAAACTTTTATACCTCCAATACACGCACTGAGATCTTTAATTGCAAAAGGATAATTAAAACTAGCGACAGGCAGAACTCGAGTAACGGCTGGTCAGCCAAAAAAAATGTTATATTTGAATTAAATTATTATACAATAACAGGCATCTTTTACAAAGACTTTTTTTTTACTGATTTTTATAACAGAGAACTAATGTTACAGGCATTATTAATCACCGTTATTGACAACTTATGACAAAGTTTGCCATTCGGAATCGATATCGAACGGCAGGCTCGCGGGCTAAACGGCTGTTGGAAATTTGATAACGAAAATGCCCTTGCGTCGTAGCGCGAGTAGAGTCCCTTTTTATCGACGTCTGTTACTTAACAGCTCACTAATCCTTTTTGCATAAACAACTTTGATCCGGCTTCGCCTCGAAATTATACAGCACATCATTAATTACCATGACTAATTATCACCGTTTTCTTTCTGTTGCAGGTAAGAGTGACCAAAGAGATAAGTAAAGCGAGCTGCAACGTGACCTTAACAAGTAGGTAACATAGATCTTCTAATTATCAGCTAACAATAGCGCCCAATTTTTTTTTCTTTTGGCAAAAAATATTTTATATATACAGGCCACTTAGAATATATTTGCGTATAGGCAGATTCATTATAACTCATATATAAACTTTTCGAAATATAAATCGTAAAATGCGCTTCTTTACTGAAATGTTTGAATACAATTTTTTAAAACATTTTCTTAACAACAAATAGACATTTTACAAGTATCTATTACTTTTAATTCTTTTTAATAAGTATGTTGATCGTTATTTTGCGATTGAAATAAAATAGGATGTATAACATCGACACGCGATTATATTTTCGAATTATACTGTATGTTCGTCTATTGGATCCAATTTTTTTTTAAACAATATATAATTTATTGTTTAATTTGTCGCATTACCGACAGAGTTGTAGGGCGATTTCGCTTTCGCTGTTTGTGCCTTCGATGGCGCCACCAAATCCTACGGGCGAATCGTTCGTCAGTTATCGATCTTCTTACAGCGTACAGGCTTTTTCATCTTCTTCCAACGTTCTGCACGCGCGCGCCCATGTCACGAGATAATAAGGTTGATACAAATCTCTCAGTCGCATGCGAAGGACTAATTAAATCGGTACTCGAAAGCCGCGGCACCGTAATTCGCGGGAAAGAAACTATTCCATGCATGTGCAGAAAATTTTGCACACGCATCGTTACTTTGATAAGAATTTCTTGCAATTCATTTTGAATGACTTTTAGCGCATTTTTATCATTCTTGTATAATTTGTTAGGCTCCTTGCCATTAAATATTTATCTACGATGTAAATAGAACTTCTTAAAAAATGTTAAACGTCACAGAGAGGCATATTTTGTAAATTTAAAATATAAATTATAAATCATAAGATATTATAACTTTAAAAACAGTAGATTCGGAGTGCATGTATCATTATGTCAAAGGAATAGGGTAAACTCGGGTAAGATGGCCATACAGGAAAGATGGCCAACCTATGTTCTTTCAATCTAGCTCGCCATGGAACATCGAATGAACATGGGTTGGCCATCTTTCCTGTATGGCCATCTTACCCGAGTTTACCCTAAGTTGCTCTCTTTTATACTGCAATTTACATGAATGACAATATTATACATATTATACTATCGAGTGAATGGAACTAGAAACCGAATCGAATTGCAGCTAAAAAGTCACGCTCTAGAGAAAGTATAGTGATTGGATAAGACTAAGTACTTCCTGGACACCAAGAGAGCGCGTATAGCAAATTGGCACAAGCGATAGTGAGACGAAATGCACGAGAATGTAATTTAAAATCCGATTTGTCCTCCAAACTTGTTCATTCTTCAAATTATTTTCATTAACTTTATCCATCCTGCATCAAAGAACGCGAGATTTCGATAAATTTTAATCCTCGATAAAAGGCTTTGTGCGTTCAAATTTCATACCGAACTGCGCGAGTTTTGCTTCCGGCCCTCGCGTCGTTATACATCGAGAGAATTAAACGTATGAAATTATTAATATCCTTCAGCGCGGGGGTGCGAGAGGGTTGATAGCCCCTGCATCCAATCCGGAAAGCGAATTGGCCCCCCCTCGGCGGAACGCGGCGTCCCCTTTCCTCACGCAGCACCCCGTCTCCGCGTCGGGTTCACCCGACCGGCGAGAGACGGCATGTGACGCTCAGCTGTACGTTAAATCCCAAAATTATTGCGGTTCGATGTACTCTTGGAGCGTGCGCGTGCTCAAGATGATTGTGCCTGCATGCACGGTCGTCGTCGCATAAAGCGCGAAGCGACGACCCGGGGGGGCGATAGGCTTGACCCACGTGACGCTAACAAACAGAAGGAGATGAGTCGAGATCTTGAAACACGGGCGGACAATTGTCAATCGCAGGGGTCTGCGGAATTATCAATTCGTATAGCGAAGCGAAGGGTCGAACTAGCGTGAGAAATGCATATGCGAGACTTTAATTTGCGACGACTCAGCGTCGAGACCAAATGCTGCGCGATAGAGACAGAGTGATAAAAATTGAGCTCACCCAACATTAGCATAACATCAGTTGTAAGATTATTATATAATAAGTTTTCAATTTTTATAAATTCTAAAACTTGCAACTGAATAATATGAGCATGGGCTATGTACACTCTCAGTATTTATCTTTTTGATTAACGTTAAACTTTGATAAATAGGAATATTTAATGCCTTAGAAAGTAACTGACAATTAGTTTTAATATTTATGAAACTTTTCCGTTACTTATCTATTATATACCCGCGTCTAAGGCGTTGAACGGTTCTAGTTCTACAACTTTTTCTTTCTGTACTGCGAAGTTAACTCTATCGGGGCACTCTCACCCTCACTCCACGAGTCATGACATCAATATTGCGCGATGAATTTCTGGTTTACGGGCCACGCATGCCGCGGGTCGTCATGGTATTTGCCGTTAAAAATAGCCTTCGCGTGCCATATGGGTCGGTAAAAGTGCATCGGTTCACATGGTACCCGCGTGTCCTCCTTTCGTACGCTTTGCAGTAGGCGTTTCTTTAAAGAAAAAAGAAAGAGAGAGAGAGAAAAGGAAAAGAAGGACTACAAGTGCCCTCCTGAAATCATATACCCGGCGCTGACTTCTCGAAAACGGTTAAAAGCGCTGTACGTGACGCTAAACGAGGATCGTAGTTGGTCTTACGTCAGATTATCTCAATATTATGGCGGTTTATTGATTCAAGGGAATTACTCAAGCAACACACGCGCGTTGGTGTAAAATATCGTAACCCTTTCCAATCGCGACGGCGCGGGCGCGACGCATGATTGACTCGCGAATACGTTTCTCGCGGCCGCGAAGGTGAGCATATTCGCGCGAAAAATCGCCGCCGCTCGCGCGTTTACAAGAGGAGGCCTTAAAAACGCCAAGTCTCTCGAAACGTTCTCCGCGCGCACAGGTTCGACACAGTTGCGCCAGAGCAACTCATTACGCAACGCGCCGCACCGCGCTTTCACGTTGTCATTCATTACGCGCCGCGCCAGCTCTCCGCGGATGCATATACGCGTGACTGCATATGAGGAGAACGTATTCGCACATATACACCAGAACAGTCGATATTAATAACACACTCGCGCCGATGTGGAAGCCGTGGACATGAGGTAGCGAAAACCCATTGACCGTGACCCTCTCCGTTTCTAGTTTAAATCTAAACGCGAAGCGCTACGGGCGACGGGTTCGCCGAATGCGTCGTTTTTCTTTAACGACGTGACTTTTGCGAGACATCGAAACCGTTCTTGCGTGAAAACTACTTGAGATTATATCTTGACGTCTTTCCCGATATCTTCATGTATTGCCCAGCGATCCTGGCATTGTATCGACAAAAATCTACGGCCGTTAGACACGATCGTCAGGCAGTCTCGAATGCGATCGCGATCGTGCGCTTACCGCAAATTCCAGCCGTGCATAAATTAACGAAACGGAAGCCGTGCGACGTTTGAGAATTCCGCGGGCATTATAATGCATACACGCGGCGTAAATAATCCAACGAAATCGCATTGTCACGCGGGCCGTATCCGCCTGGCGGCAAGGAATGTCGCTCGACCGCAGTCGTAGTGTCTGATAAATGATCACACCCGCGGAATATTAAGACTCTCCAGCCACGTACAGCGATACGAGCGACGCGAACAAATGTTCTCGGCCGCGTAACTACAAGAAAGAAAACGAGCGTGGTTTCACACAGACAAATCGGCCGCTCGTGTGACCGAACGTGTAACGTGTAACGTGTAACGTTCTATATTCGTCATAATTTCTGCGCTTCATGCGTTTCCTTAAACATGGAAATTAATTCGTCACGCAAGTTTCTTAAAGCCGTAATTTAAACTCTGCCTCGTCGAGATATCGCCTCTTTGCCACCTTTCTCTTGTCAAAACTTTTACCGTAAGATAATATATAAAGCTTAGTGAGAGAAAATGTCATCTGAACTTTCTGATTAATTATTCCTATCGGGAACTTTTTGAGATTCGACTGTACGAAAGGCGAGAGAAGAAATGAAAATAGATGGAGCGAAAAGAACTCGTCCTATTCATCTTTGTACATAATTGAATGATCTGAAGCGTCTTATCGATGCTATACGCGTTGCGAACAGCGTAACATCAAACGTGCGTCTGCGAATTTTCCGGATGAAGAATCGCCCCTTCGCGATAATTGCCTTGCGAATCACTTCTCAAGCGCATCGCGGAGAAACGATGTGACTGTCAAAGAAAACACGTTAATTCCGATGCAGCAATTTAAATAGCAGGATTGCTTCGACACTTTGCCGATCAGAATGATATATTTCTCTGGTCACGAGCAAGCATGTCTCCAATATTTAATACGCTTCTGATACGATCAGGTTTTCATTAATGAATATTATCTTGCAAAATATCTTGTCATAAAGCGATACTTCTACAAATTTACTTGAAACTCCTTATGACTCCGTCATTTTCAACTATGAGCACGTATAATCATTTGTATCGTATGTTATATCTTGATCGCGTTAATAATCCCTATCATAAAATTTAATTAGCGATGATCTATTATAACAATATTAGTATTCCTCTAATTATCTATATCATTAATGTGATATTGTATCACCAATAATTACGATATTCTCTTGGTAACCATGGGAGAGAGGGAAAAGAAATGGGGAATTAAGAGGATATTCTCGTCCATTTTTTCAAGCAGTTTACAGTCAAGACACAGCCAGTGCACAGTTCCCGTATGAAGAACAGCCTTCAAGTCCCAGAGGTGGCGCGCCCAAGAGCTTTCCGGTTGAAAGATCACCCGTCCGTGATAATTTTCCGGGACCGGTCCGTTCTGAGAGACGAAGAGAGAGAAAGGGAGAGAGGTGTCCGCACCACGGTATGCGGTAGAAGAGAAGAGAAGCGACGAGAGAAGCGAGGAGAGAAGACCGGTCGGGGGCAGCCGCGCCGCGCCGAGCCGAGGCACGTCCGAGCGAACAGGAATCGCCAGAGCGGCGATCGCTCGAAGCGTCTCCTTGGCTTCGGTCAGTGCCTGGCTACGGCCAACTTTTCTTCACCTTGCGGGCGAACGACCGTTACGTTTTTTCGTTCCAAGGTTGAACGTATCCTTTCGTCGGAGGCTTCTTTCCCTTCTCGAATCTCGACGCGCCACGTCTAGGGACGTGCAATTCCCGGGAAGTAGCATTCCCCGCGGGAAATATTATCATGAGAGTTTTTTTTGGGGGATTTTTCACGAATATTTAAGAAAAGTTAGGGAAAGATTCGACACAACACAACTTATAATTCTAGTAGTATTTATAATTCTATAATATATAGTATCTCGATATATCGGTATTGGCAGATTTGGAAGAAATTACAATCTTGCTCGTGCTAACGATAAGTTTTATTTTCTTAATAAACGACTTACTTAAAACAAGCTTAAAAGACGTTGTTTTATTTTTAAAAGAACATAAATATAAATGCCTTTTATAAACCAAACTTTATTTTTTATAAATTTTTAAATTTTAGTTTTTATAATATTACCTTATAACTTCATCAATATATCTTTTTTCATGAAGTTGATCAGTTTAAGAGAGTCAATAGTGATAACTATTACATAAAGAAACTATTTTAGCATACATTCTTTGGTTACTTACAAAATTGAAAACAAATCATGTTTTGCTGTTTTTTTTTTCTTCTTTTTTTATCATTTTTACGTAGATTACTGTTCTTCGAAAGAATATTTATCAGGGAAAATAATGGCATTACAAATTTTAGGCAAATTAGAAATTGAATCTATGAGATATTTCGCAAAAAAGTTTCTCCTTGCTAACTATATTTTTTATGGGAATTTCTCAATAGTACTCGTGCGTTGTATCAGATTATTTCACGTGATGACAAAATTGTAAATAGATTCGTTTTTCCTCGCTATCGATTTATCTTTTGAAATTGCCATCCACGTATTCAACGGGTGGGTGATCGGCCGGTCGATACTACCTTCGCCGATCTGAATTTATCAGGGATACAAGCTAGGCCGAGGTGTCACGGTTGAAAGAAACACAGATGACCGTGGAATAAGAGATGTTTGGGGCCGTGGAAACATACAGTTTAGTAGGTTGACATATAATGGGTTTGCGTAAGATTTCACGACTGACTGATTGCGAGTCGTATTCGATTATTTTGTTGTTTACGTTCCCGTGTTAAAATCCTGTTAAATATGTTGCCACGAATAAGGCTGTTTCACGATAGGATTACGTTGAAAAACTATGAGTGAGCCAATCACACCAATGTGAGAACCTTTTTACATAACAATCAATTAAGATATAGTACATGGTTGTAGTGCTAGTATATATATAAATGCATAATGTATAATTCATCTCCACTATAACTCATACAAATAGCGGATTATTTTGGAGTAACGCCAACTTTCGTTTTTACTTCGAATTACTACTAGCTAAATAAGACTTATCTCGTGAACCATTTATCAAACTCGTGAGACTCCGCGGCGACATCGCGGGGAGAGGGGATGCATTCACGTTCCTCAATTTTTGCAAATCTTGAATTCAGATTCCATTAAAGTGATGCTTACTGGAAAAAGCAATATAAAATTCTGCTGGCTTATATTCCCGGAGTTCTGTTCGCCCCTTGGTGAATTGTTTAGAGACTATAGACGTTAGGATATTGAAACATCTTTTTCCGCCTTTAGCGTGTACAACTCAAAGTTCAAACTGATAAGTCGTGGACAATCCGCAATATAGGGGTGCTTTTACGTTACGCCAAAAGCTCGGTAACAACCGACGATATGGAAATGTCCGGAGACAACTTTCTCCGAGCACTGACGATGATCTGCATGTTTCATGAGCGCATGTTTTACGAGTGCATTTCACAAGCGGCTTTGCGAGTGACCGACAGCTATCTGCGACCTATCTACCTTATTGTAACGGCCATGATTGTCAGGTCCAGTCGAAACCGTCGACGTCACGCGAACCCTTAAGAACCCATGTACACGCGATTATACTTTTCCGAAAATTGCCGAAAATTACTCGGTCCGATCAGGATGATGCATATGCTGGCGTGAATATCGTCACAAGTTGAATTTGATCTCCTTAAAAGAAACATTAGACGGAAAATGTCAGAACTATAAGACTAAAAAAGTTGTGCATACAGTGTTCGATGAAAAATTACAGCTTTAAGTTCAAATATCGACTCCATCGCGTATGAATTTTGCAAATTATAAGATGTATTTTTTCTTGTATTTTTTGGTTAAATTATAGCATATTGTTTCCGAGGTAAGCCGTTTTTGATTAGCTATATGGGTTGGGTTGCAACAAAGGCGATCGAATTTTTAGGTTTGCTTTTTTCTTTCACGTTTACCGCTCCGTTTTTTAACGAATCGCCGCTCAGGTCCAATCAGCTAATTGAAAAACGATGAATCGCTATAGCAAGAACGCAGGGAGCATCATTAGCAAATGCGTTTTGTGATTGAATTTTTCATGTATCGTAGTATGAAACTTAACCGGCTGCCACTTCGTTTACATTCGTACACAGCTTATCGATAGTATATTCCGCCGCTCCAATTAGCTGATTAAAATGCCAGTTAATACACGGCCGATGTATTTGTGATTCCTAATTAATTCGCGGCTCTTTATTAATATCTTTTATAATGCCGTAATGTTGTTAAACAAAACGTCCACTAATGACGATATGTTTCGTAAATGTATTTCACGAACTACGCTGTAATTCTTGTAAATTATTCGGTGTATTTATCAATTAATATCTGGAATTGTTGTATCTCTGCGGAGAATGACGGCATATCATAAATCGTTAACAAATAGCGTCATACAGTACTATGACGAGTAAAATCAAACTCGCCATTTGTTTCGAAAACGCACAGTGTTTTCACATTACGATGCGTGCGCGTGACGTATCAAAACAATACATGATGTCGCGAGTTTACGTTGATAGACCGAGCATGCATTAGCACGGTAAACAAACGTATAACAAAAAAACAAAACGTTTATTACTTTGATATGAGCTAAAGTTCGCGGATTGTTCACCCGATTGGACGTATGGCGCGTATTTCGCTCGCGGGTTTCGCCCGCATTTTCATTCATCAACCGGCTGCCTAACGATGAATCATCTTGTCTGCCGATATAGAGACAGGTACAAATTTATTCAACCGTCTGCGTATACGAGCGACACGGTGCGAGTCTGTCCGTTCCGAACGTGCATATTCCGCGTACATTATTAATTGTAAACGCCCCCTGTGTAATATCGTGCGCGAAAAGACTGACGCGGAAAAGTTTATTTCATTTTGCGACCCTTTATCACAAAGTTTAGATCGAAAAACAAAATACTAATCTTCCCTATTAGTGAAATTAATTGTACACATATTTTATAATCTTGTATACGTTATATTATACATATAAAATGTCAGTGTACGTCACTTGGGATTTTATGTTATGTTTTAGCATGTTATTGTGAGAAAATTTTGTGTTAAAAGTTTACCTCATAGTAAAAATAGATATTAGATATAAAATAGAATTCGGTAACGCGTGCGAAATATATAAAATAAATTTTAATTCTGAATAGTAATGTTTTCGATAATTAAAAATGTATTTATATAAAACAAAATTTATCTATTATTTAATAATAGATAGGATATATCACCATATGTTCTATATTCAATAGCGATATATTTCCTTCATCTTTGTGAACGAAACTTCTCTTTTTGAAACTCTCTAGTAAAAATATCGTTATCAATCATAAAGACTGATAAAAAATAGGCTTTAGGCTCTCCCGATTGAACTGAGTCGCACGGAACTGCTGAATGCGCGAAATGAAAGTATCCCAGCTGATGTAGGGTGATGTTGGCTCGAGGATGACCAACAGCAATACAGAGAGGGTGGAAGAGAGGAAGAAAGCAAGAGGGTGCTTTCGATGGGGGTGGCGTGGCCGAGGGTTCCCCTGCTTTTTCATAACCGAGACAAGAGAAGGGTTGCGCCAGACAATGGATCTCCATCTAAATTGTAAATTCTACATTGTAAAATTTTAAACGGCCGTTATTGCCCGTCGATATTTGGCTATTGGTTCTCATCGCACAAAAGCTTTATTTGCGTCTAATATTCGTTCTAAATCTTTATTTATGATTTGTTGAGTTTGCAAGATATAAATACCCCCAATTTAATAAGTATTCTTAATTACTTAGTTATACATGAAAATAGTATCTCATTTATCGATTAATCTTCTGCATTCGCGATACGACATTTGTAATCTCACTTTAGACGCGAGATCTTTGTTAGAATATTTTCAATTTTTTTATTTCTATTTTTTTTTTTCTATTTCTCGAAATATTTATGGTGAGAAACATATGAGAGATTTTTAATTCTGTTGTTTCTATTCTTGATTTATGTTTAACGACAACGTAGTTAATTGTGCCAAAAATAGTACATTCTTCGAGGATAGAAATTCGCCGTTTTCGAGTATGCTCTCAGCAAAGTAGATATCGACAATCGCGCTACTAAGGTCCACGCGCGGACAGGATGCAGTGACGTGAAAATCAGATGAAGACAACTTGAAATGGAAAGAAAAAGCAGAATGAACAGCATGAAGAGCGCCCGAGAGCGATCTAAACCGGTGTCACAGCAAAGCTGCAGGAACGACAGATCTATCGAAGCGAGCAGCGAGAGCGCGGCTGCAGAACGGCAGAGACGGAGAGAAGGGAAGTCGAGTCGGGGGCGGAAGAAGATCAGTGAGTCCGCTCGCCGGATTTGCATTTTGATAAGAAATCTCGCGGAAAGTTTTCTCCGATCTCCGTCGTTCCCTATCTTATTCTATACCATCCCCCAGTCTCCGAAAGATAGGAGACGTCTTCTCGCTCTTCTGCTGCCTTCTCTCCCCCCTTTCTTCCTTCTCCTCCTCGTCTTCCACATTCTGGTCTTATTCTTACCTCATTACGCTGGATTAGCTTATCCACAGGCGCCGCCGCGCCGCTGGACCCAGCTATCACAACGGGAAGTTGTATTCCCGTAGAAGATGTCAATTAAAGCGACGCGCAGCGGGGGAAAACGCGGAACGAGAAACTTAGAAGGAATCGCGTTTCGCAGACGGAATCGGACTCCAATCTGAATTTTTTTCTCTTGAGAAAATCGCGAACCTAACCTCCCAGTTCATAAAGTATTTCCTACGTTCCGTATACGTATATAATAGGCAGTAATAGCTGGACCAGAAAGAACTTTAAGGCCGGTTTTCACACGCAATGATTAGTGGCGCCAACTGACTGGCATTCATTGGCGCCAGAACCGACTAGCAAACTCACAAGTATTTACACAGTGATTGGCGTATACTATGGAAAATATTTAACATTTATTAAACACACAGTAAATGACAGCAAGCATATAACCTCCAAATTTGAGGTTATATGCTTTGGCCAATAATCGCCAGTAAACGCCACATTACTAGCGCCAGTTTGTATCAAGTGTTTACACTTGCATTTTTACTGGCGTTAGTCGACTGGCGCGGCCTGGCGCCACCAATCATTGCGTGTGAAAACCGGCCTTTAATGAGCTACAGTTACAAGTATAAAAAATATTGCGAATATCATTATAAACATATTTCTTTCTTTTCTTTGTAGAGAATTGTAATAATGTTTCAATGTTCTACAATATTTTACTTATTCCTCGAGCAATAAGAAGTCACATCTGCGAGAGAGACATAATAAACAAAAGAATCTTCATTTCGAGCTCTGTACTGGTATAAGTTAAACTAATAAGAATTGTTTTGAGTTTAAAGATATACGTGTGAAAAATTATCTTCCAAGTGTTACCCTAAGTCCCGTATACACTTGTTTATTGGAAACATGAAGAAATCTCATTCAATTTATGATGTAGCGGAACGTCTATGTCAGTAGTTGTTATTATTATCCTAATTATTAAATAAATCTGCGTTATGCATCACGAATTTTTCGACGTAAGAAATTTAGGACATCGTAGAAATCGTAATCACCGTGTTCTTATATGTAGAAACTTCCACAAGCCCGGAAATCCACATGCCGGGGGTCCATACTCTTTCTTCATCATCATTGGATTAGCCGGCGTGCCATTGGACGCAGTTTCCGTTATGAAAAGTTACGATCTCCGGAAAGATGTCAATTAAAACTTGAGGGAGGGAAAAACTCTGGCGAGAGCGTTCAGTATAATGCGGAAGGAATAAGAGACAGCTTTTTAGCGAACATCTTCAGTGATGAACAGTAGTGATGAACAAAGAAAAGGAGAAGGAATATTAATTTTTTCTTTTATTTTCATATCTTGCGCCTTCTCAACTCCCATGTCTAGCGTATCGAATAAACTTATTGATCCTGTCGGGTCTGCAAGTTCTTAGCAGAAAAAACTTCGGTATAATTTAGATTAATATTTTTCGATATATATTATAGATCAGATGTACTTAATAATTTTTATTGTCGTGAATAAGTATCGGAATTACTTTCATGATTGTATCTAATTAATATTTTTTTAATCTGAACTCGAAAAAAAAAGAATATCATGTCCCTATCTGGGTTTCAATCTCTGACGCAGAACTTATTTCAACGTTATTCTTAATTATTTGTCGGCGAATCGACAATTGTCGATTTCAACAGATTGCCGAACACCTTGCGTCACGGATGTCTCGCGGCAACGAGGATCGACAGTCAGTCACCTCTGGCATTACAGAAGACGTAACATTATCGCGCGTCGTCGGCTTTCGTTACTATCGACATTATCTATTATCGGCAGCGACATTGACGTATACCGTCCATCGTCTCGCCAAATATGGCGGCGACAATCTAATAGCGACCGAAACAAGAAACAGACATGACACAACAGGTGTAATGGACGCACAGACGACATCGCCTGAATTTTTATTGACTTTCAGCATTTATTTTATTTCTAATTTTATCATATATGGTATTCAAACAATTAACTCTTTCTCTCTGTCTCTTTCTCCATCTCCCTTTGCTCCCTCCCCTTCTCTCTCAAAATCCAATTTCCATTAATCGGCACGTTTTTGCATTCTGTTATTTATGGAAATAAGATGTCAGAAATACGGAAAAAGCTAAATACGCTATATACACACACCTATCTATATATATATATATATATTTTTTTTTTTTTAATAAACGAAATATAATATATTTCGTATATTTCAAAATAATGAAAAAGCAAAAATGGAAACTTTAGGTGAAATAAAATAAAATATATCTTTAACGCAGATCGATTTTCATTAAGCAATTAAATTATCTGCAAGATAACAAGATTTTAAAGCAACATATTGATCGAATCGTTTCGGTTTCGTATTTCTCTATATATCGTTGCAACATTATTATATATTCAAATTGCGAACATCACGGCGTAGGAAGTTAACGTTGAAACTAATATAAACCTGCAGAATTTTGCATAAAGTTATCAGGGAGAGGACAGTGGACGGATGGTGTACGCGATACAATATAACTCCTGGCGAACGTGCCATCCGCAAATCCTGTTGTTAATCCGTCGACAAATTCGACAGGGCGTCCCCCAATCGCGAAAAACCCACAAACCGAAGGGTTGAACTTACGAATGCCGTTCGACCCTCGTCCCGACTGCCGCGCTCTCCTGGAGCATTTTTTTCCCCCGAACTGTTTTGCGCGCACGCGTTTCCTTCCACACACACCCAGACACACACACACACACACACACACGCGCACACACACACACACACACACACACACGCGCACGCACACGCACACACACGTAAAGCTTCCGTACGATCGATGGCTGAAAAACGCAACCACGCTACTGCTACCATTGCTGCTGCAAACCACCCCTCTCGCCGTGATACGCATCCTCACTGCAGGACACCCCGTCTCGCTCACGGCGATCCGCCATTTGTATTAATGAACGCGATCGCTCGGTTTTGCCATGCATCCCCGGACGCATTGATAGGTCTCGTATCGGTTACCCACGGGCGAGAAAAAATAACGAGAGGGAAGCGATGCGCGCACATCCAGCGTTCTCGCGGAATTTCGATTGTTTATCCAGCCGAAATGGAAAGGTGTCTCGCAATTGTTACCGTACGAGAGAGTCCATGCGAGTGGTGACTTTCATTAAATGAAAGTAATCGTCGCGGTCGCCGGCGATGCTCGAGGAAACAACTTCGCGGACATGAACTTCAGATTTGCGGTGAGAGAAAGAGATGATGGCCTCTGTCGCGTTGCGCGAGCGCATTAAAAAGTAATCGCGGTATTTGGAGCGCAATAACAGCGTGAGTCGCAAAAAGGACATGCATCAGAGTCTTAAAAGTAAATAGCTTTAACGAAATCCGTGAAACCCGGATGCGATTTACATTTACGGAACGCACATAACAATTTAATAATTCATAATATTTGAAATATAATCCATGCACGTTTCAAACACATTACATGTTTGGAAACGGTTAATTTTCTCTCGAAGTCAAATCAAACGAGATGTATACATATATCTAGCGAATCTAGCGTTGAAATACGATTTAGAAACTGAAAGCTATGTATATATAGAGCAAAAATATACAATCTACTCCATCCCAAATATTGTTGCATATAACGGCAATCTATCTGCGGTAACAATCTATCTAAATTGCGTGAATTTTCATTGCGGTTGAAGATCATCAATGGCAATCTCGATGTCGCGATTCCATCAGACATAGCGCAGCAGCAATATTGCTATTGCGTATGTTTCGAATAAAATAGCTTCTATCCTAAAACGTACCCGCGCAATGCTGTTAGTTCGAAATTTCGCGAAGAATCGCGATACAGCTCATCCATTGTAATATATATATATTATATATATATATATATATGCTCCCTGGATGTCCGACACTTTGAAAAATGGCGATGCTTTCGGCTTCCCTATTCGGAAGGCAAGGCAAGAAAAAAAAACAGGAGAATATGGAAACAATGCTCCGATGCGGGGAGTGGATCAATGAGAGAGAAAGAGAGCACCCCGCGAGAGGGATGGAGAGGGCGGAGCTGTTTTACATGGAGCCATTCACCCTTGGTAGTACTTTGTGTACACCCTCGTCTACTCTTCATCCCTGTGGCTTATTTTCGACGAAGAAATCCCCTTGCTTCGATAACGCACTGTCATGCTCGCTAACTGTGCAAAATTCTTGGCACTCTTGAAAGTATCGCCGAGAAACCCATACGCTCTTTGACTTATAAAATCTTTTAATCTTATTTATACAGTCGGTATTGTGCAATCGCAAAGTAAAATAAGCAAAAAGAGTAATATTTTAGCATTAATTAGTGATTTCGATATTGATTTGTAATATATATGATTTTTAATTATATATTGATGTGATTGTGTTAAAAGATTAATAATTAAGATAATATGATGCCTGCTAGACGGTAATTGTACATTCAAATTTTTCTATTTTATTAAGAAACCGGTAATATTGCTACAATTTACATTTTTTATAAATCAATTTTGTGTGATACATTTATTTTCTTGTCACGTTCAGACATTTCATCAGTCGTAAGCTTGGATCATTCAACGCGACCAAAAAAATGACCTAGAAACGTTATAGAAACAGGCGCGGACGGTGATAAATCGTCATTCTATATTTCTAATATTTTAAAAATAGTTGGAAGAGATATTTGTAGAAAACTGCATATTCTTTTTCTTTTACAATTAAATCTTTTATTATAGACAATGACTATGTGTCATAAAATATACCTACTCAATTTAATGAATTAAATTTTTATATAATTTTTATGTATAACTTTTTTCTTGACAATTTATTTTTTGAAACACATATACTTGAATGTGTTCCTATAGCAATCGATTAAAAAGTTATAGGAAAATTAAATCAAATTTTCAAGTAGATTAAGCGAGAAATTAAATATAAATAAAAAAATATTCAAATATTTTATTTTAAAATAATCTAGTCGTGAAAAAATTAAACCGATATTTGACAGTAATGTGTAAGTTCGGGATATAAGAAGTATTCAACAAGGATGAAAGTTGAAGCCATCTATCGAAGTATTGCGAGACAACGTGCCATCCCTCTTCCATCGATAAAATTAAGTTAATCTTCGCCGACTTGGTACTTTCCCCTTACCGTCTGATTTATCGCGTAATATATTCGGGCGATTAATCGTCCTGTTTTAATCTTGTCACGATGCTTAGACTCAGACCAAAGCGAGCGTAAATAATTGAGCATGTCTCATCCTCAGGAAAATTTCAATTCCTGATAGCTCCTTTTCGTTATTTTTAAACATGACGTTCTAAATTTTTTGCTACTTTACGTTGGAAGCCGCTTAAATATTTTGCCTACCTCGCAAGAAGCGTCTTAAGCGTTAAATTTTTATCGAACGGAATTCCGTCAAGAGAAACTAATTAATACAGTAAAATAATAAATTTTCATCCTGTTAGAAGAAATATTATAGGAACAAAAATATGTAACATGCATGATACAGTTTATCTTGTCCTTTTATTATGTGTAAGAAATTTCCATTTATTGCCCGATGTATTTATCAATTCTGTCTCAATAAGGCAATCGACAAATCGATGAGTCATTATTTACTTGTTTATTATCTTCCGCTTGACATCAGTTTCAATGGTTAATACTTTATGAAACAAGCAAACGAAGATTTAGCACGTTGATATATGCATTTTCCATTATATCAGCAATCAATGAACAATGGTATAGATTTAACCTCTGGCCAAATAAAGAAGAGGATAGAACTTCTGCAAAAGGAATCGTTCTTTTCTTTTCTTTTTTTTTTCATGTATACTTTGCCTCTTAATGGAGAAGTAGCGTTCGATTTTCCGCACGGAAGGAGCGGCTCTTAAATATTCAATTTGTCATCTTTGTTGGTCCACCTTTATTTTCGTCTTTCTTCTTTCCTCTTTATATCGAAAAACGCTTCCACCTTTAAAATGAAACGAGTCCTTTGATTCTTTCTTTTATCTTCTGACGCGAAACTTTACAATTTCGTTCTTTTTACAGTCAAATTACAGATTTAAAGAAGAACAGTATGTGGATTATGACTTTTAGTAGTCTTTTTTCTAAGTTTTCCGATATTAGGTATTACAGTGTCGGATTATATGTAGTAATATTTGTCAACAAAATCGCGAGTGAATAAATATCGATTTATTTCATTCGACTTGGCAAAAGACAAAAAATTTGAACTATATTTTTTAAAATATAATATTAAAGATATATATAGAGAATAATGTTTTATAATATTAATTATTAATATTAAATAATTATGTTAATTATTTTAATTATATTATCTGTAAAAGAAGCTGCAAACCAAACAAAATTTACGATGTACTCGATATGCGATTTTTTGCATCTCTTTATTAATCTTTCATCGAGTGAAACTGATTTAAAATTAACAGAAATTTAAAATTTAACTTCAATTTGCCTGTGAAAAGTTAATTTTTTCCGTGCATTCTATATGTGTGTGAATAATTTATTTAGAAAAATTAATTCCTTTGATATAATATTCTGCATCTTTCAACTAATAATTTTCTGCGAGAGTAAAATATTATGTGATAGCAGTTATATTAATCTTGACTAATTTTACGTTTAAAAAAGATTAAATAATTTTATTTATTTGTATTTATTTATTTATTTATTAAAACACACATTGATAAATTTTTGTAAAAATTTTGTAAAAAGTTGAGAAAAATAAGTAACATCTAAAGTTGAAAGTTTTACACCTACTGTTCTACGTTTTTCACATTGATATTTTTATTAATACAAAACTCTTAAAAATAATTTACATTGTTGTACAATAAAACATTACGCTGCTTTTTCTGCAATATGTTTTGATGCATTACAGCAAATTACTGCAATTTACACGCGTCGCGCGTTCATTCATCTTTTCATCTACCAATTACCTTCGAAACTACCGGTTCGATTATCTAATCCATACCCGTCACTCACATCGTACAACTAATATCTACATGTCAAAGGTGCACTTACGCTGTACTTACAGCAGCTGCATGGATCAATTTCTCTACCGGAAGTCTTAGGAAACTTAGGTATCGACTCAACTCTAAATTTCGAATTTATCTTTACAAATGTGAGACATCGAATTATTTTTTTATTACGTAAGAAATTCGTTGCAAAATCATTACGATATTAAAGCATAACGAATTTAATAAAGTTAATGTCTGGAATATATATATCCTGGAAGTTAACCCCCAATTCTTGATTTAGTAATATTTTATTTAATTGTTATTATTTCATCTGGGATCCATTTTACCAATTTTACTAATTTAATCTAATATTATAAGAAATTTAGTTTATTCTCTCTTATAAGCACATTAAATCTTTTATTTTGATTTTATTATAATTATTTTTTATATTAAAAGACAAACCCTCGTTACCTTTATTAGAACAGTTTTATTTTTAGTCCTTTAACATACGTTTTCTCAAAATTATCAATTGTCAAGCGGCACAAATAGTATCTATATAATAAAATATTACAATAAAAAGGGCTAGCTTTCTTAGCTATAATTATGAATGACAAATTTCAAATAATTGCGCGTGCAAGTAAAATATTCGAAAAATCGATCGTAAATTATTATAACAGTTTTATATGCAAACTATATAACATGTATGACGATGGAAAAGCGTATTGCATGGTTTCAGGAGTACTTAATACACGCTTAAGCATTTAATACATCGCATTACGTGTTTGTAACGCACGACATAACCGGATTATGTCCTCGGTATCGAGCGCGTCGGCCCTTCTCATATTTCCTAGGTCTAAACGCAAGTGGTAGCAGGCTGCCTCCCTATTTTCTAGTTTTCTACGATGAAAAGGGATCCGATACAAAACGAATGACCTGCCACGCTAAACAAGTTCCGCCCATGTACCGGCATAATTTCCATTTGAGACAAAGCAGACCGCTGATATAGAAAAGTTAGTTTTCCGGTTTTTGTTAAAAAAATATTGAAACGCAAAGATCCTAAAATTAAGTTATCAAGAAATTTGCTGTCCATGAAAAAAATGAAATGAATGCGATATATGCTGGAATATGACATTGCTGTTGAACGCATCCAAGTTTCGCACTCCGTCCGCAAGCGTGATGTCCTGAACGATTTTCGGAACCCTAGCACTAAGCGTGTCGCAATAATTGCACCATGCAGGTAGCGCTAAACGCAAAAGGCCCGTGACAATTAAAGCGGTGTGTTTTAATGGGTTAAGGGTTTAAGCACGGGAAACGGAGCGCGGTCGGTCGGTCGGTCGAACGGACGACAACGAAGGCCGTCGGCAACGGCGACGCTGTGTGGTCCACGTCGTAATCGTCGGGGATCTTGCGTGCGCAATTGCGCGCTCCCGTCGAAAGGGAGCGAGGGCGAACGAACGGCATGCGAGCGAGTGAGACGGGGTAGGAAAGGGTGGAGGAGAGCGTTGCGCGACGGATCGATAGGGATGCTTTTCAGCGGCGCGCATGCGATCGCGTGAGCCAATGGTCGCGCGAGGGTTCTTTCGACGACACGAGTCGCCCTTGACGAGTGGAGAAGGGCGCGGGAGGAGGGCTCGACGCCCGCAGGGCCGTCGGCGGTGCCCCTCGACGAAAAATTTCGCGCTCGCCACTCGGGCTTAATTTTTTTCGGAAGTTTTAACGAGCGCTCCCATCATACGCCGGGTCTCTGCGCGCTATTGATATTCGCGAATTGTTCCGAATCGTCCACGGATATTCGCGCACAATAATCACGTTGTGATACGCGTGTACGCGTATAGAAATTCCGCAACGGTTGCAACGGTTTAAATATAAAAAATAAATATATAGCTGGCTCAACCTAAATAAGAGATATATACAGATATGGATTGTCGCATTTAGTTTGACGACACTGCGACCAGAGTTTGACCGACCCGACAGCATGTCATATAAATACATTTTCTATAATTATAGATACATAAACACGGGCGAGCTTCAATGGTAATTATTATAGTTTGCACAAGCGTCATATCGATGCTCGTCCAGAACTTCCACCATGTTAACCGAGATTGATAATAACCAGCCTGGCGAAACCAAACCGCGAACACCAATAACGGGACACGTGCGATGACGCAGACGAAGGACGATTTAATTTGATCTATGCCAGGTGTATCGACAAAACGTTTCGATATTGTAAAATGTATTTACGGAAACGGCTGAGTTTAAACGTAATAATCAATCGTCGTCGAGGCACCCGTATATATACTTTCCGTGTGTCGCGCTTCTGTATTCCACAGATACAAGTCGCGCGCGTGTTTATCAACGAATTTTGCTTTACGTGTTGCTCGCGACGTCAGGCAAGGACAACGATTGTTTCGTAAGGACATCACGTTTCGACAGTATAGCGTTCGGCATGCAGATTTTTGCGTCTCTCGTCCCCTGCTATTCGCGCTCCCACTGCGAATCGCGAGGTTATTTTTTACACGCGAAAAACAAAAACGGTGATTTTTATTTATTTTTTGATACAATTATTTTGTTTTCATCAACGATACGTTTGCTACGATAATGAAAACGTTTGCTCGCGTATCGCAAACTTCATAAGTATATTATAATATGAAAAAAAAAGAGTTAACGATATATATGTAACGTTATAAAAGAGATCGGCACATCTCTCGTTCTCAATAAAATTATGACAATAATATCAAATACAATACGTTGTCTTATATGTACAAACAGATCATAATATGACACGTAACACCGTGTTTCGTAAGAAACACAAATTTGCACGAACAAATGCGACGAGGCATAATAATTATATTCCGCAACGATGTTACTACATCGTTGAATACAGTCCACGGTTTATTCGCAAGCTCTCACAGAAGCTCTCCTTCAAAAGAGTTGGATTCATCTGCTTTACATTGATGCGGACCGCTGGCTGCAGTTTAGCGTAATTACGGTAGCGAACTTCGCGAAACACATTCGAGAGAAAGTATTTCTAGAATTTCCGCGAGCGTGTTAAGAATCGGTTAACGTCGCGGAAAACCGGAAAACGCGAGAAACGACGTTGAGATACACTCTGAGGTATAAGGTTCATTGACGTGCGCGAGCTACATAATGGAAGCCTTGAATTTTGCGCGGGCTGGTAAATGTCAAAGGGGTTGGGCCTGTGCGTTATAGAGCATTTATCGTATTCCCGGCGTTACCATAGAATCGGCCGCGCGTTTCTAACGGGGACCATTTACAAACCGTATGCATGCTTCTATCACACATGCCGTGTACTCGCGTTATCTACCTCATCGAAATTTAGCTTAAACCGTAATTACATACGCGCCACGGCGCGTTCTATTTGTACGATAATTAACATTAATTTCGTTATACAGGCCTGTCTGAAACAGAAATAATGGAAGTTAATGAAGGCGTATTAAAGTTATCTTGCATTTATCGTCATTTCTTTTTCTATTATTATTTCTGACTTTTACTATACATGTATATGATTTGCGGTGAAAAACCTGACTGATTTTATCAGCGCCGTACTTCGTACAATGTACGAACTGCAACGGTGAAATAAATTAGCCGAATGTAATTGGAAATATTTTTCGTATATGCAAGGGTCGGGACGGCATTGTGTGCGAGTTATTGATAAAATTTTTTAGGAAGTCTTATGAATACTATTATTTTATGAACTTCCTTCGTTATAACGATGGCTACAGTAATTTGAATGTTTGTTCATAGTTCTAGATACGGTTTTGTAGAGAAGGTCGATACAAAAACGAGAAAATATTGTACATAAGCTTCTTTTTACGGATAATTTAATTTAAATTTAATTTTATTTAAATATTTTGTGTTTACTTATCCATGATTAACTTTTTCTACATCTGTCTCGCGTACATCTTACGTCGATGTAATCAGTGCAAAACAAATCAGTGTCAGTTTGGCTAACATGATTCTCCAAAAGAGAAAGCTACGGAGTTAACATCGTTCTTGTTGACAAATTACTCGCAATAACTCTATTCCACTGCGCTAACGGCAGCTGAAAAATTGATTCACTCCGACATCGAGACGTCGATTGATGCCGCCGTATCAAGGATTCGATGCGCGGATCGTGCATGTGCACTTGCAAGTGCCTAACCCGAAGAAGTGCCATGTCAAATTAACCCGCGATGAATTATCAGTCGGCGAATATCGCCGCGCATATAATTATTGCCTCATCACCGGACGGACGCCGCGCATTACCGGTTGCAAACGGTAGAAATTTATTTACGTTATATTGGAACACACGGGGAACGTCGGCCGTCAGTAATAAACGGCTGCCACGACCGCGTGCATTTTCTCGTGGCAATAACAATAATTGAAAATCGTCCCCGCATGCCGTGGCTCGCGCGCTTGGCATTGGAAAGGGCGCCCGCGATCGTGTGCCGATCACGATTCCGACTGGGGATCGCTATCGACTGTCGCGATCTTCTTACCAATTAGTTCCTTGCCATAACCGATAATTACGCGCTGCCTGCGACCCTTAGCGATCAGATCCACGTTGCCGCACTAGGGAGATATTCTCAATTTTTTGCAACGATATGATCGATCAATTTTTCGATCGCCGACGAAGGTTAGCGCAGCGCGTCCCGCCGCTGTAACTCGCGAATCGTGACGTACCGAGTCTTCGTTTGCCGAGATCAGTAACGTGTAGAACACGGAACTCTCAATGTGACGTAACGATGCATATATATCGCTTTTATATCTCTTATGTATTAAATATACTCTAGCAATACGAGAGAATTTTTTGTGAAGTATACTTAAAAATATGATAATTTATTGTAATATTTCCTGGACGAAAACAAACGCCTTTCATCTTCACTAAGTATTCATGACAAGATTAATTGATTGATTTACTGATGAAGAGGATCAGTTTTATATTTCTTGAAAATTAATTTCTTTGTCCGTATACAATCGAAGGATGAATGCGGATCTTTAACCATCGCTACCTATCTTCGGCGAGAGCAATCAGAAGAATTTCTTTGTGCAACATGGACTTAAATGTTATTTCGTTTCGGATTGATAATAATTACGATTATCTTCTCTCGCGGTGCATGACAGATTATAAGGCCAATCTTTTTTCAGGTCGTTATATTTTTATTTAAGCTCGGAGAAATATGTTCGTAAATAATCGAAATTCTCAAATAATAGAAATTACTACTCTTGATTTTTCGCAGAATTACAGACGCGCGTGACCTTAACAGTCACTCTCTCGGTGTATCTGTGATTGATCTACGTTTCTCGTGAGAGAAAAAAATTAAAGAAGCAGACGTCCTTAAGATTCATTCAGCGCTCTACCCTTTCTCCGCGAGAAGGGGAACGGTCGGTCGAAAAATTAATATAGCTGCATACGTCGCTGTATTCCGATCATGGCGCATTTAATCCTGTTGGGAATGTTTAACAGCAGATACAATACATTACATGTATATCACAATTGCATGCATCGACATTTAAGTTGATATGGACATTTATTACCCGATGAACAAACAAGTAAATATTGCTTAACGAGAATTACAACTCAACGTTCCGTGAGCGATGTAATTCTGTCTTGATTAATACGTTAATCAATTAAGCG
This sequence comes from Temnothorax longispinosus, assembly GCF_030848805.1. Lineage (NCBI taxonomy): Eukaryota > Metazoa > Arthropoda > Insecta > Hymenoptera > Formicidae > Temnothorax > Temnothorax longispinosus. The sequence goes on from NC_092360.1 coordinate 4,877,714, forward strand.
GTTAATTAAACCTGGTATACTGTATATATCTCTAATATTATCGAAAGCTGATTAATGGCGTACGTGATATTGTGATACTTGCATGAACTTGATACTCGCATTTCAGTTTAATCAGGATTATTGTGTAGTGTATATTCCATTGAGATTATTACGTCAGGCACGGATAAGATATTTTATATGAAATTTCAAAAATTTCCGCGAGAAAATGTAAAAATCCAAATGTCGTTCAGAAAAAATTTTCTCCAATACTAATATCTACGTAGTTATCGAGTATAGTTCTTTTCTGGCATGCAAATCTTACGAAAACAGTATGTGTACTTATTTCTCGGCGATATTATACGAAACAGGAACAAAAATAACTCGTTAAGCCACGAGGCGTCCTTGATGCGCCTCCGATGCACCTGCGGGAGTTGCACGGCTAGAGGGTCGATGCGAACAGGTGCAAACGACCTTCGCGATCGTTTAACCTCCCCGACCCTTCCCTTGCGGAATTTTCAAGTGTTTTGACCGCGGCGCCCGGTGCAGGTGCAGTGTCATTCCGGGCGGAAAGATATCGGGCTAACGGCACCGCGGACACGCATAACCGTATAATCGAGATTTCATGGCTGATTCGTGCTCATTAGCGGCGCTACCGATGCTGATTAAACGGCAATTGCGGCCGACCGATCGAAAATCGTCGCGAAATTCATATTATGCATATACTATTCCCGTACCTGGAAAGCAATATTGATCTTCCGTATACGATTTATAATTAACTTGAATTTTGCAATCTCTTATAAATGGCGTCCAATAAGTTCGGGGAATATTTCTCGCCGCCTTTGATTTTACGTATTTTCTTTCAAAAGTTACTCAAAGTAAAAGATCTGTACTTTTCAACGTGGATTTATAACGAACTAAAATTATCTGAACGGTGCGATCTTTTTTTTCGAACGGAGAATGACCTCATTTACCTTTTTTTTTTCTCCAACATCGCTTTAATGTCTTGTAATAGCCTCGGAAAATTGCCATATCTACGTCCCAGATCAATTGCATTCCCGTGAAAAGCGTTGACGCGAAAAAACGTGTATGGAGGCAACAAAAAAATGTGCGGTATTAAGTGTCGGTGGAATCATAATAGCGATGACACGATTGCAACCGATAAAAACAAGCAAGGAGATAAAGAAAGAGGGGAATCCGCGAAAGAAGGCCGCCTCTCACCTGCGTGCGCGTTTGATGAAAAACGTCAGATGTACCGAGCTTTCCGCTGGAAGTCTCGCAAGAGTGACTAGAGCGAAATTTTTAATCTTCGTTGGTGAAAGATATTGATAATTTCTGAACTGGCATTCAGACACTGTTAAATTGACACCTGCTACTATCTGTACGCGGTTTTATTGTCTCTCGACTTGGCAGATCGTCTCTTTTAATGTCTTGGCAGAGACCAGAGTCATTTAATTATCCCGTCGCTTATATAGGTGGTAGAGCGTTTAAACTTGGAGATCAAATTGAATGCCTTTTGAATGATACATTGAACGATACCTTTTACCGATGTTTACTAATGTCAGCCACGATTCACGTTTTCCTATAAATCGCGAGCATTGTTCCGCGCCGCGGATCTGACTCGATATCTATACTCGATTGTGTAATCGCAGTAAATAGTAAATGGCGTGGGATATATCTTATTGATATCACCTGCATGGCTGTGCGAATGTAATCCGATGCGAATGTAATGCTTCTATCTAAACTTGACTGGATGACGATATTTTCTATCTTTTTGGTGTTCATAGAAAAATATTAGAAAATTGTTCATGTCGCCAAATTCGGAGAAAGCTATAACAATATCGGCATTCGTAGGCGATTATATTTCGTTTATCATTTATTTAAAAAAATAATTACTGTTAATAATTACCATATTAGGTATAAATATTTATTATTCTTCAAGACCGCGACAAGTTCATCACGCGTATAGCTTTAATATTTTCAAGACTGGTTGGAAAAGGCCGCCGCCGACATTTTCGCGTGCCGACACCCCTCTCACGACGAGCTTTCTTTGAGACAGCCCTGAGGCACGTAAATTGCGCGCGCAGCCCAGTTTGAAATTCGTGGCGCGCCGCGGAGATCCTTGGGGGCTGCGTTCCTCTCTCGCCTTTCGTTCCACGTCCGTTCGTTCGTTGGGTTCGTTCGCTCTCGCACCGTTCGGCTCCGGTCGTGGAAGTCGATGCTAAGGTCGGAGTGCTGTCGCGCGAGAAGGGAGTGCCGGGCGCCTGTCTCGCCGCCCTCCCGGTCCTCCCAGTGATCCCGAATTTCCTCGCGAGCACACGCGCTTGCCGCTCGAGGATGACGCTCCCGAGTCCAGTCTCGCCCATCTGGTACGCCCGACATTATTCGCGAACGAACACGTTGGATCCTTGATCGAATCCACGATTTGAAAAAAAAAGAGGAAACAATAAATCGAGAGCCTCGTCCACGGAAAATTCGCACCGCATCGTTGTCGCGGATGTTTATGTGTCGCGACGAAGCTAGTGCGTCGTCTCTCAGTGGCAATACACGAAGCTTCTATCGATTGCCAAGTGGATTTAAACCGCTGCGTGTGTAATTGCTAATAGGAGCCTCCTTCATTACTCTTTCGTCTAATTGTACGGTATATTTCGTTGTGAGCGAAAAGAATCTTTTTCTGTTTATGGCAACGGACAGTCGCCTTCTCGATTGATCGGAGATTGTCGCGTAAAACCAGCTCACGCCTCGAAAGATCCTCGGTGCGAGAAACGAGAGGGATATCCTTGACATTATGGCAAGACGCACAAGGAGCCGGTAGTTCGGTGGTTGGCAGGGATGTCCTCGTGACATGTTACCCCGTGACCTTGGCTGGCGCAACTACAACGTCCTCCGTGGAGAGGGTCGTCTTTTGGTGCGCGGGTCGAGCGGTAATACGAACGGGCGATCGGTGTCCTTTAATCCGCGCGAGATCGAGTATCGCCTGCTGCCGCTGGTGCATGTCAAGCCTGACTTCGTGATTCCATATGTGCTCTGCTGGAGGGTGCCAGGCGCGATCCACCGCATCCAGATTAATCCGTCGGTCGTCCATCATCATCACCAGCAGCAGCAGCAGCAGCAGCAACATCAACGTCAACAACCGCAACATCACTACCAACAGCACCGTCAGCGTCGACGACACTTCGAAGGAGCGCCGCGGACACGTCCTGCGCCACCGCCTTCGACGGAACATCGTTTTGCGTACGGCGCGCAGCGTGACATCCTTGCGGATTCTGGTATGGAAACAAGGTGAGTGCCACTTCGGAGGCATTGAGGAATCGAGATTCTGAGGTCTGCGGCTTTCATGACTCGGGCGTGTCGCCTGTTTGGATCTCCCGCGGCTTCGACGGTGCAGAGAGAGAGAGAGAGAGAGAGAGAGAGAGAGAGAGAGAGAGAGAGAGAGAGAGATATTTTCATTTCTTTAATTACCTCGTACTTCAAAGTCGGATCGTTCCGGCGTATTATGTAATTAAAGGATTAATGTTTTGCATTTTAAAAATAAATTAAATCTGAAAGGAGTGAATACTAGTTTTACGAAATTTATTTAACGAATGTGAGCTCGTTTTATTATTATCATGAAATAGAATATGAAATAAAATGTCATTTACATATCACAAAAAGTTAGTCGCGTAATATTGATTCTTTTATTATATTTTAATTTGATATTTATACAATGATGATATAGAACTTCCTCTACAATTTAACATCATAGAACGTTTACTCCATTTTTTAATCAAGATTTATCCATAACTAAACACGCACATGCGCGTCACTGGTAAATGGTGGTAATTTTTATTGATAACGCGATATATTAATGATGATACAGCTTTTAACAATTTTTATTGAGGCTAAACAATTTTGTAATGAAAATACATTTACAGATAAACATACATCAGTATCGCGTAAATAAACTTCGCCGCCATCATAATGTAGCTATATAGCCTTTTTGGATACGCGATGTCAGATGTGTCAGTTCATTGCCCCTCTCCGTATCTTTGTAGCACACCCTCGGCCATATACCTACGACAGCGAAATAGAAACATTTCGTCGTCACTTCGACGGCGGTAAGCTGACACTGTGCCAGGTGTTCCTACAATAGCAAAGTCTATTTCGCATATCGCGCAGTCAACATTGCACGCGCAGCACGCTTATCGAATGTTCATTGTGCAATTATATCGCGTTCGATAGCGACAACTGATGGCATTGGAATCTACATAATTAGGAAACAGTTTTTGAATTTTTTTTTTGGCGATGAATTAAATTGCACGAGTGAGACAATTGAAGGAGTTCCCTCCTCCGCAATTCTTTCGAAAGAAAAGATTTAAGAAATACGCATGATGTGGTGCGCGCGATGTTAATGTAACAGCGCACCGCAATGATCTCATGCCGAGATATTCTTCTCTTTATACCTTCCAAAAGAAAAGAAAAAATGGGTAAACGCCCGTCTACTGTCGCGAGCAGCCTTCTTTCGAGTTTACCTCCCGCTGTCGCTGACAAGCCTTAACCAACACGTTTTCCTACGAAAATCTGAGACTGTTATACCGCGATGCAAATAAGAGCGTATATAGCTTTATAACGTGTAACATCACATTATATGGAAACACGAAAGAGGAGGAATATAGAACCTGTACTATAACACTTTGACACATCGTATATCTCTAATATATTTTAATTGTCCATACGGCGATGGTTCTCTCATAAGTTTCACGTCGCGTCGAAACAAAAGACCCGAATTCTATTCAACGGAGGAAATCGAGAGACATAAAATTTTTACATTCGATATTAACTCTGTCACGCCATACGAGTAGTCGATTCCCGCAAGTGCACAGGGACATTTGTCACGATGCAAATGTATCTCATTGGCCGGGGACATGTAACGCGAGATTGCCCGTCAAATCCCAAAAGCATTGCGTATCTTCGGTTCGCCGCGGGGCTCTTTTATAAGTCCGGAATAAAAAGGTCGACGGACGATCGCTCGTAAAAACCACGCTCGGGCGCGGAAAAAAAATTGTTAAAAGCGGAGGATTTTGTGCTGACCGTTCATGACAAGCTATTTCCGGTAGCTGCCCCGACGACTTCCCATTGCGTAAATATAGCTTTGCAAAGCTCGAATATCATCACAATGTTCTTTAAACTTTTACATCTTCACAATAGGTGCGCGAAAACAGTTGTCGATCAATCGTGTCGACTATTTTTCGACGAGTACGTAGCTGTTGTTAAGATTTCGCGAAACTCGAAAGTCAGATCGCTTTACGTAAGGACTACGTTTTACATCGTGAGATCATTTTCACGGTTCGTAACATTATTACCGTTCATAGTTCTTCGATTCACTACTATGGAGTATAATGCGAAGAAATATTTATCGGCTATGTATATTTTTCTAGCGTCTGTTCGTACATATACTAGGCCATAGATTCGCTCTCAAGTGACACAAATTGTCCACATCGACGTCATAAAAAATGCAATGAGCAAACGTCGCACACCGCAATGGTCGACGAAAGAGTTGTTATCCATTCATAAAAAGTTAACGTATTGTTACTCTACAATGCCGAATAAGCTGTATCATGTTATGCGATATATGAACGGTTTTTTCTGTTAATATCTTATATAAGAAAATGAACAAAAAGAAAGATAATTTACTATTTTTTTTCGGCATTTTCAAGAAAATTAAATATGCAGAATTTAAATATTTTAATGAAATATTTTAATGAAAAATATACTATATTTTTTTGTAATGTAATATCTCTAAAAGTGAGCAAGAATTTATTGCATCTTAATTTTATTACAAAAAAAGTATGTAAAATTTAAAGTGGACAGTTTGTATTGTATTTGTCTATGTTAAGTATTTGCCTGATATTTTGAATTTTTAAGATCTTGTTCGCTTTTATAATTTAAATCTTTTGCTTACAAGAATAGAGCTTTATTATCACGCATTACTGCCATTGTAAAGTCGCGAACTGCTTCAGAAAATTATGTGCAGTCGTAGAATGAACCAAACACATACGAATAGTGATTTATTTAGAATGTAGGATATACTCACACAAGGCTTATAACAACGAGGTTCACAGTGTAATAAGAAGAATAATGTAAAAACAGGATTGTAGAAAGTTAACGTGGATGAGCAAAGAAGATAATATAACTAACACTAATATAAAAATAATTAATCGATGTCATAACTTTTGTGTAAATTATGAAGATACGTACGATGCGTTAAGAATACAAATTTGTACAAATAAATGTCACATGTACTTTAAAGTTTTTATCCAACACTGTATGCTAATACTAGAGGCTTTACAAAATTTGTGAAAAAAGCTGTTTTTTTTTTTACAAAAATATATAAAGAGTAGTGATTGCAAATTTAAATTTCTTGCAAGAATACATTTAATCACTTGTATATCAAGGGAAAAGTTTTATCTCTCAACATTTATCGAATGTCAAAAATGAGTAAACGTTTACAAATCCAATAAATTACTTCGAATGTTTCGAAATATACAATAACGATACATCTTACCGCCGCGTATGATTTCCCACGACATTGAAGTCGAAATGGCAAAGATTCTAATTTTTATTTAATTCTTCACAGATGTCTTCACGCATAAAAAAAAGATTGATACTACCATCGTAATTGAAACTGCAAAGTTCACACAAATAACGGTCGATCTTCCGATCATGTGTAGGTACGTGGCCTATACGTATGTGGTCGTTATCGCTTAAAGTGATTCACGTTTTATCTATTAGATAAACGGAGGAGATAGAGAAAAGAAGGGAGAGAGAGAGGAAAGAAGTAGTAACGCAGTAAATTCGGTACATAAAGAGGACATTCTATTATAATTCTATATCTCTTCTTTAACAAAATGGATTTTTCATCTTCGCCGTTTTAACCGGAAGATATCTTAACCATGAAGAGAAAATGGTTATTGCATCAGGAAACTATTCCGTCTAGAATAATCAATAGCAAACCGGTATCGGTTTCTTTTCTTGCAAAATATGTATCGTTTGTATGATAAAACGCGCTTACCTAATAACGTCACTATATTTTAATAATGAACTATATAGTTTAGAGCGTATTATCAGTTCATGGAGGTGATGAACAGCATAAGTCGATGAGAGAAGTAGGAAGAAGAGAGAAATTGTTGCGATAGAAGCAAACTTTCTCGATCAGCTGACAATGAGATTGTTGCGCAATAATTAATATTTGCTGTTGGGAATTTCAACTGAATTACCGCAACCTTTCGAGCAAATACATTGCGATTATGCGTTATTATTTTGCAATTAGAAATTTATCAGAGGTGCCATCATAAAATGAACATTCTTATGAGCCTAGGCAGTTTTGAAAAGTCAAGGAGTCTTTATTACGGAACGATTTCCTCTTTTTTTCACACTCGTTGGCGCGACGTGTGATTTATCAAGTCTCTTTCGGCGCGACCACAATTCGCATTCTGTTAAGATATATTACGCGAAATCTTCTTCGACAAATGAGCTAACATTCGTAGGAACGAGAAGATCGACCCTACGTTATTAGACGTCACGAATCATCGGAGTTCGCGGAAGGGTGGAGATCTCTTCGTCACGCGTCCGGAAAATCCTGACGAACGATCGCAGGGACAAAGAGAACTTGCAAAAGTTTCTAAAGACGGTTTGTCTAAAGCAAAAGAAAAAGTGACGCGCTGTTATACTCCCAACATCCCGAGATCTCTCTTTCTCCCGCTCGACACGCTCGGCGATAAAAACCTCTCGGATTCCCCGGGACTTTCCTGGGTTACACGAGCCATCAGAAACTATCCCGTAAAAGGGAATAACGGACAAGTATGAAGAAAAAGGGAGCGAGGAGGAGAGCCCCGTCTACGTCGTGCGTCGTGACGTTAGATTTAATTCAAGCGTCGGTCCGAATCTTCAGCGTCTTTGCGATGCCGCATTGGCCACATTCTCTCGCCGACTTCTTCCGAGAGAGTTGATACCAATGGCGGCAACGTGCGATGAATCTAAGGAACGGAAAGAAGCTCGTATCGTGCCTGAGTCTGTCTCCATTAAGAATATAAAATGCTCGCCACGCCGACTATACCTACAGCTTTTGCTACTCAACGAGAACGAATTGAATATGTACATGAAATTGCCATCTCTTCATTCCCTTTATTATCATATTGTTTTTATAGCAATGATTATTCCTAAGATTTATATTAATTTTATACATTGAGCTCTCTCATTATTGATGAAATTTTATTACTGGTCTTTTACTTGATCTTCTTTAGCGGTTTTTTTCACGAATATCATAGAAACTGTTCTGCACGATTTTTGTACAAAACGGCAGACAGGTCGTATTTTCCATGAGAGCTATCACATTATTTTGCATGTTGACGAAGATTTCGAAACGCTTTTGGTTTTTGTACGGTACAATTGCGAACACCTGCGAAACTTACTTAGAATTATGTGTTTCCTGTGTACAACTCCTGTGTGCTTGCCTTCCCCTTTTTACGTTCGACCACACATTTCTGTGAGCCATACACTTATTGTTAGATATACACAAGAGGTGCCGACAGTCGGCCATTTTCTCATTCATAAATTATTTATTTCACAGAAGAGAGGGAGAGAGAATGTATTCTGAATGGCCGTACACATTTTATTGCAATTACACTCATTGCAGTTGCACACTAAACACTTGATAAAAGATGCATGTAGAAATGGAAGGAGTTGTAAAATGGAAAAACAATTGTGGCATGAAAAATTATTCATATGTCCATATGATTAATAACTTTAATAATATAATTATCTAATGTTTTATTGTTTGCAATGAAACATATATCTAATAATATTTTTAAAATATACGATATAATATTAAAATAGACTACATAATATGTTTAATAATGCACACAATAAAACTTTTTTATAGATACTATACAAATATTAATCTCGAATCAATAAACGTATTAATAAATTTCTTTTTAAATTATTTGCATTATCGCGAAAATTCGTGACCTATATAAAAAATTATTGTAATTATTTGTTATACAAGATGTATTTAATTGTTTTTTTATGAGTCTATGAGAAAAGACTATATGTTTGAATAATCCTTACAAGAATTTATTTGTTCTATTGTATTATTAATTTTAATCGCTTGCATGATACATTGTTAAATTTTTTTTATATGTAAAAAGTTTTGAATGTGCTAATATATAAACAAAAGTAATTATATGAGTGTGAAAACATTACAACTTTTATATTAATATAGTTGAACGATTTTAAAATAAAATTTATTTTTTATATAACTTATTTTCAATGTTATGAAAATGGTACGATAAAAGAGAATAATAGAAGCAAGAAGGATAATATAGTAACACATTGAAATAATTTAGTCATTTTGAAGTACATATAAAGGCAATATATTATAGTATCACTATTTGAAATCTTTATCTAAAGTTTCACAGAATTTGCTGGGTTTAAATTATCACACAAAATGTAGTATACACAGTCGCACGAATGTTCGGAGTTCAAAGCCGCGTGTCAATTTGCGTCACATGTGATTTAACCGTTTCATGCAAAACGGAATATCGGACCAGCCGTATAAAGCAGATTGCCCTCAAAGCCGCGCGTGTCGCTTTGTGAACACTTCGGGTACTTTTTTTTAATCACTCACTCTCAATTATGCCCGTTTAAGACAAATTATTGCGTACATCGCCGCCACGCCCAACCGCTATCTTCTCCGTGCTTCCCATCGTCCTGTGCACGGAAAAGTTCGGACTGCAATTCGCAAACCGGTCCGGCAAAAAAGACTCCGGCTCGAAAGACTCGCAAACCCGACCGCAACCCGGTCGGTTTCCTAGAATATTTCTACGTCTTCAAGCTCCTTGAAGCTTCACAACGTCTGCGCACTTTGAAAGTTTAGTTTTCCATATATACGTAACTTTCATGCTGCGGCTTCGCGAAATAAATCTGGGAATCTTACCACAAGAAAATGAATCTAACAGGAATAAGTATATAGAAGTTGCTTCAATATATTTTTGTAATATGGGATATTTTTCAAAATTTTTTAATAGTAAATACCTGTAAAATACTATCTTTTTACATCCTGTACATTTTTAATTGTAGAATATTTTGTAGATTTTATATTATAGAAATATTCATTTACTTTTATTGATCAATTTTCGAAAGATATTATTTGATATAACATTTAAGATTTTCCTACAGAAAATCAAGATTGCCGTTGATCGAGGTTACCGTAGTTTTGATCACATGTTAATATGCTGAAACAAGCTAAAATTATCATCAAAGAGGCGCAAAAAGGACAAGTTATGCATTCCACGAAGCCTCACATTCATGGTTAAAATATTTTGTGAGTAATACAAAGTGAGTGATATTGTGTGAGATACAAATAATATTTTATATGTAATAACTTAATTTCAATAAGAACTATGACACACACAAAATCTTATATAATTTTATATAATAAATAATATATAATAAAACTTAAACTGTTCAATCACAATCGAGCATTTTCCGAGAAGAATTTAGGTCGAGACCTAACCTAGGTTCTCGAAAATGTTCGACTATAATTGGTCGATTCATATACTGTGTTTATAAGTTTTACTATTTAAATTCTTTATATGCTATGATCCTAATTCTAAACAACAACCACGTTGTATCTGATTTTGTTATATCTGATATGAAAAACAACAATTCACGCGAGATGAGAACCGCTGCATTAAAGCAGACGCTTTGCGACGTTGCCACGTCTCGCAGGTCCCACTCTTCTATCGACCGGGCGGCGTTGCCAGCTCCTTTTCCATGCCCCTTTATCGCCCCTTTCCAACGCAGCCCTCCTCCCCTTTCTCTCGCTCCCGCCCTGTCTGTCTTTTTCTCCTCGCCGATGGCTGTCCATATTTCTCTCTTTATCCACTTCGTACTCAGAGCCCATCGCGGCTAGAGACTCCTCTCCCTTTTCCTCTGCCTTTTCCCTCTATCCAGCTATCTATTTCTTCTTCTCGCATATTCTTCTCTCTTTACTTCTTCTTTCCTCTTTTTCGTTCTTCCATCTTTCTCTGTCTGCCCACTTCACCTCCTTCGGACACAGCTGTTCCATCTCTTCCTAGGACAGATGCGGCGGCTCGGTGCAACGTCACCTTTATTGTCCTTTTTCTCCCTTTCCTTTCGTCTCCTTCCTGATCGATCTTTGCTCTATTTCTCTCTTTCTGTCTTTCTTTCCTCTGCTCAATATCCGACATTCTGCAATCTCTCGATAAAAGCGAGCCGATCATGAAGGACTCGTCTGTCGATGACGAGTTCGATTTCCTTCTACCTGTCCTTTTGGATCTATGTTGGTTCGATGTTGGTTCGTTGTTTGGACGTAACCTCCTGATATTGCACTGGTATTTCGCGAGTAGTTTCAAACTATCGGAGTAGATCGAACAGCTCGAACTTTCTCGTTTACACCGGCCAAGTTCGATGTTTCTCCGACACTTTTCGGCGCGTCCCGCCAACGAAACATCAGGATAGTTAAGCTGGAAATACACGTAGAGCGAATAAAATCGATCCTAATTTCAAATTAGATCAATTGAGCCGAATAATAGAAAAATTTTACTTAGTCGGAAATTCTATCTTACTCCAATAACATTTTATCTTTTGTTTTCCGTTTTTTTTTTTTACAATTAGCTCCTTTCTCAGTCATTAAATGAGGATTAATCTATTACATTTTAATCAATATTACACTTGCATTATTATGCATCACTTTCTATAATTGAACACCTCTCTGAGTTTGTGTGATTTCATAATTTTCAGCAGACTCTCAGAGGGATTTACAAGTTTATTTCGTCTTTCACGAAATAAATTTGGAATCTGTGTAATCTGCAGGAGATATGTTTTTCATCAATCTGAATCCATCTTCGAGTTGGTCCGCTCAAAGTCGCGTTGGTCTTTCTGCTCTCCACCGGCTGCTTCTCTTTCTTCGGGTCGCCGAGTATTCGACTTCGTGACTAGCTGTAGACATCGTCCAACGGTCGGTGGAGGTCGAAGGGCATTCCAGATCTGGGTCGGTTTCTGCTGGAATTACAAAGCGAAGAAAAGACTTCGCGTAGACGTGCTATAAACTCCCGTTTTGCCATTTTATTTGTGAAATCTAACGGCGGTCACTTTTGTATGTACCGGCTACTATCCGCTCCAGACGACTTAAGATTTTATCGACCACAAATACTATTATATGAAATCGAGTTGCATATGTCAATGCTTGGAGTAGCATCTCTGAGTTTACATGTCTTAAATTTTCAACTTAGTAACAGCTGATAAGCTTTGTAATATTTTCATGATACAATTTTTTTATACGCATTCTTCAATTAGGTATCTCTAACAAGTGGGCGTATAAGACATAATTACAATATTTATTATTGAATGCTTTACAAATCCTTGTCTCCTCTTTTCTCTCTATGATTATAATTGGAGTACAAATTTTTGAAAGTTAGTCTATACTAGTTTATAAATGTATCGCGAAATTTTTTAATTTAAATTTTCAACTATACTTGCTCTTTTCGTGAACCAAGTTGACTTTAATGAAAGGAAACAGGAAGAGGAGAAGGATGATATAACCTCTGTTCCTGAAACATATCTACCCATATTTATGGTATTTATACGAATTCAAAAAATTTGATGTTTGATCTGTCACTGTGACTATCAAGAATGAAAGAAGTATGCACGAAATTCGTTTAGACATATAATTCGTATTTGACATATATTTCTAGGGAACAATTTTTTATCGATATTTTCTTACTTAAATTTTTTAAACTATTGTTAAAATATAGTTACATTGTCATTTATAAACATAAAAAAAACGTAATAAAATTGTAGATATACTTGACTACTTTGCTATTCTTTTCTATTTACTATTTTTGTATTTACTATTTATTATTTAGTTTAAAAGACCATGTTTATCTAAAATGTATCTCATCATCAAATGTAGTTTATTTTATTATTGCATCTTATTATTGCTCAAATAAAAAATGTTACGATCGTTATAGAGATTCATATATTTGTTTCCCATATCGAAAGTGTGAGGAAATGTAGCTAAAAAAAAAAGGTCTTGCATCATCCATATTCATACATTGAGTAACGTTCCTTCGACTTGCACATTCAAGTCCGTTCCTGAGAATCTCCGTTGGGAGGTATCGTTTCTTGAAAACGACTATATACGGGGACCGCGGACCAATCTTAATAATGCGGCTACCTACCGCGGCGTGTATCTCGATCCCTTTTGCACGACAAGAGCAGCCAGACGGGATAACGTCGTGTAATGAAGATTAATCTCGTCTAGCAAGCGTGCACCGACCATACCGCATTCATAAATCAATCATATCCGTCCGATTATCATTCAAATCGGTCCCCGATCCTCTTCGCTGCTCGCTATTGCTGGCTACACGTCGTTGCGCGGAATCGACAAATCGGCTACGATCGGCTGGCCATGACGACCTAAGAACCGAGCGATGGCAATAAAGCGCAGTAGATAGATCGAACTAATGGCGAATAAATATTACCCAAAGTGCCGTAAAGGGCATTTTGTGCTATAACAAAGAAGCACGTTTCACGTTTTGTATTTCATGTTTGCATTTTGTCATTTCAATAAATCGTTTATGTCGAGGGCACTTGTCGCCTGTTTCATTATTTAACCACTAATGACTATTATTTATAGATGGTGAACATTACTGAAATGATCGTGAAGAGCAAATGGATTTGCGAAATGCAGATATCACTGCCATTATATCGGAAAAATCCTGCAGCAGCGATAATATCTTTCCATCTTAGTTCTTTACCGTTGACGTTTATTTGCTATTATAGGGCTTATGATAATGAAGATACCTTTATATTTCCGCGGATTCCCTTTGTGGGTGAAAGAGCTTAAAGCGTTCTACCCAACGTCGCGCGCTTATTGCAATCTTATACATTATGGAACTCCCGAGTGGTGAGCGGAAACTCGAGGAAAAACGTTCCAATCTTTAGAAAAGCTTGATTAACATAAACCGAATCAGACTAATCCCCGCGATATCCATGGAAGGTAGAGGTATGATCGATCCGTATGAATAAGTTTACGCTTACTTCATCGACGATACGGCCTCGTGCAAAGAATTAATTGTTTCGATCGTGTGCAGGCAATGAAGGACAGCAAAAACTGCGCGAATGAAAAAATATTATCCCGTCTCCGACTGTGAAACTTAACCGACTATGAAAGGACACAATCGACAGCTTCGAAAGGCCACGTGTCCCTTTCTCAGTGCAATCATGTCGCGTTCCCTTCAATCTAACAACAATAATAGTAACGTTCGTGCGATTCGCATAACGCGAACCTTGGATAACGCAGTATATGGCATGCTCCTTCTCGTTGTGCTGTGCACACAAACCATGCATTCGACGGTTGCCCCTGAGATTCTCGACCTATCATCATCGAGGCAGTAACCACAGACTGATCGATTCGGGGAACTCTCTAATTTGCCTTTTCAAGTTCGTCCGTTATAACGAAAAAAAAAAGAGACCGAGTATCAGGTAGTATAGCTGCGTTAAAATTTATCGTACCAGCTTCGAAAAATTTTCAGGTAATCAGGCGTCTGTAAAATTTGAGGCAAGTGCCGACGTCGCTTTTATTCTCTCCCTAAATCACTAGAATTTAATTTTATACTTGTGTCGTGATATTCTAAAGCCAAATATTTTATTAATATTTTAGATCTCGTATAATAATTTGTTCAAATATAATTTTTTCTCTTTGTGAACCTGTCAGTGTCTTTGATAACTATATTAAATATTAGAGCATTATTATCGTTTATACTGTTACACTCGCTCTGTTTTGCTGTGTGTGCCATGACTTCATATTATCGTGAAACGAAAATTCATGTTTACACTCAATTAAATGCAATCTGCATTATACGAACACACACATTTTATAATTATTTTTGGAAGAATTTAATTATTATTGCAACAGATATTATATCGACCGCAAACAGTTAATAGTTTTAATTAGCTCGTTCAAAACCGGCCGTTTATTGATTGCATGAAAAATGAAAGGATGTGGTGGGGCAAATCGTATCAATTATGCGACGGCTACGCGAGAATGGAAGACCGAATGTAAATCCGGCATGTGTCCCATCTCAACCCAATGATCGCAAACACACCGGTACATTTAATATGATAATCGACGATCTGTGTATACCTGGATCAAGCTTCGGTCTGTCTGAGAATACGAAAACCGGTTTTGGTTTTCATAGCGATGAGGACAGATTAAGGTCGATTCACATTATGCGATACATGACGCCATACATGCCTGCAACGACACCACGAAGTGTTCTATTACGAGAAACAGCAACTTCATTTTCGTAATGGCAAAGAAAAGGATTATGATGCTATATACGTCTAAGGATTTAGTCTTTTAATAAAATTGAAAAGAAGGGCTTGTCTTCCCTCATTTATTCTTCGGGCTTGCAAATTTCTTCGTGTCAGATCATAAATTGCATGCTTACGGATATTCAGTCAGTCATACGATATTATCACGATGGAGTATTTAGATTGTATTATTATGAAAATTAGACTCACAGTCACTTCGCTAAAGTTAGGACGATGTTACACGCGTAACGCGAGACGCATAAAACTCGCCGCGCGTCAAAGTTAATTTACTGATGAAAAACTTTTATCCGACGGATTAATCCATTTTGCATAATAACCGTGCGTATCTGGTGACCACATTGTTCAATGTGAGTCGACTTTCATGTGGCTCGAAAGGTGGTGCGAGGAGGAGAATCGGCGGTTGGCAGAATACTCTTCTCCCGCCTGAGGGAGAGGGCGAGATTTGTCGCCGGAAAATTACCAGGGTGCAACGTTGCACGTATAGTCGGCTCGTAAATTTCATTTCCAGCCGATCGAACGATTTGCCCGTATAACGCACGCGGCGTTATGACGGCGCCCGCTAACTTCACCGGTTCCTACGAGCTCTTGCACGTAGATATAAGTTATGGGTACGCTCGCGCCGCGATCGATTAACTCGTGGAAGGTGCGCTCGCGTTGTGAACGCCGCCCTCAGATAAGAAATTATATCTTTCTTACGCAGCTATACTATGCGATATATCGCTTTGTCTCCTTTTCCTATCGAAGACGATATTAGAGATAAAAATTGCTTTGGCAGATTATTAAAAAAAAAAAAAGATAAACTTAGTAACTAATCATTGATTTATATAAGTTTGCTAGGCTAGATTTTTAATTGTTTACCACATAATCGTGTCTAGTGTTAATTATAATCTTTTCTTTAGGTTAATTTTGAACGATGCATGTGCTGGAGCACGCTAATGGAGGTTTTTCAGCAGCATGTATATCATCTCTCGTTTTAACACCCTAATAACGATGTTACAGGCCCGCGGTCGTTAATTAGGGAGTTAATTCGCTGACGACGATTTTGACGCGCGTTTCCACGACAATGCACGTCATATGTGTCTCTCCTAAGATTCGCATATTAATTAAGGTTTGCAGCATTTGCAACAATCGTGATCACACAGTCACCTTGGCATTTGTGTCGAAATAGAGGTGCGCATCAAACAATGGCTATCGTTAATGAGTCGCGTAATAGTCAACAAGTATTGGCTTCGCTATCGTTATAGACGACGCGACGTTTCATCACAACGATTAACGATGATGTCTACATCGTGACATAAATATGCTCATGTGTCACTTTCAAATAAAAATTTTGTCTTGATGCAAAAATTAGGATTCGTATTTCGGCTAGATATAATATTTAGGCTAAATAATATTAAATACACAAGAGATTGATTCATCAATACAGCATTTTGACGGACAGTTTTATTTCTGACGCAATTTTTTTTATGCGAAATAAATACTTCATTTAGAATCGTAATTAATTGCAGTTGTTTGCTCGCGAAATTGCTCTTTATTTCGCAAGACTTCAATTTTTCATTTTATTGAGAGATAAAAGTCCGGCAGAGTAGAGGACTCTTTTATCTCTTTTTGCCGCAATTTAACGGCACACATACACACACAATATAGGACTACTAAATTGATAAAATATTTTTATGTAAATTATTGTTTTTATATTGTTAAAGATTCTTTGATAATGTCGCATTATTTTGAATTATGCCAATTTTTCTCATCTAAAGCATCTCGCGCTTGAATATAAAACTGAAAGAAAGACTTCTGGAGTATCCGTATAATCTCCACACAAAGCTATTATATAAAGAATACTGAATTCGTAAGCTCTTTCTCAGTTGTATACTGCGTTACTGCCCCACATTCTTTAATCCTTTACACGCATTTACGCATGGCCAGCGAATGTCGACATAAAAGAGATGAAGACGACATAGCGATGGAGCTTATCCTCGAAGAAACGCGGTCACATGATGCTGCGTGACGATGGTTCGTTAAAGAACGAGAGAAAAACGCGATGGCAGGCAAAGGAAGAGAAATGGAGAGAAAGAGAGAGAGAGAGAGAGAGAGAGAGAGAGAGAGAGAGAGAGTGAGTGAGATGGTGTCTTTTTCGCTACCGCCGCCATGCTGAAAACCTTCTCCCTCGGGGCTGTCGCTTACAAGGGCGTGGGCGCGCAAACCCAGGGAATTTAATACTCTCGAAATATCAGATATCGAAGGTAAAATGTCGTCGTCGACAGCAATTGCAATTGCGCACGTTCGCTTTTTCTTTCTCCTCGTTCCTACTTCATCCTCTCCACTTCTTTCTCGAGGTCTCTTACCGGTAGAGCTTATTGCCGCTCTTTCCCATTACAGTCATTAAATCATTGAAAGTGGCAAACAATGGCTTGTTACAATATTTTTCTTCATTAAATATTACTTGTAGAAACGTTTTAACAACGTTTTATAACTAATTTAGTTATTATCCTAAATCGTCACGCATATCTTTATTTAGTAAAATATTATACCAACACCTTAGTGTGTGCTAAGTGTAATTCGACTTCGATAAACGTACACATATATCCTGCATAATAATACAGTGATATAGTATTATAACAATATCGTGCATTATCATCGATATTGCTACCATTATCAGTCTACGCTAAACGGATTACGAATAATAATTGACGCATTATAGAATATCGATGCGCACGTACAGCGTGTATTCGATATTCTTTATCAACGAATTACACGACCGATTGATAGAACGCAACGGCTACCATATTCCCCGGCCTTTCGACAAATATTTTCCGAACGATTCCATTGTCAAAGAACGGACGCCATCGCGCTATGAAAAAGCCAACGAGTGCAATCGCCGGGTTAGTACCATTACGCGTGAACGCGCACGTGTTCTCGTCGGAGTACAGCGTGCACCGCATATGCCCGTGAAAGAGATTACCACGTGGAAACATTCGATGTCTCGAATTACTTGATGCGTGTCCGATCGTCAATCCTGCGCTGCGAGCTATGTCGTAACGCAAAATGCTTTTTGTCTCATTTCTCTCTCTCTTTACATAGATATTACATAGGTAGCTTAAATGCGATTGCAATATTCGTGATCTTTAAAGTGTCATCTCTCATTACTTTATTACGGCGGTGTAACTGACAACGATCATTTTCCTTGTTTCAGGTAAGGTGATACTACTGGTGTTCTAATTGGATCTTGGCGCGCCTCTCCCCGGTTTTTCGTGAGTACCGTATTACCATGTTCCGTAATAACGCGCGATCAGCCGACGATGATAAAAAAAAAAACGCCACGGTTTCGAGAATAAAGATGATCCAGCGCCGTTACAAAGGATTTCTAACGAGCTCGCGAGGGCAGGAGGAATCGCGAAAGGCGAACTTGCGACGCGTGTAAATTTAAGGGTTTCGCCAACCTTTTTTCGCCGTTGTCCTCTCTCGTCCCGTGGTTTTCTCAGTGTCCTTGTCTACCGTGATTGTCATTGTAAGGATGCGCGCGCGAGAGGAAAGGTGCGTCTTGCTGTTCTACGCCGAGAGCTCACCTCGCTTTTCTCACTTTCCGCGCTAAACTTCAGCCCCATTTTGTGAAGGAAACATTTAATACGGCGATTATTTCTCTCTTTTTCCCGTGGCGAAATAAAAATTTTACGATGCGCAGCTTCGGGTAGATTTTCGACATAAAAGAAGAAACGAGAACTACGCTTTATTGCGCGCCATCGTCGTAAACGCTGCATTAAAAATCTCATTCGACAGCAACATTTCCGCGACTGACGATAATGACAAGTCCTATCTTGGCAGCCAAGTTTTTTTTTTATTAATGAACCTGTATTGGTGCGAGAAACTTTTTTTGCTCAGGATATGTTTGCACTTGTATTATTACTATTTCAATTGTCTGTTTAATAATTTTGATAACACAACATTACATACACATGTGTCAAATCTGTGTGACAAATTCGTCAGACCCCTGCACTGTTGTGGCCTATAACGGAAGGGAATTAATTGTACCTAAAGAATAATTTATTGGTTTCCTGAGTTTTTTTCCGCGGGGATGATCCCCCTTGGGGATGCGGTTGTAGAGTCTTCTGGCATCACGTACATTAACCTAGGCAGAGGGATCGAGAAAGAGCGGAAGGGAGAGAAGGACGGAAGGAAACGGGAGTGTGAAGGGATGAAGAAGGTGAGAAGGGGTGAAATAGGCGCAATCTATGCATCTGAGCTGTATCGGCGGCTGAAATCGATGATGACGTCACATATTACAAACACGTGCACGTTGCCAGCTGTTTTCGACATCTGCGTATACGCGCCGCGTTGAAAATTATGCGAAAAATTGTGACGAATGCGCTCACGTTAGCGTGGCACGCGTACATTAACTCGTATATTTTACTCTGCTCGAAAAAGAATATTGACGAGAACATATTGACTCCATAATTTATAGTTTAAATCATCTGAAAAATTAGCATATTTTAAAATAAGCATATTTTTCGGTTACCTCGGTAAAAATTATAAAATATGGTTTCTTTAATTCTATTGACAAAGTTCTGCGCTGCTTATTAAATAAAAACCAAAATCAATTTTTTACGCTTGATGAACAAATCGCACTTGGCGTCACTTTTCATAAAATATTAAACACTTGAAACGTCTGCGGTATTTGATTTTTTTTCAATTCTTAACAAATTATGACGCTTTTTTAACGTATCACGGAGGCCTGAGAAAGACGGAAACAAACGGTTCGTATAGATACGGAAAGTATCCATATGGCCTATAAAAAAATATCGAGCGTAACGTCACCGCATTGCATTCGCTTTGAGTAATGATTATAATTTGTGACAAGATAATTTTAAGGAAAACAGTCTCTATAATAATGTGTTCACTTACTCGCATACTACTTTAATTCAATGCGTACAATTTTCATGTGCACCTGCTTTTCCATTTTAGCTGCCGCGTTACTTGCGCATTTTACTTTCAACGATGCAAATATTCAGGAAAAAACTGTAACTACATTGTCCCGTCGTTCACTATCTACATTGAAACAATTATTATATCCAGCACAGCCAGAATTGAGTTATTTAAATTAATCCTCCATTAAAAACGTATTACGAGAGCGCATGCAGACATCATAGATACTATATAATAAGATTCACTCTTCATGATAAATCTCAGAGACCGAGTTCATGATTTTTTTTTTGCTCGGTACTCACGTCAACGCGAGACCGTCCGGTCATAAATTGAGTCTTCCGTTTCAATTATTTTCCGTAATTATTCAAGCTGCATCCGGCGGGAGCAGAGCCGTCATCGGAAAGTTTTCCGCCCACGGCGCAAGAATCCGCGCCGAGATTCGCTTTTTCCCATTCGCCTGGGTTAACGAAGTCTTCGAAGTTACCGCGGGCGGAATTCTCGATTGCAAAAGAAGCGTGGTAGCATTGCATTTTTCATCCGGACTGCCAGTTGCGAGTTTTTCGTGGCAGGAATGCAAAGGGAGGTATGCAGCATCGCGCAATGGCGCATGTGACAATAGCGGAATGTTGATCGGACATTTTTTAACAGAAAAGAAGTAACGTTAATTCTCTTTTTTTTTTCGTGTGGAGTAGAATGCACGCAAAATATCGAGCGTGTGTTCCGCTGTCAGTTGCAGCGCGAGCTACCACGTGCGCTGTGCTATGCATGCTTCACTGCTTGCCTCGGTGCTCGTTGCTTGTTGCCTGCTTCGTTGTCTGTTCTCGGTGATAGATCACGTGCTATCTTCCGCGTGTGTTTTGCTACACGCAACTAACGCGAACCAATAGCAAAAATCGTCTCTCTTTTTCACCGCAGGTTCCATAATGATTTTAAATCAATCATGCTGCGGACATGGCACGCATCTCGGTGATAACTAAACGGAACACTTAACGAATATTTCTTCTTGAAAAATTACAAGGCTCGCCACAAGCAAAGTAATTTCGACTATAACAAGTAAAATAAATAATTTATATTTTGAAGCTGTAAAAACTTACTTCGGAGATCTCTGTTTGACAAGTCCATTATCCGTTCCGCAAATCGAAAAGAACAAAGAAATTTACAAACAAAGGAAGAGAAATGTGAGATATATATTTTTTATTCCAAAAAAACTCAGAATGTTGTTGTACAAATACACATTTTGAAAAACATTATTTCGTGTTTAGATTATTTATAATATGATATCTTGTGCGTGTGTGCGAAAGGTATTTATTTTCCGCATAGCCGACAACCACATTATCGCCGACGCGACGTTGGAAGCTTATGTCGTGTTTTGCGGGTGCTGCCATTCCGCGATATTGTCCTAGAATAGGTAAAGCTTCTGCCGGATTTACTGTCAACGTTCCCTATTGGTCCTCGCAGCGTTATACAGCCTCTGCTCGATAGCAATGTATCATGGCGAACCTCCTATTCCGTGTGCCTCGGGATATTTAATCTCGAAGATGGAATATTTATATATGGATCGTTCTGGACGTTCTGGTGTTTCGTTATCTTATATTACGCCATGCATCAGATACATATAAATTTATGTAGAATTTAATATCGTCCGACCGCTCGTTATATACGTACGATTAAAGTCATCTGGAAATCTTTTGCTGTAACAAACACAAGCTATATTGTTATAAATTTGAAATTTGTACGAATATTTCAGTTGCGTGTTTTCGAGAGTTAAAGTTAGGACAGCAACGCCTCTTTCCGACAATCGACATAATTAATTGTCAGTGAAAGAGGAATCGTTAACTATACTTGGCACGGCAAAACTTGCGGCTGAAAAATTCAACGTCACCGCGTGACGTATCCCTGAAGGGTTGCAGCCCCGTCGTGTTCGTCCGTTCGTTCGTGTGCATTATACTTACCTGTGTCGGATCGTTAAACTTTGAAACCCCTCTCTCATTGGGAAAATCATCCGTGGCTTCCGTGGAAAAGCCATGGGAACCCGTAAGCAAATAGCACCTCGTTAGCCAATCCTATTGCGCGATGCGTTATCGATCGCCGAGCCGATTCATGGCAACTTCGAATGCACTGTTGACCACTGGACTTGTTGGAGCTGGCGACTGGCGAAACAATTGCGCAAACAGGGTGTTTCGACCATTCAGACATGTGTATTTTGCAGTATTCAAGATGCGACAAAATTCAATTGAATCTCCTTGATTTCAATAGTAGTTTCAGGATATATTCTATCTTCAAATTCTATCAGATATTTTGAAAATATAGCATTGCCCTTATATAGTAAACATAAATTCTTACACAGTTTATAACATATTTTAAAACAAATCGAACTATTGATCTTCTTACGTATACATCTCCGTTGCAGATAATTTAATTTCTCGTAAGAGAGAAATATAGAGAAGTTCTTAT
Organism: Temnothorax longispinosus; assembly: GCF_030848805.1. Lineage (NCBI taxonomy): Eukaryota > Metazoa > Arthropoda > Insecta > Hymenoptera > Formicidae > Temnothorax > Temnothorax longispinosus. Next base: position 4,900,463 of record NC_092360.1, read on the forward strand.
ACAATTTTGTACAAATTACACGATTTAAGTTATGACAAGATATTTTATAACACAATAATTATATATATATATATATATATAAGTTAATCATTTTTATTAATAAAAATTGATTGTAAAATAAATTGAAACATTTTGTGAAAAATTTGATCATACATATATCTATAGCTAATTAAATTTTTATCGAATAATTAACATAATCAATCAAGTTGCTTTTGATACTTCAATTAATTAATATAATATTAATGTTGTTCTCTCTCTCGTTCTCTCTTTTTCACTCACTCACTTACTCTTTCTTTCTCTCTCTCTCTCTCTCTCTCTCTCTCTCTCTCTCTCTCTCTCTCTCTCTCACATACAAACTATATTTTTGCTTCAATGTTGCAGATTAAAGCTATGCCGATCTAATACAAAATGTTTAATGCGCATAAGTACGATGTTAAAGCTTACGGATTTGCGTAGATCAGGGACAGCTTCTATAAATAATAAGAGGAATAGTTAGAAACTACGACTTAAGAGTTATATTTTAGGTTACTGTATTTTGCGCTTTATACACCGCTAAATTATATAACAAGCATAGTGAGCAACTCGTATAAAACTGCGAGAAAAAAGGCTTTTTGACATTATTTCAATAACAGATTCTTAATTAAGTATATTACTAACGACACTGGCATGCTATATTAATTGCCAAAATTCCGTGTTTAATATAAATGAACAAATTTTTATGGCAATTTTCATTTTGAATATATTTTATCGTTTGTGCATCAGGCATACACAGATTACCTAAAATACGATATCAAAAAAATGATACGAGTATTGGTCTTTATTCTTTATTACATATTATAGTCGCAAATATAGTTTACCAGAGAAATGATTTCTAACTTTAAATTTACAGACATGGTATTATATTGTATATAACTTTCAGATTGTTTTCTTAATAATCTCCTAATAAGTTGACATCGACATGAACCATGTAAATAAAACTTTTTTACGATAATCTCTCTTTTACTTCATATTAACGTATATACGATTCCATGGATGAGTAGTACAAGTTATATTACAACGTTCGCATGTATATGATACTTGAAAGCCATGAGTCAAGCTTTTACACATGCTCGCTTAACTACGCTGTCGCTGTTTTTCCCCCCCTTTTTTGCAATTCATGAAGTTGCTTTGTTACCATCGAGCACATTCGAAATGCGTCGTTAATTAAAATTTTTAATGAATTCTCTGACGCGTATTGTCGAGATGAAACACCGTTGCTTTTTTTTCCTGCGGTATTCTGGCGTTGAACGTATCGATGTGAATTTCACCATCGCATAACTTCATTTTTGCGTTAAGTTCGACATGGGGAGGGGGCACGCGTTCATTAAATTTTTTAATTGCGACATGATGTTCGAGTTTTTTAATTTTAAAATTGTTTTTTATCGCGCGGAAAACAATTCCGCGATGCAATAATAGTACTGGATTACGACATGATTTATCTAATTTTTAAAGAATAAAGTTAATATTAATAGAAAATATTTATAAATCACAGTAAGAAAAAGTAAAAACTAATTTTTACTTTGTTTGAATGAAAGCTGTAAACAGTTCTTTTTTGCAAAATAATTTCCATTTATATACATACTTCTGAATTTAATCACGAAGTAGTTTTTCCAACTCTCTATTTGTGCAGCGAAACTACTTTTAGAATTATTGTTGCTTATAAAGCGGCCAACTATCTCTACCGATTTCCGAAATCTTCGGGTGGATAGCCGACGAACGCAGAGAGTATCGGCACGATAACCACTGGCTCGTATTGATCCTCGCGGGGGTGTACAGGGGCTGAAAGAACCAAGAGCAAGAGGGATGAAGAGAGAGCTTCGGCTGCACACACGCGTATACGCTCTCAGTGGCGCGCGCGCTAGCTCGTTCGCGTGCATGTGCCGCACGTATGTATATACGTATATGTTTGACAGTGAGGCGGAATGACAGAGAGAGGGTTGGAAGAGGGGAATAGCGAGAGAGCCCGTGAGGCAGGGAGGAAACCACCGGGAGAAGAAGGGTGAGTTTAGCCGTGGAACATCCCCCGGTGACTGACACACACCCCAAAACCGAACCAACCCCGAATCTAGCCCCAACCTAACCTGCAGGCCCGTACAACCCGACCCGGGATATCCGTAGCACCCACCATTCGCGTAAAGAAGTCAACTTACGCGAGTCCCAAAGTGGGCGGACGACCGCTGCGACCCGCCGCCGCGCCGCGTCGGCACCGATGAGGAGACTCGCTCTCATAGCGCGCAAGCGGGGACAGCTCTCGTTCGCAGTATGCAAAGCCGGGCCCCGTCGTTGTAATTACAAAAATGTATTTGCGCTATAGGACGGTCGATCGTATACCGGTCGCGCCGGGAAAAAGCATTTTAATCGCTTTTTACGCGCTGCTTTATGGAGATGTCCGGTCGCCGAAATTCGTGCCGACATGTGAACGACACGAGGCGTCGAGCACGATTTGTTTAACATAACACGACGGGTTGACATTACGCACATTGTGGAAAATGTTTCGTTCGCAGGAATATAAGTAGAAGCTGATAGCATTGGATTATTCTGTATTAATATAATAAAATAACTCTGTATATGTGTGCATAAAATAATATTTTATTAAAGAATTTAAATATGCACAAAGGGGATAGTTGTATAGATGTAACAATATAATGAATTCTTGCGAGTATTACATTTATAATGGAGAAAAGCAGCTGTAGAAATTTAATTTTCACGTCAAGAAACTTTGTTCGACGAAAATGGTAACGCCTATACCTACGCGTTTTATTACGAATCGTGCCACGAGTCTCGCTTATCAAACGCCATATGGCACGTTAATATGTCGTCCAACATCAGGCGCTTTTTTATGCAGCTATGCAAACGACCGTCCAGAGTGCATTTCGGAGTTGGGATTGTCGGTCGTGTCGAAACGTCCCTCGGTATAACGACAGCAAGAGGGTTCCGCCGAAAATACATGGCGAGACTATCCTCCCCACTTCCACCCTCGCTCTTCACGTCCCTACTTCTTTGTTGCTATCTCGTGGTGTCGATGGACTCCGTCCTTTTCGCTCTTCTGTCTCAATGCTGCAGTATCTGTCCGTCTTGTACACTTCCCATTGATTCCATCCCGCTTAAATCTGTCGACCAATGTCCAAACGTGTATGATCGAATGGTCATTGTAATCCTGCGATTTCCTAGTTTCATGACATTGATTAATCGCGCCGATTAAGATCATCGATGTATCTGCCGATAGCGTCGACAATATCGTTCAAGTAATATTTTAAGCCCATTTAGGCTCATTTCTCTAGCTTATTTTAAGTTTGAAATAGCATGTGTTATATGTACGCTCTTATTGTTTGTTTTAAATATTTTCTAATAGTGTATTTAGTTATATTACGATTATTTGTTTTTTATTCTGAGAAAAAACTTATTAATTAGTAACTTAACTTAGGTAAATGCAGTTTTTAACGTTTATCGAATAAAGATAATTTAATCAACAAAAGGATTATACATACATATATATATATATAAAATAATTTTAAAGTTACTTTTACATATATATATATATATATATATATATATATATGTAAAAGTAACTTTAAAATTATTTTTTTATTATTGTTATATTTACATATATGGTAATAATCTGAAAGATATTTGCTTTGAAAACCTTGTTAAAATTAAGCTGTAGCGTAACATAACAGAGAAGTGGTTTCAAGATAATTATTATTACCTTTTGAAGATTTTTGAAATAGCGCATCGCACCTCGAAATTCCGCTTTCGCGTCACTAATTAATTACATTCAGGCAACTAGCGGTACGCGATAAATTAATTTTCCTGTAATGCGGCTATACGAATCGGCAGCTTTGTAACGAAGGACTAACAATATACGATACGAATTATCATCAAAGCGTGGAAATTCGCGTCGACGACGTTTATTAGATCGTTTGCGCGTGTCCGGATAATTCCTCGATTGATTTTGAAAATCGCATTACGGCAGATTCCATGGATCCAATTTGTATTTCCGATCGGCTACATATATAGGAGAATCAATTCTCGAAGTAAATCAATCATCGGGCTAGTTTCGAAAATAGGGTGTAATCTGTCAACGGTGTCACAATGTGTCTTCGTCTCATCAAAATCAACACGAGCAATTACCTCTGTTCCGAGAAAATGAGTTATTCCAGTGCATTCTAGATTTCTCTCTTACCTACTGTTTAATTTCTTTTTCTTGATGTTTTTTTTTAATTTGTTCATATCGTTTTCAGCATTTGCAATGACTCGCGCTGTTAAAATTCTTCGCGACACGTATATACATATCTGTGACTGAAATTCTGGAACTGCTAAATTGTTCCATTAATACAGCTACCAGGTTCGTTCATTGACATCTTGAATTATGCCTCGCGCAGCCAAGACAAAAACTGCACGGTGACATCTGTGGGTTAACGTCGATCCCAGACAGTCGGGTCGTTCACCCCAATGGGTCGAGAGCCCCCGAAATAAGCATACATACATATACATATATACACGTATATATATCTATATATATATATAACTATATACTGACTATGTATATTATATACAATATATGTATATACATGTATGCATCATGCATGCGTGAGAAAACGCACAACGAGGAGATGCGCGTTCACGTTAACCAGAGGGATTTTTCGTGGTGTACACGCCGAAAATCAGCGAGCCTGTAATAAAAGCCTCGAGTCTTCGGTCCGGCATGCCGCTAGTAGATGCTCTAAAACCTAATCTCCAACGCGCTCAGCCGGGACCGTCTGAAAAGGCATTAATCCCTCGCGCCACCGGCGCGAGTATTCAGGTACGTGTTTGCAGACAGGTACCTACTGCACTTACAAGCTCGTCGGAGCCCTATAAATAGCGCGGCCGTGTTTGCCGCTTTATCAAGGCGCATATACCTCGAGCATGTCGAGTGCGCACCGAGGCGCAGGGACTACTTTCCAGCCGTGTCCTTTTTTCCCCTGCCTTTTCCCTGTCTTTTTGCCGTTTTTGCAACTTGCCCCGTGGGTCTTGCGCGTTCGTTACTGGTTTTTAGAGCTCGTTTAATCACAACGATTGTCCGTTTGCCGATTCTTTTACACTGCAATTAAATAACAGCGAAAAAGAAATAAACATTCCTATATCACATTTATTTTACCTCATTTAACGTTAAGTGTGTATTACGTTTCGGCCAATTGTCATTTATAATATTTGAAATTGTCCATGCTGTGTAATTAAATTTACATGTCCCGTATTTGCAAACGTATCCGTTAACATTTTGGTTGTGAAATAAATGAAAATTTAATTATGCCGTATAAGTTTGCGCGATATCAAATATCATTAATTGTATCACTGTTAAAGGCAAATTTAGCTACGCTATTACATTTTTGTCACGTTGTTTCTCCTTCTAAAGAAGCAGATTATGTATAATTTGCAAAAGGTGGAGTTTCGTCCCCTATTTCGTACCCACGCCGAGATAAGGTCCAACATAACATATGTGCGCTCTTATACTCGTTATCGCGGGGAGGGCCCGCTCATTAAGTCTGTATAATCACTCGTGTCAGCACACGTGTTCGCGCACGCGTTATCGCGAGCTTGTTTCGCGAAGATACTCCGCCACCGCCGTCATTGTCATCGACAGCCAATTATCGGCATGAATTACTGATTGCCGTTAATTAAAAGAGGCAGGTGCGACCAGTGCAAGCGCGACCAATCCCGTGCTGCTTGTTCCTCAATACAAAAGAAACAAAAGAACGAGAATCCAAGATAACTGAAACAGATATACAGAGAAAAGCAATTGCAATTCCTTGAGTTCTTTTGAAAATATTTACTACAATTTTCATGAATAATATATTTTTAATGTTAATCTTCTGAGAAAACTATAAGTTTTATAATAAGAATACTGAAATAATAATGGAAATATATAAAATCACTATACCCTTTTTTTTTAACGCGGGGAAACGATACCTTGTCAAACATAATTTAATATTTTTTTAAAGCTAAGCAACAATAGCTAAGTTTAATATGTAATAAATAAGATTCGTAAAATTAGTCGCGCAAAAATTTATTTCACACGCGCGCTGAGATTTGTAGCTTCAATGCTTTCTATAACAGTGACTGTAATGTCGCGGCAGCGCGGACACGCGCAAGCTGTGGCATTAATTATGCATACGAGACATAATCGATTTGCAACACTGCCGCGATAATAATTAATTTATATCGCCCCAATACTTTCTCGCGCTGTCGTATTTCGCGAGTTGTATTATTAATATGATTTAATGTGTTATCATCACTTGTCTGTTTTACGATTGCGACACGGCAATAAATAAAATTAGATCGTTCCCGGAGCGCGCATTGGAAGAATATGCGTTTCATCTGTATAACGAAATGCTCTCCTGTCTATCGTTCTCCACAAAAGAGCAACAGAGCCATACTGCATGACCTCTGTGATGATGCGACATTGTTCTCTGTCCCTTCCATTATTGACCCTTAAGTGTGACATATCGCTTTCGCTCTTTTTATTATTTCTCCGCGCACGTGTGCCTCTCGAACATGCTTGCGTATAGATTCACCATTATTCAGAAAAAAATGTTATGAGAGCAATAACATTTATAAACGAATATGCTGTTTGAATGTCGAACTCACTTCATCGTATTTAAAACTTTCGGACAACACCAAGCTTGGTTTATAGAAGTAAATAAGATACATATAATCTTTTTACAAAACTCAAATTTTATGAAAATATTTTTTCTAATAGTTACAGCTGTTCTTTATGCAAAGATTTAAATCAATACATAATTATGGAGTTAATTAATCTCGAAAATAAAAGAATCTTAATGAATTTAGAGATAGTTTAAGAATTGCAGATAAATAATAATCAAAATCTTACATATAAACACAGCTTTTTGTATTTTTCTCGAGTTTTGTATTTTCTAATGTTATGTTTTATTTTTTATTCTAGTTTATTAATTAGATGTAAGTAATAAATTTAACATTATTTTAATTCAAAATTTTTCTTTCAAATAAATACGCTTGCATATGCACAATATATGTTTTACTTATTTTATTTTGAAGCTTACTGTGCCACTCGTATCTGACAAAATATATTTACAAAAGCAACTGTAATTACAAATTATAACAACTATACAAACACGCGAGTAAGTTATGTGATTACGAAGACACAACTAACTGTATTAAATTTCAGGCAAAGAATTTTGACAATTTCATATAATTTTCGTAAAAGTTTCGCGAAATTTTATTGCGTTCTTTTAACTCATTCTATATAACCTTGAGAATAAACCCGCAGATAAACCATGCACGCGATAATTTCGCAGTGCGAGAATGACGCATAAGACGTAATCGACCTTATTATTCGCTGAACAATGAACAATTGCGTACAAGAGTAGAAATAATCACCAACGCGCGGACGAAACGCCGATACTCGAGGACAGGCCGTGAGCTTTTTCATTGCCTTTTGCGAATATCACGTTCTCTCGTTAACGCTTTCCATTATAATATTCCGCCACGTCATTACGCAGCGAAACATTAAGAGAACCTGATTGTTCTGGTTTACCGAACCAACGCGTCCTGCCGAAATACATTAAATAAGAAGGAAAGAGAAAATCATAAAAACGAAGGTGGAGACATGGAGAAAAGGAAGATTGTATACTCCGTTTCGCTTCACTCGCGTTCGAGAACCTCGGTGAATAAGCGGCGGAATATTTTCCTAACCCTCTCTCTTCTTCGGTATTGCAGCGAACGAGGTATTCAAATATTTAAACACGAAAATATACGTGGAAGGCACCTGCATGAATTATGCATAAGACATGTCCACCGTCGCGTCTCTCCCTCTTCACCTTCTTTTCTCCCTTTCTCACGTTCTCGGGTCCTTTCTCCCGTAACCCGTGCTTCCTTCTTCGATACCACACGAACTTCTGTCAGCATCGTTGCCTCGTGTCCAGGCGCATACTTGAGGAACGGTTGCCCCGTTGCATCGTCCCGGAATGTATCCCGCGCGAAACGTCGTTGCGCGTATTATTACGGCAAACAGAAAATTAAAAGGTACAAGAAACGTTATCATTACGACAAGAGTAAATCTCCGCATTTAAAACTGCTTATCAATTTTCTTGTGATAATTTAAACAATTTTATGCAACACATGAATGAACGAATAAGATATTTTTATCCTGAATTTATAAAATATATAAGAACATTACGTATAGGTACATTCTCATGTGCCATTGTTAATTGAAATGTTGACACTTATATTCCTTGGGACAAAAATGTTTTTCTATCTAGATCTAAGTCTTTATGAAAAAAATTAGAATTTGTAAAAGTATTTTTATTTATGATAATAACAGACAGTTGGACAATTTATAATATATGTTCTACACATGTTAAGTAGTTGTTGTCAATATATGCAACAGGAATACATTCGAGGAGGAGAAGCGTACAGTAACAGGAAAGAAAATCCTTGATCTTGATCATGCATAAAAATCATGACGGGAATAATATAGGTACTGCCGCGTCGTCTGGCTGCATTTATGACTTTATGGTAGCTTATTTTTACGTCAATCGTCTATGTAATATCGATATTGTGTTTAGTCACGATCTCTACCGGAAACTAGTTCCCATTCCATCATCAATTTATACAGATTGTTTGTCTACAGATATAGCACGTAAATGAACCGACTTATAGCTCATAAAAAAATCATTAATGGTACATTTTATAGTCTTTTTACTGAAAATAAAATAGTGAATTAATTAGGTGAATAAAATTGGATAATATAGTCTGGTATATTTTAATTAAAAGTTTTCGACTCCGATAAAATTTTGTATAAATATGAAAACATTTAACACTTAAATTATAACTTTTTTAAATTAATTATAACTTTTAACTTTTAATTTTTGACTTTTAATTCTAATTGTAAGTGACTATACTGCACGTATACTTTTTATATTTGTTGTATACCTTATTACATAATGATATTGTTCTATAAGTATACTCGTTAAATTGTAATAAATTATGTACTTGTTATTGGCGCTTGGAGCACCCAACTCTTTCATCATGCAAAAAAAGGATTTTTTTTAACCGCGATATATCCAGTTTAAACGCCAGGTTTCTAACTTTCAGACGACGTAACCGAATTCCCGACATTGCGTTAAAAGCCATGTGTGTTACATCATGAATTAAACAGAATTGGACTAAATCCGCGATAGTGCTTTTAATTATTCGTCGTATTCTTATATGTATATTTATTAACAGTCGTAGATATCTAAGTGGCACAATAAATATGCGAAACTGAGGTTACATTAACGTTACACAAAAAGTATAACTTTGCGCATATTGCGTCGTAAAATTAATTATAGAAGTTTACGTGAAAGCTATTTGCCGTTTACACTTCACTTGCGATTTAAAAGAGCAATCGTGCTGATATATATATATATATATGATGTGAATACATATGATATTATTTAGGAAGAAAGATTTTATCTCAGATGAGAGTTTAATTCTAGTAATTTCTCCAACTTACAAATATGTTGTTTACACCGAGCGATAGCAGAACTATCCAAGTTTCGTTTCTTATTCAAGTGGGAAAGCGTTTTACGGCGTGCACCAAAGCGCGGTAGCGCACGATGCACCGAGCGTAGTTCCTAAGAATAATGCGGACGTCTAATGCATATAATGATAGGCATGGTAGCCTTGGTGATGTAACTTTCACAAGGTTCTCCCGCGCTTTGTTGCTCGCCGATACGATCCAATCACCTCTTTTCTTTCTCTCTCTGTCTCTCCCTCTTTCTCCCTCTCCCTCCTTCTCTCCCTCTTTCCTTTTCTCATTACTACATTCGTACACCCACACTTTCCACCTATCGTGAAGAGCTCGTTACACATCTCGTTCTGTGTATCAATTAAGAGAAACTCGCGAGTTTACATTTCTTTCTGACGCTCTTGAAAATTAGTTGTCGTTTTTCCTTTCTCCCTATCTTTCTCCTCCCGTTGAGCGCTCGATTAACCGCACCCACACTTCCCTTTATTCATCCTATAGTTGATGTTGGCACTTTCGACGCGCCTTTTAGGAAAGTTACACGTTCATTCATGCGTAGTCGATAATACCTCGTTCTGTGAGATTGCTATAAAAATTTCACTTGGCTCACTCGAAATCAAAATAGCCAGCATAGCCATTCTGTATCTTTAAAATACGCAAGTTATTTTCAGAATTTAACTTTATAATTGTATGATAAGATAAATACAATAAACATATAATTACATTTACAATGTGTAAGGATTATATACTCATAAAAATTAGGTGCTTATTGATTTTTAAAATTATAAAAATTTAAAGCCTTATCTGCACCTCGATTATTGCAAAATTCTAAATTTTAAGATATTTAAATGTAACATACATACATATTTATAGTTGCAGCGTTTGCGCCGTTTTACTTTGTAAAGGCAAAACTCACCTGTCACGAGAGCAACGATGTCCCCGAGCGCCTAGCTATTTTCTCGTTGTCAGGTAATCAATCGCGAGCATCGATTTAATGCACCCACGGAAAGACACCTCGGTTGTCAACATCGCTTTAACATTGACTCGAAGAATTTTTTTCTTCTCCCTTACCTTCTCTCTTTCTCTCTTTTTCTGTCTATCTTACATCACGTTTTTCCTAGAAAGGTTTCCAAGTACGTAGGTCGCTTTGTTGCTCGGCGATACGACGAGATTGCTTTTTCTCTTTCACCGACTTCTTGGCCGATTACTAGTTGATTAAGTTCGCCCACGCTACGACTCCTTTTTCGTCCTGTTTCCTTTCTTCACGTATAACAGTGCTGACACAGTTCTGCCGCAAGTGTCCCTATTGAACGTATCGCAAGCCACCGTCAAACTTGCGTTCCCGAAGTTCTTGTCAGAATGCGAACTATATCGTATGAAACGTACGTACAGATAACACTCGCTAACGCATTTTTTATAAAGTTTAACTTTTATCTTCAATTTATTTTAACATATATCATTTTTCTTTTATTATTTTCCCATTTTATATTATCTTTGACGAAATATCAACAAGTATAATTGTCTTGAAATTTTATAATCTGTATAAAAAAAGAGATTGCAACAATACAACATCGCAATTTACGTGAAAGTCCGGATAATCTGTTACAATTGATTTGCTTTTTCGTTCTATATTCATTTAAAATTTCCATATTTTATTCGTTATAGTTAATTAATTTATGGCTTATCCTTCTGTTATTACGAAAAAGGGAAAATTTTCTCTTAATCTCGTCTATTTTTTAATTTTTTATTTATATAATACGTATATTTTTAAATGTTTATGTCCTGCATATACTTACATTTTTTTACCTTTGTTTTTTTTTTTTGTGAAATTATTTAATCTCTCAATTTTCACGTTTTATAATTTGAAATGGAATCTCGCGTACTGATTTCATAATTTAACTTTTATCGCGCTCTACTTCAATATGACAATAGATTAGCGTAACGTTAAAACATTATCGACATTTATCCAAGCGTGATTCGCCCATCATCAATCAGGATGTTCACGTGCAAAGTGTCATTGAATATTGTAAAATTCGAGGCAAGCGAAAAATATGCCGCGGAAACAGGTGAGCCCGAAATGCGACATGCGATACGGTCCCGTACAGTCAATATTTGCACGAGAGAAAGTCGTTTTTCGATATAAGTATTTCGGGAATCTTCATTAGAACCCTAGCCGAGCCGAAAATATTAGAGAGCGAACCGTAATGGCAAATTCGGCTCGTAAAACGGGATTGTCGTTCCTTTTTTTACAAAGTCACCGACAATTTCGAAAACCGTGCCGAGCATCCTGTTGCACATATGAATGTTTAGTCACGACTTTCGTATTCTCATTTATTAGAAGAATTTGCCTGAAGGCCGATTTATACCGTCGCCCCCGAAATATCTAACGCCAAATGTCAAGGTCTTTTGAAATAGGTATATCCTTATGATTTTGCCTGAGCGGTTGCGATCATAAATTGAGCAATCAAGTTACTGTACGATACCCTTACCACATAATCTTATGTAGAACAGCTTACTTTCCAACAATTTGCATTTTAGAGATATATTTTGAAATTAAATTGCATATAGGGACACGTTAAAATATTATTTTAATATAAAATGTTAAATTTTTAATAGTAAATATACACTTCTTTGATTATATTAAGTATTTAAAAAGTATTAAAAAAGAATTTAATTTAATTTCCAATCTTTTTTTGAAATAATTTTATAATTCGAGATATCAAGTAATGATGGCAATATTTATAGCGTCCTTCGAGACCGTTCGGGAAAATTGACAGAAACAGGACGACCTGATTTCGTACCAGTTATAAATATGCTCATATTGGTGTTAAAACCACTCCAATTGCGTCGTTTCATTTGAAGTTTCGAGAGAAGTAGGCGAAACCGTTTGGCGTTTATGACAGGACACGAGCACAGAATTCGGCTTTGCAAATAGCAATCACGTAACTTAACCGTTAATTAGATACTAATTGAATTGCGGAGATATGCGTTTGTATGGGGCAAAGATCCGAAGTGCTCGAGGAAAACCTGTTTGCCACTTACCCGCGGCTTGTCCAGTCGCGTACGTACATACGTATCGACATAATGAACGTTCGATTTTCGCGAAAAGTCCAGCGGGAGAGTAAAATACCGCCGCCGACGTATTGGATAATTGTCGTGCGCCGTGCCTTTTTTTTTCTTGCTTGCCCGACTCCGCTGTGATTAACTCCGATAATTAGCCGCGACGTATTTACGGCCCGCGACCGCCTGGAATTTCAGCCGATTTTCTTTTTTGTAACGTCCCGGCTCCCGGCGCAGCACGGCGTATGGAGGGAAAGGCGCGAGTTATTAGAATTTTCACGGAGAACGGTGCGCTAACGCGCCTCTGGTGAAAGAAAACTTCCGCACGTTCTATTTACGCCGACAAACGTAAACAACTTGCACGTAAGTGCGGATCGGTTGCTCGTATCGCATTGCGGATGTAAGTGCCGCGATCGCTCTCGTTCGCGTTCGCTAATTGCTTTTATTTTTAACTCGATTATACACAGCGCCCCAGAATCATGCTCCCATGCAGCTGTGAACTTTTTCTTTTTCACATCAAACGTGAAATCAATTTGCAAGTACAACTTTAATCGGACATCATCAGTTTTTGCTACTTTCTAATTGTCAGAGAATTGGAGATATCGATGATTGAGCTGACAGCAAAATTATGATGAAGTAGAATATAGCATGAACTAATTCGAATATTTAACCCTTTCGTTCCCAATTCCCTTAGCTGTACGTATTATGAATTATGAAATAGAGCATTATACTGCGATCTCTATATTTTTACATCTGTGATATATATTAGTGTTTTATAATCTTATATAGATAGTGTTGTAAAGATTTAACGCATGTATATAGGTAGCACGCATTTTGATATATATTTTGATTAAATTTCTTGATAACGTAAAATAACATCTTTTATTTAATGCTCTTATGATTTGGTAATAATAAAGTTATAATAAACACAATAAAAGCTTGCAGAATTAATTTTTTTTGAAATATTTTACGTGCATGGAGATACAAAAAATAAAAAAAGATTCTAATTATGTACAACTTTGCAATGCAAATTGTTATACATATAATACCAATAAAAATCTAGAAACGTTTTTAAAATAGGTTTTTAAAATGTCTTCAAAATTTTATGAATCACTTATTTGTCATGTAACATACATAAAATTTGTTTTGTAACTATTGAATAATGTAGGAATTAAAGGTTAAGGTTAATTATTATTTTTTATTAATGTTTGTGTTTAACTTTTATTGATTATAACACTATAATATCTTATCTAGTTGTCACCTCTTAATAAATCCTTTCGTATGAAATTATACGTTGTCGTGCTATGACAACGTTGTATTTCATTGCTTTAGACAAGCTACCGTTTCGATCTTTTCATTATAAGCAACAAATCTCTTTTGTAACAAAATATCGTTTTATGCGCTGCTTTTAGTTCGAAGGCTATATATGAACGATTGAATAAAGGTAATTTTAATATTTGCAAAACAATATTATCCGAATACTAGTTTCGGACGATGAAGAATTAGGTTCCTTAGGCAAAGATTGAAAGGGAAGATTGCCATCTATGTTGAAAGTTTGGTCTTGGGAATGAACTTCGAATTAGGTTCCAGGTAGGGGATAACTAGACTTTCGAGGGACGGTTGTACTTAAGTACAAGAGCCTTTTGTCGGAGGGCAGACAATGCTGGCCGCCCTTATATCGCCCTTCGCTCGTCTCGACACCCTCCGTGCATCATGGTCAAGTTGTCCCTCTTGATAGTATTCTCATCCTTCCAGTGCTACCTGACGGTACCTTTACCTCCGTACAAGCCCCTTTAAGGGAAACTCCCTTAAAGGTCTCCTTGCGTGTAGTATGTAAACCGTGCGTGAGCGTAATCTTGTCCTCCTGCCCTTATTGCGATGTAAAAGGGATTTACAGGCGTGTTACGTCGCATTGCGTCGCATGCGAGTATGCGTTACAATGCCGATGTAACTTACGTAATAAAATCATTTAAACCGTAACCTTTAACAACCTTTCACCGTGGTGTGTGGAGATGCTTTTTTTTTACCTCAAATAACATCGTGATGAAGTGACTGCAAGATGGCGGACGATTATTGGACAAAACTTACGACGGTTAATTAATCCTGGTCCCCGCTGCAACGAGCGAAACGGGAAATAGGATGTACTCCTGCCGCAGACGTTATTAAACCCGGGAAGCAATATATAGTGCCTAGTGGAATAATAACGACGGTAATGACTGCACGGTGACATCACAAGTACTACAATCGACCTCCATTCGCCGTCGAAGAATCTTGACTGTAATTAAGGGAAGTGTAATTGAGTGCCAGTTTTATCGGGAAACGAAACTCGAGTTTTGCCGGAAAGAATAACTGTCAAGACAACAGACAGAAAAACGTAAAAACTGTTCTATTCATTCAGGATCGTTGTCGATCGATCTCGTGACGTTAAAAAACGCTTTGTTTTTCTTCAATGTCCTGTAACTTCGAAAGTTCTGTCTCTCTCAAAACAATAACAGCGATATTATGATGTAACTATAATATATGTATATTGTCTAAAATTTTGTTATTGGGATTTTACACCAGCATAGTTATTATTACAAGAAATGGCTTTATTTAACAATTTCGTATACTTTATTCTGTATTATTCAAATGAAATGTACACAAAATATATTCGTTAATATTTATATAGCTGCAAAGCAGACTGCGCAAAAACAGTTAAAATATAACAAAAATATAACAATAATAGTTCTGCTAGAGTGTGTTATATTTTCTCTGCTTTAGTAAAAAGCATAAAAGCCAATGATCTAATAATAACATCTGACGGTGCAGTAACTGTTGATACAGATAATAGGGTGAATTGGAAAGAAAGCATGAAGGAAATTGAAGAAAATAAGCGTAACAAGAAATAAGACGGAGAAAAGTGTCAAATTTTATTGGATTGATGTTTTAATTTGTCATTATGGTATAGTTCTTGCCTACATTGATTCTCATGCTAAAAATCAGTCTCCACATTTTCGGTCGTCTTCTAATTCTTCCGGAGTTACTTATCAATCTATGAAAATACAGTTAATACATAATATCTTGTGAGAAACGCTCTAATTGCGATAAGAAATTTTTATTTTTAATTTTTTTGCGAATCGAAGAAAATGACTTTTCCCACAATATATAACAGTATAACGATTAAATGGCTTTTTTTTTTAGAAAACCCTTCTTCCCGATGCTCGATCTTGTTCTCTTTCAAGACAACACAATGGAGTAAACAGGCAGAACATGGAAAAGCGTTTCGTGCACCTGCACGCGATGCAAGGACCAACTTCGCAATTTCTACGGTGTCCTAGTTTCCTTCGAGGAAGGCGTCGCTATCGCGCAAGCGCGGTCGTGGTACTTTTGGTTCGGCTGAAAGTTGCTGGAAAACTCATCAACCTCGTTTGTGGATTTTTCTATACAGTCGGCCCCGTTCTTCAATGAACATTCTGTGTGCGCATAACCTTCGAACTATAGCGGGCAATCGCCGTGCGATATGCACAAATACTCGACATTAAAACAATCTCGCTTTCCTCCATTTGGCCTCTCGCTTCTCACATTTCGCATCACTCAACGACTGAAAATGATTCGTTACAAAAAATACTAAATATCTTTCTTATTGTAATTTTATTTTTTTCTCATTTTTAATTACTATATTGCAGCTTAGATAAGTCAAACACAAATGTTTAAGTATGAAATAAAAATTAGTTTTGTATAAATAATCGAATTTTAATAATAGCAATAATTTTTTCAATGAATTTCTTGATAGCAATCAGTATATTTTTAAATACATGAAACAATTCAATCGGCAACGACAATTTTTCGCTAAAAGAAACTTCTACCAGGTGCATTGAGTTGTATGATTTATTGAAAATTGCAAATAAGGGTGTTTATCTTTATGAGTCTGTGTCACGATAGTATCATACAATTTGCATCCGCGACTTGCATATAATTAATTGCTACATTGCTAGAATAACTGGTTAGATTCAACGACTGTACTAATATATAATTTCCATTTTAAAATCGCTCTATTATCTGTGTATATTAAGTAGAAGAAATGGTAACATCGAGAATTCAAAAAAGTTAAACTTGTAAGGTACAGATCGAAGGACGAAAAATAATTACGCGACCGAAAAAATTTATTACTAAAAGAATAGTGTTTCTAATATGACATAAATAAATAATTCTTTAATTAAAATCTTCTTAAATAAGAATCAACTGAAATTATGAGGAATAAAATTTGATTGTTTTATTTGAAATTATCATCTATTTAATAATCACGTTTATAATTTAACGGTTACGTGTATTTTGAAATACTTATTTTAAAAAAATTAGAAATAAATAAAATATAAATTTAAATTGGACAAAGAGAAAAATTTTTGTTAAAATTTTCGCGTTCGCTTTGGAATACTTTTTAAAATCGATTGTCATATCGAACCAATTGGTAAGGAGTATTTTAACTGCACCTCAAAGAGTCAGAACTCTGTCACAATTTCACAGACATTCACAACTGTAGAGTCTCTGCCTTGGTTCTTCGTCTAAATATGTGACCTTGTCGAAACAAAAGTTACCTTTCGCTGTTCGAGAGAAAGAAGGGGGACAGGGGGCAATGCGCTTGCGAAGAGGGCCCCAGGGCTTTTCTTCGGGAACCTCAAACCGGTCGGACCGGTTTCACCCAAAAACCACCCGGTTTCCGAACCGCTTCGCAACGGGGTAAAGTCCCGGATGGGGTTGAGAGCGGGAGAAGGTTCATGGGAAACGCGGTTAACTGTCTTTGCATCGTGGGGGGGATACCGTCCATCGTTCTCTCATCTGAGAATTGTCAAAGCGATTAATTCCGTCTCACCTTCGGGCTCTCCTTGCCACAAAGTGCTTCGTTTCATGAGCGTGAGTAGGGTCAGTTACGTTTGCGTATAAATGACGACGTAAACGATATTGTACTGGATGGTACGACTAGCCTAAATTTATCCTTGGTTAAGGTCGAGAAATCTTTCGATGATGTGTCTCAGATTGAAATTTAACGAAAGTGTTTCAGCCTTTATATTTAATTTCGTTAACCAAAATTGTTAAATGACGGACTGATAAATAAGATCGATTTCTAGTAATGTCGAAACAATTCCACAACTATTGTTCATTTGGTTCGCCTATTCCTTCATAAGGAAAAGGCATCACAATTGCCGATGATCTTCTTACGATCATCGATCAAGATTTGCGGCAGACCTTCGTCACGGAGCAATCATGCGCTTTGCAATCGTCAACCTTTGTCGTCGTTGATCTAGGAGATTGGTAATAGAGAGGAACGATCGCGCTGGTCTGTTCACCTGCGCTTTATGAATTCTAGCGCCTTTCAAACGAGTTGTGACATTGGTCGACTAGCCTTTCCTAAATACCAAACCGCCAATCATGCCACTTCGCATACTTAAGTAGCCAATTGGTGTACACACCTTACTTTACCTATCGTCGATCGAGCGAGCCGTAGGCGATTGGTTACACGATCTCCTCGATATCATATTTTGACACAGTATAGTCGACAAACCCGTAGCTCAAAAAATCGTATTAAAAGGTCTTTTTATTAAGGGAAATAAAAACGCTTTTTAAAAGGTCACTATAGATTAAATGTCTTGTTAATATTTAGATGCGCATTACTGAGTTCCTGTGGAGTAATATGTATAATTACTCAATCACTAAAACCTTATAATTATTCGAGCTAATTTCTGACTTTTTGTTGTACTGGTATTTATGCGCTATACTGTCAGATTATCATGTGCTCTGGCTACATATATTGAATTAAAATATATAACATTTTTTACATAGTATATAATATTTTATAATATTGTTCTGTGTTTCTCTTTTACATTCTTCTTTTTTCGAGTTTGTGTCATACACAAAGCTTCAGATCCCGTCATTTCGTTCTCTTCTGTGTTAATAGAGTTTTTAATTCTTCTCGCTACCGAAACAATTACTATAGACTCGAACAAACGACAAATATCCGTGGCAGCTTGGAGCGTGTGGCAGAGTCGCGTAACGTAAGACAGGTAATTAATATCGGTCATTTCAATCGGCGTGAAAGGTGTAAGGACAAGTGCTCTGCGTTTCTGAGTTCTCACGCTACTAAGATATTTTTCAAGCATGCAACCGTTGTTACTTTCTCGTTTATTAATACAAATATGTTATTAAAAGGAAACGAGCTTTTCCTATTGGTAAAAAATTAAAAGTTGTATACGTGTACGGACTCGGGAATTAAATCAGTTCCAATATTCGGTTGTCAGAAGGAAATAGAATTTGAAAGCACGCGGTACACAGCATAGCAATGTGTTATTTAAATAAAATAAAAACAATTGTTGAAAATTGCAAGCACTTTTGTAAACCTTTTAAATGTTTTTATTTTCAGAGATATATCGCCCTTTGAATAAATACGTTTAAAAAAGACCGCAAGATAATAAGTTTTTCGGAATTTGCTTAAAAGGCATTTTTATCGAGAGAAGTGAGAAAGTGCTATGTACTTTCTTGAATTAATTAGCAAAGAGAAATATTGGAAGAAATATTGGTGTCGATCGTTCACCCTTTCTCTCGGCGTGTAAACACGTTGCAGTTTTGATACGAATCGCGAGTAAGCGGCAGTGAGCGCTTTAATTCGTAATTGAGAGGAAGGGGGCAGGAAAGAAAGAGAGCGGAGAGTCTGGGGCACGTTCGATTTGTTGCAACCCGTGTCCTTGCACCGTGGCTCATTCATTGGCTGCGAGGCCTGGAGCGCGTGTGACACTGCAATCCGTCTCTCCCGGCGATGAAGTTAATCCTATAAATACGCTCCCGCGTTTCCCACAAAAACACGCGTGATATTCTGTAATGCGATTAGCATTTTTGCCAGTAGTCAACAATCTCTTTTCCCGGGGATTTTTTCCAAGATTTTCTACAACCGGGAATCCGTGACTCGGCAAAAATACTATTGCTATTACGATAGTTGCTATTTATGGTCATTATTATATTTCTCTTCGATTTGCCTTGGTTCAATTTCCGTAAGATTAACACACATTTTACTGACTCGTTTACCTTCTTTCGAACGAATTATAATACTACAAACTATTCTAAATTCTTTCAATGGTCTTTATTTTTTGTGAATATTGTAACGATACGGACATAATAAGAACAATCATAAATAGACATAAACCCGCCATTTTTTAACATCGACAAGAAATAAAATTATATTACAAATTAACAGGTATTCTTAAATTATTTCTATTATACCGATAGTAGAATAGCTGACATTTTCTAATTCAGCTATCCTCTCGCATAAGAAAAGAATTTCCTTCAAAGATACTCGATTGCTCAACGATCCGGAAGTCCAGAAATATATCCGAAGATACCTCAATCATTTACGACGCCGTTTGCGAGCGACTTTGAAGAATATCTGTTTAGAGAGGGCATTTCGACATTGTTTCAAGAGCCCACACGATCTGGTTTTCTCGTAAAGTCGGTCAACGCATCGCGCGAAATTTGGCGCCGAGCCTAGACCCAGTCTTGCGCAATTTACCATCATGTAGATTCAAGGTTCCTCCGTCGCATCCTTCCGTCTGCCCGCATTGCCTTTGTGTTAATTACCAATTATCCAAGGCTACTCTCCCAAAGTTACGCGAGCAGAATGACTGATTTAACGCACAATTTAGCAAGCACATCTCTATCGTGAAACTAAAACCTTTAAGATCTGTTCTGTCCAAAAACTGTATAAATAGTGTTTTATAAAGTCTGTCCCTAGTGTTTTACAAAATTCATATACTCGTATTTTTTTACGTAATTACCGACAATCTTTTTTTTCGTACAATTGCCATAGCGTATCTTGGCATTTAATCCGGGAACGGTTACCTCATTTTTTTTTTTTAAACATAAACAGTCATCTGGAGTAATTTTTACATTCTAATTAAAAGTTATTAATTACATATTGCATATTGTTCTATAATTTATTAGTATTTGAGGACCAATATGTGTATAGATTTATTCAATATTTTTAAAAAAAGTAAGAAAAAACCAAAAAATTATTTAAAAAACGAAAGAAGCACATTAAAATTACTGTGACGTGAGCTTTTTCAATACTGAGGTGTAAAAGTCACTCCAGGTCACAAGTGATCTGATTTAAACTTTGAATTAGGTAATATCTTTTTGTAAATTGTGTAACCAAGCGAAGAATGAAGTTCTGTTAATTTGCCCAGACTTTTAACCTATGTTAAATGAAACTGTAATTAAGCTTCACAAAAGAACATATGCTCAATCCATTACACTTGCTGTTACAACACCAGGGCTGTCGTGCTGATCGCGATTGTTGCGTTGTTTTTTTTGTCCATTCGACGTAAGAGCGATTTTGTCGGCGAGGAAAAGAAAACGGGACACAGCCGACTGGATACGTGATGCATTGGCTGGATTTTTCACGCGAAAGAACGTTTTCGCGAGGCTTTTTACGGAGGTGTAGCGACGATTTTGCAAGCGCGTGCGGAGACTCGCCGACTTACTTGGCGTCGCCAAGATAATGTAGGCACGCTCTCTCACACGCCGGCATATCGCGTTGAGTAACGTCAAATCGTGTTAACGACACAAGGACACGCGTACGTCTCGGCGGTTGTGTGCCGCGAGAATCACGGACTTTCCATTAAACGGATACGCACTCGTTCTTCGCGTAAGCGCGGTTTCCCGACCGATCGACGGGATCGGTGTTATTCTAAGATTAGCGGGTGATTATTAACTCTTGTCGGAAACTGAGAGAATCAGAAAGGCGAAGAATAATATGGTATTTGACTTAACGTAGATAATTTTTTTTTGTAATATAAACAAAATACTTTCTAATTTTATACTTACTTGAAACTACAAAAATCATGCGACATTTTTTTATAACAAACGTATTACATCTAACAACGTCGCATAATCGTTGCACGTATGCAACGATTTAATCTCAAGGTTGAGCGCTTTCAGTTGAAAAAGAAAAAGAATATCAGATTAAAGAGTATAACCGCTTTGTACAACACATCTCGCGTTATCGGGATTCTACGAAAATTGCGCGACAAGACAACTAAATTATCACGTATTAAGCTTGCAGAGTTTTAATACGACGACGTTACGACAGAGTTTGCGCCGCACGTGCGCAAATTTAATCGCGGGACTGATCGTCTTCAGCGCATGAGAAGAGGGGAAAAGAAACGCATAATAGCCGGCAGTTAGAATGTATGTACCTGCGTCCATTCGCGTTAACGACGCAAGGACAGGCGTAACGTCTCGCACGTTTCTAAATCGCCGGCAATCATGGACTTTCGATCACGGCCGCGTACGACGGGACAGAAACGTCAGTAACGTCTCACGACTCCAAACAAATTGGCAACCGTAATTTTATATCTTTAATGAATTAATTAAACTAAATTTAATTAGTTAATTAATTGAAATACTTAATTAAAATATTTTAATTAATTTACTAAATTAATTAAAGTATACTTTTAGAAATCAATCTTTGTAATTCGTCCGACTGATTAGCTGAAAGCTCTTCTGATGAATTGTACGAATATACATTTAAAGTAAAGGGGAGAAAGTGTGTGAAGCAGATTGTAGGAGAAGGCTTCACATTTCGGAGTGCCGATACATCTAAAGCCGCGGTAGCTCAATCAGGCCTTAACGTC
Organism: Temnothorax longispinosus; assembly: GCF_030848805.1. Taxonomy (NCBI): domain Eukaryota; kingdom Metazoa; phylum Arthropoda; class Insecta; order Hymenoptera; family Formicidae; genus Temnothorax; species Temnothorax longispinosus. The sequence goes on from NC_092360.1 coordinate 4,922,744, forward strand.
GGGTCGGAGGCCCCCCGCGCAATCGGTTTCCTCTTTCGTTGGCGAATCAATAGCATCGCGGCGCGTTTGCGCCGATTTCACGGCGCTCACGGTGCCCACGCACGAAATGTGCGAGCGTAACCGAGCTGGATGTAATCGCGGGCCGTCACGGACCATTAAAGTTAGAAAACTGGCGTTAGATCGGTCGCTAACAAATCGCCACGCCGTGCCACGCCACGCCACGCCACGCCAATCCAACTCGGCGACCTACCTAGCGATTGTTACTAACGTGTCGCCACCGAATCGATTTGCGTTCACGGACCGTCGAGCAAGTCTCACAGTTTGTCTCAATTCCGCGCGCGAAATTCCGCGCGGACGTATTATACGTTGATCGTGGCAACGAGTGAGCGACGCCGAACACGTTCTTTCGCTCCAAGCCCATTCGAAAAACGCGCTACTTATCGCTAAATCTTCGATCTTACGACAAAAATTAAATACCGTACGATTGTTGAACTTTTAATATAATTTTATTTTTTTCTAACTCGCACACACACATAACGCACGATAATAAAAGAAAAATTCTTGTTATAGAAAAAATATTTATTTCAGTTTATATTTTATTTGGTAGACACTCTTATTAGGAGACATTCTCATTACTTGAGCAGCCGAGGGAAGGTTAAGGAAACTTAAAGTTTGCGCAAAGTAACGTGCCTTCAAGGACACAGCGAGAGCCGAGCTCTCGTCACCGATCGTTACAAACGACTGGTCGATTTTAATTTTAGAAGTGCGTAACATCGAGGATGCGTGTTTACCGTCGCCGGTGGTTTCCTTTCACCTGACGAAAAAGAGTCGGTAATGGGAAAGAGAATAATGCAGTCGTCCTCGAGTAAATTCGTCGGCGATAGACGTTCTTATTATTAGGATCATTATTATTATTATTCTTCGCGAGAGATTCGCCAGGCTATCGAACCCACGTCCTTAACCTTTAACGCTCGCCCGGAATAACTCGGCGATATGTTTGTTTCCAGATTGTCTAGACGAAGCAGCGAATCGCACCGTCGCGATGCGCGTTGCATTAACTTTTTCCTCGTCGCATTATCCCGTCGCGTCAGAAGAAACACCGAGGAAACGTCTCTATCTGATTCTGTCAGATAGAACAACGGCACTGACATATTCCTTCAAAAAACAAACGTCATATTTATATACATAAAATAAAAATATAAAAAAATCCGATACATCATATTTTTCGTACATAGCCATTTTGAAGATGACATCAAATTCCAGATTTGTGTTTCTTTATCGAAATCGCTTTTACATAAAACTTTCTTGTTATTCGGAAAATAATGGAAATTACATCGAGATCGGTTTACTCTTGCGCTTGCAGTGTTGAGACAGGCAGCGATTTAAAAGGAATCTTTTGAATAAATATGCGTGTTTAATTTGTTCGAAAAATATAAATAAGTATTTCTCGAGGACCATACTATTACCATACGCATATTGGCGAGTGCTTTTCGTTCTCACCGTTGTATATCTGACCGTCCGTTCGCCGACATTTAGCTGTTTCAAAATCCGCGCAATTCACTTTGCATAGCGGGCTTGAGTGTTTTGTTTTTATCGCGACAAGAGCCTGGAAATCGCGATTATAACAAAAGGTCAAAACGCAACCGTTGGTGCAATAAATAAGCAACGAGAAGCTCGGGGAAAGTACTAAATTATTACGGTAGTCATAATAACACGTTTTTTTTCTTTAATATGAGTATTCGCAAACACTTAATTAAAACGTATTTATTTAAGACTAACGTAAGAGATTTGGTATTGACTCTGATAAATTGCAGTAAAATTAGCCTTCAAGCAATACAAAATTTCTAAAGACAATTTTATATATAAACATATATGCAAATATTGTTCATAATTTTAAAAATTTTCGAACTTTTATAAATGTAAATTCGCAAATTTTAATTCTTTTTAATTTACTTTAATATATAATCTATATTAATAACGTTACAAAATAAATATTAATGAAGAAACAGCGTCACGTCAAATTCTTGCTGATATTTGCACATGGCGATCAGAATTAATTTATCGTCAAATAAGTGCTGCTATTTCTCCAGAATGGCAAAGTAATTCTTACGTAGTCTCATCGTGAAAATAAATTTCCTCGCGCCTCTCGTAATTCATCTCCAGCATTCGAGATAATTGGATGCATAGAATCTAATTTGCATAGCGGAACATTCGTTTTTATCGCGCCAAGGGCGAGAGGCAATCAAAAAAGGTCGCATTATCATCGTAGAATCGTACGCTAAGTAAAGAATGGCTAAAAGCTTCGGGGTTTGCTGTCGTGCCCTCTTTCCTTTCGTTGAAAAATGAGACCTGTTTTCCCGTTCCTGCTGTCCCGCTCTAACGCGAGATCGCGCCGTAGCCGCCAGCTCATTCCCTTTCCTTTCCTTCCCTAGCTGTCGTTCAGATGCAAAAGTTTCGCAAGTACAAAAGGGCGCAGGAATAAAAAGTGCACGGGTAAAAGGACGACGACGGGATGATCCTCTCGTAGCTGCTCGAGACACAACGCGCGGCTCTGTGTGCACCGAGTGCACGACTGGCCATGCTTTTAATATTGCTTCATTTCAATGACGCTTACCATCACAATGCGGCACAAACCTCTCACTTTAGTCTCCGATCCCACTTTAATCTCCGAATATCCCAAGTTCTTATTAAGTATCCCGCCATTGTATCGCGATTATCTCGTGCCCGTTTTACCATATTGTTTGAATTTTCGTATTTTAATATCGCTGTCATCGTGATGTATTTAAATTAATTAAAATAATGGTTTATTATACACGTTATAATATAATTCAGTGATACAACTAAATCATATTATAGATTCGGAAATTGTATTGTCTTGGTATAGCTTATGCATTACTGTAAAGAAATCTTCTATAGGTATGTGAAGCATTTTAACATGTATTATGATAACTAGCTGAGAATTTTTGTGTTAAAGTTCATATTTATCTCTTTGTTTCCAAAGCTTATATGCTGCATTTAGGTGAATTTTCGTATCTCGTCACGTCGTCGTATACTCAGGCACAGCGCAATCCTTTGCGCGGATGACTCATCGGACCGTACAGCGTCCCTCCTGCGAATAAACATTGCACTCGTGCGGATGCATACGAATTGCATCGCGCAAATCCAAAGCCTCGTCGCTTTAAGTGCGCCGACGAGAAGGCGGAAATGTATATATAGCGAAGATTGCCTTTACGATAATATCGAGACACGAATAACGAAATTAATGGTGAAAGATTTACGTAACGGCTGCGCCCTCGCAGGGATCCTTTAACTTTAACTTATATATGATGCGACATGCGTGATACGTTATCATATAAAGGATCTGTTGCTAATCGGATATGTTGTTGCGAAATACAGATTAAGATATAATAGTAATAAAAGTTGCATGTTTGGGAAAGAAATCAGATAAATAAGCTGATTTATAAATTGAAATTAAAATTTATATCTTTCTGTTTTTAATAACATAAGTTTCTTCATTTTCTAATTACAGGTAAGCAAGTTTGCATCTATCCAGTTGTGTCGTTCATGTCAACATTTAGATACAAGACAAGATTTCATTAACAGATGAGCTAGTATCAAGGTATGCCTCATTTGGAAATTAGTTTATTCTTGATCTTTCTCTCTTATGTTTGATTTTGTCGTATTTTGCTGCTATCTTTATAAGAGGGAATAATGGGCCACCTTTACATCTATTTTATTTATGAATAAACTTTGTTATTAATATCATATCTTTTATTTAACTCATATCATTGGTCCATTATTCCCTCTTGTTGCATTGCATAAAACAAACTTAATATTTTAATAATCTGCTATATCTTTAATTAAAAACTGTAATAAACTTTATTAAAACATTAAATACCGAGATAAAAAATGTATACTGTTATTTTTAAAAGATTACACGCGTCACCGAAAATTAAAATCGGAAAGAGAGAAAGAGAAGGAAACCAATGCTATATGTTTCTTTGTAGGATTCTTTTTGCGATAAAGTTAGGCCGCCCGTATTTCTCGAGTGAAATATTTTTAATCAATTCAATTTTGGAATTATGCCTTTAAAATATCAAGTTATAAAATTACATTACGGATATAAATAAAACATAAATAAAAACTTCTGATCAATTTTTTTGGAAGCAAAGCGCTATAATCTCGTCGCAACGGAGATCTCGCGCGTAAAGCTCCGCGGAGTATAAAGCACTCGACCTAGTCGGCACGTCGCATCGCATCGCATCGGATGATAACGTTAACTCTGGGTTCATGACGAGCGGGTAGAAACACACCGCCGCCGCGTGTGGTGGCCTCGCGGCTCCTTGACACGATACCACCGCTGCCACCACGATACGCCGCCCACGACATTAGCGAGCGGAGTGGAGCGCACTTCTCTCCCGCAGGAGGTCAAGAACAAAAAGAGAAAGATCTTACGTGCAATCTCCCCGTCTTCCCGTCTTACGACGTAGCAACACAGAGCTTGAGCGCTTTTCGCCTGATGGAATCGCGGCCAAGGGGCGACCGATCGATAGACGGCGACGAGCACCGCGCCGAATCCTCAACCGCGAAAAACCGACATCCCGATAAAATGAATGAGGAAACGTCGCCGGTTATAAATTGCAATGCGGCGCCGCTAAGCCACGTGCTAATGCACGCGCGCCTCGCTCCGACCACCTCCGTTTCGCGTGCGTCGCGAGATAAACCAGCTGATCAGCGTTGCTGATCTCAACGCTTCCTAATCATTCAGGATTCAATTTATCGAGATGCTATTTACCCGAGATCAAAGCGCCCGCGCGTAGTAACTTCCAGTGAATTAGCTTTGGAAATGTCACGAATAATTACCTTAATCTGCGAGCGTTAAGAAATGAGTTTTTAATTAAAATAAATATATATAATAAATATTTGCAATTTTAAATAGATATAAAGTTTCAGCCAATTAAACATTCTGTTTGAGTTTTCTGCAATTGATCTGTGCTATTTACATTTAATACAAAACTAATTCTATATTTATTTTTATTTAATTAAATTCACGATGAATTTGATGTATATTACTTTTCAAAAGTGAAGGTATCGTGATATTTGAATTCTAAAATTGGTTTATCTGTAGTCTAAAGATTCGTGAAAAATTACACGGAGGTTGATGTGCAGGTATACAAAGGTGAAGCAAACGACTTGTTGTTGATCTATCCCCATCCCTGTACAAACACTGAACTTGTGCATGTCAACGTAACCGGCAATACAAAAATATCTCTTGTCTTCGATTATGAAAATACTTGAAATGAATTCATTTTATGAGCTCCGTCATTCGATGTTTTCATCTCGCTAAGCAAGCCAACACTTATCCCACTCTGTCGCGAGCGAGACTCGTTTCGATAACATGCGAGACTAGTAATTACGTTATTAACCGGCTGTGTTATAGAATCAAAATAAGAAATACCGCGCAGATTATCAGGCGACGTAATCATACGTATTATTGTCACCTGTCGAAGCTCTCGGCGAGTTTTTAATTATCTTTTCGCAGTAATTGGATAGTAGGTGACCTCAGGGGTTCGTATAAACACTCCGTATTGTATTTCTGCTTGTCATACAATAGGGAGGTAAGCCGGCAGAGTGAGCGTGCGAAAAAAATATATTCTTGCAGAGCGCAGGATGCGCTTGGCTTTCATCGATAAGCACGCGGAACGACGCGTTCCCGCTCAAAGAGCACACCCGGTAGAACGATCGGTGCGTGCTTCCGCGGTATGACCGTGCGCAGACCGCGTATATCCTCGCTCCATTATTAATTTCAAAGTGACGCAGAAGGTGCACGTGCACCCGTCCACGTGTTAGGTGTTAGTCGAATGAGCGGCACGATATCGCGATACCGGGCAACCTCGTGCGAAACCGGCGAGCAGATCGCGTAGGATGAGGCTTAACAAATGACTGATAAAGCAGAATCGTGCCTCGAGTCGTCTTAAAGCAGCTCGATTGCTTACAGATAGCGATATCGCCTATCGCGAATCTTTTCGACAACGATCCGAAACTTAAGCGATACTAGGAGTGACAACACCAGTTTCTTTATTCTTTCAGGGAAATTGAATTCCAAAATGGAGAAGTCTAGAAAGTAGCGACGATAAAGCTCGAAATATGCATGTGCTTTTAGCTTATTTTATTCAGTAAAGTAACAATACAATTACGGAGCTGTAAGGTTAATAAATTTATGGCATAATAAATCGTCCATTAATTCCGTGTTATTCAGTCATTTCTAATAATCGTAAACAGATCGATTACTCATCCATTAACCCAATAAACTGATTCTTGCTTAATTAAACAGGAATCCAGAACAGAAAATGTAGGGAAAGAGGTACCACCAATAACGTCCCAATACGGAGAACCATTTGACCTACGAATCAAATAATCCGATTTGGTAATGATTAATTAAGTGGTTAACGCCGCAAATTTCCATCAAAATTGTATAAAAGAATATCCATTTATTTCACGCGTAACCATTTCGCATTTTAACCGCGATTCCACGCTAATGTTCGATTACTTTTAATACAAGACTTCTTCATCGCGCGTCAATTCGTGCGTTATAAATACTAGATCGTTCTTTCGATCTGGCGTGGATCGTCAAAAGGAAAATTTCGCTGCAGGATCATTACGACCAAACGTCACGCTCAATACACCGCGAATGTCGACCGTGCACCGTAATTGCAATTACGATTAGGGCCAATTTTCATCGTTCCCCTCGTCGAACTGCCGGCGCCTACTTGAGAGAGAACGATCGTCTCGCGTCGATCAAATTATTATCACGCTCGAGGAGTATCGGCTGCATCGGCTCGAAATATATTCTCGTCCTCCGCCTCGTAATGACCGACAGGAAGTGCACTTCGGATCTTTATCGGCGCCATAAACGTTCCATATAATAGATATAATTCAGTCCGGCATCTGATTACACGATCTACTGACTCGTCTCGTTCGACGAACGAGTGTTTCTTCGAGGTCGCCGGCAACGTCGCGACTTTCTTTTTCGTATCTCGATCATGTGTTTTCAATTGAACGTTCCTCGTTTATTCTTGCTTCGCGGAATCGCATCTCGTTCGCGATCGCGATCGCGTCGCCGAGAAAACCGGGTCGACGAACCTCCCGAAAGTTCTGGCGAAAATGATCCCGCCGTCTACGCCAATTTTATCTTTCCGCCAGCTGTAAACCCGCACGCTTCTTTCTCCTCATTTATTTCTCGTTAGGCCGATTTCTCACGAACGGGGGAATGAATCCGAGAAGTGAAGCGCCACGTAGCGCACGAATCGAAATATCTCCGACCATCAGCCGAGGATCATTAGCGAATAATAAAATCCACAAAGTGCACGCGTGTCTAAAGGCTCGGTTTCTTCTCAATCGCATGGTGTTGCGTGATGTTTTTTTATGCTCCGCACATAACATGAATCACAAACTGTAATAGTAATACAATTGCAGCTTTTCGTAATCATTTTATCGGTCACGGAAAAATATGATACAAGCTACTTCAGTTTGTCTTCAAGATTATTACATAAAATGAAAAGTAAACACTATTCTTCTATATTTCTATACTCTGTGGTACTTTGTATTTAAAAAACAAGAAGAATCGCAAAAAAACACATTGACGTAATGACGTAACATAAAGGGAGAAAGGGAAGTATTACACATTATTATTTTATGCTGTTAAATTTATTTCATATTTTGTATTATTCGCGTTCTAAATTTAATCTTTTAAATTAATATCTCCCCTAAGCTTGCATAATATAAGGCCCGGTAGAAATCGGTGTAAGGTACAAATGACAAAATGGGATAAAGGAGTTAACTGTCAACGCAATAATCTACCCTTTCTATCAAACTCGGCCGAGGCTCATGGACGCGATCATTTTTCCCTTCACATCGCGGATTTAAAAGCTTACCGCTTTTCCAAATGTCATTGACGTTTGCTTCGCATTTCCAAGCCTGGTCAATAACAAAAATTGATAAAACAGTAAAAATTTTATATTGCAGTAAGAAAAATTTATAACAACTGTAATTTAACGTATATATGTATCGAAATTTTTAAAAATTTGATTTAAATTAAATTATGTTATTGATTAAATTATATTAAATTAAACTATGTTATAACAATGTATGATGATTTATTTAGTAAAATATTTAACTAACTAAATTATATATAAAATTAAAAAATATTAAATTATACTATATTTTTATTACACTTTTAGCTACCTAATCATATTTCGATTAACAAAAAATTGTCAAAAACAGATTCCTTATTTCATTTCTTTTTATTTTTATCATCTCTGTACTTAATTTTATTCAGACCTCGTTGTATTATCGTGATGGGTTTTTTTCACACATAATGCTTGCTGTTAATGCTTACCAATGTTATTGATACTAAATTGTGGATGACGGTTATGCACAGAGAGACATTGTATATTGCTCATGGCAGCAACAGCCATGGAATGCGAGTAATGAAAGCAAGGTTGATCCCAAGGAGCTTGTGAATGATAATTCTTAATTATTATACGCGTGCGCTCCAGTTTCCTTTAGTTTCCTCGCAAATTTTTTGACACATTCTCTTTGCCACAACCGGTCGAGTGAAAGTCCCTCTATGCACAACATTTTTCACATGCCAGATCTAAATCCTGCTTACAGACAATTCGAGTTTTCGCGATATCTCTCTGCATCGGTTGGTCATTGAAAGTACTCGAATCAGGCTGTCTTGAAATTAATTAAATAATCAATTTCTGATATCGGTTTCCTAAAACAATAAAGAAATTCGGTTGGTGCTTGCTGCTTATATATAATATGATATTATAACATGTCATATTTAATGCCGTCGTTTAAGTGCTTATGCATATAATTTTCTAGAAACTGATTAATTATTAGTTCTTACTTTTTGTGATTACGAAGTGATTACATCTTCACGCATCACTTATTCAAATACAAGTGGAAGAATGATTTAACGAGATATAGCGTAAGTTTCCGCAGGTTTACGCTGCGGTTGCAATTAACATTACGATGGATGATAATTTTGCCAGAGGTCAGGAGTCAAGAGAGGATCAGAAATATTATATCATAGAACGGTAGAGTTTATTAGTCAATTTAGCAGGGGGCTTTAACGGTCACGCGGGACAAAAAGGCGAAGGCGATGTGCGGATTGTGGCGGAGATAAGAGCGCGATATTGAACTGGAGGAATCTTAAGGTCACGGCTGGATACGTGTGATCTTTGACTCGCGACACCGTTGGCTCTTGCCGGCTTTCAGGGATCATTAATTTCGTGCGATTTGATTCCAACGGAGTCGGCTATTTTTGCGGTAAAAATCTAACGATTGAGCCATCGATTCTTTTTCAATTTTTCAAATTCCACTTTTTGCTGATAATTTATCAATTACCGTTTGGCCGAATTCCACGGCAACGATCTTGTACTCGTGTATCGGGCATAAATCAATGTATAGAATATTAACGTATGCGGTTATGAAAGCATGTCGTGCCCTAATCGTTAAACTCTGTATGAGAAAGAAACGAAGAAGTTTTGAAATAACAATTCTTTTACTATTTTTATTTTATATCATTGGCACAGTATAACACTCCATATTGTACGCCAATATATCTGAAAATTTTAATTATTGTGTATTATCCTTTTCTCTATTGTAGCATTTTTAATATAATTGCTTACAATATAAAAATAGAATTAATATATTTCAGAATAGAAAGCTTTTTTTAATAGACCACTAAATTAAGCATTAGGTATCATATTTCTCATAAAAGTCTATTTGGCTATCTAATAAAGGCTATTTAATAAAATAAAAATCATTTATATATACGTATTTATACACATTTTTATGGTTATAAATATGAATTATAAATTATATAAATATTATTATATGAATCTATTTAAAAAAGACTAAATATTGATTGGACACATTGGACTAAAAGTAGAACATTTGTTCCCATTTCTTCCGTTCGCCGAAATAAATTTCGCAGATCGCAGCGGGCAGCGCTGAGAATTGAAAGCGAAGGCGTTTGGTCGTAAGACAAAATTGAGTCTAGTCTCGCGTTAAAAGGAAAAGGAATTGCGAACCGGCCCGGCCCGATTGTCCGCTCTTGAAGGCTCGCTCGTACGCACAAATACCGCGTAACGCATTTCTCACCGGCGCGGCACGGCGAAGGAGCCGCGCGCGTACACGTAATAACGGTACACAAAACGCGGAAGCGATTGGCACGCGACTCGCCTTATCGCGGCGCGCGATCCACGGTGTCCGCGCGTATGTAATACTCGCGAAAGGAACAAGCACCGCCCGATACATTCTCGTGCCGAACTTCGATCACGAGCCTGTCGCGATCTCGTTCCAGTGAGAACTCGCACGCACGGCGATTACATCGGTCTTTCTCGATCGCGACAGCGTCGCACATTGATACAATGTTCTATTAATAAAAATCGAAATTAATCTTCGACAAATGGAGTAGAGGAATATAATCGCGGTCAACCGATGTTGATTTTGTGATATTTCAGCGATACTCTGACAATATTTCAGACTACCTATCTATCTATCTAATCTACGTGTGTATGCATCAATCTCAGGTATCATTTATGAGCTCTTTAAGAATATAGATCCCACGCACGCCAGTCCGCCTAGATTCTCTATGTATTAATTTAGCGATCGTTGCACGACGCCTCGTATTTCATCGCGTCTCTTTATGATTTATGAGCGACTGATCTATGGAAAGGTAATGTGCGGGATGATCGTTATGGCTCGAGTGTGCTTGTCAATCTCCCGTTCTTGGACTTTAGAACCTTTCTAACGAAACTAAGCTAGCTATTGGCACCTTCATCATTAAGCATCTACGTAGTTTTCCTTTCGTATTCCCAAACTTAGTAATACACGATAGGTTGATTATTCGGAGCGTTATTACGACCGTTCTAAAATAAGACATTCCTGCTGAAAATGATTAGCGTACGTCAGAATTACCAATGAAAATGTCTGATAGCATTGAAATAGTCATGAAGCCACGACTATTTCGTTTACTATTGTTTTCAATAACGTGACATGTACTATTCGATAGAGTTCACTCATTGTCAGTGTGTATTATTATAAATTATTAACATCAATTACTCTCCAAAAGAAGATAATATTAAGAAATTTCTAGCATTTATTTAGGTTTTTTATGTTTTGTTACATGTTAACAGTACATTTTATCTGAATGTGACGTAAATGAATGATATTTAAAGCAATATAATATTTTCCAACTGTTTATTGATATTCTCAAGAAAGAGTATTCTAGATTTATTAAATTGGTTATTATGTAATAAGCATATTGTTAACGTATAAGAAACTGAATACTTATATCTGAATATATCTAAATATATAAATGTATTATATTATATTAATTATTTTTTATTTAGTTATTTATAACATTTTCATTATTCTGAAAATAATTAATATAATTATTGTTTTAAATTTATGAAATTTCTCTCTTTCTTTCTCTTTCTCTCTGCTTTAAGCTGCGAGATTTCTTTGTTACTGCAAGCGTAAATGTTTAATGCTCACATGGTTGCCTGCAAAGTCTTTTTTTTTTTAAATTTTTTCAGAAAAGCGACCCTCGACTTCTATACAAGAGAATTAGATTTTTCCCCACAGTGCTTAACAAGAGTTTATCAAAGTTTGATATGTTGTTTTTTTTTACTAACACTTTACCAACCCTTGCACCTTTTTTTTACCTCGAACCCTTCCGCGTCCCGCGTTATTACACCCACATTAACCAGTCTTTAATGTGTTTGTCTACCTTACAAAAGTTCGATGAACTTTTCCTGAGAACTTTAAAGGTGCGCACCTCGTTTCATGGAATTTTTACAAATATTCACGCCGATGAATTATCATCGAAATGCTAAAATTATTTTGTTGTCAAATATCATTGATGATTACATCTTTCGCGAATAAATTTATATAATATTTATATTTATATTTATATAATAAATAAATTTATTGTCATGTACCTTAGTTTATGCTAAAATAATTAGCTGCAACGATATTTACATATATAATTGCATCTATTATAAAAAATATCTAAAATGTAGATTATATAATTATACACAGAACTTATTGGCCATGAACAAAGCCATTCTGTTTATATAGCGGTGTAGTCGATTCAGGCAATTATTACTTATTTAAAATGTCATACTTATAATTTCTATAAGTGATCTTATAAAGTACCGGCTGACTATTCCCATCGTCATAAAAAATTTCGATATGTTACGATTGATGCTCATATCCTCTTATATAATGTCTGTCTCCATTAAAATTTATTTTAATTATTTAAATGCGAAGGAAAATGTATGCTATTCGGGTATAATCGAAAGACGCGATATATTGTTAATAATCTTGAAAACTGAGAACTAGAGTACAAAGAAACAGTTATAATAGCTATAATTTTCTCACTTATGTATATATACTGGGATTCGTTTACGCTTCAAATTAAGTCCACGTTAAATTCATAACGTGCAAGAATGTTATATTTAATATTAAGATCGTTTTACATGTCTCTCTGTGGAAAATCGAGTTTCTCTGTCGCAAAATCGGTTCTCCTCGTATTCAGTAGGTATACATATACGCACGACGTGTGTATTTATCTCCATATTTACGAGACAATGGCCCCTACTCGACGATATTTTGGAAGTACCGCGTGTACGTACGTACGTATCTACCTACCTATCTACCTACCTGCTTACCTACCTATCTATCTATTTACGCATAGGCTGTGTATACAAAGTGCATCATGAAATTTCAGAAAACCTATTAAACGCGCAGCTGTGCCAGGTACGCGCCACGATTCTTTCGTATAAACCGCGAATCTTCCTCCCCGTCGTTGTCGTCGTCGTCTTCATCGTCGTTTTGAAAGCGCGTGGGTGTCTTTTCTCTCCCTGGGTATTTTATCCCCGCACCTTCGCGTCGTGCCTCTTCCATACCCGACAGATGTTTCTCGATGATCACGATCGACTGCTGCTCTCCCCATGTCCCCGGAAGATCCCAAGGGATGAAACTTCTTGTATGTGTATATATGCAACAATGCGCCTGAAATCGTCCCGGAGTGCTACTGCTCCTACGGCACTGATGCCGTTTATCGTTGCGCAGTAGGTCATTGTACTCTTCCTTTCTCTCTCTTTCTCTCTCCCTCATCTTTTTCCGTTTATCACCTTTCTTTGTGCTGCAGACGCACTGGTCGCTGAGAAAAAATCGAGGTGGGTAAGCGGGTTCGATGGGTAAGCGATATTCGGCAGATTTTGAATCGGCTTTTTTCAGGGATGAGAAAGTTTCTAGGGAAGACACGTGCATTTGTCACAAGGGAAGAAGTGTTTAATCGTTAGTTTCACTTATGTGAATTTACGCAGCTCAAGCTAAGTGTCAAGCATCACTAAAATTGAAGTTAAAGGTATTTATCTGTAGCATGCAACAAGATCATCGTGATTTTTTTTTCAATTTTTGTGATTGTTCATGAAATTGTTAATCACTTTAATATCTCAATAACGCTTTGTATACTATATTTTTTATTTAAAAAATCCTAATATTTTACATTTGTATTTTGTAAGGCTTGAAAAAGTAACGTTGTTTTCCCATACTAAAGCTTGGGAAAAAATAAAACGCTGAGAAAACTGACAAATGCACGTACGATATCTAGTCTGCCGTTGTTGCGCGGATTTGAGGGAGCACGAAACGTCCCTTCGTTCGTGCAACAATGAGGCACATCGTTGCACCGTGGCCATGTATCATCGCTTCTATATGGTGCAGACCGCGTTCATTTTGCAGCGCGTTTTTTCGTCTTGCCTTATTTACACGTTCCTTCGTTTGCACTTCCTCTTCGCGCTGAAAGAAAAAAAGAACAGCCAAGTTGATAGTACACGTGACGGGTTTTTGTTCGAAATATGTTTCCTTCTTTGTAGGAAATATTTAAGCGCAGAATGAATACAACCAATTTTTAGTTTTATTACAACGAAAAAGCAGCTATATGAAACACGCAGTTATTTCTTTTCTCGATTGAAATATATCTCTACCAAAAAAACCCTTTGTTTTTTATCTAATCTTCATTTATAATTTTTATAAATTTATTGATGTGTAATTTTTCTCCGCGCTTTCTCTCTCTTTTTTCTCTTTGTCTTTATTAACTTTCATTTTAATTTTAGTTCCAGATTGAGCAAGCTGGGTCTTTATTTTTCTCCACTCTCTCTTGGGTTTTAAATTAAAATTAGAATTGAACATTGTTGGCGAAATCTGGTTAATAAATCTAATACGCGCATTCCTATTCGGCACGCTAACTACATCAAATGACAGTCCTTCCCCGAATTGCGTCGTAAATGCAAATCAAAACGAGCAGGTTTGCGCGATGAAAGATATAAACATGACGATCGTTTTCTTTTCTCTTTTTCCGTGCTACGGCAGCTACGATAACTGCGGATACCATGTCACTCTAATCGAAATGTGCGGTACAACGTTTCGAGCTCATGCGCGCCGATATCGCAGTCTTTAACGCCTCTCAACATTGTACCAAAGATTTATGAACACCGTTAAACTCGCTACTTGTAATCAGTCGCACTCGGGCAGATAGGAGGTAAAGTGTTGCGCGGTAGGCGACTCGCGCTCGCCGTAAGAAAGGAATTATGGTTTCTCGGGGCGCGTTTTCTCGCGCGGCGGCCACTCCTTTCGCGACTCCCTGCTCTCCTAAAGACGTAATTTACATAAGTAAATCTTCTAGCGCGTGCAATCAATGACAGGTGCATGGAGCGACAATCGCGAGAGTCAGGAAAACGCGATGGTGATACGCGCGACGTCGCCATATACGAAAAAGTCCACCCGGCGCGGCGGGGGAAATGTGCCCCGGAACAACGGCCGGAGAATCACGAGGGAAATTGCGAACGAACGTATTTCCTGATCAGTCTTTTTTTCGACGTCCGGTCTTTAAAAACAGCCTTTTTACGCCATTAAATCTTTCATGCTGGCGCGAGAATTACGAGGGTGATCGACAAACCGGAAAAAAATGTAGATCTAATTGCGTCGATTTATGTCCGGATTTAATATTAACTCTTCACAAGATATATAATTTGATTATGATTCTGACCGTGTAGCGCGGAGTGTTTAAATTCAAGATTATAAGCGTAACTAAAATCTAATTCGTTATGAAATTATATAGAGAATTTTAACGGAATTTTTCTTCCCTTATCTTTCCCCTTATAGATTACTTACGAAGATAACTTAAGGCTAAATAGTCAAACGTGTTATGGAAACTGATAAAACGTGTTATGGAAAATAATAGTATCTAATTAACTAACTTCCGCTAAGAGAACTCCTATCTTCGGGCTCCATGCAGTCAAAGAATTTATATATAGAACGTGGAGTAGAAATCTGGGGCACCCCGCATACACATGTCTTCCTGCTGATACTTGGGCGCGAGAGTATGATTCATAAACAGTCACTTGTCTTTCTAGGAATACGATTAAAAGTGACTCGACCGTACGAACTATAAGCGATACACGCATGATCGAGCCTCGTTTTCCTTAACATACTGGTACATTCTTTCCCTGATCTCCCGCCACGCGAACTTCGATCATGTTGATATCGTTTTAAGCTCCCAATTTACATATGCAAATCTTCTAGTAAATACAGTCTGCTACAGGCGCGAGGCGTGTAGAACAACAATGTCCGGCAGCGGTTTTCACCAAATTACACCTTTGCGACGAAGAAATGTCAACTCTTGAATGTATCCCCTGTTCTTTGCAAATATGAAAATTTTCGAGCCGTTAAGGAATTTAGCCGAGGGTTCCATCCGAATGCCGGACGGCTCTTTTGTGACCTGTTAACGTACGAGCAAATACTTTAAATACGTTCAAAAGAAGCGGCGAAGACGAGAGCTAAAGTGACTTGAAGCAATCCCAACCGCGTAAGATAGAAACTGCACAATCGTAGAATAAAACATTGAATGAGAATTTATTCATAACAACACCAGGTTGCGTCTGAATAAAACACGTTTCTTTCATATACGCCGGGCACCCTTCGAGCCGAGCAGAAGAAGCGCGTTCCACTCCAAAAGAGACACTACCAGGTGACTTTGGAACTGACCTCGTTATGTGGCAAAAAATATTTTATGATATCTTTCAATAATAAATATCCTCCAAAAATATAGATGTACGTACCTCAACGTGCGTACGCATACGGCATTAAGAATTAAACTAAATTTCTGAGTGTATCTGCCGAGTATCTTGATAATTAAAAATAATCTAATAAGTATCAATCTTTCAAGAAGCAACGTTGTGTCTGAAACTATATAACTCGATAGCTTATTTTAATTTATCTACTTCAATATTCGTATGTCGAAATGTATTTGAACAAAACCTGAGGAGCCTATTTTGACTTGCGCATACGAAAAATTACCAACGCCGACCAAATATACGTGTGTCCTCGATTCCACCTTTCACCTCTGGCCGTTACATAAAGTTACACTTTGACAAACGCACCGTACTCTTCCGCCACGTACAACATTTTCGCAACGTTTTCGCAAGCGCCGGCCGCGCCGGACGAAGACGTTTTCGTTCGTTGTTGAAAAGCAAAGACGCTCTCGCAACACTCGTTTCGACGCTCGATAAGGCTGGCTGGCTCTCGATGAAAGGAAGGAGCCTGTTCCACGTCCCTGAAGGTCTTCCTCGTCGGCCTCGGCTTCGCGAAGCGAGTCACTCGATCGACCGGTCCGTCTTTTTCTCACGGCCGTGTGGTTCGGCCGCGGCCGACATACCTAAAGCTTCCATCAACAGCTGGCCAATCCCTTTAGGGACCAGCTGCGCTTCCCGTCCCGACGACACGAGTCATATATGTACGCCGAAAACTCTCTTCTGTCTCGTCGTTACTCTCTCGCCTCCGAAATCATGTCCGGGATCTTCCTAAACTCTACCAGATCTACTCTGTCAGATCATGTACAAGAAGACATTTTAACTTCTACATGTCGATTACTTGTCAAAGCAACTTCGTAGCCATTTGCTGTGCGAAAGTATCTTTAACGTAGGCATCCACAATACTAGATTTTTCGACAAATCGAAATAAACTTTTTTTACATTAAATTTTTTTAAAACATTATAACATTGAAAGCCAAAAGCTCTTCAATTAACTTTTGATTTTTCAATTACCTTTAATAGCAATTTCCTTTAAAATATAACTATTAAAATATCTTTAATAATAAACATTTTAATCTTGTGGCTAATAATGGCATTCTATTAAAACTGTTTTAAGAAGTAGAGTTTAAGTTTGCGGAAGGTATAATGGAAAAGCAATTGAACATTTGGCAGCAAAAAATCTTTATTTTTTTTATATTTGTACGGCGCGGAAGTTTTTAGCTTGTTATTGCAGCCGACATGGTACATTTTTAAATTCAATTTGTACGTATCCGTAATTTACTCTCGTATCGGCCGCGTAAACACTTGTGTAAAATACTCAGATCCGGTAAACGTTGAGCCCCGGACGTTCGCTCAACGCGCGTAAATCCCTGGCAGCGCGGTTAATAGAAAACTTCATCAGCGTTGCAGCAGGCACGAGAGCGAGGCAATAATCGTAATTGCATCTGCATCTGCGAGAGTGCGACGGCGAGATTAGCCAGATTTCACTTTTTCAACGGTACGAAATATACAGCGGGAGACAGTCTCTCTCTCTCTCTTTCTTTCTCTCGCCCATTTCGTGCGGCGAAACGTGGTACGCGTGCGACTGCTCTCTTTCGTAATTTTCGCCAGCTTTTGTCGGCGCCGTATTTTTACCCATCGCTCGTTTATTAATTTCAAAAGTTGCGGGACGCGGCGCGCAGCGGCCGATGCGGCCAATTGCAGAGCTCGGAGGTGCCGCTCTTCCTCTGACTTTTTTTTTTTACTTCGCCACATGCGAAAGGCCCAATTATGAGATAATGAATGTGTGCAATTTGTTCAATCGAGAGAAAATCGTTACGACATCGGTTCCTCGCGGTATAAACGGTTTTTCAATGCAAAACGAATATCTTTCTCTTCTAAAATTTTTTTTAATGATAAAATTACACGCAGAATTATAAAGTTAATAAAATTTCATTCTGTATACTTATGTTTATTCGAAAGATACTAATCGCAAGGTTGTTGATACAGTACATTATTTGCGCGACACGCGTTTAGTTATATATACTAATCGATTTTTAAGAATATTAAATGCGATTATATATTCTGCGATAACGAGTTCCACGGACAACAAGCATAAATGCGAGATCCCAAGGAACGATATATCTTTTATATCATGAGAAATCGATCGCCAATGTGCATCGTGTTCAAGCTATTCGCGTTATAATTTGCCATTATCCCACGAATGTTTATCCCAGACACCTGATGGGTCATCAAGCTGGACCGCGTTACGGCGTTTCTCATGGAGGGCGCGGAATGAAAATAGGAGCAAATTTCCGTTACATAGTCGGTCAGCTTTACGGTGATCGACCAAGTTCGGATATTGTGCGACGCTGAGGCGTTTATCGAGCACCGTTATTATAACCAGGGGAAACGTCATAAAGCCCCCGGGAATCTTTGCAGTTAATGGCACGGATGAAGTCCCCCTCGAATTCACGTATCCGTCGTAAAAACTCCGTGAAAACTCCGCGTGCTACTCTGGAATACCGTGCGTGTCATTATTTCGCCGAGTCATGGTCCGGTGTAATATCAAGCAATTTCTTCGAGAATTTTGACGCAAAAGGCGCAACAAGATGAAATTTGTATGTTTAAATACTCAGCATTAACGATGCACGGGCAAGAAGCGACTTTGCATCGTACATTCCATAAATACGCGAAATATCACTATACGGGACAAACGATATCTCGATAAACCACTCGATATGCTCTCCGGAAATTACAATAACGTTTTATAATCAATTTTTTTGTTTATTTATTAGAGCGTGAAAAAGACTTATCTCCAATGTTTCACGATAAGTTGCGGTTAATCCGATTTACAGTAAGGCTGATGGCAATTCCTGTTTTTGCCCTTGGATAAGTTGTAAACGATACGCGCGGTATCTGAAATTTTATTATGTATATATTCGCAGTAAGATTCTTTCAAGAAATTGTATAAATTATCGGTGGTAGCTTGGCGTGTTCAGAAATATACTTGTCAAGTACACCTTACTTATGTTTCTAATAATATCTGTTTTCTTATGTCCAAGCGCAAAGTCATAAAGAACACGCGCCCTTGAACTTCCTACTGCTATCAATTTGGTTTAACGATTGCTAAGAAAACAAAAGGCACGATTGTTTAACTATTTAATAGAAAAAGCTACTGAAATAATTTCATCTATTAAAAATTATTAAAATAATATTAATACCTGCATATAGTTTGCAATATTGATGCAACAAATAACGGTTCCATATTTACGTGCTAACGATTTAACTCTATTTCATCTTTTACCTATATTGCAAATTTTTTATTATAACAAGTCGTATCTGTTAGATGCATAAATTTATTTTCTTTTTTATTTTTTACATCTTCTGGCCTTAATCGGTTACGACGAAAAGTCAGCATCCGTAATTACTCATTATTCTTCGATTAACGCATCCCCGATGTGGCTATAGGAATCGAAAAGAAATGAGAGAATGCATCTTTTTCTTCGAATTATTCGAAATTGAAAGATCAAACAGTTGAACGATAAACGGAAACCGTTTACACTTGTGAATTAATGAGATTATGTCTGAAGAAGTCACGACAATAATAAGCAAAAGGGAAGTGGCCTTTCCATGGAAAATCTGTCTGGCGGCATACAAACCCAGATCCATTTGTATCTCGTGTAATCATGCAATAACATAAAAATTGTAGTATTTTCAAAAGTTCTGCCGTTTTATTCTATCGAGAGGAATACCTCAACAGGAAGACCATAATTCAATTTTTGAAGATTATCTTTGCGTATTTGCGACTCTGTACAAAGTCGTCTCTGTCGAGAATATTTTGTGTTAACCTCAAACTTTATGAGACAGCGAACAAACGTATTGACATAATTATTGAATAAGCTATCTGAGAAACGTTCATATTTAGAGATCGTAAGACGATGAGAAATCGTCTTACGATTTTCTTCTCCGTTGATTCCTTTAAACAGATGTCAAGAGTCGTCAAAAATCGAATCCTGCTGCTGAGAAGTATTTTCTATCCAGAAATATCACTCGAGTTCAAATTTTATAAAACATTAGAAAATAGTAAATTTGAATAAAATTCGTATGAATACTTCTGAACGACACTAATTCTGACATGCTGGAATATCGTATCATGAATGTACTTTGAAAATCTTCCACGATATTCACGTGATTTCTAATCATCGTTAAAATGCACAATTTATTTTCTAACTTGATGAAAGAAGATATTTAATACTCATTGCAGGTAATTAAAACAGATGCCGACTAACGACTAAATGACTACACACATGATTAATGACTTAATTAAACACTGATAAGTTAATGGGACAGATTAACAGACAGAAAACATTCAACTGAAGAAAACTGTGCAGACACAGCAAGTTACTTCGCACATACATTACATTACCAGTAAACGAGTGATGACTCTTTCGCGAGAAAGAGATTAAGAATAAGTTATTGATTTTTCAATATATCTTGAGGAAACATAATTAAACAGAAGGAAAGGATATATATCTTTATTTTATGATAATTTTTAATTCTGGAATCTAAATTTAAAAAAATGGTAATTTTTAAATCGATGTAGTTGTGAAATTACATTAGAACGTAAAAAATAAAATATAAGAGAAAAAGGAAGAGAGAGATAATGATCTAGAAAAAACTGGAATATATAAGTAGATTAACTTACACAAAACGAGACTAAAGAAAGAGTGCAAAAAAAAGTAGATCTGAAGAAAACCGCAGAAATGGTGGGCGAAAGGGAAAAAAACAGACAACGTCAAGAGGTACGAAGGAGAAGCAGAGGAAAAGAAGAAGAAGAAGACGACAACGTCGACGATGACGAGGAGTCGAGTTGCAGCAGGATCGCTTACCGGAGTGTTTCACCAAAGGCGACGGAGCCTCTAATTTTAATAATTGGATATAGCCTCGGCTCTCCTCGTACGCCGAGGGGCGCAACCGCATGCAGCGGCTGTATATAGGCACGTATAGTCGCACCTGCCCTTTACCTTTCTTCTTCCCTTTCAATTTCGCTTACCTAGATATAAGAAGTCTATACCTGCGTCTATATAGTATCGGCAGAGGTTTTCGAGATGACGGTTGGAAAGTACAAGGAGGATGGCGAAGTATAGAAATTACCTGAGAAATTCCTCGGAATTCTGCTCAGTCACTGATAACTTTGATCCAAGAATCATTGGGAAGTATACGATTGAACGATGAGACGAGAAGAATGACATTAAAAAGCGTAAAAATCTAATTGAGCGATTAATTTTCGACAATTTCTACATCAAGATGATATTCCTTATTAAATTGAGATTGAGCGCAATAATGCATATGGTGGACGTTTTAATGTCAATTATCTGTATCTTTCACTCATCAGAAATTTCGATTTCATGGTATTTAATAAACGCTTTCTTCCTTCCTTTCTTCTCCCGTCTACCTTCTCGTCGAACATCGGCAAAGAGAGATATATTTTTTTCTCTTTTTAATTTTTATTTTTACGTCCCCGCGTACCGTGAATGGGAAGAGCCTTTGCAGGAAGCGGTCGTTTCGCCCGGGCTTTCAAACTGCCACTTTTGTTCCACTTTTCCTCGGTCTTACTGTTATCCGATGATCGATACGTGAATAGACGCTTCGCCGATTTCCGCCCCGGTTTCTCACCCCACCGCCTGAACAATGTCCAGTAGTGCTCGCCGAGCGATATCGACGCAACGAGACGAAGCAATGAACGCTCGCAATGTAGCAATATGCATTTTCCAGAGAATTGCAAATCCGACTCGTGCGTATCTCGCTCGTCGCCCATGTATTTGTCTGCGCGAAATCCGTCCCGGCAAACGGGCTGTTTTTTTTTTTAACATAAATCACGGTGGCTACGAATTCGTGTCAGTCTGACAAATACGCGGCTATAAATTCGATATGGAAGTGCGGCGCGGAACAAACTACAAACTTGCAGATGAAGAAGAGAGAGGAATTCTGTTAATGTGAGAGAGAGAGAGAGAGAGAGAGAGAGAGAGAGAGAATAATTAGAGATATCTAATATCGTGTGTAATTTAACGCCCCAGCAATATTCCAGTAATAATCCAACGGATTTACGTCACATCATGATACAGTTGTTCGTTATATAATCTGTGATATTTGCGATATGTTCGCATTAGTAAATCCCGGCTTCAGGAATGCACAGAACGCACAATGTATATAACTCCAAGTATATAATGCAACAGATACTAATTAATTACGTATTTTTCTGCAGCGAGCGAGAAAAGATAATTTAACTTTCATTTATCTCGCGGCAAAATTTATGATTTGAACGTTGGAATGTTATTCCTGTGGCATAAAAAAACACGGGTATCCAAGTAACGGACAAAACGTACAGTTTTCCACATCGCTCGTTGTAACGATACATATTTGTAAGTTGGAAACTGAAACCTCTTCCCCTAGCTGATAACTTTCCAGGCTTCGAACGTGTCTTACATATCTTACCCTCCCTTTCCATGTAGTAATCACTGTGTTTACCATCAGCAATGCTCTCTATCGTATTCAGATCATGATATCGCAATTTGTGGGAATGATTCGAGAAGGAAGTGGTTCTTTATGTAAAAATAAGTTGAGATGGTAACTTTTTTTTGTACAAGGCATTATTTTCGAGAAAATAGCATTTGAAAATACGCGTAGTCTGTTTCTCTTACTCATTATTTCTTGCTCATTGTAATTTCTTCAGAACCGATTATGCTATATATAAGTAGAAAAATCTTTCAATCTTCTTTCTATGAGGTCGAAAATATAATTAAAATTATATCAAAAGTCTAGAACTATACTAGTATAATTGGCGAACTTTAACATATGTTATACGTTAGTCTAAACATGTTTTCTTAATTGATAAGAGATAACACGACCAGCCGCCTCTTGAAAACACTCAATTCGGAATCGCAAACTTCTGAAGATAGCGCATTCCGTAAATATAGCTTCTAACATAAAAGATTCCTGATAAGCTACTGTAGTCGAAGAGAAAACGAGATACGGGCAAATCGGCGGGGTATCCTTCTCCAGTCTCCGTGGTCGTACCGGTTGGACCTGACAAAAGCTGACCTTCACTTCACATCCGAGCCTCTTCTCCTCATTCCACTACTCTGACCGTTTTCCCTTCTCTTCTTATTTCTCGGCAGACTCGAGCTGACGTTATCCTCTCTCGGACCCAAGAGGACTGGGTCCGACCGACCCACCAAGCACAAAGACCCGTCATTCCAGTCGACGCCGTTGTGTCCTTCCTTCTCCGTTCGCCGTCGCCGCCACCGCCGCCACGGAGGCAAAGCTCGAGAAGAAGAGGAACCGTCGCCTCTTGCAAAGGGAATACTCGTTCGCGAATAAAGTACTTTGACCATGCCACTTGTTAAAAAGGAATTGCACGTGTCATGCATAAAGCTTTCAGCAAGATTCTCATTGGCCAGCATAAATGCGCTATCTTTGATATTACGAATCTTTAACTAGTAGAAGAAAGAGGAATGCAAGAAAAATTGGAAGTATTATTGCGACGCGATTTTGACTTTTTTTATAGGAAAAGAAATTGGTAGTTCCTGACACATTTGAACCTTGAAATTATAAAAAGGAGCGCATTAAGAAAGGAATTGTTTCAAGATTCTTTTAGGATATTTTCTATAATATATTATCCAGACTTTATAAATTGATAAATATAAAAGATATTTCCGCAACAACATTTAAGTATGAAAGTATGATTGCACAAGGGGTATCGGGTTCCGGGAAGTTCATTGTTGCGCCAATTTCGTTCGAAGTTTTACCGCAATTGAAGACTGCGCCTTTTAACAGACCACGTTTTGCGCAGATGCGTCGACGGAGGAAAGCAGATCTGGTTTCTAACGGTACCATCAGGGTGCCCTCTTTTTTTTGTCTTTTACGTTTTGAGGAACTGGCAACGAAAGGGAGGACATATCTCCCAGCGTAGATATCCGATTGAGAAAAGAAATATTGGAAAACGGATGTTCGCGGTAACGGGAACGCTGGAGACTGTTGAAAGTAAAGCTAAAGTTAACGGTTAACACGTCACTCTGACAAACTTTCGAGGAAAACGTTACATATGCGAACCCAGAATGTATGTCACCTAGAATTCCAGGATTAAGTGAGTGTAATATGAATTAGTCTCAATGAGAAGTATAGAGATAAAAATGGTGATGGAATTCTGAAATCTTGCACTGAAGAATCCTTATAATCTTTATTGCATATTTCATAGCTAAACTCTTAAGAGTATATCCGTACAATGGCTTCGATGCAATTCGTGACAAAATTTATGTTCAATCTCCATTTTTCTGTCATTAAATAAAAAAAATTAATAATACATGAAAATATCGTTTAGAGAGAGTTGTTACAAAATTTTCACGGAAATCGACTATGAATCGCAGCTTCAGTAAAGAAGAACTCATTGAAGGTACACTCAGCGTTGAAAAATCCAGCAGACTAGCCAGGCCCGCGCATGTGTGTTATGCATCTGCAATGTGCAACTGATGCTATTGCACAACGTCGGGGAGTGCCAAAACCTGCTGCTAGCAGGAAACGGGGGGGCCAGGTACTGGTATATATAGTAACTTAAATGACTCTGAGCAGAGAGATTTGCTGCTAGGAACGAAAAAAGCTGGATACCTGACTGCTAAAAACCTAAGTGAAAAAAATAGAAGAATATAACGTGATAAATATATTGTTCTCAAGAATCCTACGTTTTTCCAATTTGGTGTTTTAGGATTGCGGTAATCGGAATAATTTCTATTGATGAAATTTCCGCATATAAATGACAATGACAATCTCTGGCATGAATCAATGATACATGCATCAATCAGATTGTAATGAATGTTTTCCATGCCGGCAGCAGAATAAAAGGATGCCAATGCAATTTTTAATAAACATTCACATATTATTTTTATTTAAATGATTTGAATAAATTAAACGATTGAAATGTTGTTGAATAAATCAGTTTTGCGTTCGTAACTGAATGTTCCTATCTGTGGATATTAATTAGCACTTTGACAAATGTCTTTAAAAAAAAAATTGGTACATTGTTAGTTCGTAAATAATTAGAAACTGTAGGAGTATAAGTAATGTATAAAATAAAAATTTATAAGAATTATGTTTTTTTTTCTATTATATTGTTTTTACGTCAGAAATTATTCAAATTCACGATAATGGCGGTAGATGATTGCAAAACTTAATATAAGATTCGATACAACAACGTCGCCTCATTTATTTGTAATTACCGATATACGATCTGCATACAATACTGCGTGTCGCTCGAGTTGGCAACGAAATGCTACGGTGACCTTCCTGTTTTTTTCGTTGTTCTTCTGCTGGTTCGTCCATCGTTTCTTTCGTGATCGATTCCTTTATTTCTGCTCCGACAAGTTCTCTTCGTTCCTACATTTTGCTCAATACAAAATTACGCATTAACCGCGTTGTTTTGCAAAAACTGCGAAAATTGATGCGATCATCAAGGACGGGAAGTAATCGGAGAAAACAGTTAGTATTCAGAAATTGGAGAAATCAGTATTTTCGCGTTTAACATTCTTGACATTTACGTCAGCTGTTTTAGATTATGAAAAAGCGAGATATCGAAATCTCAAGCAAATACGCTTGTTTGACATTTTCGTAACTTACATCCGCATAAAATGATAGGAATTTTTAATTATAATTGAAAATACTTAATGGCAATTGTAAATATTTCATTGCTTCGAGAAAGTTAGCTTGTAAATTGTAACAAAAATTATATTATCAGCTCAACACATCGACATACATTGATAATAAGGCAGTCGTGTAGTTTATCCTAAAATATTAGTCAAATGTGCTCTATTTAGAAAAGATTATCGGGGTTCTTATTTAACGCGAAAAATATTTTTGGGGCACGAGCGTTTAAACGTTCTTAAACTATTTCTCCTACATTTAAATGGTGGTAAATCCACTATGTCCTTGAATAGGTAGGTGCCCAACGTTTAGCAGTCCCATTTTGATCTCAGGTTAGAAATTGCTTTATCTTTTTTTCCTTGACATAGGTAAGTGCCCATGCATACTATTCTCGAATCCATTTTAAAAATGTTAGGTTTAAGACTCCCCATTTCTTTTTTGATGGCACAAAAGGTATACTTTGTGTCAGAATTCCACGTCTGGTTAAGCTATGTTTCCAGTGTTTCCACATTTGACACTCGTATCATTATGATAGGTAAATATATAGTAAATGTGTGGTCGCACGCAAATAACGTTATTACTTCAAAGAAAAAAAATCGATCCGGGAACTATAGCCACATTGTAATAAACATCGTCTTTGGCCGTTTAATGGCCACGACAGAGTGATTCATGTATCATGGCTTTTAGGGCCTTATATTATTAAATATAAACCCTGCCCATTCATCGAATCGATACAAATTTTTATATACACTCGCTTTTATTTATAGATTCGTAACATATATCAATTTTCTCCAATTCCAGTTTTGACTCAAGTAGATTTTAACTTAACTAACGTTAACTTTATATTTATAACACTTGAAATTTTTTAACGTAATGAAGAATAAACATTGATTTTCATAATAAAGTTAATAGATTATATTATTTTAAATATTAGCGCATGTGTGTTGTATTATTTGAAGTTAACAAAAATTAAAAAATGTGTGTTGTATTATTTGAAGTTAACAAATTGTTAAAATTACTAAGATATATTTTGTAAGTGCTTGCCAAGGAATAGAACATCAGAAAATGACTTTATTAACTAAAATACGCTTCAATTTTCATGATCATATTAATCCTTCGGGTTTCTAAGAGGATTTAATTATCCCGGTGCTTTTGATTCTATTATTTTGCGCGGCATTACGACATAATTATCTCCCTCGTCTCAATGGGCAGGGATTAAAACCTTAGGGACTTCTCTGCTTCGTACATGCCATATGCATTCGCCATATTACAATTTTAATCTCACCGAGACTTTATCATTTCTCTCGTTTCGCATTCTTGAATGCTGCTCCGCGTAGGTAATCTTCCGTCAATTGAATTGATCATTTGTAACCGATATTAATTTAATTTGTTCGCACAAAGTTTTCTCTTTCCAAAAAGAAGATTATTAACGAGAAAGACGTAATTAATCATACGTAACGTAATTTGCAAATTTACATGTCCACTTGTTGACACATCTGCAAATGTAGATTTGCGTTATAGAATTTAATAACTTAGGGGAGTGGGGCAATTGCGAATACCTGAGGGAAAAGTTAAATAAAGCCGACGATTATTGATCAATTATAGAAGTCTTTATTTTAAATAATACTCCAGTTATTTGACTTTATACTACAATAATTAATATTTATAGATTATCAACATAAACTATAATTTTAAACGAAAAGTAAAACCCTTTGCCATTCGGAGTTACCAGCCGCACGTGGGGCAATGTCGAATCGTAGACGGGTTTTACCCGTTTCATCTCACAACTTGTAGTCATAATTTTAATAACATATCTCTTATAGTTAAAAGTAAGATAAAAATGTCGAGATTACAATACTATTCAAATGAGAAGCATTTATAGTAGACGAATCAGACAGTCCAAAATTCGCATGCTCAGGGGGTACATTATATAGTAACGCTCTTGCAGCTTTATTGTTCTCTTTATGAAATGAAAAAATATGCAATAATATTGAAATGCTTCACTGACTTTATTTAAACATAGAAAATATTATAAATTGTATACGCAAGTAATCATAATCACATAAAAATATTACAACGTATTAAAAATAAATAAAAATATAAATATTAAATAGAAAATATTAAAAACTGCACTGTCAAAATTCATAAAATGTCAGACTTCTTTCGTATAATAAAAATGTTTCCCTTAATGTCGATTCGATATTTGATGACCAATATGCGATGTACTGTTCTTAAGCGTGCGAACTTTGAACTACCTGATTCGTCTACTATAATTGTTTTGAAAAAAGTGTTAGTTTTAACATTTTTATATTTTAGAATTTTTGTCTTATTTTTAGCTTAGGAATGTGTTATTAATATGTTAGGAATATGTTATTAAAAGTATGATCACGAATTATGATATCTATACATATGTATGCATGGAGGCAGTTTCCTGGACTTTTTCTGTTTTCTAGATGTACAATCCTGGAAACTGCCGTAGGACTTAAATTTTTCCCAGGACAGTTCTGGAAAATGTCAAATGTCCTGCTATCTGCTGATATAAAACAGAAAATTCCAGGAAGCTGTCCAGGAAGCTTCCAGGCATAGTCATGCACTTGTGCATAAGCCTGCATTCGTATTACATTTATTTTACACCTGTTTACTGTCAAGAGAAAGGGATAGTTCTCGGAGTATTTTTTAAGTGTGCTGAAGTAATTTAAAATGCTATTTTATGCAAATATTTTTTTATTTGCATGGAAATGACACACAAGAATTCTTAGCGTATCATTTCTCGCCTCTGACGTCACGATCTCACATGGCGGAAAAAATACAGGAGACAAGGTTATTTATTACTATAATATGATACATTGTAATTGATATAATTTGAAACAATTAAAATAATGAATTCTTTTAAAACGTTCAATTTTGCGTGTTATATACTATTTTAGATATTTCTATTCGACCACGTCTTTTTTTTCCAGAAAAAGACCTTGTCGGACCACACCGAAATTTTTATTTTATTCTTCTCACACACCATACATCGATATCAATCTTGTGGTCAAACGCATACCTGAATTATATCTCATACTTCTGTGGATATTTTCGTGAGTTCTTTCGTCAGCATCCCTTCATATTTGTCATTAGTCCTTCTATGCTTTCGACTCCAGGAAAAGGGACCTTTTTCCAGTTTCATTTTAAACTTGAGCCTCCCTATCCTGTTTTTTCTTCCCTTCCGTTGGGTCAATGACCTAAAGGATCTTCTACGTCAGTACCTAACTTAAAGAACGTCAGTACCTGAGTATCTCTTCTCAATGTTGCAAAGAAATTTGGTTGGAAATTTGGTTGGAAAATTGGGGATCCTGGAGTGACGGCCGAACTCCGACGGGAAAGCGCCCTCATCTAAGAGGAATTTAAAAATATCGATTATTTTGATCATTCTGCCTTTACTCTTTATCCAACGAGATCCTACGAGATATCTGTTCTTGTCAGATTGCAACGCCATGTACACTGCGTGTGTGTACATGCATAAAATCTGCGATCAATGACAATCTTTCTTATTAGGCTTTTAATCTTAGTTTCAATGATTCAACGTTGTTCTTTGATCTAGTCCGATTAGTGGAGTACTTTCGATTTGTACACGTAAGCTATATAATTCGTATATCGAAAGTTTCCATGAAGTGACAGCTCTAGGTACAAAAGGTTAGGTTAGTATCAAATATAATTTTTTGAATTTTTTTAAGTTTTTAGTCTTCAATTTACCACTCCACCCATCATTTCTGTATGTACTTTAAACGTGTTAAGAGGATTTTAAATCTGTAAAACCAATTCGAAAAAAATCATACATTTATAAATATCGGTCATTGCCGTCGCTCTAGAATCCTCTTATAATGCCTAAACCTGAATCTTCTCGCTTTTGTTATTTTATTTTTATTAGTCTTTTTATTTATGCGACTCCAGGAAAAGGATCTTTTTCTAGTTTTATCTTGAACTTGAGTTTCTCGGTCATTCTATTAGTTTCTTCCCTTCCTGTAGCTTCAGGGCAATGACCTAAAGGATCTCCCACGTCAGTACCTGAGTATTTGTCGCTCCTCAATATTATAAAGAAATCTAGTTTTTTTAGACACACGGTTAAATATCCGCCTAATTTTATATTTTTATGCTTAACCTTAAATCTGTTCTCTTTTGTCATCTTATTCTTAATTGTCTTTTTATGCGACTCCAGAAAAAGGATTTTTCAATAATAGTTTTCTTGATCCTCCCTATCCTGTTTTTTCTTCCTTTCTATTGATCTGTAACTTTGGGGTCAATGATCTAAAGGATCTTCTGTGTCAGTACCTGAGTACGATTTGTCGTTTGTCGTTTTTCGATGTCACCAAGAAAAATCTCTGAAGTCTACGATTTTCTTCCCTTCTTGTAACTTCGAGCTTGGCAATGACCTTCGACGGATCTATGTCACTTTCTGAGTATTTGTCGCTTCTTCGATATTACAAAGAAATCTGGTTTTAGATACAGATTTTATATTTTTATGCCTAAATCTGAACCTTTTGTCATCTTATTCTTATTCTTATTAATTCTTTTATGTATGAAAAGGATCTTTTTCGTATACATAATTACAGGAAAAGGAGTTTTATCTTAAACTTGAGTTTTCCTGTCCTATTTCCTTATTTTCTGTTGTAGCTTCGGGTAAATGACCTAAAAAAAGGTAAATGACCCCGTAAACTTCGGATCAAGGACCTAGAATTTGCTCTTTTAGGATCTACTCTCAGGTCAATATCTCTCACGTGAACATCTCTTAGGTCAACAACTCTCAGGTCAATATCTCTTAGGTCAATATCTCTCAGGTCAGTATCCGTTTGTCATTTTTTGACACAAAGAAAATTTCTGGTTTTTAGCAGGTTTATTAAATATTCGTTCTCGAATTTAGCCAAAAGTTATAAAGTTTTCCCGAATTATGCTCGAAGGGGCACAAATCTTTTTCTACATACGTCTCTATCCCCACTTCTCAACGCTCGGTTTAAGTACACTATGTCTATGATTAGAAGTGATTACAAGAGAAAAGGAAAAAGAAATATGTACTTATGTCGCGCTATTATTTTGTCGGCAAAAAATTCTTCAGGTGGACCGAACGATGGCAGAAACGATCCGCGGCAAAATGCCTTCCGTCTGCTAATTAGATACTTTCATAGCTTAATCGCGTCGCACGTTTTAAAAATGGAAGCAATAAACCTAATTATAATCGCGTGTTCGCGTGATCATTGCTGACGCTTTTTATTCTCAATCGATCAATTCGTGAGAAATATCCGATTATATTAAGATTATCGTAAAAACATCATGTTCCTACTTGCAGCAAATACCTCGCTAAAGTATTCATTAAATGACGAACTCGATAAATCAAAATTTATAATTTCTTTCAGAAGCCGCACGCCGTTGTTAATACGAGAAATAATGAATTTTCCGCCACACGTAATTATTTTAATGCGGAGGCTAATTAAATTTTCCCGGAAGTCTTTAAATCTCCATGAACTTTGGAAAGCTTTAAAACTTTTGGCTTATGATCCTTGATGTGATTTAATTTGGCGTAATTTATTCATGAAAATGATAATTAATAAGATGAAAAGCTGCGCTGAGTTTTTAGCGTAAGAAAATATATTTACGTAATTAAAGTCTACTGTCGAGTGAGAATCCCTATACGTTTCATTTACGTATAACATTTTACAAGTCAAGAATTTACAAAATGATAAATAAAATAATTATTAAGTACTGCGTGATGTCAAATTACTGCGAAATTTCGAGGTCCGAAATAACGCACGATCA
The DNA here is from genome assembly GCF_030848805.1 of Temnothorax longispinosus. NCBI lineage: Eukaryota > Metazoa > Arthropoda > Insecta > Hymenoptera > Formicidae > Temnothorax > Temnothorax longispinosus. The sequence goes on from NC_092360.1 coordinate 4,954,384, forward strand.
TATTTTTGTCACGATTGCGGAACAGCTGTTATATACGGGACTTACGGGAGGGATCTATGAAACTTCTGAGCATATTGTATATATTTATATATCCGTATGTGTGTGTGTTTTGTACGTATGTATGTGTGTGTATGTGTATAATTGTACGTATGGATAGCTATAATATCAGATGCGACAGAGGAGGTTGGGGAGCAATCTTTCACGCCGCGTGAAAGCCTTCGTACGCGCGTATCTTTAATGAATCTTGCCGGTTATCGATTTCTCGTATATCTCAACGCCTGTCACGAACGCTTCGTAGGGACGACTTTTCCACGTTACCTCGAAAATTCGACGATTCTATAAGAATTTCGAACCTGCGAATGTGTGACCTGACCGTCCACACCAACAGTGTATTTGTGACGTGTATTCAAGTACTAACGAAGAAGATCCTTTTAGATCATTGATTTGGGGCTGCAGGAGTCGGAAAAGGAGAAGGAATTAGGACACCTAAAAATAACCATTTTTCCAGGTACACGTTCACTGTAAATCTAAGTGTGTTATTTCTACACGCATAAACGTTTAAAAATGACACATTTGACTGAAGCTCGTTTTACATGTTTTGTTGCGTGTTAAATTAACACGTTTAATCGTATTAATACGTTTAACCGTGTTAAATGACGTCATTTAAAACGACAAGAAATGTGTAAGAAGAGCTTCAATTAAAATGACACACTTGGATTTGCAGTGTTCTGAAATTTCTATTATAGTGCATGTAACGTGCACTATAGAAATCACAGAACGCAGCTATTTTCAGGTGTAAAGGCATTTCTGACGCCGTGTGTATAGCAATCTAAAACTTTGTGGAATTTCCTTTGTATTGTGTCCTTATTCCCTTTCTTATGCACTTCCTAACCTATAAAGCATTGTTGTCTAGCCGTGTTACAAATATCTGAGATCTGAGATCTCGGAGCGATTTTTAAGCATCGTGACGCAAGACTTAACCGAGTCAACTAAAAGGACCTTCTTCGCCAGTACCTAAGTATCAGTTTGTTCCTCTTCAATGTCACGAAGAAAATTGGATACTTAGCTAATCAATTAAAATTGCAGACAAATTCTATACCATTTCTATTTTTGTTGCTAATAAGGACTAATGCCCGTTCGCTGTATGCATCACTTTATTATATTATCGGTAAGAAAAGTGACCAAGGCGGAAAAAAGGAGAAAGGATCGTGCTCTTTATGTCGTGCTATTCCGTATTATCCATGTCGTCGACAAAAGCTGTTTATCGCGTATGGCTTTTTCGGTGCCGTTTACGCCATTCTCGCGTTTTAGGCAGTATTAATTATTAATCTGTCGACGACGAGCAACACACATGCATGCACGTGTACACGTCGACGCGCGACGCAACGGCACATGTACATTTTTTCAGAGATAATTCGATGTCCAACCAAACGACCGACTGGGTAGGTTCAGGGAGAGGTCTGCGAAACCCCACTGCACAAGGGAGAACCCTCGTATTCCTCCTCGAATGCATTCTCCATCTCTATCCGTTTCGCTTCTCGTCTCTCCCTCTCTCTTTCTCTCTCTCCCGTCTCTCTCGGTCGCACTCTCTTGCGATACAGTCCCCTTGATAAACGTTTCAGTACTAGGCAGGTTTAGGCACGGGCGTAGCCTCTTACCGAGAGACCCGATTCCGAACGATTGTTTCAATCATAAACGCGACGACGTTGCCGATATGTAAAAATGCAACATCGAAAGATGGAAAATAAATTTGCCCGGTAAATTGCGCTGTATTCTATACGAAGGTTTCTCATTTGCGTGTGTAGCTTGAAAAATTACAGTTCATCGATCGCGCGCGGAATCGTTTGTGGAAGGATGATGCTACGGCAGATTATTGTACGCTTAATAAAGCCTTATTAAATTATAGATCTAGTTATATGATGCCGTGCGCTACGATATTACGCTGAACTTCCCTTCTACTCTATAAGATACAAGATTGCAAATTACTTTGCGAATTATCACGGCCCTTTATACCCATCGGCATTGGCGTACGAGAGCTGCTCCGAATTACGTGAATCGGCAATGTAATTCGGCGAGTATGGCGAGAACTGGCAGAGTGCATATCTCCTGACAATTTATTGGAGCAGCCGCCATTGTATGTTACACTTTAGATAACTGTTGCTAATGCAATAATGAGACAAAATGCGTAAAATACACGCTTCGTTATACAGTAATGTTTAGTGAATAGTTTATATGTACATATACATAGGATGTTTCTAATCTGACGGTAAATATTTTAATAACAAATTATTTGTAACATTTTACGACAAAAATTTTAATACGAAAATATCGAGGTTACAATAGTTTTCAAATGGAAAAAGTTTAAGGCCCCTGGGCATTCGCCGCGGTCATGTTAGAACGTGATGTCAGAAGCGAGAAATATGACACACTGAGAATTCTTTGCCATTTTGAAATGAAAAGATATTTGGATGAAAAAAACATTTCGGTTCGCTTTAGCACACTTACAAACGTTAAAACTTATGCGCCTACGCATAAGCTTGCGTTGCTAGGTTTCGTATCACATTCATTATTTTACGGCTGTTTATTAACCGTCAAAACGACAATAAGGATAGTTTTCGGAACATTTTATAAGTATGTTAAAGCGATCCGAAGTGTTTTTCATCCAAATATTTGTTTATTTGAAAATGGCATGCAACACATGTATTAAGCAGTGTAAATCTTAAACTAATCTCACGCTGACGGACTATATATAATTGTTTATAATTGTTTATACATGAAGTGTAACGATTATACAATTTTCAGACGCACATCCCAGTTTTTATCTGTCGGAAAACATTGCACGAGCAATTCGTGGACTGCTCGTTTAATATAAAATAAAAATTTTTTTATTAAACTGCTTGAAATTAAGAACCCCTTGGCGTGCCGCATCGCCGGGTTTATAATCACGCGGATCAGACAAAGTTGATAAAAACGTATAAGTCACATATGCCTTGTCTGTTTGGATTCATCTGAAAGTTTCTTTTCGATTTCTCGTTAGCAAACATCAGGGAAAAAATGGGAAATATCGATTATAAAAATAGAAAAATTTAAACGTATTGAGATCATAGCCCACTCGCCGATCGACAACCATTATTGCTCGGTTTTAACTTATTCTAGTCTTAAAAGGCAATATTAGATTTCTATGAGATTTTCGCGAAAGAGAGAAATTATGGAGTTCACAGGGCGTCCACAGGAGTAATGGAGTTCGGATCTGTTTCATGGAACTGGAGCGGTCCCAATGTGGAGGTGGAGGTTCCCAAAGTCGCTTCTCTTTTTATATAGGACTTTAAAACTTTTGAATGACAGGGCTAAAATTTTGCGCTTTAAATTCAAGGATAGCAAAATGTGGTGGTAAGGGTACTTCCATGAACCGAAATCTCTTTGACAACAGTAAAATTATTGTACAAATATGCAATGAGAGTTTTATTAAGAAACTATTTCTGTTTATCCGTAACGAATTTATTATAAAAATAGTTGCAGTTTTTATCCAATAATGTACTATTCTGTATCGATATTGATGTGCGTCCAGCTGTCATTACCATATTTATTTAGTTTATAATTGATAATGTTTCTAACGACTAATCTCACTGCGGAGATTTATCACACGAATTACCAAATAAGTATGAAAAACTAATCCATATCAATATCGTTAAATATTATATTAATCTATTTTATAAAAACATTTTGAATTTTATAACAAATTCGTTACGGATTAACAGATATAATTTCTTCATGAAGCTCTTATTACATATTTGTACAATAATTTCATTATTGTGAAAAACGCTCGGTTTATGGAAACACCTTTATCTCCGATCATTTTGTCCCTGAGTGCGCGAAATTCTAGTCCTGTCATTCGTCTCTTCCCAGTTAAAAACTATTACAGTCATGATATTATATTATCAACTATTATAGTCTTTTATATTAAATTAAAATTTCCGTCTTAAAATATTACAAAGAATTTATCATTAAAATATTTATCGTCAGTTTAGGGACACCTGTATATTATATAATAAAACGTTGATTTGTCAATTCTTGTCATAGTGAACACTATATCTCTATCCGCATAATTTTGGAGCAACTCTTATAATATAAGTAAAAACACACGCGACTTAACATACTTTTACACAATTTTCATTATCATTATTTCTAAGAGATCCATCTTAAATACTTTACATTTTAATAAATCAATTGTAAGAGGAGTGTAATGTATGGTTTTACACTAGTAAATAAATTTAAAATAGTTTTATGTCAGGGTATAAAATATATTACAGAAAAAACTATAACGAAATATATATAACAAAAAGAAAAGAGCGAAATCACGATTAGCGACAATTAACACGACCGATCAGTTGCCCTGTTCGGAGACAGCTTTGCCTTTGTTCTCCTCGTTCGCATTGTTTTTGTAAAATTACTTGGTCAGGCGCGGATGGTTTTTCGGGCCTCGTGTTATTATATGTACGACAAGTGCTTTGTTTTTTTCTTCGATTATGATCGAAATGTACCTCTCTAATATTTATATCTCATTACAATATTCCTACACAATTGAGATCGCAAAAGCCACCTGAATAGCGGAATTGTTTAGAAGTAATGTTGTAAATTTACATTATTTCTCGCGCAAGAAAGTTCTTTCTCTCCTGCTTCTCCAGGCGTTCCTCCGAAATCAGACTGATGTGATCTGGCACGACTTTGCAAAAAGTAAAAATTGTATAAGAAGCAAGAACAGATCCCCGGAAATCCGCGTAATGTCGACGCATGCCGTCCCTACGCCAATGCACGACTGCATCAGTGTTCACACGCGGAATATACCCCACACGTATCCCCACATGACTGTACCGACCGCTCTCCCCTTATCGCTCCCTCTCTCGTTCACCGCCTCCCCCTCACCCACCGCTCGATACATGTGAAGCATTCGTGGCCTCAGTCGTCGTTGGGCCGTCGCCGAGGTCGTACCTCCGATCCACCTGGCATTTTGGTGCGTTTACCTACGTACGGGAGAACGCGCGCGCGCGCGCGCACGCACGCACACACACGCACACACTCTCTCTCTCACACACACACACACACGTACACTTACACACACGTACATACGTACATACACGTAACGCACGCGCGGTAATTTATATGTAATGCACGCGTGCAACGCTGCTCGCCGCGTAGCGGGGAACGAAACGGCCGGGTGCTGGTGACACGAGACGGATAAGTTCCGGTGGGAGAATACGACGAAGACGACGACAACGAACGCTGTGTGCTCCGGCTCATGTTGCCGCAGTGTATGTGCGCGGAACAGTGTGCAATATCTTTCTCGTTCCATTTTTTCCCTTCCCCCTCCCTCTTCCCCTCCTAACGCCCTCGCGTTGTTCGTCGTTACGTGCGTGCGTCGTGTGCCGTGTGCCGTGTGCGTCTCGCGTGGAGTAAATAGCAGCGGTGGATCCGCGCGGTGTTGTTCGTCGCACGTTTTCCAAACCCCGCGAGACGCCGCCGCGGCCGTCGCGAATCTCGCGAAGAGTTTTAGCGGCGTGGTGCCCGCATCCAGCGTTATGACCTCACCGTATTATGCCGAGGTATCGTGAAAACATCGGTGCCGGGAGCGCCTTCGACCCCGTCAGTCCGGAGAGCGTATCGAAAGTTGACAGTTCGCGCCTTTGGTAGCGTCACACCTCACGCGAGCCACTCCCTCCGAAATTTAAACCTGCGGACGTTTTAGGCAGTAAGTAAATTTCTGGTCCCGCTTTATTTCTGGATATGATTTCTCCGCGGAAACCACCGGGGTTAGGTTGGGTTCGGATCAGACGCGGATTTTAACGTCTACGACATTCGTGTCACGAAAATAGTTTGTTTTTTTTCCTTCGAAACTTAAATGTCCGCTACATTTGTAACAGATCTGCAATTTTTTCGAGTTTTTTGAGTTTTTTGAATTATTCGTTTCTATTTCTTGTATCGATCTTCGAATTAATTTTGTATAACAAAAGCGAGATATTTGTGAATTCTATTTGCAAGTCGCACAAAAGAGTCGAGAACAATAAAATCGCGTCCGAAGGAAAATTCGTTTACTCATTGATTAGTCCGACCGGACTATTAAGGGAGATTAAATTTTCGGAGTAAAGACGCGAAAGTAAAACGAGAACGTGCTTAAGTCTATTAACGCGTACAATTATTTATGTACTACTTGTAATTAGTTAATATACTAGTCGCGCGCGCGCTTTGCTCCGCGTTACGGTAACCCATTGATCGCGTACAAATAGAGAACCGTGAGAAATGCGCGCGTGATTAACACGGTTTTGGTCAGTTTTGAGGGGTTTGGAAAAATCGTGCGACAGCAGGCCAGTTAGCCAGGAGCAGAATACCGAGAGAGAGAGAGACGGACCGAATACCGAGAAGCGTCAAGTGACAAGCCTGCCGGATACGTCGCGCACCGAGATATGGATTGGTCGCTGAAAGCTCGCCGAACGTAAGTTCCTGCTAGAAAGTGAAATCGAATTTGAAAAATCGTCCCGCGCCGCTAGATTCGATGGATCGATCCATCGATCGATGAACCACTCGGCGACGAGCGGAAAGGCTCGTCCCGACGCGCGACGGGAGGAATACTCTCGGCGGAGTTGCTCATCAGTGCGAGGTCTCGGTGCAGTGCGTTTTTCGGCATAAATCGTCATTACGCCGAGCGAATCGGATGTAGCGTTTTCCTCTCGACGATAAAGACGCAGTGCTGAGTGATCGCGGGAAAATGCCGCGATCTTGTGAAAGTGGCAGATCTGACATAATCCGCCCTAACAAAAAGTCTTTATAAAAGGGAAAAAAAATACGCCGAGTACATAACAAACCAAGAAACTAAGAAACAAAGAGAAAGAGGGAGGAGGGAGGGAAGGAAGGAGAAGGATTATAACATGTTATGTGCAAATATTCAAATGTTAATTTATTTCAATTAATTCAAATTAATTCTTATTTTATAAGCAAAAGTCTCTCAACACAAGTCTTTTATTTTTAAAATATTCATTATTACGTTATATTAATTCTCATTCGTGAAAACTCCAGATAAGCTTAATAGTCCCGCGTCGTGATGGCACAGTGAACATGGTTTAATTTTTTTATATACTTTTTTATGAACTTACATTTTTTATGTACTTGGCGTCGCGATTATTACCGTGCCGCTTGATACGTCTTGCACATCGTGCTGCACGCAGGGAAAATCGTTGATTTGTTACGCCATAGTGCGAGGAATCGACGCTTATCAATACCGCCAGCACGATCGCCAGCTATCCGGTTGTCATTTAAGCTAATGCCAGGCTATGCGCGCAATTCACGAATCGCGGTTCGTTATTCGCATGAGTAATGTGAACGGGCAGTTTCATCGAATTCGCATTTGTTGTTCGCCGACTCGTTTTGTGCCGACTCGCCGCGCCGGTGAAGCGGTTTTTTGACGAAATCAAAAGGCGCGAATCACCACGAATCAGTCCATTTGTGTTGGTATATAGAGTCGATTCATACACATAGAAGGATATAATTTTACAAACAATGAACCAGAAATCGCTAACAGTGCGAAAGGTTTGTGTCGATAAACAACGAATTTCTGCGAATTTTACTACAAATCGCGATTGACGAATGAATCACTAATCTGCGCGTATATAGTCTGGCTTTACAATCTGTTTAGAAATTCGCGTCGCACATTCGGACGTGTAATATTCGCGAAATTTGGACTGTCAGCGCATGCATATGCGTATTCGAGGTCGATGTTGCGGGTCGTGCCGACCGATGTCTATACTCGTCGTCCGCTAATCGAAATAATGCGTCCCTGGGCGTGCGGCGCGTCGCCGATAGATCGTGGGAATTGACAGAGACGATGAGATCAGCACGAATTTCGCGCCGCGTCGTTCTGAAATTTTCATGAACGCCTGTCAAGGCGTAGTTCAGGCCAAAACGGATCGAAACATTTGTAGTTTTCGTGATTTCTGATTTTTCGACGCGCCGCAGACACGAGAAATATATTTCAGGAGAAACGTCTGAGATTAGCGTGGCGCGATCACTTCGTGTACTGCTTTTAGCATCGAGATCGGATTTTCACCGGCATTACACACCGATTTCAATTTTCGCGTTGAAGCTTCCAAAATTGTACGCGTGACGCATGTCGCGACATCGTCGACGGTGAGTGGTGACGCGTGTGGGGATACGTCGTGTTCTACGTCGTGAAATTCGTGTCGCCAAAATTTCCATGAAGCTTTTTATCGTCGCGCCAATTTTGTAAATGAAGACGTGCTCCGTGAATTCGATCGGCGATGAAAGGTTTCTTTATCAAGCAACGCCGTGAAACTTTGAGGATACTCCTTTTTTTCTGCGGCTTTCGGCACATTGCCACGTTATATTTCGCCACGAAACGCATAGCATAGCATGATAGGTAAAAACATGACGAAGCGCGGAAGAGCGTAATTTTGCCCCTGCGGAAGTCTTCGTATTACAATGAAGCGTCGAACAATGACTGTGATACGATTACTCTGACACAAAGAATTTCTGCCAGTGGCTGAATAATATTTTCCACGTTCTCTCGAGCTTGATAACTTAACAGTGTAAATTATAATGTAACTACTGAAATTTACAGCACTTTTTATCTAATAAGTTTAAAGTGACTTTCCTGGTAATATATAGGATTATTATAATTAACGTTGTAAATAAAAAAATATGAAAAGCGCGAAAAGCTTACGAACAATTTGTATTTTAAAGAAAATAAAATTACGTTATATGATAGAATTTTATCGTGAAACGAAACAAATGTTTCAAACTTCAGGTAATAAAAATTCGATATAGAATCAAAAGTTAACGAATAATATTTCATGCCTAGTATATAATAATATTTAACAGCTATGTTTTTCATTACATTTCAAATGGAACTTGAAACTTGATAGTAGGTTACATTACTTGAATATATGCAATATCTTGAAAATTAAAAACATTGCGAATACCTGTGTGAACCTTGCGCGGTAAAGGCGAAGTCTAAAGTCGCCCTATAATTATAAAGAGTTGATATTTTCTATTCTTCACGAGCATACTACTCCATAAGCGTGGATTATCTCGGTCGGGAGCTCCGGCAGAAGCGTACAGGCTGGCCTTTCTCTCATTCATTATTCGTGTCGATTCCTTGCGTTTACTCGAAGTTATGACCACGCTGTCGGTTGCATAATGACTCGTAAGCCAACAATGTTGTCGCGTAATCAAATGGCGCAGACGTTTGTTCTCGCTGCGAACAGGACTGCGCATTGTTTCTCCGCTAACAATTTCTGCAAAATGGAAAAAGAAAGATTGCGTAGTTGCAGATGGTATAGTACTACACGGAGAGAATTTTCTCTTAAAATTTACCCTGAAATCATGGTAGTTGTGGGACAACATGTACCACCAAGAATTTTATGCGAGCTATTCTGATTAATATCTACCATAATAAAAAATATTAATATCTATTACATTAAAATATAAAATATGTTTGATTAATTTTACTAAAACATATCTGGGAAATTTCAATAATTTTTTAAAATTTACCAAATTTGCTTGGTAATTTTTATCACGTTGTTTGTAAAATGTCTTTTGTATATTTCAAAAATTCCTTGGTTGCCAAGTTATCTCAAGTTTGTAGTGAATTTAAGGGCCAAATATAACAAAAAATTCTCTCCGTATACTATCTGTGATTTCTGTTTCAGGCTAAATTTTTTAAAAACATACGAACAATTATAAAAGTAAAATAAAATATGGAAAATTGTGTGTATCTCTCAGTTCAATAAATATAAAAAGGAAGATAAAACTAGTTTAATTTTAGTGTTAATAGTCGCAAAATATAATATATAAACAAATTCTTATTATGATAATATACATTATATAATAATTATTATAATGTTAAAATTATCTATTATGATATGTAAACAAATAATAATAATATACCTAATTATATCGACAACGCGATGATGGTGATGATGATTATAAAATTTGATATACGTAAACCGATATTAGAAGTACACATTGACGTTTGTAATAGCATTTCACGATAGTTCGCTAAAATGGGATGAGAGAGGAATGAAATTAAAGAAGCTAATTATTGGCATATGGTGTTGAATAACAATAAACATAACAATCGCGAATAGGCGTTAATGTCAGGTGAACCGGCAGATTGCAAACATAGAACAAATCGCATAACTGATTTCCTGCGCGTGTAGGTCGGGATAACAACGCGTTCCAAATATATTCCGCGTAAGATGGATATGTGCTATTACGTGTTCGAGCAAAATCGTGACGTGCGTCAGCTGACCAACCCGGCCGACATATATGTAATATAGTCATAATACTGCAAATTCAATCGTTGTGAATATTGGACATTCGATATTACATATGAGATTAATTTCCCTGAAACTTCCCCGATACATGAATCATCGATAGATACACCAAGCTTAAATAATGTATATACAACCATATATAAATATAACTTTATATCTAACCAAAACATTGTTCACCAGGCTTGTTAAGCATATTAAAACTGCGTTTTTTTTTTAATTAAAAAAAACTAAAATATATTCTCTCTTTACGAATTCACACTGAATTTACGAAGTTTATGTGTTATTCGTTATACGTGGTCTTTGTTATTATAACAATATATAAATGTGTTTCTATAGCGAGATGGCATTTTGAAAATTTAACGGTATCTTTGGATTAAAATCTTTAAAGAATCGAGGTCACGACTGACATACCAGACCGAATGTACTACATGGTTTCAGAGAATGTTTACCGCCTTTTAGTGTTTACCATCGGTTTTAATATGCGATTACAATTAATCGCACGGAAAACAACGCGGCGCGAAAGCGCGTGTCATTTTTAGCGTATACCATGGTATTCTCTTAACAAACTCGGCGCTAAATCAATGCGGAACGTGCCATAAATCCACGCGGGCGAACTAGTTAGGCAATATTACGGAGATTTCGCGCGGATTTACGAGCGACGGTCGTCGATATGAGCAAAAAGAGAAAAGAAGTATGGTTCGCGCGGGGGCGCGGTCTACTCTTTGCGGTTGAAGATTTTCGGTAGTCCGCCAGAAAGACGGGCGAAAAGGGGCGGACGAGAAAATCGATGAGTCGTCCGGGACGAGATGCGATAAATTTTCGTTGGCGTTGCCGACTGCAAGAAAGTCGCCGAAGAAGCTTTTCGAAGGGAACGACCGGTTGCCCGACGAAGCACACGAAAGGGTCAAGCTGCGAAGAGGTGGTGTAGAGGAGAAAGAGAAGGGGTAAAAGAGAGAGAAGAGGTCGCTCGATCGAGGAGTAATGAGAGCTTACTGGGTGTAATGACCTCCACCTTGGGTCAGCGCCGTGGCGAGTGAATTGTGGATCCTTTGGGACGCTCGATGCGTCCACATCATTTATTCGGCCGTCGTTGATTTCGAGGAGAGGATATTAAGATTGAAAAATCGACAATGCGAAAATTGGGAATTGCAAGAAGCAGCGTCTTCTAAACGAGATCTGTATTCATAATCTTAAAGACAAATCTTCAACTGCCAAATGAAAGGCACAAAGGACGATGGATAAAGTAGGCCGATTTTAGCCTAAAAAGTGTAACGTTAGTTATACATGTACTCTTACGGTTTTTATCCGTGAACGTTTAAATCCGTGAAAAAATGGTCAAAAATTTGCATTAAAGGAGTTGAAACAAATCACTTTTAACAGTAATATGGTTAGTGACGATTTTGTTCTAATTATTTAATTACTTGTATTATAGTTTAGTTTTGTTACTTTTGCAGGTATACATTCAAATGTGTGTGGTATGTCTTCAAAGACATAAAATTCTTGGAATAAGAAAAATTGATTGTTTTTTTTTAATTTATATATATTCATGTTTATTTTGATGTTAGATTTAATATTTCTGAAGTGTCTTATTTTGAAATATTTCCTTAGTTTTTAGTAAAAAGAAGAGTAAAAAACTAAACTATAATACAAGTAATTAAATAATTAGAACAAAATCGTTATTAACCGAATTATTATTAAAAATGATTAATTTCGACCTTTTTAAGAATTTTCAGCACTTTCCTAATACAGGTTTAAACGGACAAAAATTCTACCATCGTATTTAGTGACCCAAAGACGTAAGAGTACATATATATATAACTTACGTTACACTTTTTAGACCAGAGAATTGGCCCATTTTACCTATATCGTTCTTTAATATCGAATGTTCGAGTTCGTTTACTTATTGACTAAATATAAATGTATTCATTTGACATAAATGGCTATTTGTGATTTCACACAGAAATATATTCTTATTAATAATTAATTAGGTATTATTTAAAGACACATTGATATGCTTTATGTAACCTACGGTTCGAAGGCAACTAGAAATATTTCGCACTTATTCTTCGAGATCAAAGAAATTTTAAACTATCGTAGTCGGACTATAAACTTTAAACCTAAACGCATTTCAAATTACATATTAGCAATTTTTGACATTCATATTGCTTAATGTGTTTTTTATGAAAGAATATTTAATTTAATATGAATATGACACGTACGCGTCAAAAACTTGGACAAATACGTAACATTCATTGAATTTTTCTCTGTCAATTATCAACGTCAAATTTTAATAGAAAATGTCAGGCGTAATACTCCTGACATTACTAACAAAGGAATATTTAGAAAGCGCTCGCATGATTCTCGTATTGAACGGCACATTATATTTGGCTGCGCCATTTCCGGAGTGTGATAATGCTAACGCAGAACGTTATTCGCGACGAGAGCTGGTTTTCGAGGTAATGACCAGCGTAATTTTATTACAGCCGTGAATGTAAAAAATAATGATGCGTCGTTTGAGGAATTTATTTTTTATTATTATAGAAAGGATTCATTTATTTACTTACATATTTGTGTATCTATTTATTGCACGCGACTTAAAAATAAAAATTAAAAGTTTATCTCGATGAGATAAGCAGTTGATTAAAATTATAAATTTTTGTGTATAATATCTATATATTAAATGAACATTAAATAATAATTTTCAGAGTATTGAAAGTGATTGATAATTCGTTTTTTCATTAGTAATGGTAATATTCTAAAAATAAATATTTTATAATTGCAATACGAAATTGCTTTTGACTCGCGCTCGCTCCGCATGAACATTGAGATTATTTCTGTCAAAAAGAGACACGTAATTGGAGTAATAATTCACCAGAAAAGGCTATACAAGAAAATGTTACACGCACCTAAATTTTCATTAAAGACAAATTAACTCCGCGACAGTAAACGATTCATGAAAGCATCGGCTATACTCCTGGCGTACCATATATAGCCCAAACAGCGGTATATATTACACCACGTGTCGGGTATGAGCCTGTCTTTGGTAATGGAACACCCGATGAAAGAAAGACTCCCTCGTTTCCTTTTCGGCACTGCACTCACGCTTTTCTGGCAGACGCCGATCGCCGCCCATAAACCCAGAAACCGGGGCGGACTACAAACAGTCAAGTGCATTCGCCTCTTTAGCGAACCATTTTCGTTAACGGATGCACATGACTTTTTGGCCTAATATATTAATTACAAAAGACATGTGACATACATCAAGATTTTATAGATTTATGAATCCTCGGATGAAATGCAACGCGACTGTGGAATAATATATATATTACTTTGCTCTATACATAAATAATAGACATTTTTTAAGTCTCTTTAAATAGCTTTATAACTTTCGATATTAAATTGTACAATATGAAATATAATTATCACATTTTGTGCAATAATGACTAAACGTAGTTGTGCGATTTAATATAAATCTAGATAATTTTTTTAACTAAAAGTTTATACTTTAAACTCTTTTCTAGTTAAACTCCTTTGTACTTTTAATTCCATTACTATTACATTATCACAAAGCAGATATATGTTTTAGCGAGAATTTTGATATAATTTATCTTACTTACGTTGCGTGTGATAAAATGTAACTGTAGAATGTAGGTGCATAGTATCAGGCATGTGAGAAATGATTATTCTTTTATTTTTTTCTTTCAGAGTGGAGCGTATCGTAGCGAACAGAAATGAGGACACGAGGTATATAAATTACTTGACATTTATCGAATTAAAATATGTACATTAATTCTTCTAACTCTCTTCAAACTCTATCATTAACATCTTCAACTGACAATTCTGTTATTAACATTCGTGTACGATGATGTTATGTTGTACCATAACGATAACACGTTCTTCATCCAAATCCGAAACGCAAAGCGTTTTACTCTTGGTTTATTTTTAAATAACTTCGGAAAATAGGAACTATCAGTTTCATAGCAGACACCAGATATCGTTTTCTTTTCTAATTTTTAACGTTGTTCGCTTTATAGAGATAAAGCATTAATTGAGCAATATACAAATATTATTTAAAAGTTATTAGCATATACATTCGATTTTTAGTAAATAAAATGTAATTAATTTTAAGAAAAGTGATTTTTAAATATTATATATTTGGAAATATCAGAAGCTAAATTTTAATCAAAATTTTAACATAATTGTCAGTTTGACTGCTCGTCTTTTTATTTATCTTAACATTATATATATATATATATATATATATATATATATATTATTTTCAAATATAATTTTAAATAAAATTTAATTTTATTCCAAATTAAAAGTATCACGATTATCACATGTAATTTGTAGTATTTATACAAATATGAGATTCTATATCGTCAGCATGAAGTAAATATCTTTAAAATTTATATTTTTTAGAATGGAATGTCTTCTTAAATTAATTTCTCTCTCCTCTTTCCTCTCACTCTCCCTGTTCAATGACAATATGATGTACAGTTTAAATAAAATTTACACATTTAATTTTGCTTTTAAAATAATTTTTTGTTAATTTTTTTATATCTAGTTAAAATAAAAAGCACGTTTTTACCCCATGAATTACATTCATTTGTGCAAAGGTTAATAATATTGCTCTCGATTTCCCGAAAAAGCTGACGAAATTCCCACCTGACCTATACACGTGGATCGGTTCCGCGAAGTCGTTTTAACTTTATCGAAGGGTGAGCGTTTGAGCACAGAAACTAGTGCAAAATTCGAAGTAACGAAGAGAGAAATTCGTAGAAGAGCACTGCTTGTATGAGCGTATTAAGATTTAAATTATTAAGGTCTAACGGACTGCGCCACAAGAACTTGGAACTTTAACAACAGTTTGACAGAGATTCACAATTACTTCAGATATTATTCCTATAGAGGAGTATATCACGAAAATAATTTTATAGTCATGTAAAGTACATATATATAGGAAACAGTTCTGTAAATAGCTTTCGCAGCAATCGAGCTGG
Organism: Temnothorax longispinosus; assembly: GCF_030848805.1. Taxonomy (NCBI): domain Eukaryota; kingdom Metazoa; phylum Arthropoda; class Insecta; order Hymenoptera; family Formicidae; genus Temnothorax; species Temnothorax longispinosus. The sequence goes on from NC_092360.1 coordinate 4,969,730, forward strand.
AGTTTATCCAGAAATCGAAAATATAATCTTGTTTAAATTTCGATGCGTCCTATGCATGTGGAAAGATAATCAGGCACGATACTATTCCTTATATAATTGATTACCTCTTACTTGCATTTGTGTATCAAATGATTCTTATCGAAAAGAAGTAACGTTTTATTTTATATATCCGTGTCATGAAAGGAAAAAAACAGAAAGTGCGAAGAAAAGTGCCTGATGTTAGATTTTCTTATAATGTGGTCCTCCCACCACATCAACGCCTACAGATGTCTAATGCTTCCGCATGGACCGTATTGAAAAAAAAAACCCCGACAAATCAGGTCCAGTACAAAAATTCAATATCTCGTATGATGTAATCAAATCGACACTGACTCAGATCAGAGAACACGTTCAGATAACACTGTGACCAAAGTGTTTTTGCATAAACTATTATTTTATGAAGGAATAAAACATCTCGAATTTCCGTAACACCAGTAAAATCTAAATTCGTCGAGTATATATCGGCTATTAAAAAGAATCGAAATTGAAATCTGATTAATTCTTTTTAATTCTTCAATTCTTGTCAATTCTTTATCTACAAAGATTACCATACGCACTAGTTGGGTTTGAAATATTCAGAGAAATTCTCATAAATGCTTGATTAAAATTTCTCAACAGATTTCTTGAAAAGAAAATCAATGATGTCCCCTTAGGTTGCTTCGGTTCCCTTAGGATGCCCTAGTAGACTTAGTAGATGGGTATTGGTTCTAATACCCGCTGGTGAAACTAACGGTGATGAAGCTCCTGAACTAAGCGCGCTCTTAGACTGTGTCGTCATCCAGTAGCAGCTGTTTCCATTCAGCCTCGCCCTTCTTACTTGGCAACTTCCTCTGCAGCACTTTTAATTAACGCGCAGAAGGCACGCTTCCTATTTCATTTTTCCTTGCTCCAATTTCTTTCTGTACTAACGATTCGTATACCGAGTAAGCTCCGGGCAATATAAAACACTGTTAGACAACCAGATAATATACACGTGCATTATCTAAATCAATATTTCTCATTTGAATCGCAGTATGCAAGATTCAGGCTGCACATTTGATGCACAATTAATATTTGTTAGAAAGCTCGATTTTCTAGAAACGAAAATGTCACAGCTGTTAAGCTCTTTAAAATGCAAAATTGTTAATCATGTATATCCATCAAGTACTTCGAATCCATTACAAGCAATATACTTTTTTTATATGAAACATTTTTTATGAAATGCTTCGGAAAATATACAGAGAATAAATAAATCACACTACTGAATGGAAAAGAGGTACATAAAGCAACAAGCCATTAATATATGTAAATAATCAATAATTAAAGTAATAATGTAAAGTTTTTTTTTCTGTTTACTTTACAGCTCTCAAATATATTTTTGCGATATATTATAAAGAATAAAAATAATATCTGAGAACCTATTAAACTATTATTAGAGCATATTTACAGGAACAATCGTTTGACTCGATTTTTTGCACATGTTTTACATTACTTTTATAATTTACTCGGAATGAAAGGAGATAATCGTTTACTCGACGCAACGTTGAACAAAACATTCAGTCAAACAAGTATCGAAAATATATTAGCTGCATGATGTCACACAGAATGGAGAACCCTGTGTTACATGTTACACGTTACATGTCCTTGAGCCGAGCGAATTATTAGCTTAATGTCATTGTGTGTAGAGATATGTACATCACGCATTGAATATATAATTAAGACGTTGCATTTACAAGATGTCTATGTTTATTTTTTTTTTTTTACATTATATCCATCAGCTGCAGCAGCTGCTATCTCACCACAAACATGCCAACGGCAATATTCGAGATTCCGTTGTCTAAAAATTTAAGCGGTTATAGATAACGTACGTAGTCTCGCCTGTGTTATATTATACAGACAGAAACTTCTCTCCCCGATGTATTATAATCGTGTCTATACAGTTTTACGTACTAAAAACGGCTTGAAGCGAAGCTTCATCTAGCGCTAACGCGAACATCTAAATTTGTCCTCCTCAATATATATGCTTACCTTTTCGGAAAGACCATAGGTCATAGAGATACGTTGTGCTTTCACTCATGTATAAGATACGTGGAGCAGGCTTAGCCTAACCAAAAGAAATCGATGTATTTACATAAATATTAACGTAATGAGAATAGCATATATATATATATATGTTCTATTTTATATTATTTATTTTAATAAAATATTATTTTCTATTGCTCCGCCGAGCATTTTAATCATAGGTCCATTAACCATTTCTCCAAATAATCATCACGTTTTGTCATTTTCTACTACGTCTAGAATCGTAGCCCGCGTTCTCGTGATATAAACACTGAATATCCATTAAAGCCGGCCGGATACCGTCCGTAACACGTTACACGTTTCTGTTTACGTACACGAATATAGATAAAATGAAAAATTCCACGCGCGCGCGTTACCATGCAGGTGTTGCGATAAATGATACAACTTCTGTTAATTAGCAAAATTGGATTATAAAATCAATTGATATGTACAGCAAAACTGTTTATATGAGTGACGTGAAATTCCACCTCCTATTATAACATTTTTGTTTTAATTGCAAAACGTAATAATTAAATTATTGCAAGAGGTATATTTGCGTTAATGTATACTCGAGTTGATTGCTACCGCACCGTTTAATTATATATATTTTTCGCGATTGTAACGTTATTACCTCTAGAAAGACGCTCTTTTTAACGCGCTTAAGAAACGACACAAATTTTTGCTGAAGCTCGAGCCGGGAGGGCATACAATGAAGGATCTCGAAACATATTCTTAACGAGCTCTAATTGGATCCTTGTGTCTAGAGCGGATGTCGTTTACAGGCATTAAGTCTCCCCTTCCCCTCTTCCTCCCATAAAAATAACTTTTTTTTCCATCTTGCGAATTTACCCTGCCACAATTTGTCGAACTAATATATTACAAAGACATTTGACGCATAAAATGCTCCGAAAGTTATTTTCCTTTTGACTATAGATTCTCCGAAAGATTTGGAATCAATTTTTCTTCAGCAATTTAGTTGCGAATCAGCTTTTTACGCGGAATATGGCATAAATATATAAACTTTATATATACATAACAAAATTTGATTACATGTATGAATGATTACGGCAACACATTTTCACTTATACTCCCTCCAATGGTTTCTGCAAGGCAATATCACCGCCCACATTATTATATCATCGAGAAGATATTTTTGCATCCAAACTTTCGACGGCGCGCCGCCTCGCGCATAAGCGGCGAAAATCGTCGTTCTACGTTCCTCATATCTTGCACGGAGTCCGGGCACGTGCGCGCGAAAAGGGAACGAGAGAGGATGACCCTCGGCCGTGCGACAGACGAGGGAAGACTCTCTTTTCGCAAGCGACGATAAATACGTTGCCAAACGTACGTATACGCGCGCGCCGGGCCCCGAATACACCGCTACCATCCTCGCAGTGCCCGCTGACCCATTTGTGAAACTCGCGTTGCCACACACTTTCTGCCGTGCACCCGATTATTACAACACTTTACGAATTACGCGGTCCTCGGCGCGGGCCGAGCCCATTGAAATCGTGATACGCAAGATTTTCAGGGCTCATTTCAAGACCGACGATTAATTAGCGGAAAAGAGGATAAATCATTTGAGAGGACGAAAATTGAGGTCGTAAAAAAACACGATTGTCAGTATCACGGAAAAAAAAGATTAGCTACTATAGCTAAAATAGGGTAAACTCGGGTGAGATGGCCATGGAAGATGGCCAACCTATGTTTTTTCAATCTAGCTCGCCATGAAACATCGAATGAACATGGGTTGGCCATCTTTCCTATATGGCCATCTTACCCGAGTTTACCCTAGTCGTAATATATGGATAACTAACATTTTTTCCAGTAAGAACAAAAGGTTTTGCTACTATTGCTAAACTATAGCTCTCGCTGCAAAGAATATTAGTTATCCATATTTTACGACTAAATTTAGCTAAATTTTTTTCCGTGATATAATTTGGAAAGCTTTATAATTAAAATTTTTCGTCGTACCGGTGTATTGCGATAACACTAACAGCTTTTTGTATTATTTCTTAAACGTGCGTACCTGAACTTATTTTCGTTTATTTCGTGAAATGATAAAAAGGAAACGTTTTATATAATTTTTGTAGAACCATCCAAATTCAATTATTTTTGTATATAATGATTTATTTCAATCACTTATCACAGACACTTTTATTTAAAATTCTTCTTATATGTTACATTAATTGCATAGGATAAACTCGAGTGAGATGGCCATATTAGAGGAGAGATGACCCACTCATGTTCTCTCAATCCAGCTCGTCATCTAGTATCGGATGAATGGGTCATCTCTCCTCTAAGGCTATCTCACCCGAACTTACCCTACACGTTACAGTAGATCAAGTTTTTTGAAATTATTCTTTTTAATTGTCATTACTTTCCAACTCAATGACCAATATTATTGGTCATTCGTCCTCACTTATTATGGATGGATATTACGCACTTATTGGTCCTTTCAATATAATTCTAAATTTCTGCGTTTTGCTTGGATTCTGGAAGGGGACATTCTTTCCAATCATCATTCGCCGTTGTTATATCATAGCAATGCTCCATCGTTCTAAAGGTTTTCCAACCAATAACAGTTGCTGGTCCGAAAACTGTCCTGCATTCTGAAAAGTGCGGACAATTTTGGCCTGCTTTGGGGGACCTTATATATATGGTCACGAACTGTGACCTTCCTGTCTTATACCAGTACTCACAGTCAAACGTGCCACAGATCGTGTCGATTTCTGGAAATCTTCGAAGAAATCACTCGGAATCAATCATGAGAAGGAAGAATCTTTACCCTTGTTTAAGGAATCGATGGACTCAAAGGTATTTTAAAAAATCAGAAATATTACTGAGAAAAATGAGAGGAAGCAAAAAATCGGATTTATAAGACGCGAGGCCTCTAGGCGGGTTCGATGGAATAGGGGAGAGTTGGAAAACCGTATCGGTCACAGCCCTCTGTATAAACGACTTTATCGGACGCATGACGTCGCATGCAGCGATAAAACGCGATATCAGCGTGTGTAATTCGCTATACGCTCCTCTTTTTCTCTTTTCCTTCTTATCGTTTATCATAAGGCCTTTGAGAGCGGTCTTTGACGTTAGAAAAAAAAATCCACATGCAGCAGTTATAAATAATTTTCTCAAAGAGAGGAGCACGTGGGGAAATACTCTTGCGCCGTCTCTTTCCCGCCGTAATTTGCCGTTCGCTAATTCTTATTTATAACCGCAACATATCGTAACGTGTTATGTAACTCTCAACCAGTAAAATTTTCCATTAATTCCATAAACGTTCTTTTGTTGACAGCCGATAAGATGAGAATTTCAACGTGAATTAACCTTGCCTTATTGCATACGAACAAAGCTTGGTATGTATTAGATTAGACGATAACACATAGGTTGTGAATTTTATATTAGTTATGCGTCATTGAAAAATATTTCTGAAAGCTTTAAAAATGCAATAATGTATAAATATTTTGTAGAGATGTGCGAACTATTCGAATTCGAATTTCTATGATTCGAATCCGAACTATTCGATAATTTCGAATTTAAATGGATATCGAATACGAATCATATTGTACATTGCCAATTTTATAAAATTATTTTCCGTCAATAAGCAAAAGTACGATCATGTTAATAGGTGCATTCAGTGAGTACTTTCAGTATTATAACTGTTCACTGAGCGGATTAAATATTTAAATATATTTTTGCTTCAAAAAGAATTTATATTATATAATTAATATTATTTTTCCACATTAAAATATTCTCTTATTATCTACATGTTAAAATTCAATCTAATAATAATGATATTGTTAATTAAAAATTACATTTCAACGATTTGATTCGAAAGTATTTGATTCGCTTCAATTCGAATGAAATTTTGTCGATTCGATTCGATTCGAATTCGAAAGAGAAAATAAAATTCGATACGATTTGATTCGACATAAAAAATCCTTGATTCGCACATCTCTAATATTTTGTTTATTAAGAATGTCTACCTTTTTGTGATACACTACATAAAAACAAATAATTCTGCTGTTGTAACAAAATCGTCATTGATATTGCATATCAAGAGACACACCGGTAGTCTCGCGCCAAGTATACGTGAAGCGAGACTGCACGATGACTCTTTATGCGATGCAACGAGTTGCGAGTTTCTTAGTAACAGCAATAAAATTTAGTTAACGGAACTAATTTTATGAATTATTTGTCATTAAAACAAAATCTGTTTTGTTGCGAGAATAGAAAAAATTTATTGAGTGTATTTGTCTTTAGAATCACGTTAATTTGCTATTAAAGCAAAATAATGTATTCTTAGCAAATACATTTGCTATCGGAGCAAAACTTCTGCTCGCTAGTCGCCTTACTGAGCGAAGAGAAAAGACAAAAGAGAATAGACGCTGAAACAGTAACCATCGCGCAGATTTCTTGCATCTATGCGATATGGCCGCACATATGCACGTTATGTTCATAAACAAAATACAACTAATAATTTTAATATGCAAAACTGATTTTTTTGACGTATTAGGTGTATGTGTGCTTTGAAGTACGTGTAATCTATGAGAGAACGAATGTTGTATCCTATATGAATATTGTGTCATATTCTCTTTTGTCCTTTCTACAAAAAAGAAAGTTTACCGATTCCATTTGTGTATTATACCGCAAGATAAGGGCTTGACTCTGTGTCATTAGCAGGTCTTAATATTCATGAGATTCCAAATTTAAGGATAACTACGAACGCAAGAGTCGCATGTTTCGAGAAATACTTATCTGTTCTATTAATCTGTCTGTACGTGTTGCAATAATGATTCGAGGCCTGCTAGACAGTTGGAGAAATCCCGAAAGAAATTATATGGTAAAAATATAATTTTGCTCATGTAACAAAATTATATTGTTAATACAGCAAAAAAAATTTGATAATCGAAAAAGAACCAATTTGGCCTCACAGCAAAATAATTCGTAGTCAGCAAAATTATATCCAGCAAATAGCGATTAATACTCTTAACAAATCGTTTTGCTGTCCATATAATAACGGACAGATTTTGCTACAACAGCATGAAATCTGCTGTGCTAGCAAATTATTTTTATACTTATATAATGTGGAAATAATTACTCGATGGTAATGAATGTATTACACATAATTGGGTGCAGATTGACAAAATTCCGATCACACGATAATTTAATTCGCTCTCACTACCTTGTCAAGTTACGTCTGATAAGGTAGTTACACGAGGGAATTAATTACTTTGTAATGCGAACAAATTACGAGAACTCTTACATAATCGAACAACTGTTGCAAAATTTTTGAACCGACATCCGCAAGACACTTATCTATATATAATATAAAGAACTGTATTACTATTCACAAAAGGACATTTTTCCTGATAATGTCTGCACAAAATTAGATATCGGTAAAGTAAAATCGAGTTGTTCTGTGTACGAGAAAATCATTGAGTGAGACAAGCTGGAGAGAAAGAGATGTGTGAATCGGCTGATGATGACGATGTGTAAATAGAACATAAATGTGCGTACGTATACATGTGTGCGTATGTGTATACATGCGTGAAGCGAATCTTGAAGGTCGCGAGATCGGTGGCATCGTTATAAAAGGCGAGGCGAGACTCTGTATGCGATTCCAGAAAGGCGAAGCTTTGAAAAAGGCCTTTCCCCGTCGTGGGCAGAGACGCACTCGTCCGTCTAGAAGGGACTTCAGCCGTAAAACAACGGAATACAGACACGGAGGAGATGGGAAAATGAACACTTCTTCAAGCTATATACAATGTTTTAGAATAAAATTGTGAATGTGTGCAAAAAGTGAAAAAAGAATATCTATGTCTATATTATACAACATATAAACAAATGTCCCGACTGACTCATCAACGCCCAGCCCACGCCCCTAAACCTATAGAAACATAAAATTCGGGGAGTATATTCCTTCCATGACGTAAGTTAGGAAGGGATTGTTAGAAATTCGATCTTTAACGGAGTAAAAAGGGGTAAAATGTGTTTTTACAGATTCCTCAATATCTTTTAAACCCGATGAGATATTGACTTGGTTTTTGCTTACAAAGGTTATCCATACAAATGCTTAAAAACATAATTCAAGATTTTACCCTAATCAACCCCTAAAGGGGCAAATGTAGATTTGGGGGTGAATTACAGAATCCTTCGCATACCGTAGCGAAGCACGAGGTATCAAGCTAATCAAGAATATTTGAACTTATCATGTGTGTCAAGAAAAGCGTATTTTTTTCCTACCACATACAGAACAATTCAAGTATTATTTGCAATTCTTTGTCTCACTCACGTATAAAATATTGCAATTAAATTAGTACAAATGTATGACGATATTATTTCCACAACTGTAATCTACATCTGATTTATTTTTATCCATGTTGATTAACAATGCAATGATAAGATTTGCACTCGCCGCTCCAGAAATAAGTTTTTCATATATATGAGTGATTACATAGCCAATCAGATGAGTATGTTGGAGAATTTAAAAAACAATTTCTTTTGACATTTGTTCTAAATTATTCGTTCTAAAGTTCGTGAAAGTAAAGAGAGATATGCTCACGTAACATTCTGATATTCTAAGGAAATCTGACACTCGGATTTAATGCAACACACTATTGTTATTGCAGTCAAGTGTCAAATTGTACCGAATTAACACTATAAATTAGCTGATGCACCGTGATATAAGTTCTTAGTACCACGCGTGAAAATATATCGTCATAATTTATGACCTTAATTTCTGAAGCTGTATTAGTAATTCATTAATAATACAAATTAAATTCAACTTTCCTGAATTAGATTTAGATGTATCCAATAATGATGGGGTATAAAACAAGCATACATACTTAATTTAATACAAAATTTAATTGCGGTACATGACTATTAACTTTAAGCCCAATTTTATCAGCATGGCAGTTCTCTCGATCGCTAGATGATCAAGAGAAGTTCAGGTTATAAAAGATATAGCAAGATATAAATATTGAACAGATAAAGAAAGAATAGGGTTAATCTGAAACTTTAATCTTTGTAGGAATAACCTCATTTAAACAAAGAGCTTCTCAAAAAACGTCCTGTGTCGTTCAGCAATCGTAGTCTGAGTCTTGTCTCGTTCAAGAAACCGTTATATGCATAATATAAACCGTTGGATGCATAATAGAGTTACAGATCAGTGAAATGTCATTATTTATTCTTTGCTAATGGCTTCCGAGATATCAAATTCAGCCTAAGCACATCTAAAAGATTATTGAGGGGTAACAGAGCGAATGCAAACCGATACTTTGATAACGATAGGCCAAGATAACATATCGCCATGGTCACGAACTGCACGTTATCTGCAGCTGTGATACGATCACAATTATAACATTTATTTAGCGAGCACGGTGACAATTTTCTTGGTTAAATTTCAAAATGTGAGACAAAATTAGTATTTGCGAGTGAGATTTTTTTTTAGAAGAAAAATATTTTCTTCAACTTTGATTCTGTCCTCGTAGCTTATCATGAACGTTTCGTCAGCGGGCCACCTTTTTTCGCTAGTGCACTATCAGCCTTAGGCAATGTTTTACCGCGATATACAACACAAAACAGTTTGGGTCAGACGGCGTTATCAGGCTTGACTATGGTAAAAAAAATTATAAAAGATAGCATGCAAAAACGATTCTGCAATTTATCTTTCTACTCACGTATCGGCGAGTGATTTACGCAACCGGAGCCATTTGCGAGTAACGTTTGGAAAAAAAAAACACATTTGGGAGAAGCGATGTTTGGAAAGTGACGGCCAAAATCTGAAAATATTCCCCTCATTCCATCGAAATAACCCATGCGGAGAATTGCGCGCGTTTTAACGTTTCAAATGCAGTTTCATACGGTTCTACATGTCGACAAAGTAAAGAACGATGAATTTTTAAAGGACTTCAAGAAAGTCTCTCCGAAACATTGGATTACTAGAAAGAATGGCGCGAGTTGTAACATTTCAAACGCAGTCGTACGCGTTTTGTAAACCGAGAGAATGTTTGTTTGAAAAAACCAGGCGTTTTCTGACGGAATTCGTATAAATTCGATGAAATTCTATAAAGTCAGAATGCATTGTATCGAAAATTCGCATCGTATCATTCGTAGAAATAAGAAAAGTTTAAATTAACTTTTATTGAAATAAACATTTTATTTTTAATTATGACAAAAAGATTCGAGTATTTTATTCATTTTTATAAGATAAATGTATAGAAATGATTATTTTTTTAAACATATATTTTCCGACGCTATAAAAAATCTTGTAGCCTTTATTGCTTTACATAATAAAATGCGATAGCTCGAAGCAAACGCCGAATGGTGACCGAATCGGCATTACATCATTCCTTATCTCCGGTATCTTGTTTTCAGCCCTCTCTTTAAACAGACTCAAAAGAGACCACAATGGTCCCGCACAAAGCATGCGGGTTGCATTTCACTCTTTTTGGAACCTACATTTCTTCCCTTCGCAAGAACAAAAAGTCGGCGGGGAAGCGATGAGATCTCTAACTATATTAAATCGTTTTTCAGACATAATTACAGCTACAGAGATCGGGACGATCTGCCTCGCGCATTAGCATCGGACGACCTTTTCGTCCAATTCCATATTGCTAAAAAGACCACGATCAGCGGCGATGGCTGCGTCGTGAGCCGATTTTGTTGTTCGCGAAATACCCAACGCGCGATCGCGATTCTGAAATAAAACGGCAGACGACGCGCTCCGCTTTCGCTTTCCGCGCGAAAAGGTCAAAGCCTCGCTCCGATTTTCATCGATACTCGTTAACACATATTTATTTGATGGCTTGCCAAAATTATGACGCAAAGTAACTATTATCTTCGGAAAGGCTTAGGTCGAAAATACAACTTGAAGCTATACATCTGTCATAAGAGAATTCCTTTAATTAATATAAAGCCAGGAGTTTTGTGAGTGATTATATAAATTTCAATAAAATACGTAAAAAATTCCTACTTTATTTTAATAGCAATGCAATTTTCGGAATTACTTATATCTCTTTCGATACAAGGGTAGGTAACTCAAATTTATTCAATCGCAAATCGAAGTCTCCGAGTGTGTCTCGCACTAAGCGTCTTTCTTCACTCTTTCCCCTTCGCGCGAGTTTTCGTAATACCTCGAACTCGACAGTTCTTCGAGCAGGTTTCCTTTTGAATTCCTGGTCAAAGGCTTCTTTCACCCGTCCTCCCTTCGTTACCGGTACTTTTGCAGTTTTGCCGTGTTTGTCGTCGAAAGCCGGATACTTGGGTAAATATCTACACGCTTTCATAAATTTCAGTCACATATTCGCGGTGGTCGGGCCTTTACAATTAGTGAAAGGAGAACTCGGGGAGAGAACATTTCGACACATTGACTACAAAATGTATACGGGCGTCGGTTCTCCCGGAGGGAGAGAACTGCCTGCCTTCATTTCGCCTCTCGACCACGGCTCGAGCGCCACGGCTCGGGCTAAGCTTCCGCGCCGTCGCTCGCCTTTCATATCGACTTTTACCAGTCGTAAAACCATATCGCTCGAAACGGTCGGTCCGGCGCATTACAATCGACAAAAATCTTTACCATGTTGCGCTTACCCGCGGTAAATGTGACGCCTCTTGCCGGCAGCGTTGAAACTGTAGTTTAAAATTTTCAAAAGAATAGTATCTTTACTTACTTTTAATTTTAAAGCTCTGTTACCTATTAACGTATTTGATTATTTATATGTTCTATGATGACAAGTATTAAACACAAATTTTAAGTTGTCATCATTAATTCATGCACGTGTATGATATATTTAGAATTATCGATCCGATTTAATGAATGTCGATGAGCAATTTTCCGTGACCATATTTTTAAACGATTATTTATTTATCTCAAAATTATACAGAATTATGCTTTAAAAGCATAATTATTTTTGTTAAATTATTCTTCAAAAGATTCTCTTTAAAGTATTCTTTATAAAAGATTCTCGTTAAATAATAGAATTTTCTATTTAACGCTAAATTTTCGCTAAATAATAAAAATAGAAATTCTCTTGGAATTCGCTTCATAAGTAGATATCGAAGAATACCTGAGAGAGTATCAAGTTCAAGAGATCGAAGCTGGTGAAATGAGGATATAGTGAACTCGTAAAATGTTCATCCGTCTTCATCGAGACGAAAGATCGCACTTCCATAAGCAGCGATGTCTCGGCGAATCGCGCTTATTGCGTTCGATGATTGTCTTGACTCATCGTTAGCGAATGTCAGCGAATGACGTTAAGAGCTCGTTGATGCCTCGTTGAAGAGAATGTCGAACGTCGTACAACTTTAAAAACGTCTATCCAATACTCCTTCGATATTACCGAAGCATTGTACTTTCTGATATTACACACATACTTTTCGCTTCTCGTTATTTTACTTTTTACATTAGAAAATGTCGTAAATACCGAATAAAATATTTTCAAATATATTCGGTTTTGAAATATTCTGTATATTTTATTCTATATATTATTAGAATATAAATAGATATTAATTTTCTAATACTTATTTTCTAGTACTTATCTCGATTTATATAATTTTGAGTTTTTCTTGATAATATTAATATTAACCTCTTCATAACGGGTGCGAGCGTGCCAGTATTCTTTGTACACATGGAAACTCTGGAACTTCTATAAAAATCCGTAAAACCTATATAGCTTGCGTTAGCAAGCAACCTCGCGTATTGACAGTCAGATAGACACTGAAGGAATAGCTCTTCGGGGAACCGAGATCCTTATACGCATGGAAATTTCCGAAAAATTGACGGAGCCAACCGCGGGACTCGAACTCGGGATCCTTCGTTCCCACACCTAGCACTTATTAGGGGTACCGCACGAACATTGCCGTAGCGTTTTACGCCTTACGTGAGAATCTTTGCGTTATGCGACACGCAAGCCAATCTTACGGCACCGCACAAAGAAGAACGTAACGTAATTAGTCTTATGTTACGTAGGTTACGTTACGCTTTTCTTCGTGCGTTGCCGTAAGATTGGCTTGCGTGTCGCGTAACGCAAAATTCTCACATAAGGCATAAGACGCTACGGCAATGTTCGTGCGCTGGCCCTTAGGCTGCTACCCGACGACTGTTCCACTACTACGCTAGTTTCTCCGATCTCCCATCAATACCGACCCTACGGCCCTAAATCTCCTACAATCCCGTCCATAATCGCCACGTCTACCTACAAAGTATAGAGTCTCTAGAAGTAAGTCTGGCCAATGTTCAAGTTGATACAAAATGGTGTATGTATATACGCACCTACTACTATACTTGTACTACAGGTGTAGTTACAGTAATAGTTTGAATGTGTTTGTACCTTTCTTTCACAAACGTTATTGCATTTTATCACTGATTGGTGATAAAATCTGCCATTGCATATTAAGCTAATCAAAAGTTAAACCACAATCATCCAGACTTTTACTTTTATATATATATATACAGGGACTTTAGTACAAAGTACGCAGGCGCGCCCGCCGGAAAGTTAATGTGTAGGTACTTACAATTAGTATTGTATCATTAAACTTTTTTGAACGACGCACACGATGTAATAGTTAATTTTTCAGAAAATCGGTCACAAAGCCGTCACTACGAATAACCAAAATGACATATTGATAATCAGTCATCGAATTTCTTGTATAAGTTTGTTATCACCCAGCTACGTGATAAACGAAAACCCTGGAAAATTTTAACATCGATCTTTGGCAATGTTTTATCATCGACAAACAAAGATAGGAATAATGCCTCGTGCGCAGACGAGAATCGATATATTTTTATGAATTTTTTCTGCTAATTAGGAAAAGATAAATGTGCAGCGTTTATACGCGCACTGATCTAATCCGCATTAATCTTATCCTTGATCGCAAGCGAATAAAATGCTTACTATTATAATTCGCCGCTGGCGGCGTAAACTACAGGCTCCTGTCTAGAAAAAAAACTGTTTATCAATTGCGCGTTGCAGAGAAAAAATTCCACTGAGAAAAAGATACGTGTATATTGTAAATCGTGAAAGGAAAGATTACATAAAACTCTCGCGGTCGCCAACTAATCCTCAATGCGTAAAAGTCGCGTTGCGAAACATTTTTTTTTATCCTTTGATATTTTCTACTTAGATGTATTGCAATGACAAGTTTTGAATCTCTGCACAAGCGCTACGAAATTTATCTATTGCTGTCATATTTATTTTGACCCTGTTTAAAAATTTATTTAAAATATTAGATAACATGTATAGTATCTTGATAACGAACGGATGATGAAACAGTAGATATAAACAGTATACTTTAAAAAAGATAAAACTTTTTTTATATTATATCATTCTATGATTATCGAAATTTTGCTTCCTTATATAGGGTCATTTTCGTAAAAAAAAATTTTTTTAGTTTTTGATGTCAATGTATTCAGAATGTTCTAAAACGTCGAAAAATCATATTTAAAAAAAAATGTCTTGTATGTGTGTGTATGTGTACGGATTCCTCGAAATTTCAAACGTCTATAACTCAAGCACTACTTAAGTTACAGCGCTGCATTTTGGCACACAAGTATAAAGTAGTACAATACTTTTATTTACTGTTATTTTTATAAAAATTTATAGTGTTTTAGATTTAGATTTTTTTAAAAAAGTTTCAATTTTTCAAAAGATGCTGTAGAAGTTCTAACTTTCGCAAATTTCGAGATATCGGACTAAATATTTATATCAAATTATTATTTTGAGATATCGGATTTGGAACTCCAATTTTCATACAGTTACCAATGTTACCATAAGCTGTTGATACTGGTTATTTTATAAGGCAATTAAAATATGTTTCTAGAATAATACAATAACTACTAAAAATTATTAATGTAATCGAATACACACACACACAATACGATACTCTTTCAGATATAAAATTGAATATGAAACAAGTCAAAACTCTCCTGCATTACATTGGCTACACAAACTGCTGATGGTTCTCTAATTATTAAATGTAAAAAAATAACTTAAAAGATATAAGAATTAAGTCTTTTGTTTTTAATTTAATTTGAATTTCTGCGAAACTTAATTTATAAGATAATAGTTTAATATTACAGCTGATAGAAAAAAAATAACATTTATTAATTTCATATGGAAGAACTATTTCTGTTCAATAAGGGATATCGTATTATTCGTCAAATGTACCTATTATTTGAATACGCTTTACGGAGAACGCCTGGGCGTTCTATCTATATCACACAAAGAACGCTCGTTACGCTTAGCGCTAGACGTGACTAAACGTCTGTTACGAGATCGTTATGCGATCGTCTGTCGTCATTCGCGCGGCTATATCGACGGCCAGAGGAGCGCGACTCGCGGCGCTACATTTCCCCGTTGCGTTCTTCAGCTAGTACATATTATGCCAGAATTGGAAACGTGCCTAAGAGAATTCCGGTCTCGCCCGGTCTCGCTCGATCTCGCGAGAGGCGCGTGACGGGAAGAACGTGGGACGCGCGCGGACTCTCGTCCTTTTCGTCCGGTTCGGCGAGACCAGAAGGGCTGGCATCGGTCTACCCGCCCGCCGCCGTTCTCCGGACAAAGAGGACAAAGGCCCAGTTCTGGGCGCGCCTCCGCGCACGATCATCTCGAGAGGAGCCCAACCGCCGCGGCCGCGCCGCGTACGAGACGCGCGAAATGATGTATACGTGCACGCGTGGAGAGTGCGTGCGCGCGCGTATGTGTACGTGTACGCGCGTATGCGTGCCTGCCTCCGTCCATGAAATACTTTCACTGGTTTCACGGCCAGCAGACACGTTTACACGATGCTAATAATACACTTCACGGTGCTGCGGTACCATTTACTTCGCTGCCTCGCGGTCGTGCGGATCGGGCAAGAAAGATACAGAGAGAAAGAGAGAGAGAGAGAGAGAGAGAGAGAGAGAGAGAGACGAGAGGAAGAGAATGAGAGAAAGAACGAGAGCTCGATCTCGAGATAGTCCTTCGTCCTACCCGGCTCGCAATTGTATTGTTGACGATCGGTCGACGAACTTTGTAAAACGTCATTGATCGCGTTGATTGCAACCTTGACAGCATTTTGACAGCTGGAATGTGTTAAAAGTTGGTTTTTATGCGACACTTTATTCGCAATCAAGGACAAATCTAACACTAGTTCAGATCGGTCACGTCTCACAGTGGTACCTTCAATGTCCTTTTTTAAGTAAGGGGGGATAAAATCGTAAAAAGACACGGGTTTTTTGTTTAGTCTGCAGGGAGCGCTTTTGAAAGGAAATCGAAGAGTTTTCTTTCGCGATTGTCCTTGACCTTTATCTCGAGAGGATATCTCGACGGAATTCCGCAGAATCTCCGATTGAGATGTCAGTGCACTCTCCTGTTTCTCCGTCTTTCTTCCGACCGCGGAGTAATTGGCGCATGCAACCAGGAAGAGGAGGGTGTCCACTATTGTTGTCTCACCGGCAGGATGTGTCGACGACACGTTTCTGCCGCGCATCCGCCGGAAGAAGCTCCTCTTCGTCTTCGATAAGCCATTCGCTTCCACATACGAATTCTCACAGACGAATGTTTAATTGTCGATGCGAAAATGAACCCGTGCACTTTTAAACGGCATGCGAAATTTGCGTTCTTAAACGCGGTCTTAAATAGCACGTGATTTAAAGCATAGGGAATGTGTTGGATTTAGATTTCTCCATAAGACAAGAATGTACAAACAAACATAGCCTCGGTTACCGTTAAAGAGTAATATTAGCTGGTGCCAAAAAGTTTTCTTACACAACAATCTTGGGTATATCAAACGATTACATCTAAATGTATAAAGTAAGTACCAACTATTTTCAGGATAGAGCTGTTGCGAAAGTCTGAGCGCAGAAGTTGTTACAATTAAAAAGTCGAGCACGTTTTGCCTGGTATTACTGGGCTGGCAACTCGGGGCGATTCGAACTTTCGTACGATTTGAAGCTTTGCGATGGAGGGTCGCGATAAGTTTTTGTAACTGACGTCGGAACAAAGCGCCGTTTAAAGTTGGCGAGTTGCTACGACGGCTTCTCACGGCGCGTCGCAACGTCGAAAGTCGATTAAAGGATGCGCTCGAGAAGGAGAGCGTCTTCGCCCGTTTCTCCCGCAATTTCGAAATCCGCGCAATGCGCGACCCGAGAGGAGAGAAGCCTCCGACAGCGGCGCGGAGTTCAGAGCCGTACAAAGAGCTTCTTTGTTCATCGCCAGTGACGGAAAGGATTCTCAGGTGAAGTGTTCGCGAACCGCGCGCGCTCTCTCAAGGATTTCTTAAAATCGAAATTCTCGTCACACTAACCACGCGCACAAGGAGGCTTTATTCGTCGCTCGGTGCCGCGTTTGAACGGTTACGTGACGCGTAATCTCTTGCGCAAGATGTCTGAGAAACTATCGCCATCGCTTTACTACTCTATCTTTTTTTTTTTTTACGTTGATAAAATATTTCTCATTTCTTTCAGAGAGTTTTTCGCTTTATATTGAGTTTTACAAACCGTGTAAACGCTGCCGCTACTACTCAATCTAACTACGTTTTTAAAAATAGATGTGCATTTATATTAAAACGATATTTGCTTAATTTTATCACACGTTATAATTCAGAATTTAATCTATATTAATTTCGGGCAAAATTACACTTAATAATAACTTCGTAAAAAAAAATCTAAGTTTACAAATATCCCCTAAGACTGTTGCAGTCATTGACAAAGATCAGGCCAATGTTATTTTGTGAAGTTGAAATGTTCCAGTGGCATTCTCCGTGGAATCTCGGTTGTCGAATTGGCAGGGTGCCTGCACGCTGAATAGCGAGATTCAGGCACGAAGTTGAGATCCATCGCAACACCATTTTTCTCGTGAATAATAAAGAAGTGGTTTGTTGTACTTAAATCATGCAGAATTAAAATTGTTTATTTCAAGAATTAAACATATTTATCGCATAATCAATCTGACAAATCAATTTCAGAAAAAGGATTTTAGTTTCACAATCAGAGACAATAACAACTCGGCTGCTTCTAATTCATACCGTTCCTCAGACTGCCGCCAATTTATCGTAGTAACATTGGCCAACTATCTGCCTTTGACCGCGATAGACGGACTTGGATGTCATTTACGTCGTGTAATAAGAATCGAAAGTATTGAAACGCTATCTTACATTTATAATTCAGTATCACTCCTTGTCGAGAATGGCAGAAAATGTGATCTTTATAAAATATTTTTTTATTAATTTCTATTCCGTTTATTCGCAAACGTAAATACATTATAAAAGAACAAGTTTTCAAACCTAAGATTTTAAAATAATAATTATGCTATGATAGTAGTTGCTATGTAACAGTAATTGAGTGTAGATGCATCTTAGTTGTACATTAATGATTGACACGCTCGCGATAGAAAACCCATCTTGCTCCAGACAATTCCGCGTCCCTTTGTACGTCCCTGGCGAGCGCGATGCAACAGCAGGGTAATCTTGCGCGAACACTCCGTCGTAGTTTCGTCTTGTCCGTCTCGGCTCGCGGATTTCTCAAAATATCCGCTCCACTCCCTCCTCACGGTCTCGCCGGCGCGAATATATCCGCCCGCTTCGCTCGCGAGCGGGCAAGCGCGCTCGTGATTTCACGCCGATGGACGTGCTAACGAGCTTTGAGGTACTCACCGACACGTGCTCGGCGGTTTGCTCATTAAATTAGGTAACAATGAGTGGACGGAATACGCCCGCCGCCTCTGCACTTGTACGTACCCCACGAGTTTCTTTCGCGTTCCCTTTCTCTTTTCCTCTTCCCATCTTCTCGCTCTATCCATCTCCCTCCTATCCTCCCACCTCATACCGTATGGTGGGGTGCCAAGGATATGTGTGTGCAAGCCAAGGCGCACCACAGTGGGGTCGGGTACCAGACAAGGTCACGGCTACCAAGCGCTGCAGCGCTGGTTTCTCTTTCTCTTTCTCTTTCTCTCTTCTCCCCGTTCTTCTTCTCCGTTCATATGTTCCTTCCCTTTTCTTCCTCTTGCCTATCTCTTCCCATCCTTTATAACTGTCCCATCTTTCTCTTTTTCTTTTCCTCCACATCTCCTCGAGTCCTCCCTCCCTCTCTTTCTTTCTCTCTCTCTCTCTCTCTTTTTCTATCCTCCCAACGTGGCAGCCATCTTGGGGAATGTGTAGCGTCATCGAACGCACCATCCAGAATAACAATAAATTATCTTTTCCACTTGCCTCTCACCTTCCACCTCCTCCCGCCCAGTTCTCCATCCTGCAATCTATATAGTCTCGGACCGATGCGGCGCGTCATATTGCGCGAGGAAATGAAGGATTTCCACTGTGAGCGGCGCGCGGAGTCATTCTTCCGTTCGTTTCTCCACTCCGCGATTTTCCTTCGTCCCCTCTCCGCCGTCTTATCTGTTCCGCCGCATCTCGCGATGTCTCAATCCGAGCGTATGCACCTAGCTGCTTCCAAATCGATCGAAAGGAATATGACAGCGCGATGCAGTAAATAATATAAGTTTGAGCAAAAATTTTTCTAAATTACACGAAACATCTGATAAATCGTCTTTTTTTAATATATATTAATATATTGTACCCAAGAGATTGCCGTAAGATATATACTATGTTCAGGAATCCAAGATGCTCCCCAAGATATTGTAATATTTTCGTGACAACCTATTAAAGGCCACGAAGAATGAAGTCACCACTTGATGGCTCGACAAAAAAATAATTTGAAGAGAAAACATTTTCCTAGAAGGAGGTAAAGTCCCACGACACAAACCTTGAAAATAGCAGGGGTCTTTTGTCCTATCACGTGTTATCGACTATCTTGATGAAGCACGAACCCTTCTCCTCGGTTACCAAAGTCTCAGATTATCTCGATCTTCCCCCTATCATATCATCCACCTCAGTAACCAAGGCGCGCTTTAATTCAGGGTACAACATCCGAAACTACTGTGACATGCGTAATTTGCTAGAACGAAACAACCCGGACAAGAATTTTAATAATATCGTTGCCTTTTATTAAACAATTATTTAAAAATGTTCCTATTTTAATAAAAACATCTGAGTTGCTATTGTTAGAATATTTCCTCATTTATGAAATAATATACAGTGGAAAAGCACGAATAAGTCGATGAAAGCCATGACTCAATCATGTTCAATCATTATATAGCAATTGTCAGAATAGTATGCAATAGTTAAATAGGACATCAGTTGGAAATAGAAAATGAGAAACAATTTAGTATAGTCTTCAGAATTTTTGTACATCTTGATCTGCTCCTTTCTCAAAGTATATCCCAAAGTGCTCGTTTTACTGGCAAAGGACAGCAGGGAACCTTAATCCAGGGAGGGCACAGAGACGGAAAACAATGGTGATTGTCTCGAAACGTTTACAGCCTAATTATGTGAACACGGGACCCGAGCTCGGTGGAGTAACAATGCTATAACTCGTAACAATGTACGATTGTTCATTGTCTGCCCGTGCCTCTCCGCTTTTCTTCGCGTTCGAACACACGCAGGTTCGTAACCCTGTACACGTAGGACCCTTCACCCTTCAACGCGAGAAATTAGGCTGCTGAGGATCGTAAATATTTGACTGGGAGAGAGAAAGCATCTTTCGCCTGTCTTGTCAACGACGATTCGACTCCTTTGATTTGAGCACATTATACATCAGCAGGAGGGATGCAAATTACAAGTTAAATCTAACTTGCGCCGAGGAACTTTCTTCTAATCAGCAGGCATTTATCTACTGTTGGCAGGATTATCTATGTAGATAGAAGATAGATTATATAGCATTCGCGACAACCAAGATCTGAAGGCTGTAATTATATAATATATTATTTTCTTACCGCCTACGTACAGATACTGTAGAATTTACATAGATTTATTTAATTACAATTCCTTCTTTCAGTTTTTGAAATGTTCTTCCTTGAGGAAGTAATACTTGTTTAGTAATACTTATTTAGCAATTCTTTCATAACTACATTTGCAATACATTACGATATCGTTTTATCTCTAATATTGTTACTCATTAACGTTTTTAATTAAACGGCAACATCACGTAAGCATTCTTACGGTTGGTTTATTTTTGGATTTTGACTTGGCAACAACAGTGAACCGTACGCAGTGAGAGGGGAATGAACAGGTATATGAACGAATTTCCGTCAGACGCTGTTTTGTAACAATCAGATTTTTTTCTATTAATCCTTCATGCATCTGTATTATACTTGGTCACATTAAAAATTATATGATTGTAAAATATTTCTCAAATTTTAATTTGTTTGCCGAAATTGCTTTTTGCTTCTTATATATGTCTGAATTTCTTGTCGTATAGTCAAAAGATTTTCTTCGGTGTTCAGGATTATTTTAACCCCTAAAAGCATATGGGGAAAATTATGACGCTCGTACCAAAATTAAGAACGTTTATCGGAATTTGATATAATTATAATACGATATAATTGGCCCGTTTGAGTATTCCACAAAGCCGATGGCGGCCTCGAACTTTTCATAGGTTGCTCGTGACTTGTCCCTCGCTCCCTCTCCCTCTCTCTTTCCTTCTCCTCTCTTTCTCTCTCTCTCTTTCGCCGCAGTGCCAAACCTCTTTGTCAGTCTCGCAACATCCGGCCTGTCTTCCAAGGCCACGCAAGATCACACACAGAAATCGGGTCGTTGAACCGTCCGCGATGCGCATTGCGCTGTAATAAAGCGAAAGGCGCCAGCCGGGAGATAAACGCACATGCTTGATACGCTGCGACTGTCATCGTCATCTTCATCGTCGTAGCCGATAAGAAACGATAAGGATAACGAATTTTCTACGCAGGATATCTCCCTCGACGAATTTACTCCCTCTGGGAGACTTTCTTCCTCCCTCCCTCGTAACAACATTTGTTACGAACTTATCTTCTCTCTCAAGCAATAAGAGGATGAAAGAATAATTATATCTACAAGTTCGTAATTATTGTACAAAAATGTTGGTGTAAATATTGCACAGCCATTTAACGTAGTCGGCACTTGAATGTCTGATCTATTTGAATAGCTCGCGTGATAGTTTATTCCAGACTTCGCGCCAAGGTGCGTCGCGCATTGACGCAAGCAGCTCTAGTTAAATTACATAAGATAATCGTAGCTCTCCATCCCTACCTCTCATACAACAGCGTGCAACACTACATAACAGTCATCTATAGATTCTGTACATGATTAGAGGAAATTTACAAATTTTTCGATCTGATTTTTCCAACTAATAAAGTCTTTTGACTAAATAATTTCTTATTATATTTGTACTTATCTAATTTATCGTTGGAGAAACTCTCAGAAGCAGCTTAAAATTTCCTTAATTGTTTGTGATATTTTTTATATTTATATTTATTTTTATGAAGAAAATTCCGCAAGTTTTGACTTTCTTTCCTCGATCTTCTCCGTTTTTCCCCCTTTTCAGTTTTACTTTCTCTTTTTTTTTTAAGTTTATCAACTGTTTACAAATTCATATTGTTCATTCATACATTGTCTTTTTGCTTTTATTTTTTTCTTATTACACGTAATATTAATTTTTGTACATTGCTATAGAATTGGAATTAAAGCTATAATATAAACTCGAACTTGAGCCTACCATCTTGAGAGATTTTCTTATCCTCTTTGAAAAACACCGAAGTCGCGTCGCACAATGCATTTTTGCACTTTCTCCTGGGTTATCGTCCTCCAAGGACATCATCTCGAGGAACCAGTCCTGCGGCGAAAAACCGAGATATTCGTCGCGGTGTACACGTTGCGCGTGCGCGTTTACGAGAAAAATGCGTGCGTGCGTGCGGAGGGAAGCTGCGGAACGTGGATCCGCTCCTGCCTTTCGTTTTTCCTCCGGAGCTGCGACGAGAC
The DNA here is from genome assembly GCF_030848805.1 of Temnothorax longispinosus. Taxonomy (NCBI): domain Eukaryota; kingdom Metazoa; phylum Arthropoda; class Insecta; order Hymenoptera; family Formicidae; genus Temnothorax; species Temnothorax longispinosus. The sequence continues at coordinate 4,992,638 of NC_092360.1, forward strand.
CTTGAGGAAATCTTCCCGCCATCGCGTTCTCGATTTCATCATTGAGATCGCCGTCGGTTCTTGGCGTGAGTCGCGCGCGCGCGATCGCGTATTCGCGACATGGTCGAAGGAAAAGGATCGGAAAGCGCGCTTCCACTCGCCGCGGCCGCAGCGCGATGCGCGGCATAGCGCTGATCTAGACCTTGACGATGAACAAAGCAAAGAACCGGGAGTCTCCACCGGCTTGCGTCAATCGCGTTAGAGAGCGAGCACGCATCGCGTTCTGATATTGTTGATGTTAACACGGGATCTTTTTCCTTTTTAGTTTTCTATGAAAACGCTCATATATGTCGAAGTCAACACATGAGATTAGCAAGCTAAGACTTATTCTGAAGAGTTACTAACATATTTCAATTTGGAAATGCAAAACTGATTCAAAAAATGTTATAAAAGTGAAACAAATTAAACAGATGAATTACATTGAAATTTATTTCTCTGGTAATATTATATGTTCCACTTAGAATTAACATTACGTGATTTATCGGGATATTATTATTACCGTTACATCAGTAAGTTGCTGGGACGTTTTAATTAATAAACCATTTTGCGTGAAACGAGAGATACAAAAAACAAATGGGACGACATGATGCTTGTTACATGCGTAATTTAATTGTGAAATTGGCGCACAAAGGCGCCTTTTACGCGTGAGTTTCGTTCAGAATGATTGGCGCTTTTGTTTCTGAGAATTAATTGAGCGCCTTTGTGCGTAAATGACTTTACAAGAGGGGGGCCGGCCGCCATAAGAAATGCATCTCATGCGGAATGAAGTCGTAACACTTCTAACCGTCCTGAGACACGGTGTGTTACTTGGCGCGTGCATGCAGACGTCGTGAAATATCTTCTTCTAGCGAGTGTCGTTTATCTTCATACAACGCCTGTCGTTTATCTGCAACACGAGCCCGTCAGCACCAACGTGCATGCAACGGTATATGCACCTTGTATGCTACTTTACAACGAGAGTGCGACTAGATATTATCTCTAAATCATAGTGAGTTACCTCACCCTGAAGTTTTGACTGAGATTCGCGCGTCCCTGTTTACATAAATCAGCACGTTCACGTGTAATTTTAGCGAGGTTATTAAATCCCTGACCGACCCGTTATATACCAGACGCAACAAACTTTAGATTTCATCCCGCTCGCTATATTTATGCAGATCGTGCAACAAATGTGCATTAAGCAAAGGAGTATAGAAATTTTTTTATCTTTATCTCTTACCTTACCTCATCTCTAAAAAGTAGCGGTCTTCATTAAATTCTTCGTGGCTGCGCGCTCGTAAGATAAATAATCTCTGAATCTCTGAAAATTCATACGAGTGCTTCATTGACTCTTCGATTTTTATTCCTCAGAACTCAGAATTCAAGCTCTTTCTCACGTGCAACTGGCAGAAGGCTTCCATACGCGCGACATAAAGCGACGGTTTACTAATGATACGGACATGATAAAATAAACGCGCTATAACGATTGTGCCATTTGTCATTTCTGTCTGCAAGTGTGACTCTCAACGAGAATGAGCGCGTAAACGAGACTCGTCTGACCCGCGTAACCCATCCTTAAACGCGTCTTCAAGACGGTGACCGATGCTCTCATATAATCGACTTCGAGGAACTGCGGAAGCGATGATAAAACAGAACGTAGCATGGACCCTCATTGCTCATAGAAAAATTTCATTGAGGAGAAAAGACTTACGACGCATGAATAATGTAGCGTGATAAATTAACATGAATCATACGTATAAACACTTTCTTGTACAAGGAAAATGTGCGAGACGTGGAAAATAGATTGCTTGCAATCTGATAGTAACGTAGAATTAAATACTTATTATCCTTAGTACATTCGAACTGAAAACTTGTCTCTTATAAGCTATAACGCCCAATAACAAAAATTAAGGCCAAAATTAAAAACTATATATAATTATACTAAAGATTGCAACTTGCAATGCAACCACTGCCGTACAGTAATAATAATAATAATAATAATAAATAACTTTATTAAAGTGCACAAGAGATGCTATACATAAAGACAAATGTATTAAAGAGCAGCACTTCAAAAGGTGAAGTATCAGCAATAAAGTTGTTTAGAAGCTTTAATCTTTGATTAATATAACTAATAATATAATAATGATACCAATGAACTATATGATAATATTACAAAGGATAAAAAAACAAGTGTGAAAATAAGAAGACGCTGATTTGAGTAATAAATATTTGCTCTCAAGATTGTAATTTGTAATTTTCGTATGTAACTACCTCTTATAAATACAGCTTATAAATTTTTTGAGATAGCGAGAGAGGCCACCAGTAATCTTCGTACCATGCAATATTAAAGACGACGCGCGAGATGCGGACCTGAACAACCCGATTTGAAACGCGTTGCCAGGCCAATTCGATGATCTCACCGCGCTGAGAGAATCAAGCCGAAAGGACCTACCAACGACCGCCCCGATATTGACTTCGATCAAACCAAGAACTGCCCATCATGTTGGAATTCAGGGACGGGGCGTGGCCCCCTCCTAATAACCGAGCAAATCGTAGGACTTTGCTCGCCGTCGAGATAAAAAAAAATCGTTGACGATGATCGTCGCGTCGCGCCGGATCGACTTTGGTAGACTTGTGAAATTGTGGTCGCAAATCCTTGAAACGCACGGTCGAACGCACGCGTCGCGTAAAATATTACTTTTTTGGATATACAATTCGTGCTTCTACAGAATACTACCGAATAAATATTACCAAATTTTTGTACGTATAAAATCTATATATTGTGTTGTGATTAGTCCAATTCCCTTTATGTTGTATTTTTCGCACAAATTGAAAAAAAACCTTTTTTCCAGTTTTTAATATCATATATCTTTGTAATAGTACCCTTTGAATTGAAATTCAGCTATTAAAATAACAGTTAACAATTTACAAAAATGTAATAATTGGTCGTGGGACAAGCAGAAGACGGCAATTAAACGATTTCCAAATTTCATTATTTCTTTGCTGGACGCGGTTAATTTCACCGATCGTATGCTGAAACATTACCTAACGCAATATATGTACGCGCGTGAAACACCAGCGATATTTCGCGGCATGAATCGTCTGATGCGGTACCTATATGCGCTTTCTTCTGCCTTTCAAAAGGCGTCACATCCAGACGAATAGTCCCGCATGATCAAGGCGCGTTCTACGTTTCGTTAGGCGTGCCGAGAAATTATTGTTCGTCTCAGTGACCCGTTTCACGCTGGTCGAAATAAAAAGCAGCAACCGGCTCGATTATAATATATACGACTTCACCAGCCGGGCCGCATTGTTTCTCATAGTGGACCACCGCCGGGGTCCGTGGCTCTCCGTCGGGCGAGACTTAGTAAAAAGGCGCGGCGCGAAAACGTCAGAGTAAAGAAGGCCCGTATATGCACGACAAAAGACTCCATTTTGTCGAGAAACTGTAGGCCAACGCAAACGCTTCTATCGAACCTTTATCGTCGCAGCTGGCGAACAGGTGTTGACGGCCGGCTAAGTCGTCAGCTGTGCCATACTAAGCCGACGACTGCTAAGTGTAAATGGCCGTTATTAGCTGCCGGTTGCGCTACGGACCGTCGATCGAACGGAACCAGGAATATCTAACATTTTTTGTCATGTAAATCAGGATTCTCGTGCGACGCCGGGAAAACGAATGTTTCGTATAATAAGTCTGGATTTTAGCTCTGAAAAATTTCTTTGTCTTAGAAAAAGGAGGCAAAACTCAGAAAAAATATTATTATTAATAATATTATATTTTATATTATAAGATTTTTAAGAGTAATTTTTAAAATATTCCTCAGCTAAGCGACGAAACAGAGATTTCCCGTTTCGTTTTGTCCCAACAGTCGAATAGTTTTTGGGCTCGCTCCGCAAACTCGGCGCGGCTTGTTTTAGCGTTGTCGCTTGCGAGCCAACGGCGATGCATTACACATCGTTTCAGTATCATTGAACGCAATTGACATCTACATCGTTAGAGTTTATTAGTACCGGTTGGCAACTGGTTTGTCGATGGCATGGCGGTGCCGTGTGCGTGATGAACCAACCGGCCGCGATTTACGGTCATCCTCTCGGTGATGTTTGGTCGATCCATCCCGCGCCGCGCCGCGCCGCGCCGTTTCCCGGTGCGCTTTCCGTGCACGAGGATCATCCTGTTCACCGGGAAAAACGATCGCCCCGAGGAACTCCGGCCGTCGTTGAAAAATTTCTATTACAGACACGACGCCGCGGGTCGTCGATAATCGTCGAAATATCCCGTCCCTTAGAGCGCAACGCCGTAATCACGTAAAGATTAAGCCGAGCCACGCAACGGTGATTACACCTACAGCGTATATACGAGCGTGCGATTATGATTACTCTAAATTCATGCTCCCGAGCGCCGACGCGTTTCCGGATATGTTTATTAATAAATGGCAGGTCGCTATCCGCCGGAGTGTATATTTGGAACAGCTTAATGATGATAGTCACTAAATGTCTTTTCAGAAGTTTGTAGTCAACTTCTTGCGAATATTAGTTATCGTACGCGCACCTAGGGTTTTGATATTCTTACTTTTTTTTTTAAGAAAAAATTTGTACCGCACAAAACTACAAGTGCACTTCCATTCAATTTCATTATATAAAATTGTACTTCTGTGTAAATTTAAGGTACGAAAGTGGAAGAATTATTACAATAAAAACCAGATCGTGCATTAATATTTATAAACAACAAATGATTTTCTGAAATAAATATTAATTAATAAATTAATCGTTGCAAAAATTAATCGTGCTCGCGGACCATTACGAAATCACTGTTGTGCGCGTGAAAATATGAATTCCACGATGCGCGACGTTTAAACTAAACGTTGCATGAAACGAAATACCCATTGACGTACACGCTAAATATTTACGCAACCAGGACGCAACGAGCGCGCGAGAATTTGTAAATTAACAATTAACGCATCTCCGCCATGCCGGTGGCAAATATTTATTCGCCATACAGACGTGCACGTTTGCAGGACCTTACAACAGTTGCAGCTATTAGAGTTGATGCATCTTTATTTACAGACATTTACGTGCGACTGTTTTGGAAAAAATATTGATATTACGGATTTTATAACTCTGATATGAAACACATTATACTACATTGTCGTTTTTACACATCGAAGAGTAAATTAACTTTATCATTATAAATTTAAAGACCGATCAATGACCAACTTTGATAATCCTGTCCCTCGAGGGTCCATGAGGTGTGTTACAAAATTTCGCACGTTTTTCTTTATAATTTATCATCAACGACAATATTAGGGTGCCGAGGAATTGAAAATAATTAAGAAGCATTGTGCTTTGTCGCGCTCAGTAAAACGATGTGCTTTAGCGCTCTCACGTGTATCTGCGTCTCATGCATACTTGATGGTTTAATCCGACATCTTCAAGGAGTTTTCTTATCAGCGCGTAGGAGAGAGATCTTTTCAGCGTAACTTTAGAGCTTTGCCGGAATATTTTTTGATGGTCTATTTTACCCCAGGAGTTCGCGGTAGCGCCCGTCGGTCATGAGAACTCGCGTGGTGCGAGGGTCTGAAGGGCAGGGCAGGGGTGGATTTGGAGGTTGGTCCCGTGTCGAGGTGGGGCAAAGGTGACCCCCGCGGATCAATACCGCCGCCGGTCGAGCGCCTCCATAGCGTTCGAACCGCCGACATTCTCGTATTTCGTCTCGAAATCAAATGCCGTTTTGGTCCAGACCGGCTCGTGGAGGTTATTTCCAAATGAATCTGTTGCGTGCGGTTTAATCTTTTGACATACCGGAGTATATTCGCCGAAAAAACGGATCTGAATTTTTTACACGAGCTTTTAGGCAGTCTAGGAGGTTCTTTTTAGAAATTTTCTAACCGCGTATGGAATAGTTAATAAAACAACACGGCAGTGCTTTAAAAATGTAATACTTATCCTGAGGATTTACCTCTGAAAAAAAAAAAACGAAAGATGACAAACAAAAACCCTTTATACAATTGTTTGCGTGACATAATTTATAATTTTCAAACGTCTGACGGTTTAAATGATTTTGAAATTATATTCTTGGCAGTAAAAGCCTTATGATTGAAACAATCCGACAAAAGCTTGAAACTCTCGTTTTCAATTGTACACACAAATCTGAAACTTTATTAAGATCGTTGAAATTAGAAGGCACTTCAAAGTATTATTATTGTAACACTCCCCGCGTCCGTACTAATGTAACTTTCGGCAAACGGCATTAGTAAAGTAATCAGTACGGGCTTTTGTTTATTGTCTCGAGTGTTTTAATTGGCCGAATCGGTGTGCAAACGTTGAGGAAGTCGATTTCAGTATACTTTCTCTTCGTTCTACACTCAAGGCGATATCAGTCCCGCTGACGACGTCCGCCGCGGTTAAGAGAGATAAATGCCATTAATGGACTTCAAATGAAACGCCTGCTCCATAGCGGTCAGCACCGTGACGACTGCCAAGAACGGGCCCGCGCGGCTCAAAGGGCATCTTACTCATTTACTTCCCGCGCGGCGGGAAATTAAATTCGCGGTTTCTCGACCGCGTTTCCTGTTTCGCCGCGCGGCAACACAATCGTAATGATTTATTCATTCGCCATGGCGCGATGATTAATTATGAATGTTTCACAATTATTTGGAAAGGCACTCGAGGTCGAGGTATATATCTCGCTCGATCGTCTTCAATGAGGGACCCTCCCATCTCGATGTTATCGATGTTTATTTGCGGGGTTTCTTTTTGCGGAGCCAATATATCTGATCTTGTTGCGCAAATTGCGCTGTTTTCATCAAATTAGGAAAGTTGTCCGAGATCACCGCTTGCCTCCGCGCGACATTCCGTACGAGTCCTTCTTTCGGGCAAGATGCGAGCCTAATTTGCCGTCGTCAAACTTCGCGCTGAAAGTCTGACGAACAAACGGATGTCGACGAAGCGTGACGAGTTTATGGTGAAAACACAGGGCTACCTATCAGACTTGTTAACAAACAACAACGATTAGCCAACAGAAAGTTCCACGTCGTGTCGTTTAGAATATATCGTGACTGTCGTTGATATAATTATCGTTAACTACTTTCTTGCTGTTTTATACTGTCGAAACGGCGAGAGATGATTAACACGCGCAAATTTAATTTCGGATGGTTGTCTCATTTCGCTATTTCCTTCTGCATCGCGGTAATTAATACCGGAGTAATTCCTGACTTCCAGCCACTCATTGCAATTAGTATACGTAATCCGAATTTTTCCATCGCTACAATAAGAGAGATATTTTTCATGAATTTCCGTAGCAGATTCCTTTTTTTTCCTAGCACTGATTATCGCGAGTGAAACCAAATCGGCCCGGATTCAGGATGCCAATGTCCGGTGTCCGCGACCGGAAACCAGCACGACGGCGAACGGATACGATGAACGATCGGGTTACGGTTAGCATACGTTATATTATGTCACAGGCTTGAGAAAAGGACCGAATCGGATTATTTCTCGTTTCTAATTGTACATCCAATCAAATTGTACAGCCAATTATAGAAATTTTGACCGCGGATGCAGAAATTTATCGCGGCTGCGCGGATTTTCCTTCGTGTCATTCCCCAATACAAAAGCGGAGTGAAGGTATAATCAAGTAAATTTTAAAAGCAGAACAAATTTATGAAGGTGCATGTGAAACGTATTATATGTATTTTCTTTCGGTTCTCCAGAGGGGTTTAGATGTTACGTTCTTTCTTATTTAGAACATAATTCTTGGTCAAATTATATTCATTGTGTCGCTGGCATTTCGCTGTGTTTGAGTCCACACCACAATTCTTCATTTGTTCTTCGCGCCTCTCCTCTTTTTCGCCAAGCAGATGAAAAATTATCGTCACGTACACGGTTAATCTTTGTTTGGTCTGGCGTATCGTGTTACTGTATTTCCACCAAGAAGGTCACTGTCATATTCTTATCCGGATATTTCTATAACGCGTTCGTGAACCTTTGCTTCTACGTTAATCATACCCTGTCACAGTCTGAGGTAATGATTACCTACAGATGCCTATCGCGTCAATTTCATAGAGAAATTGGTAATAGGGTGTTGAACATTCTTGAATGATCGGAGAACGTCAAGGAATTTATACTTTAAGCTGCTCACCTCGTAAGTGATGTAACATTTTCCTGTAATAATATAACAAAATAAAGTAAGTAACGTTTGAAAATCATAAAACGCAAATTTACATCTCGATTTGCATAGATTACCTACTACGGATACTGCGATCGATTTAATATCGTTGCGTTTCAAAGATCTTGCTTATGCTGCTCTGGAAATTATGTAAATAATTTAGTCATTTACATAACAGCTCTTAGTTATGTATATAGTTAATCTTTGAATACATGTGTTTTAAGAAAACGAGGAAAATGTTGTATAGAAATAAATTTCGCGCAATCTAGATTACAGTGCATTGTCAATGTAACGTGATAAGACGCGTTATCACTAGTTTAATGCGGTTATTCGCAGTATATACGCTTACGGTTTTTCTTTATGTGATTAATGTTACGCATAATTTTAATGATGCAAATTTTAACGAACGTCAGGCAGATATTGAAAGAGTGGCTCGGCTTCAAACTGACTTTGGACTTGTGCATCATTTCTCTTTCTCTCTCTCTTTCTTATATAAATCGATTTATTCATATGACTTGCTGTATCTATAAAATCATTCTATATAATCGCAGTAGAACCTAAAATTCTCAAATTTTTCTGTACTCAATGATGTAATGGGAAAAATTACTAGATTATTACTGTTTATATACAGATTGAAAAATATTTAAATAATAATTAGAATTTCAATACATTTTTATTTTACTCCCATCAGGCACAGACGGGTCTTTGTGACAACGCGCTCGTCTGAAAAATTCGATACGATTTCGTGCCGGCGACGCAGAAAAGATACGGGAGTCGTCCGGAAATCGCAAGCTCGTGATGAAAATGCTACTTCGCGTGTACTTCATCCTAGAAAGAATTAATCGATTCCCGCGATTCGTCCCACGCTTACATACTATACATATGCCGCGGCAATCCGTTCCGCAAAGCCCTCGCAAATAGGAAAACGTGATTAATCGAGATTCGCTCGGACATGTTTTTTTTTTCTGAACCCGCAGACGAAGCGCGCACCTCGAATTACCCGAATCCAGGGGCACGCTCTCGCCAACATGATTTTTCGTGCGAAAATTCAGCGCAGTTTTCTGCACCAAATCTCTAGGGATTCGTCCAAAGTAGAACAAAGAGAAATCAAGCGCGGACGTAATGACAAAATCTCTGAATTTTTTCTTGCCAATATTAATCTTCCTATATTACGTGGCCAGTTCGTAATAATAATTTTTACAATCTTCATCTACAATAATCCTTTTATTCTACCGTATACAAATAAAATTATATTATATATATATGAATGCAGATATGTCAGTTTTAACTTTCTCCTGTATTATTGCAAAAACAATTTTACATATAGCTTTCCAAAATACAATTAAGGCTCATAGCACATAGAAAAACTTAAGCAAATTGGCCAATCCACAGTCAAGTATTCTCGAAAACTTTAAGATAGCTATTGGTTAATTTGCTTACCGCTTAAATCTTACTGCTTACATTTTTTTATGTGCCATGGGCTCTAATAGAAAATCAAAATGCCATATTGTTTTCTTTTAATTTTTGCAAATGAACGTTGATCTTGATCGATCCACGGTCAAACGAAACGTTACATCCTTTGACGTTACGTACTCGTAAGAATTTAACGTAACGCTCTCGCGAGTTCGCCGACCGTGAAAATCATCCCCCTCTCCCCGGCCGAAATCACTTTCCCCCTTCCACGCGTATCGATCCTGGACTCGCGTATCAATCTCTGTCCCCCTTTATCTCTTTCTCTCTCTATCTCTCTCTCTCCCACCCCTCAGAACGCACACGAATTAACGTGCCCTCGTTCTGTTCTCGCATTGCAGGTACAAAGCGAATCGTTGCGTGAGCGGGGGCGGTAGCCGCGGAAACGGGGCGACTGGCGGTACCGGAGGCGGTTCAGGTACTGCAGGCGGCCGCGGCGGCGGCGGGGGCGGTGGTAGCCCCGGTAGGGGCGGCGGCGGCGGCGGCGCCGGCGGAGGAGGAGGCGGAGGAGGAGGAGGAGGAGGTGGAGGAGGCGGCGGCGGCGGCGGGGAAGGAATAGACGGTGGTGTGGTGCCTACTGCACCACCGACTACCGGCCATCACCACCACCACCATCATCATCACCTCACCACCACGACTACCACGACTACCACCACCACCTCCACCTGCGGCAGACACCACAGGAACAAACTGTCTGCCGGCAAGCAGTGCACGGATCACCGTCACCACCCACATCGGCATCACCACCAACGCTCCCACCACCGGGGCATGAACATGGGCCAAAAGATTTCAGGTTAGGCGTATACTCTAATGCAGAAACAGAAACGCAAGCCACGTCGAACGTGAACGCGTTCCGCAGCGAACAGGAATTTTCTTTGCTCGCAACTAGTCGTGGATTGAAATAGCCTTCCTGATTAAACGGAATCGCACGATCCTCATGATGAAATTAAAATTTTTCGTGATCTGAGATCACATTGGTTTCGTGAATCGTCACGTTCATTTATTCGGTTGTTATTTGCAAAAAATTTTGTTTATCTTGACGAAGATTAATGAAATCGACTTTTAGCCTTTGCTAAGTGATCTCACTTGCCAAGTTTTTGCGTATCATTATAATGATCCGCAATCGAAAATGTTTCCAGATGGTTATTCCTTAACATCAAAAACAGATTAGTATAATTTTAAAATTATAGTTAATGAAGATTCAAGGAGTTATCAATATTTTAGTCTCTTTTTAATTTTTTTTTATTAAACAAGTCCGATTTCTATTAATGTAAAATATACAAAATTGTTTCTTTAGGATTTTTTTAATTAATCGATTATAAAAATTAAAATAAATATTAATCGATATTTGTGTCTTCTGTTACTTTTATAATATACTAATTAAGAAATCACAAATATTTTAATCTCTCAAACAACGTTTAAGACAAAAACGCTATTATCCATTTTCAAACAGAATTATTATTAAGCGTGATGAGTAATTAATTTCTTTGTCCAAAAAGAGCTGTTAAGTATCTATTAACTGTAATTATAAGTTTTTCGTAAGTGAGGATTGCAAACAAATTAAAGTTACATTGCGATACAATGCACTGTACAAATTATTACATATCATATATTATATATTAGGTATGTATATACGGATAACATATATATCTATATAGCTTATTATTGGTGGTCATGCAATTACCGCGTATAGATTTTACCCGTAAACGGATTAGAGCGCGACTAGAAGGTTCTTCGGATTAACTCACCTCACGAAGCGTTCGTCGAGGGTCAAGGTCCTTGACCGCGCCTCACTTTACCTGCTCAGGTAGAGCTTGGAACAGGTCCTTTAGTCGAATGCTTTACTCCCTCAAGACGGACAAAGCTTTCTCCTAGCCGTAATCCTCCGAAATATTCATGCTACCCGAACTCACAATTATCCTATACTTACATTTCTCTTACGATAACGAAAATGTCTAATGCATAATTATTTACAAGAAGAGATAGCTTATATACAAAATATTATAACTTATACGATAAGAAAACTATTTCTCTAAGATAATTTAGGTGGATTATACATGGATTATATACATATATATATGTATATCCAGTAAATATCTTTATGCGTGGAAAAAAATAGTTCGACAGCTAGAAAATAGAGAAAATTTAAAAGTATATATAGGGTTATAGCGGGTAGAATATAGTATTAAAATTAACAAAATACTTTTATTTTAATTTTTAATATATTAGATTTATATTTAACTTGATTCTATTTAGTTAAATGTACATAAAAGATGAAGTCATATCTCTGAAAATATAGTTTTATTTGAGGATTACATATGCAACCGATAAAAGATTCGCCAAAAGTATTATAAGTTCTTTTTTTTTTCTTATTGAAGATCTTATTTTTATTTGAATTACTTTAAATCAATTTTTAATTTGTTATATGCTCCAGTTACATTCTATACGCCATCGAGGTTTAGTGTCGCCCCGAAGTAATTATCATTGCGGTTAATTACTTACCACATATGACGTTTTTCTCATTAAAAGATTCATGGGACAATTCCTTCTTGCAGACAATTCCCACCAAGAGTAATTGCTATTAGCCTCTTCGATTATTCGTTTTCCTTTGATCTGCACACACTCTCAATTCTTTCCGACTTTTATTTGTCCCAAATTAGAACGCGAACGAATGGAATTCTTTCTTCTCGGACGAATTTTTCAATTTCTTCAGAAATTGTTTTAAATTCCATTTTCAGAAGACTGTTTTTCTGAAAAACAGTCAGTTACAAATAGCAAATAATAGCAAACGTTTATACTTACAACGTGATTTTTCCTTTTATCCATATCTGAAACTGCAGGGATCAATATGTGACTCAGCTGCGGCTGTGAAATTTATGTTCTGAGATCGTATTGTGCTTAACACCGACTGAAATAACCTCTGGCACGCCAAAGGCAACGGCGAGGAAAAAAAGATCCCGATGCGGATATGTCGGGCGGGGATGGACTCGAGTCTCACATACGAAGCCGCCGTGAAAGGACCTTTCTTATTCGTTGCCCCTCGCCTTTTCAGGCACGGAAACCTACGGTTTCATAGGGCCCTAGGAGCCCTCAAGCGCGGGAACAGCTGCAGAGGCAAATAAACCAATGGTCCAAGGATATCGTGGGTCAACCTTCCAGAACCTTCCAGAACCTTCGAGAACCTTCTAGAACCTTCCGCCGCTGGACCCACCATTATTTCTCCTGATCGTTGCCTTGCTCTTATTCTCTTGCTGCCCTTCCCTTCTTGCCAAACATTCTGATCCGTCGCATTCCTAGCAGGTATCCAGCCATGGCTGCTCGCAAGACGATATCTGAATCTCGAACGAGGATTCATCGAAGAAATGCCTGCCTGCACTGAAACGCATAAATCTTGTCCAGCCAATATCTTTTTAACGACCGCTGTTATTTTTCACACATTGGCAGAGATACCGATTTACCCTGAAGATTTACCTGAAATCTATCGATGCGATGTACGGCGTACACCTCCTTTTAAAAAATATATAACTTTTTCCTAATAACATTTTAATTCGTTACTTCTATTATCCGCTATTTCTACACGTACATTACTGACAAGAGATATATCACAACTGTCCAGAATCGAATTGATTCTTTCTGAAATATGTTGTTAAACATTAAAAATCAAAAGAGAACGTATTTTTTCATATGTGCTTATTTTGAGATTTAAGAAGTGAAACAACTTATAAAAGCTAACGCTTATATTTTATTCTAAACAATTATCATCAAAATGGTAAAAATATATGAAAAGTATTTTAGATAAAACCTTATAATTTTTTATGTTCTTATGGTATAGGTTATTGTAATGGAAAGATATATGTATATATTAACGAATAACAAGGAAAAAGTGAATTGAGAATCAAATGCAGTTGTGGGTGAGGTAACGTTAGGTAACATTTAATTAGAAATTCAATACAAGTTATAAGTCGTACGTTTCGGCTCTACTTTGAGCTGTCTTCAGCGACGCGGTGGTAGATAACTTAAATAAGCTTATGCTCTCCGACTACATATATATTAAAATAAATATTTAAAATATTTATTGTAGTGCTCGAAGTAGTGCTTTTAGTCCAACATCTTTTCTCAGCGATGTCTTTTAATGCCAGAGATTTTGTACATGCAAGATTCCCATCGGTTTATAAGTTTACAGTTAATAAAAGAGTAATAAAGATAAGTCGAAAGCGTAGAATAAGTAGAATGAAATTTCTTCGTGCGATATCTCTATTTTTTTTTTTAGAAAATCCACTTTTAAAATATAATACCGAGCACGCATGTACCGTTCATTTATCTTTTTCAATAATTTTTCTGGCTGCCGCAGATACGTCACACAAGCGCTCAAAGTCAATCAGACTGGTGTATGTTTTTATTACTATACCTTTTCATATCGTGATAAAGTTGATAAAAATGGATAACTTAAATATACTAGCGTAGTTGTAAAATTAAACAAAAGTCAAATCATACTAACGATAGTATTTACAAACATAGGCGTGCGCGGAAATCATAGTTCATAAAACGAGATAAGATTTCAATCACGCATGTTGAATGACTTTCAGATGTTTTTGGACATTTATAAAACAGAGTCTTTCATACAAGTAAGTGTTTTGTGTTACTTGTTATTCGACCTGCCTTTATATACATAAAGAAAACATTTTATCGCAAAGTGTGATAACGTCGTAAGAACATTCCAGTATAGTCGTAGTTATCCGTTCAGTGACGAAATTTGCGATTACTTCGTACCGGTGCACGCTTTAGAGGCTTCTATGTCTCGGCCACGTTACTTGTATATATTTCGGTCAAAATATTTCCCGTGTATTGGACTTTTACACTTAGATAACATTATCCGGTGATAAAATTGTCGTGTGTATGTCACAGTGTTAGGTGATCAAAATCGACAGTAACTGCGTAAGGCTCGTTACGAAAGCGGGCTAGGCACCGTAGAATCCGATCGGGACTGATTTACTTCTCTTTTCCAGGCGGCGTGAAGAGCATGAGCCGGGAGAGCGGTGCCGGTGCCGGCGGCGGGGTCGGTGTTGGCGGTGGCAACAACAACACGACGTACACACGATCGGTGGTACCGCGCGAATTGGCCCAGGACTTCGCGAGGCCGCCGCGCCTCGACGTGCTCCTCGACATGCCACCCGCCTCGCGAGAGACGCAGGTCCATCATAGCTGGAACGCCGACGACCGTAGTCTAAATATATTCGTCAAGGTACTGATTATATAAATAATATCGAAATCGATCCTTACTACGTTGCCTGTGCAACAAATTTTGTATGTCATACCATGTACGTCATATAGTAGAAATTTCATCATTAAGTATACAATAATCAAATATTGTGTAATATTGTGTAATAAGGACTATTTGACAACGATCCCTTAGTCCAACTACACGCCAACATTCCAATGAAATAGAGGGCTTTTTGACTTCCCTTTTGAGTCTTGAAGCACTCAACTTTGACATCAGGGAGAACGTGAGAAATAGATATTACTAATTTTTACACTGTTGAGGATGGCTCAACGATGGAGCCGAAACGTCCGGAATATTATACTGTGAAAATTGAAACAAATCATTTTTAATTTATAAAATTACGCACCAACAGTCGCGTTGGTCTATTATCGAGAGTCCTAAATTATTATTATTTTTTTAATTTTATTAAATTAGACTGTATTCTCATAAATATCATGTTCAACATGGTACTCTTTACCTTTTATTATTATCTTGCTATTTCTGTTATTTGCAATTTTACATTAGATGCTATTTATTTTTTTATCTTAAAAAATTTGGATACGATCACTAGGCAATCAACATGTTGAAAGAAATACACGAGTAAACTCTCACAAATATATATGACTTCGCAATTATAATTTATCTTCACGCGGACATATTACATCAGACAAATTTCTTGTTACCATGGGACTAATCCAAAATCCATATATCGCATAGATATCACTTCCTTCAGTAATCATAAAAGTGTAAATATAGAGGTGCTAAAATTTGTTCTCCTCTTTTTATCGTATAGCTTGTTTGAACTTGGACTAAAAAATTTATCAAAAAATATATATGATTTTTTTACGTTAATACTATTTATGAATTATTCATTCACCTTATCTGTTTGGCATTTTTAAGACGTGCTCTAGATTAGAATTTTGATGAACCAAGTTTCTCACTAAACTGTGATCATTATTTTTTTCCTAGGAGGACGATAAGTTAACGTTTCATCGACATCCCGTCGCGCAAAGTACAGATTGCATACGAGGGAAGGTGGGGTATACTAAAGGTATGCACGTATGGGAGCTTTATTGGAGCACGAGGCAACGAGGTACGCACGCCGTGGTAGGAGTCGCGACCGCGGATGCGCCGCTACATAGCGTCGGCTATCAGAGTTTGGTCGGCAACAACGAGCTCAGTTGGGGTTGGGACCTTGGTAGAAACAAACTCTATCACGACTCGAGAAACAACACTGGCATGACGTATCCAACCCTTCTCAAGTCCGACGAGACATTTATTGTTCCTGACAAATTTCTGGGTAAGCGATTTTTGGATAATCGCAGTCGCGCGATTTTCCACGAGAATTTATGAATTATACAAGATGCATCGCAAGTCAGAGACAGATTTTCTTTACGCGTATCTTATCTTGAACTTATCACACATAATTTCTCTCCACAGTTGTCCTCGATATGGATGAAGGTACGTTAGCATTCGTGGTCGATGGTCAGTATCTCGGAGTAGCGTTTAGAGGACTCAAAGGAAGGAAATTACACCCTATTGTATCCGCCGTTTGGGGACATTGCGAGATCACAATGAAATACATCGGCGGACTTGATCGTAAGCGGATATAATTATGACAATTATTCTAAAAATATTTAACGTCATCTTATCTCACGAAGATATTTTAATTTAAAAAATCAAATTTTCTTGGTCCATTTTTCAAATTATTATTTAATGGACATTTACTAGATATTAAAACAACAAGCGACCAAAACACATAAGACATCTATTAAACGTACAATTAAAAGTATCCTCTTTTAATTATACGCTCGTCTTCTCCACAGCTGAACCTCTGCCTCTCATGGATCTTTGTCGGAGAGTGATTCGACAGCGAATCGGCAAGCATAGACTAGAAGACAAGATCAACGAGCTGAACCTACCGCAGACAATGAAGACTTATCTCCTTTACCGGGACAGAAGGTAACCACTGAGTGAATCTCCTCAAGATGCCACCACGATTATGACTGCGAACATCACCGTGCTACAACGTTGCCACTACGACGCACAGGCGACCGTCCGCTATCCCCTTTCACACCACCAAGGACAGCAACCCCTTAGCCGCGCGTCTCTGTTAATCAAGCGCACGATGTTCAACAGACTGACATGCATCATGCGACGACGCGTCGAGACACGCCTAGGACCTCGAGAAGGCGCGCTGAGAGAGCGACGCCGAAATACCGTATTGATAACGACTCGTGGCGCCCTTATCAGGACAAGCCACGATGACCGCAATCCTCTTCGTCGTTATTGCCATCGTCGATAAGTTTAACTCGATGGAGGCAGGGTTGAGAGACAAAATAGAAGAAAAGGACTGTAACGAGATTTAGAAAAAACATTTCTAAATTTAGTTGTTTTTAATTAATGTTGTTTTACGTTGCTTATTGTTGTCTTATGTTACTCGTATTTCTTTCTCGGAATAGAGAATTATTCTTTGTTGATTATTAGAAAGTTTTACCGAGGAAACCGATTTCGGTACTTTCGCATCGGCAAGCATCTATGCCTTTGTTCTTTTTTTTTTTTTAATGTTCGCCTTACTGACGATGCGTATATGTGATGAATAGAATTGTGCCAGACGATGGCAATGCGACAATTTGCGCAATTTCGGAGACGCGTGGTTAAAGACGGAAGGCAAAAGATTATGCGAAAACACGAAGAAATTACAGCGCTTCGCAGTTGGCCAGTAAAAAAAATTATAGACTTAATCAAGCCTGGAGGCTGATACGGACGTGTTGCTTGCTTACAACGGTTAATTGATAGTGGATAGCGCTGCTGGCTCATAGTCCGGCCACAGCAGAAAAAATGGTGGAGCAAGAGGGAGAAAAAGCGAACAGAGAAAATAGAAGATGCGAAGAAGTTTTCTACGACGAGGATACTCAGCAAGAAATGTGACCTCGATCGCACAACTGTGGAACGATTAATTCAATTTGGAGAAGTGTGTATAGTGATGGACATCGGGCAGCCACCTTCCAATAGACTCATTTTTCAAGTATTTTCTAAGCATGCTAGATTTAATAAAGTATAGTGGTGTGTGCGTGTATCGTGGATGGCTATAGCTGTACTATATATATATAGTACAGAGACGACGAGGAAGATACGAGGGAGGAAGAACAAAGATAACCCTGCCATAATATTCTCTTTAGCAGTGTTCGAAAATGTAGACTTTACAATTGCGAATTCTGCGGGGGAGAGAGAGACCGAGTGGAGTATGCGAAGAAAAAGGGGTAAGCATCTGAAACTCGCGCTGTGGTGAATCGGATATAAGACGTCTAAGTACCCTAATAACGAAAAAAGCATGTTACTAAAATTAATTATCCACATCTAATTGATTTAAAGTGCTGTAATGACTTGCGGAAAAATAGTATGTATTTAACTAATGTTTAAGAGAAGCGAGTGAACACACGGGCATTGGCACAAATTATTCCAAACGCGAATTAAAACTGTCATGGAGAGCCGCTATGTAGCAAATGTAATCCGGTAAAAGGGTGACGAGTAACGCGACCGCACATCGGGTTATACTTATCACGGATTTACTCATCATAACGATTATCGGATTATTGATCTTAATAGTTACAATAACGACATTGACGATGATGAACAATGATGCTGATTATATCGGATGTGTAACTATTATACTATTAGCATGACAAATCTTACGACTGGTCTCTAGTATCTCTTTACTCTTACGTTTGTCGCTTAGGTTAAAGACTACGCTACCGTCAACGGCTATGTCGAATTGTATATAGATATATTGATAATATTGTACGACGACGTATACGTGTGCATTGTGGACGACGATTGTATCCGTAGCTGCGGAACAGGCAGACCGAATGCGAGAGTGGTACCATCTTCATCGTTTCATACAAGCAGAGAGCAATCATCTCGCATCGTCAGACCTCCGTTTCGGTATATCTTGCTTTCTGACGCGCGGGCTTAACGCGATTTCGAAATCACCTTGATTGTTAATCGCTGATGTCATTGCACCCACTTAAGCTCGTCCGAGACTCGGATCGTATCGCATCTTCCAAATTATCGTCAACCATTCGCAGCCTTTATCTGACTGTTCTAAGCTCCTCGTTAGACGTAAGTCGCATTTGCTTTTGCATCTGTATCGGTTACGTTTCTTGATTGCAATCCCCTGTGTGATGACCTGTTTGAATGAGCCCATTGTTCGCTCGCTGGACAACATTCTAACACTCATCACAAAGCAGTTCGCGAGACGGCCAGTCTCGCGTCGTACCTGCGACACTTTCAAAAGCGCGCTCGCACGATCTCGCACTCGGGAGCTTTTGATCACACAGCTTTGCGATTCTTAACACGCCGGGAGCGTGATCAGCGACGTTTGCCTTTGTTACCTCTCATCACGGAATACACGGAGGAAGCATGCGAATCTGCGACGCGAACAGATCGAATGATAACGAACAGATGCGATGACGACTCAATCTTTTCGAAAAACGTATCTCGTCTCTCCATCGGCACGTCGTCGTCGGAGATAATTCTGTCATGTAATGGAAACACATGTAATGGGAACGAGAGATAAAGAGAGACGCTGCGAGGAAATTTCTGCGCGGAAGGGAAGAGTCGTCGGGTAATTTACTTTGTCATCTTTTATTCGGCGCCTGTGCCTGTGCATGAAGGCAAAAAAAGACGAAACAGTTCTCTCCAGCGGGGCGACTTTGCGTACCACGATAGAAAAAAAAAATACGATTCTAAGTACGTGTAAAAGGGAACACAAGAAGCGTACCCGAAGACGCGCTTTAAGCGTTCACGATTCAATGTACATTCATTCATACATGTCATTCATATATCGTTATACACGCGCGAGAAAACTGAGGAAAACTAGTACACACGCGCGCGCGCACACCCTCAGAAAGGAAGGTTTTTCCGCAACTATACCTATTGCTACCCGTTGAACCGATACTGTTTTATATGAATTATTGCCTATAGGAGCGCATGTCACGAGCCGAGCATGAGAGAGGACAAATAGGATGAAAATATTGTACAAAATTATTATTAATGATCAATATTAATATTATTACTGTATCGAGATCCCAATAGTTTAATTAATTACTCGGTCGTCGTTATCGTGTTAGTCAGGTATTTACAAATATTATGATATAATTGTGGTTTCTGTTTTTATACGATAGGGAGAAATGTGTATGCGATCGATCGATATGGCAATTGAACACGAGATGAAATTTTTTCTTTGATTTATCTCGCCATTCTTTGTCGAAGCATATAAAGAACTCTTATGATTTAAGTTGATTTTATCACTATCCAAAATGACGGCTTGTTTTGAGCATAGCAATGAAATGGAAACAATGAAATAAAAAGAATCAATTGCATTCTGAGCTTTCTTATTACAATATTGACATTTATACTCAAAAAGAATAATTTATAATAAGACATAATTTGATCTTATTATGAATCTTTTTGATCAGTCTGAGTTAAAAGTTTAATTTCTGATGACAAGATAATTCCTATATATACATTATCTTTCATTTACATACTTTTTTAATTAATTAAAATACACAAATGATTTTATTTTAAAATATTTATAATTCCATTTTAGAATAAAACTCTAAGGTATTTTATTATCTATTTAAAGTAAATGTATTATGTATCTAGGTTATTTAGCCATCAGTAAAAACTCGAGACATTATCTTGAATCCAATTTGTATCTATTTACATTTGTATCTACGCGTCCTTTTTTACAAATACAGATCAATACACATTTTTTTAAAAGGATAATCATTTTTCGATTGGTTTATCTTCAAAGCAATTTGATATAGCTAAAAGTGTAAATCAGTATGAAGAGAAGTGAGCCATATAATGTGCACAAACCAACTTTATTGTATGACTATCTAATCCAGTTTTATTTAAATTGTTATTAAAAGTCGACAAAGTGATTATCGTACGATAATTCATAATTTCGTACATTTTTTTATCGGGAAAAAAATTCATACGGGTATATATTTTATTTTACATTTTTACAAGTAAGCTTCTTACGTGAGGCTGAAAAAGAGCTAAGAAGATAGTTGGGCTATCTCGATTTTAACTTACATCGATCGATCGCACACAACGACAAGCACAGGCAAGCTAGCTTTTAACAATAAAACCGCGAAAACGGCATCCGATTCGTTTGCATGCGCCGCGGAAAGTGTTCCAGCAAAATTCACGTGGCTGTTGCAAGGATTAATTTCCGTGAACTGCCTGCCCACCTGCCCTTGCCTACGTTGCCTCGACAAATGTGTCTAATTTATTAATGAGATGCGATGTGTAATGGGACGATAATTAGCAAGTTATTAGTTTAATCTGGCAGGATAAACAAATTAGTTTAAATTAACGCTAGTAATCTAAAAGAGGAAGTATGTGTAAGAAAGAGAACGAGAGAACGTGTACTGTGTGTTTGTATGCGTAATGAATGTATATTGCATGCATACGTGAATGCTGTGAATACTTCAGGAGTATTCACGATTAATTTTTTCCCTCCGCTTTTTCGTTCGCAAATTGTTATCGCTTGATTTCGAATTTTATCCAAATGTCGTATTAGTCGTGGTCCAGAAATAAATTTCGGTTTTCTCATGATAATAGCTCAACAATTGCTCTGTAGAATACATTATTGTTTGATAATATGTAATAACATCTAATATTAGCTACAGGAATAAACATGAAAAGAAAATATTTTTGTAGGAATTATTTTTTTATAATACACAACTATCTACTTGGACGAAAAGGTGCTGAAACTGCACACGATTCAGTTCAACAAACGATTAAGGATTAATTATTTAATGCACAATTTAGTTGCATTGCAAAAGTCTCGCGATAGCGATAAACAGTCGTAACATTGTGTTTCGACAAATTAAGAATTATTTCTCGTCAAAACAACTATTTTTTTAAAGTAAAACAACTTTTCGGAACTTTTAACATTTAAATACTATAATATATTATAAACGCTATAATAATAAAACCCAAGAAAATTTTAGATTAAAATATACTTAAAAGCAGTATTTTCGGAGATATGTTACTTTGAATACTGACTTTATGATAATTTCTATAAAATTGCGTCTTTATTTCCAATTCCATAAAATTAAATCTTTAAAAACTCGTTTGTTTAAACCCACACAAATAATAGAGAGTTCTTTTTCTAATATCGATAATATAATTTGAATATTTTTATAGAGAATTATATATATATATATATATATATATATATATATATATATATAAAATTTTAGAGAAAAATGCAAGAATAATTAATTTGTTAATTTCGTAAACCATCTCGTATACATAGTCTACATTATAAATATTTGTTTTTCAAACAAATATCTTTTTTAAACAAAAGTTAGAAATTTTATTGTCTTAATGCATTTTCTTCCAAGTTTGGAAAAATTAAACCAAAAGGTTTAAATATATTTAAAGTAAATGAGAATAAAAAAGTAAGATTAAAATCAAAATATATTTTGCACACACATAGATTGATACATCAGATCTATACAGATCAAAAGATATTTTATTTGCAGAGTCTCACATTTTAAATTTATTTTCTGTTAAATATAATTACATTCCTATTAAAATATAATTACATAAATCATACATTTTTCGTATCTAGAGTTTGATGGAATACATCATGAGTTCGGCGCATAGCAGCTAGACTATAGGAACGTCAAAAATTTGAAATAAAAGTTGCTTCTTGGAATTAAATAATTTTTTCCTTACATGTTTTTATTTACCATCAGAGACATTTCAGTCAATCGGCTAAAATTTATTCATAAATATATACTTTTGATGCTATAGGAAATGAATGAAGAAGAAATTGTCTGATTTGAGGAGACAAATATTTTAATTTTTTTAATTAAGCTCTTATTTAAGTTTTTAAGATCATTAGCATTTTCTAAAAATTGAGTCGTATGATTTTAACATAGAGAAAAATTCTAGTCATTTCGTGCATATAAAGATACTAGTACATAATTAAGAAAAAGGTCAACAATTGTGTTTTTAGGGATTATCGTATTTTATTTTGGTATATTCTAACGTAAAGTATGAAATGTCTCGTAAGAAGTGTTTACTTTTCAATAAACCTATTTTTGTCGCTACAATTTATATCTATTAGAATTATTTAAAATATACAAATGTGTGATTACTAATTTTGTTTATATCGTTATCTACGTTTAGCCTTTTAATAGCCTTGAAAATTTATTTTTCTATGGAAATTGGATAAACTAATTCTTTTTCAATTTTACTGAATTTTGTCTAATATTTCAGGAAAAAAATTTCAAGATAACATATATTTCAAGATAATAATAATAACAATGATAATAATATGCTAATTTTTAGATTACAACTTTTCAGGACACTGTCTTACTTTCCGAATCTTGAGATTTGGTTATTAATTATCGATATTAATTACAATTCTATTAAACTACTCGCGGTTACAGATAAAATAGAATAGACCTGAAGGAAAATATAATTTAATGTTCCAAAATGCTTTAAAACTACTCGTTTCTAAATTTTAATCAAAATCAATTTTATTATTATTATATTATTTGACGGATTTTTTTTGCCAGAAGGGATAGAACTCTGGGATCTTGAAGCGCAATGTCACTATCTTATATGTATATATTATTATTATTGTTATTACTACTTAGTGTTTTACTAAGAGAAAATATATTTTGACATTTTTATATTTTGATAATTTGCTTCTATTATAAATAAATTATTTTTAATTCGCTATTATAACTAATAAATCAATTTATTTATTAATAGAAATAGAGATAGGTAGACTAGCTAAGTATGAATGAAGGATTTTATTTAATTAGGCATATATTTTCTTTAATAAATGAATAAATGAATATAGTGATGGAAACGATCACGATTACACACACAATTACAATTGATGGTAAATAAAAACATGTAAGGAAGAAAGTATGTATAAAAAATTACATAAATGATTATATATAAATATAATATGTAATATTTGGTATAATATAAAGATATAAAAATATAAAGATATAACACTATAAATTTAAAAATTATACATATACAGAGTGTCTCTGAACTCAGTGCTAAAACTGATACAGCGGTTCTGTTTAAAGCTTTACAAAAGGTGTTAAAAAATTCAGAACAACTATGGCAACTGATGAAAAATGCTCAAAACAATTAGACAGTTTTTACTTACTTTCATGTGCTAAATCTATATTAGTTTTGGCATTGAGTTCACCCTGTATATACAATACTATTTCTAATCACTTACTCTCTAAATAAAAGTTTAATTATCGAAACATATAATGCAATTCTCTTTTACGACAATTATCAAACCGCTAAATGATACGCGCAAATATAGCAAAATAGGTCAAAATCACAAATTAATTATTTATTTTATATGAAATTTTAATTCCTAACAAAGATATCAAACTTATTTTTGTCATTTACGATTTTTGGTCATTTATTTTGTAAATATGAGTCATCGAAAAGATATTTTATTTTATAAGAAAGTTAATATTTAAAGAAACTTATCTCCGAATTTTTTTGTGTATTTCGCAAATGGGAAAAAATTAGTAAATTTTTCTAAAATTTAAAATAGCTGATAAAAATTCAGTTTTTAATTAGTCGGAAAGAGTTATATCATTTAAAACAGAAAGAAAAAAATTAATGTGGTCGATCGTCAATGTTTGAAAGATATTTCTCTCGCGACAGTCGCAACGTCACTACACTACGCTACAGGAATATGGAACAATGTCTTTTTTTTTATCGAGAAATTTAAAATAGAAAGAGAGATACATGGGCTTCGCACGGTATACATATATGTATGTGTCAATCATATATATATAGTAACCGCAACACGACATTCAAAGTCGTTGCGAGAGCTTCGGTATCGGATTACAATCGATCGGAAGTCTGTGGTTGAGTCTGACATGCGATGGGCGGCATCAGGGTCGAAGTTCTTTACACCCACCTTAGTATTCGCCAGTGTTCTTCTGGTAGCGAGGTACATTCAGGGGCTGAAGCACATCCGCGCTTTACCGCTCTGGTATATGTGCCGGGTGTGCCGATCTTCGATCTGTCCTTCATCAAACGACGACATGCATCTGCAATTCAGCGAGTTGGCCAAGAAGCACGGATCCATTCAGCATCCGCCTCGCCGACATTCGGTCCGTCGTCGTTCTCAGTATATTAGGCGCATCGTAAAACATTTCAACGCGAGAGCTTCATCAGGCAGGCGGGTCTGTCAATTTCCCCGTGGAATAAAAAGAAGTATGAAATGTACTTAGGGCATCATTATGAACTCGAGAGAGTAATTTAGTAACGCGGAACGAAGGCTACGCGATATGAGCCCAATTGATAAAACACCGAAAGTGTTAAAACGGTTGATCCCCCCCCCCCCCCCACGACATGACTACCGCGCAACGATTGTCCATTTTTAGCGTGACGAGCGTTGCAACTCGCGGTTTCGTCAATTTTGAAGGAAAAAGTGGGAGAAAGGAAATTTTTCCGATAGCGATAGCGTTATTGACCAATGTATTTTCAGTATTTATAATCGCTGCTTTTGGATCAGGATATTCATCATCAATTGAAGACTCTAAAAACTCCAAATCGTCTACATGTGCTAAATTATATAAAATGCGACAAGCGTGTATGACTTGAACCATGCGTTTCTTACAGAAGACAGCGATATCTCTTTATAATACGATAGTAACGACGAATTAAACTGAAATATTCATGAAACGTCGGAATAATATGAAAAATTCACGCAGTACCAATCCGGAAGCCAAACTCAAACACTTAATTGACATTTATATTGATGGTATGTGTGTGTATTTTTGTGAACAATATGAGCCTTTCTGACCTATATACAGGCATTTTCCTGAAAATGCACAGTAGACAGTAGCTCCAAAGTTGTCAAAGTCGTAATTATCAGGGTAGTGCCCATGGACAATCGTACAAACAATCGTTCCTCGTTATTCGAAGTAAAGTTCGAGGAGCGTCGCTTAATGATTTTCCAACGGTAAATTACTTTTTTCCATTCGTGAAAAAGCTCACAAATAGGACGGGCTAAGTTCTACTCGTGCGACGTATAACTTTAGCCAAAGTATATATGCGCCCAATTCGACTCTCGGACTTCTCGGTGAAAGAACAGACATTCTCTTATCAACACCCCACAATCATAGTTTAAGATCCATCAATTTCGACGACAATGATAACGCATGGCTTTCGGCTGGAATTTAAATTACTACGCGCGAATATCGATAGGCACTAACGAGAGCATTTTTTTGTCAATGTAAACATGGACTCGCAACACAGTACGGCGAAAGTGACGTTTACGACCACAGAGACAAAGTGCATGATGAAAAGACGAAGTATACAAAAGGACCAAACTAAAAATTTCCAAGTTTTTGAAAGTTGAACACACACACACGGCGAGACACAATATAAATTAAACAAATGGGAATTTAAAGATTTATTTCATCTAAATTCTTTGACAAAAAATTATTTGGTGTTTAAAGCTTTTTGCAAGAGAAAGTTTTTCACAATTAAAAGCTACTGAAAAACTTTATACATTTTTAGCAGGATAAAAACTAATCTCTTATATAAAAAAAAAATCTATTTATTTCAACAGTTTTAGTTCAATTAATAAAATTTTTTTACGCTGAGCTATAACTGTTGCTACAAGCTGTTACATTTACATGAGGAAAATCGAAATTATTTCTGGATAATTTAACATATATAACGATATCGCAAATCAATTTTTTGGTTGAATATGAAACAGTAATAGTATAGTAGTTTTCTCCACTTCTATATTTTAACTACTTATTTCTCAACCAGTGCAGATTAATTAATTATTAATCAGCAGTATCGCAGATCAAATGTCGGGTTATTTATAATATGTTAATGAATAAAGTTAATGAATAAAAAAATCATTCTTGGATGACAAATTATTACAGCAGTTGTCACACTATAAATGTTGATCATATTATTTTTTTGACAAATTTTTTCAGAACATTAGTACATAATGGTTGAAAGAAAGCAGGTGTTAATTTCAGGTATATTTGTATTGTAAATGACCCGATATTCATTGAGCATAAATTAACACGTTGTCTGCCTAGCAAATTTTATGTTTTATCAAAATTCTACTGTGGCTTGTGTACATCACAGTAGAATTTTCATTATTATAAGCATATGATAAAATATTATGTAATATGATTAAATATATATATATATATATAAGACTATATATCTTTATATAAGTAATGTCTTAAATTGCGCACCTCTTACTTTACAGTGTTTTTATACTTTACACATCTAGCTATTTATATATTCAAAATTTTATATTAAACGGCATTATTTTTCAAACAAACATTTTAAAAAATTTCAATAATGCCGATCACAGATGACAGACAACGTGTTAATTATTCCGGCTAAACCTGGCTTTGCACGAAAGAGCGGAAAGGGACGGAATTCATCGTCGGTTACCACAAGACTGCTTCGGATTACCCATGTAAATGCAGTGTCTCACCATACGTTTTTTTGCTC
This sequence comes from Temnothorax longispinosus, assembly GCF_030848805.1. Taxonomy (NCBI): domain Eukaryota; kingdom Metazoa; phylum Arthropoda; class Insecta; order Hymenoptera; family Formicidae; genus Temnothorax; species Temnothorax longispinosus. The sequence continues at coordinate 5,020,114 of NC_092360.1, forward strand.
TTGTGTTTTTAAGGCAGCGAGCCTATATATACTATAAATATAAAAAAAAATAAAATGTAAAAATTTTAAATAAAAATAAAATGAGAAATTGAAGTAGAATACGTAAAATGATAAACGAAAAGGCGAAATCTAATATAGGTAGTAATTCAATTTTATACTAAATGACTTATAAAATTAATCCAAAATCAAACTAAAGCTAACTAAGGTCCAATTGGCGAGTAATCGGTCTTTTTATTATTATCTGTGTTTTATATCATAGAGTCTTGTACCTTTTTCTATTTAAGCAAAATTTGCCTTTATTGCTAGTTAGCTTTAGTTTTATAACTTTAGTTTCTTTTAATATTTACGTATTTCTGTCTTTTCTGGTGCATGGAAAACCCGGTCATTTAAAATCAGAACAGATACGCTTTTGGAGAAACATTCTGATTGGTTACCTCCCACTATGCTTCTTTTGCGTTCCGCTTTTTCCTTTACGTAGGATTGCACCTTTACTCGTGACATTTGACTCGTTATTTCGAGCAAAATTTTAAATTACAAAAATTCCGTCTTTATTGCTGTAGTATCAGTCACTGCTTGACAGAGCAATGGAAAGAAAGATGTGTATTTTAAATTACACATACAAACACATAAAATGCTGATCATATCATGCAAGCGTTCGCAATTTATTTGAAAACTTTATATTGCATGATTATAGACCAACACATGTTTATGATAAAGATTATTACTACAATATAATTTAAATGATTTCCACGCATTTTTTTCGAATAAGACGTACGTCGATGGAAATCTGTCTCTTTAGGGATATAGCAATATGTGCGACGTGTATTCGTGTGCTGTTGCTGTTGCTAGCTCAAATGATTTACTCACCAGCACATGCTAAATCGATTTTTGGTGAGAGCCAGTCGATTGGCAACTTTAGTTTCTATAGCCGGGAGTATCTTCAGAAGGGTACTTCCTCATACAAATAATTTCTTTTTTTAATAATCTTATTGTCCCTTTTAACCGGGAAATCCTCCTCTTAAACGAGAGTATATTGTGAAGATAGGAAAAGTGGAGGTAACTGACAGTCTATGATTATACAGTCAAAGATATTTCCTCTTTTAAATCAGGTCTACTTTTTAACCAGGGATGCCTGTTCTTAAACGAGAAAAACGGTTTCTATAAAATACATAATCGAGAAATATTGAGTCGCACCGAATCGGTTTACACACTGCGCATTAGTGATTAGGTAGATATACAAAAGAGGTATGTAAAAATTAATTGGCTAAGCGCATCATTTGCTTAATATGATGTCGGTGATTTTAAGACGCGTTTACGAGACACGATAAGACACGCGTTACCTTTCCAACGCGTTATCACTCCATTAACATGTTATATTAATTATAACGCATGCGTTAAACAAGAATATAAAATTTTGCAGATTATTATAGTTCATTATCCTTTTGATGATATTTAATAAAATATATATTAAATAAAAATTTTTTTCAGGCAAATTTTCCCGGCGAACGCATGCACTTTTGCGTTGCACGTTTTTTTTACCTCTTCTCTTTGGAAAGTTGTAAATTTTAACGCATGCGTTAAAATTTACTCCGTTACAAGATAGCTCCGTTGCATTCCAAAATTCCACTCCATCAATTTCTAAATAAAATATAGAAATGATTGGGCGAACAGAGTAAGCTAACAAAGTAAATTACTGATTCGGATGGATTCCGAGCGTGAGACAATAAGACCGTAATGAGGGATTCAGATCGATCTCTGAGGAGACATCCAAAGTTTCATAAAAGAATTTGTGAGCAATTAAGAATTCTAATCGACTCGGCTATCATCGTCATGACCATACGACTACTGATTTTAGTCAGATTATCGTCAAGACATTTCAGGCCATGGGTTTTGGTCTTTCTAAATTAATGCAATTTTGATGCTTATGTATAAGCATCCTATTTAAATAATTTAATTTCTTCTCTAATCTATTTTAAAAGGTCGCAAGGATCTTCTCTGGATATCTTCTAGTAAGAGTCTTTTCTACCTTGATTTTTGGAACGATAGCTTCACCCACGTAGCATGTTATCTCACGTTTCGGAAAACTGTTCTTAATAAATCCTCGATTTGAAGTAGAATTTTGGGGCGCAGTTTTGGACTATCATCGACAGATCTCACGTCTATTTAAGTGTAAGTTTACGCGTTCAGCGTGTTATGACACATTAGCGTACCATGTGACACATAAATTGAGATACAAAACTTATAAGCATATTATGCCTTAATGTTAATGATAATATTGGGAGCGTTATTGTATAATTAGCTGACAGGAAGGGGCGAATACTTATGGAAGAAGGAGGACAAGAAAACAGGCCAACATACAAAATGCCGAAGACGCGATCGATGTCTCCATTTTGTTCGCGATATTTGATATTTTCTTATAATTCCGATGATGAGAGAGAGAGAGTGTGTGTGTGTGTGTGTGAGTGTGCAAATGAAGTGTGTCCCATAGCGACACTATCTAAAATAGTTCAAGCTAGATGTCGATGTTTGTAGCAGATAAAGAACAATGCAACGCAGCATATTGTAATTAAAATTAAAAAGTCATTAATATCACCGGCTATTTTATTTACCCAGTCCATTTATTTATAATTTTGATTAATACGGCAACACAATATATCGGAAAGAGTATATCGTTACGTGTATACATCAGTTAATTAATGTCAATGTTATGTTCCTGTTTTCTGGAAACAAATACTAATTTTGAGATATTAATAATTTCTCGATTTATTTAAAATAGCAGATAAGTACACATAATTTGATTCACGTTTGTCACGAGGCAAAAGTATAAATAAAGCGTTTCATAACTTCTGAAATATTAACGAGTTGAATTAAAATTATCGTGACCTTTTATGTTTGTTAGGACGTTTTTTTTATGTATCTTCTTCGTTACGGGAATCTCGCAATCTCTATAAAGTACATCACAGTTCTCGCCTCGAATCCCCGCTGCACCTGCATCTCTCACGAGTCGATCCCAACCCGAGGATAACTTGAACGATTTCTCTATGTCTTTCCTGTGAAAAATCATAGTGCTAATTTTTAACGCGAATTAAATTCATATTTAGTTGAATTTAAACTCAATCGAAACTATAGTTATTGTATGAACATCAGATATGTAAATTTTATTACAATTTTGTTTTTATCATTGAATGCAATTCTGTGACTGCGAAAAATTTATCCGGTATTTCTTTTCTTTCTTCAGTAATTTTTTTATCTTTATATTAAGCTTCCAGCGTAATTTTAATACAAAATGCATTGTTAAAAATAATAACAGTAAAACCTACGTCAAGTATTTTGCCAGCATTTCACCAGGTGCGCCCAAATCTCTAAAGAGCTTGCGATTTTCAAGACAGATCGTCCTCTGTATGCATCGTACTCTGGCATCGCTGTTAAGTATCTCTTCTTCTTCCGGGGTCTAAAAGTTCGTTGAAAGTCTTAATCTACTACTGGCACACAAACATTTTTGCTGCGAAGTCTGGTATTCATGATTTATTCTAGCAATTTTGTTCAGCCAACAGAAACGAAATGTTTCATCACGGTAAGTAAGCTTCCAAAAGTGTCCAGCAAACTTGCCCGGCTATATTCGCGGCTGAGACGAGTGACAAAAAACTTGAAATTTAACTTATAACTTTTCAAATTTATTTTTAAATTGAGAAAACTTTCTTCTAAACATGCGATTAATAGATTCCACAATGATCTGAATTTTTAAAAATATCAAAACCAGAGAAATTCAAATTCAAAAACTTCGAAAAGAAACTTCTATATATATATGTAATTTATTAATTTCTTACAAGTTTAAATATAATGCAATTTTAATTAGAAATTTATTATTGAAAGGATCCCCTTTAACTTAACGACATCACCAAATAACGTACCACGGAATGAAAATCATGCGTAGCGTAAACGTCCCGCTTTTGCCTGGATGATAATAGATCTATTATCGTATCTTTCCGCTTAACAGCGCTGAGCGTATTCTGTATAATCGCCAAAAGTAGCAAGAGACCGATGAAACTGACTATTACAAGCTGTTTCGATGTTGGACCGATGGAGTGCCCTATCGAGTGCGTTACTGGATATGCAGGATTGCCATACTCGTATCCATATGGTATATTTTCGCTTCTGTGATGCAGAAACGCTCGTTGAGGCACTAAAACATTTTTTTTGAAAAGTATTAACAATATGTATCGTGTAGATGAACCACTGCAAGTGTGAATAAAGCAACATAAACCCATGCACATATTTATATTACATTATTATATTATTGCAACGTTATCAAATACTTATTTTTTTAATTATTTCATTTTTAATTACTTTATAACCATTACTCATATCACTCATATCAATAATATATAAAAATTACGCAATCGTACAACATTTGCCTTTTTTAAGTAAGCCCAATTTTCCAAGAAATTATCAAACAAATCTTGTGTTTAAATGCGCATTATTTTTTCCTCCTTTAAAACAGTACGAGTGACACATTCCAATTTCAAAATGATTTCTCGGCTTTGAGATGTTAATGCGACGACCGAAGCGCGACGCGTTGAGCTTGATTATAGCCTCGCACAAAGGATAAGTGATCAAACGACGCCGTCTCTTTCTCTTGGAGTAACTAAAATAGAAAAATCTTTACCGGGGAAAAAGTAATCCCAGGGCATCGCCGGCTGTGGCTGCGGCTGCGGTTGCGGTAGCGGCGGCGGCGGCGGCGGTGCGAGGGTCGCAAAGATTGATCGCGTCATATCCGATTGAAGCGCCGGGTCAATTTTACTTTCCGTCTCCAAAGACGAGCCATTTCCGGAAGTGGGCGGGAACACCACGATTTTCGTATCCTGACCGGCGATTAAAACCGCGAACGTACCGAGTACCGCGAGTATTTTCATTTTCTACAGGAAAACGATGTCCCTTTCCCCGGCACAAGACGAAAGACTTATGACTTGTCGGATTTTCAATCGGGTTTTTATCCAAGTTTCTCCAAGTAGAATCACCGGGACCACCATACGACCTCGGCTATGACGTATTACTGATAAATGAACGAGATGTCGTGAATCTAAACGGTCAAACCGCCGCGGGGTCACGAGCGAATTCTCCTTCGTGATGCGTCGAATTCGACACAGTCGAGACAACGAATAAAGAATGATTTCGGGAACGACCGAGGTGATCATTCGGCCCGTTGAACTGTCTGACGAGTTCACGGACCGCGGCTACTGCAATGAGCTAATACACTTTATTCCATTGTGCGGGGAAGTTGTCCTTTCATAGAAATTGTGCTTTCTTTCTTGTCCAGAAAATAGCTCAATTGTGCGGATATTTTAAGGTCCTCAGACTCCTCTCAGCCATTTACAAGAACGGATAGTGAAACATTTCCGGAAACAATCATTTGTCGTAGTCTCTATACACAGTAAAGGATAATAATAAAAGGATAATCTTTAACGCAAGTAAGTATATATATTAAAATCTTTTATTGTACGCAATATATCTTTGAAAGATATTGATCAACATTGCTGAATAAAATTATTCCCCAAGATCTTGAGAGCTCATTAAATCTGTTTATATTTGCTACGAATTCGTTTGAATCGTTAACTCGAGTGATATGTGTGTCCGTAAGATTATTGAAATCTCTCGAAATACTTTCACTGAACGTTAAACATAATCTTCTGTAATTTCTACTTGAAAATTCCGAGAAATTTAAATATTCCGATCGACAACTATTTGTAAACCGATTATGGAAGATTTTCTAGAAATACTAAAGAAAAAGTATTTTGGCCTCGTTGCGGAACGTCTGATGGAACTTTCACACCAATTTACTGAAATTTATTGAATCTTAAGGCTCGCGCTACGGCCTGGATTAAAATGCGAGGAAAAGAGAGTGGAAGCGCTCTGCAAGCTCTCTTCAACAAAGATATTCCATCGACGAGAAGGGGGACGGCACGAGGGGCAGATCGGTTGGTTAACCTAGCTGCGCTGAATGCAAGGGGTTGCTATGGCAATGGGTACGGCAGTAGGTGGGGAAAAGGGAGCCTGGAGGGTTTGTCTGTCTGCAGCCCTTCTAAAGGGGATGATGTCCTTCGTGTGCTGTCTGTAGCCTCTATCCACGTCATCACTTGTCAGAGATGTAACGCTGCAGCTTTGTCAACTTTAAACGTCCATGAAAGCACCTTTTTACGATATATTTTTTTTTATCCAACGTACAATAAATAGGTACTAAATTAAAGTAATATCGATTATTGTACTCTTGCTATATGTTATATTGTTATATATAATTTACACATTATTTACCCTCAATAATATGTTAACATTAAAATAATATTTATTCTTTCTATAGAAAGATGGGAAAAAGAGTATTTTATTTTAATACGCTTCTTGTCTCTTTATAATGTTTTTTTTTTCTATTTTAATGAGAAGAACTTTTCTAAGAATACTTTGCAAGATTGCTGAGAAAATTGCATGTGTCGCGCGGGACAATTTAGTATCAAAGACAAAAAACGCTTCACAGACGAATATCTAAAACAGGCGGAATTTCCATTATCTTTCACAGCTCAGTAGACTCTCTAGAACTGATAATCCAAAAGGAAACACTTCACGCTCTGAGTGTCTCACCACCCACTTATACTTCTCACTACCGTGACACTATGCAAACATAGTACTTTGTTTATTATTCATACCTACAAAGATCTCTTGTTGCTACTTTGCGAGAAGAGCCTATCTTTTCTTATGCTATTAGAAAATAAAAAATAATTTGAGATAATAAATTTTATAGAAGCTATACACATATAATTTTTAATATTCTCGAAAAATTAAAAAACTATAATTGCAATTTTGAATAATAAAAGACAAAGATTTATTTTATAGAAACAGAATGATTGAAAATCCGAAGTTCAATTTATTACATCAATTTTATATAATTTGAATTATAATATTAATTTATATATTAGAAGGTTTCTTATACAGTAGCGTTTTAATGTAAAATAATATAAAAAGAGAAATATATAACAATAAATAAGTGAGATATAATATTACATTAAAGAAAACGCTGTTAAACGGTCAGGACTGGACCTTGGTTGCCCAATAATAGTATTCGTGTGAATTATACATGCAATTCTTCGCCTTGACAAATTACCGTTACTTTCGGACTTGAAACGTAGTCTCAATCAAAGCCAGAACAGAATATATATATAATTAAATTGATAACCAATTTAATCACATTAACACACATTTGAAAAAAAATTAGAAATAAACAATACGAGAAATATGGGATACATAGGATAGGATACGGAATATATCGGATATGTTGCGAAAAATAACACCCCAACCAAGATTCGAACCTGAATCTTCCTCATTCCGTAACGGGTGTCTCAACCAATTCGACCACTGAGGCATGCCGATTAATTCAATCGGCAGAATTGTTTAAAGCAACATTTTTAACTATATAATTCGTTATCCCTAATCTTTTTTCCATATGTTAAATAAAAAATTAATAAATAAAATAATCTAGAAAAAGGCTCAAATGATTAAAAATCAAACATACAAAGAAAAGGCACAAAGCCGTAACAAGGTGTTCGTGTTAAATTATTTAATAAACAAGTATACTTCTCTACCATATTTCTCATATTGTTTATTTCTAATTTCCTAAAAAATGTGTGTTAGTGTGATTAAATTGATTATCAATTTAATTGTGTGATTTTGCTGTTCTGGCTTTGGTTGAGACTGCGTTTCAAGTCCGAAAAACGGCGCGTGGTTTGCCAAGGCGAAGAAGTGCACGTAAAATTCACGCGAATAATATTATTAGACAACCAAGATCCAATTCTGATCGTTTAACGGCGTTTTCCTTAATTTGAGAAATATGTATATTTACATATATATATACTATGTTTATTTTATTTCACATTTAAACGTTATATTAAAACGTTCTTACATGTCGCGTATCCGCTACACGTCCAGTCTTTGAAAGTAATATCTACTCTCGTCTCTCGAATGTCTCGCGCCGCTTATTACCACTTTACCGTGGACAACAAAAGGCGATGCGCTCTTTTTTTTCAGAGTCGACGAACATCGCGACTACATATCGGGGTCACATCGATGGACATGCCGCGTGAACGAGCCGCGATTTTACGCCAACGCGACGCGAGTGAACATTATATTTTTAGATCGCTTTTGCAACGGCTGCCGCGCCGTCGGCTGACACCTGCTACTTTTTTTATCAGCGTCCAATGACGAGCGTTCTCTCCTCAGAGCGGCAATCAGAGGTTCGTCACGCTCCATTATCCGTTCCGGAGCGACGCCCGCCGCTGATTTTACACGTTACGTGCCTTTTTTCACGGCTGCGTTCGGACATCTCGACAGAAGAGGGATAACGAGATCGCTCCTGCACGGTCGATTAATTATAAAAAATTGCGAGCAGTAGTAAGGTAAATACAAGTAGGTCGTTTAGAGACTTTTATTCAGGGCTTTACTTTTGTTTAACCAAGAAAACCATTCTAAAAGATTTTTATGAAATCTATAACTAAAAAACGAATGTTATATTTCTGTCACACTAAATATTTTGATATTCCTTGTGAACATCATCAGCAAGATATAAAGATGTATAAATTCTTTTCACAAAATAAGCCTTCCAGATGGTGCTGAGACGCGTTGAAGCAATCTATCATTTTGACACACGTTTTATAAATAAAATCTTTTTATCCTACCGTGACAATACAAACTTTTCGTATTTAAAATAATGCAATAATGGTAGACTGGAAAGGTATATATATTTTTCCGGAGAATATAAACTAAATATATACATTTTATACTCAATCGATTATATCGTGTCCGATCATATATAGATTTTACTACTACGTAGTACTCAACTGAAACGATTCTCGAGAAAGTGTTTTGTCGACAGCTCTGAAAAGAGACATGATTTAATTCTTGATCAATTATTTGTTAAAATATATTGTAAAAATGTAAGATATACTTATTATATTCATTTTTTTGTTATGTTTGGAATTAATTTGTCGTAAACGTAAATTCTTCTTTCATTTAGACATCAAGTCGAGACGGAGAAAAATAGGTAGCTCAAACGTAAATTATTTAATCGAAATTGCTGTTTCGCGTGCGTTAGAATCAATATTGTCGCATATTATATCTGAAATCCTCCTGCTTCGACATTAATGGGATGCATACAACCTGAAATCGTCGTTCCATAATTCAGGAATGGAATATCGCCGAGGATCCATTTCGGGTCATGTGACTAGGGAAATCCCTTAAAGCCGAGAGATCTCGGCGGTTTCTTCTTCTCGCGGAAATCTATTTTCTCAATTCCGGGAGGAGGAGGTCCCTCATATAGGTTTTTATATCCCTTCCTGTGCCGTACACGTGCTCTCTCTGTGTTTCAGGTTAATGCAGCTTTATATGCAGGTCGCAATTCTTGACGTTTACTTTACAATGCTGATTTCTTGATGGAATTTAATATACGAAACATTCCGCGTATTTCAATATCCATGACGGATATTGTGGTACTCGAGTACTCAAACCTCGACTCAAACTATGTGTATTTGCAAATTAATTAAATACATGCACACCGAATTACGTTTCCAAAGATGCGTAAATTCGATGAAGTACACAAGCCTATACATGAATCTTTAAATCTTCTTTTTATTATTCAGATTATATGTCGACATGAAAAGAATTCATTTATCGGTGAAACATTAAACGTTTCTTTATACGAATACAGCTGAATATAAAATTATATAGGTACCGAAATGTTGTATAGAGAGTGTGACACACGATAAATAATAGTTCTAATTCTCAACGCAAGAGAAAATAATTGTTCTATCCGAAATACTTTAAACCTAAGAACAAATCGATATCCGCGCTCGCAGCTTGCAATCCTCATATGGTCGGAGATTCATCTTTTAATACGTACTTAGCATCCAACTACGCCATCTTGTTCTTCAGCGGTTAGAAATGGACCTTTATAATGAATCCTCGCTATTGATCGTCACTAAATTGAGAAAGCATACACATTTCTATAAGGAAGCGTTAATCTAATTTCTGCCATTTAACGCTTGAGAAATTTTATTATTAAATTGCATTTTGAAATTATAATTTATTAAATTATAATTATAATTATAATTATCTCTACTATTTATATAAGTATATATATTTCTACTATTTAAGTTTTATATGTATCTAATGGAAAAAAATATATTTAAATTGATCAATTTAATCATTTACATATTGCAACACAAATCATGAAAAATCTCAGAAAATGCGCCCTATAAATTTGAACAATTTTAAAAAATTACAAATCAGTTATTTTGACTGCTTTAGTTGTTCTAAAATATGTTAATTTGCTAATTCTAATATTAATAAACTAAAACTATTTACAAATTATGTAAATATATTTTCTTTCATTGATTTCGTAAATACAAAAAATTTGCAAAAAATACTAATAAAATAAAATGTGTTTCAAAAATATACGTGGCAAATTTTAGCATTCAAAGATACGGGAAAATTAAAATAGACTCGTCTCGGTACTGAATCTTTGCGATTGTAGAATGAAAGGAATTAATTTCCGATTTATGCTTATCCACGCGGCGAACGGGAAACGGCGGACGAACGCGACCTTCCCCAACGGTCTCGGATATTCACGAGCGCGACACACAATGCGATATTATTACGCGCTACCTCGTTGCGCGGTAAAGTCGCCTGTCGTCGCGCACACGTCCGAGTTGTGTGTCCACGAGTGGTGTGTCCTCAGGCCTATGCACACGTGCGCGTTTCCACCTGCCCGCCCGCGTCACCACCCATATTCATCCGCCCTTCGAAGCTGCGCTACGCTGACCTTGTTCCAGCTCCCAAGAAAAAGCAGGTTACGTGAAATTTCCACCCTCCCTCCCGAGGGAGGGCTCGACCTGCATTGCCCTAACTATGAGAGAGAGAGATGCATTATTCGGTCATTTCACTTATCTAACTGTCAGGCTTGAGAAAATTTATAGCGATCTGAAATAGCACATAAAATGGATGATCTGTAGGTCGTAAGTGAATACCTCGAAAATTGTATGTGTAACAGAGAAAAATTGTTCGACTCGCGAGATTATTTCCTATTAGAAAATGCATCTGAGAATTCGGAATATAGTCAGAGATTTGCACATTTATACAATACATCGGTAATGCGGACGTTTCTTCCTCGCGTACGTTATGAATTCCGATACATTATGAATAGATTAGCTTTTACAGATTTTATATATTTTTACACAAAAACCGCTGAAGCGACCTCGAAGCATTTTTATATTAAATATTTCGTTTGTTTTTAGTTTTTTAATTATCTCATCCTCAATTCAAATATACATACGTGGCACAAGTTCAAAGAAATTTAATTAATAGCATTATGTGCTTGGAAAATAAAACTGACAAGCTATTGTCCGCGTGTATTATTATCGACGTTGCTCATTACAGGAAATTTACTGCATTTTATCGAGTTCCATGCGGCTGATAATGTGGTTTTTCTTGCGCTTCTCTCGTGGTTTGTATAAGATATATTTAAATCGGTCAATATGCATATATATATATATATATATATATATATATATATATATATATATATGTATGTATATACATATTTTAACGTCTATCTAAAAATTTATATGGTTCTTAAAAAGCACTTTTTGCGTGACATTCTTACTATAAAAGAAGAGGAAGATTAAAATTAATTTAAATATCTCTCTAAGATAAACAGATAATTTATCCTTTACTCAATTATACAATCGCTGATTATCTAGCAAAATCTCTTACAGAAAATCATCCCTTCTGATTAAATAAAAACAGAAAATAAATTCTTTTCGTTTTTCCAGTATATAGTATACAAATAACGCACAGTTATAATATTCTTATTAATATTTTGTTAAGATTTTGTCAAAATTTTGTTAGAACGGGTAAACATCGAAAATCCTATCAAGACAGATGCAATCCGATTGGAAATTTCTTTAGCATTCATTGGAAGCATTCCGTGCGTGACCTCGTCTCGGCATCCTTCTCCCCGAATGCTCCATTACTGTTTATCCCCGCGCGGTTTTACAGAAGGGATATTCATTTCGTTCCGTGCACGAGCTTCAGCGAGTTTCAATATTTACCCGCGGTCCGTGCTTATTTACGCCGTGTGCCGAGTGCGCGTCTCCCGTCTCCCGTTTTCATTCATTTTCTCGCGTGCTCTCCTGGCATGGCACGAGAAAATCTCGACCTACGTTCACGGGGTCGTCGGTGAGACCCTCCTGAAAAGTATCTAACGGTCGTGGCGTAGTATACCCAGCTTTTCCGCCGGTCTACTCAAGACAGCAGTCTCGAGCTGTCCTCCCTTGGGTTTCCCCGGCAGGAGGGAAAGGGGGGAGCGGGAGGGTGAGTTATGTCGGAGAAAAGTTTGGGTGGATACACACAATCGTGTGCCCGCGGTACACGCGAACTACCCTTCCTTCTCGCCCTACTCGATCACGTCCACCACCCTTGCCCCCATCCTCTGATCCGTCTCGCGTCCTTCCGTCCCTTTCGCTCCGTCTCCGTCTCCGACGCCCTTTTCCGTCTCACCTTCGCGATGCACCCCCTCACAGCGGGCTCTCTCGCCCTCTCCCTCGGCCGCTCTTAGCGCACCCTTCCATGCTCCGTCTCGCTCCCGCCGTACCTCTCGCTCTCTTTTTCCTTCGCGGGGCACTCTCCGTCCGTTTCCACCCCCGACCATCGACGTTCCGCGTTTATCGAACCATTGCGCGCGCACCGATAACGGTAACGGGGCGTGCTACGTCTTGGTTGGCCGTAAACGTAGGTGGACGCACGGCCGACCGACGACGACGAGGACGGCGGCGACGTCGACGTCGCCGAGGACGAGCGCAGCAGACTATCAGCGAAACTCGCCGCGCGACGAAGAGAAATAGTTCGCCTGCCGAGAGCACGGAGTAATCAGTCGTTCTCGCAACGTTCCCGAATAAGCGTGCGCGTTGTGTTGTTGTTTGCAACGCTCGCGAAGTCCGTCGCGAAAGCCCATCCATATACGTGAGTCCACCTCGGGGAGATTCTACGAGTGCAGCTTCGAGTTATCGTTCGAAGCCGCAGCGAACGGCGCGATTAAAATTCGGAGCGTACGAAACGAATCGGGGTTGTTGGCGTCGACGAGGAGAACCGGTCGATCAATTGGTGGTACCGATGGTCAAAGATCAACAGCCGAAGTACCGAATTTTAGGAGAAATTCGTACTTTCGAGTCGCAAATAGCGTTCAAGAAAGTGAGTTGAAAGTGCGTCGAGAGTGCTCCAGGAGTGCAACTCGAGAAAGCGTCGGCATACGGCTATCCGCGAGAGCAAGCTGACACGACACGCAAAGGACGAGAGTCAGATTATCGAGGAGGGTGGCTCGGTGCGTCGATCCAGTGTTTTCGTTCACCTGGCTCATCGTCCCTCCGGGAGGCGGAGGGCGGTAAAGCATCGATCGTTCGCCATTTTGCGCGACGGCCGACATCTTTTGCGGGCATCGACGACATCTTGCCGCGTGACATCTTCAACGATACGGAAGCTACAGAGGCTGCAGATCCACGTTAAGCAGAAGGGCCAGATTGTTCGCATAATTATTCCTCGAATACGTCTCGTTCGCACTTTCTCCTCGCTTATCGATCACCATCAACGATCGCCATATTGTCTGTAACGCTCTCCCGCCGCCGGGAGGGTGCATTAATCACGAAACTTCATATAGTTTAATAAAAGAAGAAATTTGGCAAGGAAACAGGAGGTAAATCAGTGTCCAACGTCGCGGGAGGAAGAAAAAGTAGTGTCCTTCAAGTCGAAGGTAGAAATCAGCAGGCTGGGAGGTCGGTTGAGCGAGGTGGTGGGTCCCGTCGTGGAGGAGGCCATCGAGCCAGGGGATGCGACCCCGCTGACGGGACCCTCGAGGGAGACCTCGATTCCTCGAGCACCCCCACCGCAGCGTGTCACTACACCGAGCCCGCCGAGACCGCCGCCCGCTACGTCCCAGCATCACCAGAATCCGGGTCACCCGACCCACAATCCGGGACCCCAGTCCCAAAATCCTGGGCATCACAACCCGGGTCATTCGCCCCAAAATCCGGGTACTCCCGACCACAACCCTGGTCACAACCCCAGTCACCAGACTCATAATCCGGGAAATCCCGGCCACAATCCGGGCAATCCCGGTCACAACCCGGGAAATCCCGGTTACAATCCAGGAAATCCCGGCCACAACCCGGGCAATCCCGGACACAACCCGGGCAATCCGGGCCATAACCCAGGTAATCCCGGCCACAACCCGGGTAACCCCGGCCACAATCCGGGTAACCCAGGTCACAATCCCGGTAATCCGGGCCATCCGAGTCCCGTTCAGGAAGATCAGAATCCCGCCGGCCAGCCGACGCAAAATCCCGGCAATCCAACGAGTCCAGGACGAGAAGCTCAGAATCCTCGTCCGAACGTGAGTCGTCAACCAAGTCAGAATCCAACCAATCCGCAGAGCGGCAGAGAGCAGGCACAACCGACGAGTCAGCAGCAACCGCAACAACCGCAACAACCACAACAGCCACAGCAACAACAACCTCAGCCGCAACCGCAACCGCAACCGCAACCGCAACCGCAACATTTGGAGCGCAGCGCCAGTACCATGGGGACCGTATTGTCGTTCAGTCCGCGGGACCGCCGCGGGCCTGTTTACCCGCCAGCGGGACATCAACATCCCGCTGACTTCACGTTAAACAACTTTAATTACGAGCAGCTAAATAATGCGAAGAATCGCGAGAACAAGAGCGGCGTTGCCACGGTGGCGCCGGCGCCACCCACGAATCATCCCCCGACCAACAACAACTCGCTACAGAACAATAACATTAATCTGAACAACAACGACAACGCGAGGATCATTTCGGAAAAGAACGCCCTGGAGAAGAACCTGAAGAAACATTCGCTGTTCATAAATGCCTTGTCGTGGAAGCGGTTCAGCACAACTAATAACAACAAGAAGAAGCTTGATAACAAGAACAAGAATATCGCCTTCAGACAGCCGCTCGATAACATACCTATCGTTGATAAAAATAAGAATATACAGACGCCGCAGGTAAGTACTCGTGTAGAGCAAAAAACTTTTATTCTCCTTTTTTTCGAGAGAAGTGCTTGTAATTCTATTTTGACAAGTGGTAAATTGGCATATTTAATAAATAATTTATATATATACACATATATAAATTATATAAAATAAATAGTTAAGAAACCCCAAGCGCGCTTTAACAAATTATATTCTCATATTATAACACCGACACAAATTCGATCTATTTAGAAATACGTCTAGATATTTTGCTTATATCAATAATACATAGCACCCTTTACCGTAATAATTTAAAAATTAAAAATATTATAAAACATAGAATAAAAAAACAACAATGGAATAAATATATAGTTAAAATAATATATCTCATTGCTTGTTGTGTCTCGAGAAGTCTAGAGATAGAAACAACTCGAAAGGGGGATTTACATACAGTAAAGCATGAAGGAATTAAATATACAACGTGCTTTGACCCCCCGAGACACGATCGAAAGCACATCGATCGTTTGATGTCTCCTTTCGCGTGGCACGAGTTGCTCTTTTCTTTATAAATTTTCAATATTTTCATCTTTCTCTCTAGAAATATGGCTACTTTCAATGTACTTAATGTTTAATTACTAGTTTTTATCATTTGCAAACTCCACATTTAATATCAGCAGAATATAAAATATATAAATATTACATTATAAAATCTATCAATGCTAAAATTTATTTTATTAAACTTATTATCATTGTTAAATAAAGTTTGCAAGAAATTATCACATTACACATACGTTAAATTACCAAAAAATAATATGCGATTACTATAAAGTGGTTTCGTCAATGTTAGCAAGTATATGAGTTTAAAAAGTATTAAGTAATTAAAAACATAAAATTTACATAAGGTTTACAAGAATGTTGATTATATTGAGAAATCTTCTAGTTAGTTTATTGAGAAATGATCTTCTCTCTCGTGGTTTTAATTAGACAAAACCACCGGCGTCGAACAACAATCACACCACGCACAATCCGACGTGTGAGAAATTGATGCAGAAACCCCTGCCTCCTGGACCAAGGAAAACTGTCATCCAGGCCTCCACTTCGGAATTGCTCAAGTGCCTCGGCGTCTTCCTGCACAAGAAATGCACCCGTTTAAGGGACTTCCAGGCTGGCGACGCTGTCATGTGGCTCAGAACTGTCGACAGAAATCTCCTGCTTCAAGGCTGGCAGGTGAGTTTGTCACTTCCAGAGAGTGCGCTTCTTAAAATTATTATGTTTACGTTTTTAAATTATATAAATTAACAAACGTTCACGCTTAAATACGTGTTGCGATTGAAAAAGAAATATGTTGGTTTTTTAAGGTTCTTTGATATTTTTATCTAACGAGTTGAACGTTTCATTTCTGAATAATCTTTAATTTAAAATCTTTAAAAAAATGAAAAAAGTACGGGACATACATCTAATAAATATTTTAAGAAATCACTTAAATACACTATAGGTACTTCTAACTCTCCAAAAATATCTCCACTTGATAATAGTACTTTGATATACTTTTATATTACCGTTCATATTTCAGTATACTTTTATTTGCTAGGTGCTTTAACGTGCTTCGTGAAACATACACGCCGATAATACAGTTATCACGGGCACTGGTTCGACGTTATAATTAATATATTACTCCCGCGGTTATTCCGCTATCGTTGTAATTGGATGATTAAGATATACCAACAGCACGAGATAATTAACTCTCGCTGATTGAACTGCTATGATTAACGTTGATATATACAAGTCATACAAAATCGATACGGTCGACGATCGTTGAGCACCAAATATACATATATCTAAAGAAAAAAAAAGATTGTTATATAAAGCTCAACAGCCTAATACGAATACTGCACTGATCTGTGACATATGTACAAAATATGAATAATTTTCGTTAGAAAGAACTGCTATTCTACTTGGCTCGGCCCACTGTTATTGTTAAACCGGAATATTCCGCAACCGATATCCAATTAAAGAGTACGAATATTTGTCTCCGATGCGTTAAAAGGTTTCGTTTTCCCTGAAGGGACTATCATTACAAGTGGGATGTGATGGTCCACACGCGTCACAAAAGAAAGGGCTTCATACCCTGAATCCCCCGGGATGCGGACAGCGTCCCGCGGGAATAGGTACGCATAATAAGAGTCGCCCAGGACATACAATATGTTAGAGAGGGAATTAGGCGAACTTTTCACGGGATAAAGCCAAGAGTTTCTGTCCCTTCATAACGGGAGCCAATTATATATGTTATATTTGCATCGCAACAGGAGGCTACTGAATTACAATACAGCGTTACGATTATATACTTTCTTGAGTCATATGTGAAATGCTGAATCATAATATACTTTTCCCTAAAAATTGTTTTAATAGAGGAAAGGGAAGGATGACGCAAAGTTTCCGAGAAGCAAGTGTATTGGACTATTTCTTTATTATATTATCTTCGAATATTAAAACACATTGCGCTAAATAAAATATATTTCCTTCTCTCAAGAACGTTTTACAATGTAATTTACCTTTTCTAGAATTATTGTAAAATTATTGAAAATTATCTCTTAAACTTATTTGGAAATTAAGTATTTAAAAAATGTTTCTTTTTCTTGAAAGAAGCCGTGATTTTTAAATATCTCATTCCAGACTATCTAAACTACAAGTCATATCGATTTTCCTTCGATGTTTCTCTTCAGCAAAGTTTTCTCTCTTTTTTATTTTTGACAATTTTATTTTACAATGTTGATATCGTGAGTTTATTGGTTTCAATAAAATTGAATCGTTTATACTTCTTCCATGAGAAACGAATCACGATCAATCGAAAGCATTTGCTCATAATTTTAGTCGGTGCTGGCTCTTGATTCGATTATGAATTCAACGTTTATGCTAATGTGACTATCGTGCGCGATTGCGACCTATGCAAATTGCGCGGCCCCTATAAGACTCGCCTTCTCCGCGCGTAGAAGCTATCGATCAAACTAAAAATATTTCACTCCGATAGTCAACTGACGTAGATGGCCGCTGACTTAAAAATACTACGGAACTATTAATAATACAATGCAAAAATCTGCGTTGTTTATCCACTTTGTACCCTATGTCTTTACGTATTGTATCATCTGCACGCCACATTAGTTTTTATAACAAAAGCCAAATTTTCCCCGACAAACGTTGCAAATGAAAGTTAAAACATTTTTCTTTCTTTGATAAATAAGCGTAACCTTTAAAATTGTTTTACGAGTATGCTTTAATTGAATGCTTCCGTTAGAAAAGGAGTATCTATGGACACACATACAGTCGTAAAAGACGAAACTTTTTAGAAGCATAGAAAAACTTTTTAATGGTATATTATTGGATATATGTTTTAATAATTAAAATATAGTCCAAGCATTTCTAGTAAATGCGCGTTATAAAATTTATCGCGGTTAATCTGATGAGAAGAGTAATTTAACCTTTTTAATTATATCGTAAAAGAGGACTTCTGCAGTTGACATAAAAGTGATCGGTTCAGTCATGCAAGCAGGTAACAAAAATAAATACGTGAAAAAACCGATATGTTACCGCGACATGGATTACTCAAAACGGCGTTTGCATCACTTACGTCGTCGTGCACGAAAGGGTCGATTATCTGTCGATCAAATCGGCAAGAATTTTTTACTTACTTTATGACGAAAGTCACTATCGATTGGCGTGTCGCGCAACCTTCAGCGAACCGCAATGCTCGTGAAGTTTCATGGAAAATAGCTCGAAGCGGTAATAATTCCAGTCCACTGCGGCGGCGATTCTCTGTTCGTGGGCGGACTTTTTTCATCATGAGTGACGTCCCGATTGTTGCGCACAATTGCGCATTGTTGGCATCGACCGACGCGTTTATCCTTGAGCTAAGGTGTCTTTGAAGCATTTCTGGTAATTATAATTATTAGATTCACTGATGTTCGGACAAGCACGGCAGATGATCTTGTGCTTGTATTCGAAATATTTAATCTTTGCATCTGCACAACAAAATATATTTGTCCAAAAATTTTCGTCAAAGTCATTATCAATTGGCATCATTTAAACATATAACAGTCTTTAACGAAATAAGTGTCACACTTGTATAACAGCTAATATATCTATTATCATCTCATTTAAAATATTTGGCAATTAATCTAATGCAGCGTAATTTTTATATACGTTAGCACAATATTGAAATATAAGAAACAATATGCGTCTTTCTTTCTTTCTTTCTCATTTCCACAAAATATATACAGTTTATTATTGATCACTTTAGAGAGTGAGAGAAATAAACGTTTATTTCACAATACGCAATACACAGCATATGAATCCGCTCTGTGATTATTTCCGAGAATTCATGCGGCGTATTTTATCATTTGCGACAATTTGCGGTATATTGCGATATTCGCGTGCTTCAGCCCACTTTGCAGGGAGGCGTCGAAGACGGTCCATAATAAAGTGCTTTTACGTAGACACGCTCCCCGGCAATGTCCCTGCGCCCACCGACATCGATTTCTCATGTCGATAAATTCACGCGTAGGAATCGTTAGAAGGGCGAGATAACGCTCAGTCTCGCATCCAATGCCTGAAAGAGTCCGACGTTATCTCGATGCCCAGATTCCAGAAAATAACCCACTAACGATCGAGTTAGTGTCTATTTCTTGCTACCCGTCTGATTGCGTGTCCACTTTCTTATCGAGAACATATCTCTCTGTGTTGACCTCCTGTGAGGATTCTCCAAGCTTTCTTTCTGGATGATGGAATACTTTCATATAATAAAATTATTAGCGGAATATCTGTAAATGATTGATTGTATAAAAATATACATATTTTATTGATATTATCAATTAAGTTAAATTTATTCATTACTTTTATATAACAAAATGATTGACGAAATATTTGTAAATAATTGTATAAAAATATACAAATTTTATTGGCATTATCAATCAAATTAAACATATTAATTTTTATTTATTTAATCAGCTAGAATGATAAAAGCGTACTACTTTTTCTGTGGAAATTTTGCACAATAATTTTAAAATACTCACCCTACTTAACGTAAGAACATCAATAAAATATACATCAGATGAATTGCCAGTCAAATGTCGTCCAAACAATCAAGAAATAATGAAACGATTAATTATTTATTGTCTACGTCCTACGTAATTTACAAGGCGGTCTTAATGTGTTTCAACATACTCCTAAATTACTAAAGATAGTCTTCCAGCATTTAATTAAGTATCATTAAAACTCATGCGCGCTAAAATCAGCAAAAATAGAAAAAATGTCAAGTAGGAATGATCCTATATCAAACCGCCACAAATAAAAAATATATTTGGATTAACTGTTTTCAGACAAATATACTATCTTTTAAGAAAAATATATATAAATTTTACTTTATTTGTTTTTTACTGTAAATAAAAAAAATTATATAAAAACTCTGACATTTTACAAACAGTTTGCTGCAAAAATATCTGACAGAGAGGTAATTAATCATTTGTTTTCTCAGAATACGATTAATGCTGCGTGTATATATGTGAATTCATATGTGTAAAAATCAATACACCAGACATTTCCGTGAATACAATGCAGCACAAGTATGTACACCGGAGCTATACTTGCAGATATAGCAAAAAGTAGCTATTCGTGCGTCCACGTGCATGTTTAATCCTTGAGGGGGCGTCGTAGGTAAATATACGTACACGATTCTTGTTGTCAATTCGTCCCCTGTAACAACAGCTATCGAAACACCCCCGATTTCCATCCTCAAATCCCTCGAACACCACCCTTTTGGTTACTTCGAGTTTACTCCTGAAATAATCTTATTTATTTTGATCCTACTTAGAGCACTGACCGATATTTATCTTATCTTGTCAGATATTTCTTTTATAGAAAGATTATATCGGACAGAAGCATTGAGAAGATATTCCATAACATTAAGATTTCTTTGATGCAATACATATTCCATTTTTAGCAATAAAATATATTAAGCCAACACATTTTCTTATTAATTCTCTTTAGAGAAAATATATTAATACCTAATATACTGTTTATATTTAATGCAACCTCTTTCTATAATTTTGTAAAACTTAGTTGATGTATATATGGCATTAATCTATATCTATACACTTTATTATATTAAGAAAATTGATTGTTTTTATCTTAAGATGAACATTTTAAGTAACTCTTTTTTAGAAACTAGAAAGCAACTCTAAATAATGAACTTTTAAAATGAATAATAAACTGTTGACATACTTTTACGCTACATCTTTACTTTTTATCTAAGTACTGTTATCATTATCTCATTTTGTTGACATAAAGTCGCATATGGACTTTTTACATTATTCATATTGCGACAACCTACTCGCGAATGCAAAATAAATATTACAGGAAAAGGCTAAAGTTGATAAACTTCTAAGCCATCTATCTTATATTGTGGCAAATCCACGACAGTGGAAGAACTAATGAGGTTTCGGTTGACGAGATGTGGGAAAACGCTGTAGGAAAGAAATGTGCAGCAATGCCGTATTAAGGGGGAAAATCGCGCAAGGGATGAAGGGTCACGTGCACCGCAAATGTTGCGCAAGAGCGACGGCAACGTCGCGAAATCATCCCATAGGGATATGTGAAAAAATGCGGGTGTTCATAAGAGGGACGTTCACCCCTAGATTTTAATTACAAAGGGGAGACACTTTCTTTTCTCGGACGTCAGCCCCTGATAAAGAGTATTTCTATCGCCCTAAATCTACGATCGAGCGTAAGAAATTATGCAGACAACTGATTTTTTCAAGTAGTGCCCCTGAATTAACGTTAGCGGAAAATGAATATTAAAAGAACGATTACGATTACGATATTGAGTTTTAGTTGGAACTAAATATAAATATTTGATAACGCGACGCGCATTATGGCAGCAATATTATAATAATGTTTTTTTCTATTAAACGTTTTAAAACCAGGTCATGCAAAACTCTGGCCTTTGTTCCATTTTCACCGTTGTATTCAATTTGAGCGCATTAATGACTGACCAGATTAATAATATCTAATTACTCATGATTTTCGACGCATTTGACGGAAGTAGGGTGATCAGACACCGTACATAATTTTTTAACGTTACCGTAATACATATTCTTTAATGACCCATAAATTTTCATATCTGACGTGATAATAAAAAGCGAAGTGATGCAGAAATACGTAATATATAAATTAAATATAACAAAAATACATATACGAACAAACACAAACATGTAGGAGATATTTTTATTGAGAACAAAGAAATTCTATTTTGCACATTTCTATTTTTATGAAACAAATGCGTAACAAACAGCGAAATAATGGAAAAATTCGTACGTATATAAATTACATATAACGAACAGGCATAGATATGGAAAAAATGTTTTATTTTAGACTTTTAAACAATAGACGATAGACAAAACAAAGAAATTCTATTTTGCGCGTTTTTATTTTTATGGAAGAAAACGTTATTTTTTGCCCAAAGCTCAACGTTCCGGAATATCGAAATGCATTAACAACTACAAATCCACCCTCCTTCCTGCGCGTGTTTAAATCTAATTCCTCAAGTCTAATGTGTGTATGCAATTCATCCTGAGAGTATGTACTCCGAACGTGTGTCTAGAAACCACACTACGATGTGCACGTGTAAGCGGTGTAAGGACAACCAACCGAAGCGTGACCGTGTATACAAGAAGGAGATAGATGTGGCAGCTTATACGATTAGTGTGTTTTGTGATAAAATCGAATGTTATTGCGTGTGTTGGGAGAGAGAAGAAAATTCGAGATATATGCGTCTATGGAAATTTTGTCTATTCGATCGCTTTAGGACTATCAATATAAAAAATATCTTAAACAATTTCATTAGAACTGAAAAAAGGCGATTATTGTTAGATATAATCCAAACTCGAGCCTAAGTAAATCTTATTTGCTTCGTGATACATCTTAATACGTATAACTTCTTTAAAAGCTGCACCGGATAATCTAATTATCAGTTTCATGAAGCATTTTTGAAGAAAAGAAGTAATTATTTTTATAATATTTTAATTATTTCAATGTATATATTATTCAAATATTTAAAATTAAAAAGAGAAAAATAAATATTAGATTTAAAAATCGATATCTCGTTTTCGAAATTTATCTAAAAATAAATATATCCTACCTAATTTCTTGCGATAGCCGGTATGCAGTATACATTCAGTCGCATTCACTATTGCAACTATAACTGTTACAAGTATAACAGGTGAAATATTGACTCTCTACGTCATTCCATTATCGTTTAGCCCCATTGGGACGTCAAAGCACGCGAGCAAACTGTCTTGTAAACTGACCATACACGATATGATTCACCAATCGGTTCAGTCTGGACGTTAAACAAGATCAAATCGGGACGCGTTGTTGAAAATCTGGTTAAAAGGAAACCATACATGGCTGAGATTGAAAATTCCGTTCCTGTCACGTTTCCCGCGCGCGTCACGTGCATCACGTGTGTCACATGGCATCTGTCACTTTATTAATTACCTTTCAAGAAAACACTCGGTGATCGGAAGAAAGACAATTGAGACGATGTAACAGCGCAATCAGTTAGATAACCTTCATGTAACTACTAGCACCCCGTTAGAATCAACCAAAAGCGGATATCGGTGGCGGATAGCGGTGGCGGCACGCGGATATGGCGCGCGCGTGTGTTTCATTAATTTCCATAATTTAATTACGCGTACGCATAGCTCGGAGGCTAATTCACGCGGATTTGGGTCCCCGCGAAGTTCCATCTGGGACATCCCCGAGCCGACTAAGCGTCAGGATTGCCGTTGCGGTTGAAAGTGTTTCGCGTGCATGCCAACTACGACGTTAATTGGTCCAAGTAGTGCACTCGCGCGCTATTCGGAGAGTCGTTATCCGTAGTCTTGGAAATTTAATTAAAAGGTTTAGGTATACGCGCAGGCGACTCGAATAACGCGCGAGTAGGCCCGCTCGGTAGTAGAGCGGGCCGCTCACCCCTGGCGAATATCGACCGACCTAGAGGTATATACGTCCTCGCCGGGTATATTGGCACCCCTAATTCTGCTGCACCGCATCCGCGGCCCTCGAGGCCCTCTTGAGTTATACCTGATCGAGAGGGTCGCCTCTCCAGTCAGCGAAAGCACGTGGAAACCCTAACGAATCATGCATGCGACAGCGAAAGCTTTGCACGCTCTACTCCTCGCAAAAACACTATGGAAAATCGTTTTACATTTTTTTTCCTCAATTTTTCTCACATTTTTCTCTTGCCCGTCGATCAATCTGTTGTCGATTTCTTCGCAGTAAAAAAGGATCAAAAGAATCATTGAGAAAATAAGATTTAAGAATTCCCAAGTGGGCAAAAGTAAAAATTTTGATTTTTTTTTATAACAAAGCGGATATCTTGGGTGACCCTATAATTTTACGAGCGCTACTTTCGCTCACGCAACGAGTTATAAGTCCATAGGCCGGGTTTTACTTCGCTAAGTTGTAGACATAAAAACATATCTTCATCGATAGACGCTATTTATGAATAATTTTTCTCGATAACGTCACGCGATCTGCCCTATTCGTAATACTATCGATACTTCGTCCGTTAAAGCACGTCAGCCATCTTAAGCACAATCTTCCTTAGGGCTGCATTCCGATATTTGCTGTCAGTAACTGTCAGTACTGAAAATCTATGGTGTACGTGACTAACGTGACGTAAAATATAGAAAAATAGATTTTTAGTACTAACGCAGTGAATATCGCGAAATGCAGCCTACATATCTTCCAGAAATCTTCAATATTTAGAGCAGTTGCTAAGTGCTAAAAAGAAAAAAGTACATGTTGGCAATTACACAGCAGATTCACAAGATTGTGCAACAAAGTAAAGGTACTTACTTCAAATATTAATGTTTAATGCAGAAGGATTGTAATCTAAAAGGATTATTCTAATTATTAATTGATACAATGCATTTGTTGCAATAATAATGAATGTGAATCGCGCGCTCGTAATCAGTATTGAATAGACACAAGTCAAAAGATTTTATAATCCATTATTATTTATCTTGTACCAATTTTACTTAAATTCATCCTTTCACATTGGAAATAATAGATGGACTGTAAATTTAAGAACTTGACGGAGCGACCGACTTAAATTGTAATGTATAAAGATGTATAAAGCAACGGTGAAATTTGCCAAATGGAGTTTTACGCCGCAAGCAATTCCGTTCACGGGATGTTAAGGTAGTAGCTGTCTGATTGTATTTCCGGTTCCACGAGCGAATCAGGCGCGGATTTTCGCGGCAGGATCGAGAGAATCGCTGGCGCGTAAAACCCCTTTTTCTTTCCGCTGCATTGTGCAAGGTGCACTGCTCCGATTATCCTGCGACGCTGGCACGAGGGCGTGTCGCCGTCGCCGAGAAGTGTCGTCGGCCCTGCCAGCGTCGTACGACGGACAACGGGAAGGGGGGGGAGGCTGCAGAGGGGGACGCATCCTCGCGTGTGAGCAAATTGCAAACGTGAGTGCGCGCGGCAACGTAATGTGCATTAAGCCGAGAGACACGGCTAACGAGGAACGGGGCGGCCGACTATGCGGCGCGGGTAATAAAAACAGCAGCAGGTTGCCGATCGCGCGGGGAGGAAAACGTATCGAGGGCATCGATCCTCCCTGGGTCACCGGTGTGGCCTCACCGCGCTTAATGCACCCACATGTGCACGCCGTGCACCACCTCTCACGAATCGATGCACCTACGCTCCTCCTGCACCGTGAGCCGATGCATCCATGCGCGCTAATACGACTCGCTCCGTACCGTCTTGACGTGCACGCCGCGAACTGATGCGTACACGGGTTCCCCCTTGAGACGTATTATAATATACATAGCAAACACATATTTTTCTCTCTTAAACGAGACAATCATTATAAGTATTATTCATGATATAATGCATAATTAATTGATTTTGTTTTAATAGTTGATATTAAATTACTCCAACATGTCACACAATATGTGTACCTCTGTTTATGAAGCAGGAATATTATTTACTTACGGTAATATAGGCCAAGCTATCATTTTACATGGATTATAAAAACTAGGTCAAATTAATGTGCCTACATCCTCAATCTGAAGTCCTTGAATAAGTTCTAACGCGAATTAAAATCAAAGAATCAAAGAGGAAAATATTTTTCTTGTATTATATTTTTATCTTTGATTTTAATTCACGTTATACTGATTTAAAAACTAAAATGATAAAGGTGACCAGATACAGGTCTTAAGAGTCCCGGCATTGGTACATTTATCTTACTTGTTGCATTTTTACTTTTTACTCTTTTTATTCAAATTTTGCATTAATTGCGTTTTCGAAATTTGATAAAATATTATCTTTTTCTTTCGCAATGCCCCTGCACATTTTCTTACATAAGACAAGATGTGCGTTCGAATAGCCTGTGCCTTAAGAAAATATGTATAGATTTCTTCGCTTTTCTTGATTTGGCAACAATATTAGAAAAGTCATTTCACTTTTATTCCGTAAAAATTTATAAATTTTTATGAGTTACATACATACATATGTGCATGTATATTTGTGTATGTGTGTATAAAGAAAGTACATATATATATGTATATAAAAATAATATATAGTTGTATACATAGATGTACTTAATTTTCTTTTATGTTTCATGGCTAACGGAGGTCTTATCGGAGTATAAATAGACTCTCTATTTATACGACATATTCTCCTTATATGTGTATCCGCACTAATTAACATCTATGTGACTATATTTGTATCGAAAGCACCTGCGTTCGATATATATGCCTATACATATTTATACTGACACACATGTACAAATGTACGTGTATGAAAGGACGTGTGTCCCTAAAGTCCCTATAGTGAAATATTCAACATGTATGTGGCACTATCCAACACAGCAAGACACTATGCAATTAGTGGCATACGTAAAAGCATAGTTCATATATTAACAATACCTAATATAATATCAACAATACGTATATCAAGTACATATATATATATATTAAGAGTTGAATTTTACCTCGACTTATCTCAAAACTGTGTCAATTTAAATAACATTAAAATGCAGGCTTAGACAAATATCCAATGAACACATGATTTTAAACTTCTTTTCTATTTCCGTAATTGCGAGTTGTCACGAACTTTATTTTTATCGCTCATTATTGCCTGGAGATACACTGCTGATAATTATATTACAGAATAATGTGCTTTAGATATGAATCATACTCTTCTACGCAATTACGTTTATGAATGTACGAGTTATTTTATTAAAAGAGCGAATATTTCTGGACAATTTGAAAGACTTTTCGCTAAATGCTAAAATGCTGTTAATATAAAGTTATCCATAAAAAACCAACATGTTTTACTTAATTTACAAATTAGACTAATGTAGGCTACTAAATAAAATATATGAAATTTTAATCACATTATTTATCTTTCTTTGTCAGGACGTGCCCTTTATAAACCCTGCCAACGTAGTGTTCGTGTATATGCTGGTGAAAGAGCTCGTCGACGGAGACGAGGCGTCCGAGAAGGAGCTTCAGGCGACGGTACTGACGTGTCTTTACCTGAGCTACAGTTACATGGGTAACGAGATCAGTTACCCGCTAAAGCCGTTCCTCGTCGAAGACAGCAAGGACAAGTTCTGGGACCGATGTCTCCTGATCGTCAACCGACTCAGCTCCGAGATGCTGCGAATCAACAGCGAGCCCGGATTCTTCACAGAGATCTTCAGCGAGCTGAAGGTATGTCCTATTGTCAAGATTTATTGACATAACAAATGTTACAATAAATGATTTGAAAATCGCACGTGCATCTTGTTACTTAAACTTATTAATTTATCGTAGCGCATAAAAGTAATATAATATTTCCTTTAAGAATTTGATGTAACTATTTCTACTAACTTATCAATTACTTATTAATTTATTCGTCTAAAATATTTAAATCAATAGAAGTACTAAAAAATACATTTTTTTATATTATTAAAATTAAAAGCATTTTGTTATTTGATATGCAATAAGAAGTGACAGTTTTCCTCCTATAAAAACTGCCCTCTTTAAAGAATTCTTCGAAGAAAGATCGCGAAACAAGAATTCTTCCCCGGAGTCAAACTCTAATCTGTGATTTCGAATAGGCCTGCGGTTCCAGCGAACGCGGAAGTCTGTCTGGCAGCGGCCTCGAACGAAGCCTCGTCGTCTCCGGAGTCGCGGTACCCACCAAGGCAGCTTGACGGAGCTACACACACCTGCTGGTGCGCATCGCCAGGCACGGCTGCGACGTCACGACGCTCTGACGATGGCCGTCGCGACGACGTGGAGCCGCTCTCGCAGCTTGACCCCACCGCATCGACCTCGACTTCGACCCCGACGTTGCCCCGCCAGCGGCCGCGGTCTAGTCGCGACGACGACATATTTTGCCCGTCGTGCGGCCGACGGCGCCGCGAGGAGATCCCATGGATGATCGAGGACTTGGACGCCATCGAACCGGCACCACTGGAGTCGCAAAGAACGCCGACAAGGGTCTGCAGCTGCGAGGAAGTCGAAACTAGAGGACGCGCCAGTTTCCTGAGGGTACGCAGCACCGAGGTGACATGGAGCACCAGCAGCTTCATGTCGCCCCACGAGGCGATCTGGGATCTGAGAAGGCGTACCAGCGAGGGTACAGAGTTCCGCTGGGAGCTCCATACCTCGAGCACCGACTTGGATCTCGCCAGGAAAACAAAGTGCAGCTGCCACAGTCTGACTCCGCAAGGGAAGAAGTCGGAGGGCGTGCATCGCGGCGATCTCAGAAAGCATCACAGTGCAGAGACGGACAAGTGGTCGGTCAAACCGGAGAATCTGCTGACACCGATGCACGACCTAAGGAAGCATAGCAGCGACGACACCAGATTCGCGAGGGAGGCCAAGTGGTTACAGGTGCCGGATGTAATGCGGAATCCGAAGCCCAGGTGCACCTGTCCCAAGGTGAAGACCCCGGCACCCGCGTCACCGGTGGAAGTGAAGCCGCAGGAGAAGATACCGGAGAAGCCGATACAGAAGGATGAAAAGAAGCTGTACTACTCGAAGTCGTTGACGCCCGACGATTCGGCCGTGACATGGGAGAAACCGGAGGTGAAGAGGCAAGTCAGCGAGGATCCGAGAGCCGCCAGAGGGAAAAGAGAGCGACCCAAGTTAGAGCGCTCGGCGCAAGTGAGAAGCGAAAGTTCAAGGAGATGGGGCTTCTCCGCTAAGGAGAAAGACAAAGACAAAGACAAAGACAAAGACAAAGAGAAGGAGAAGGTCATCAGTCCGGCGGAGAGCAAGAAACGAGAGAAGATACGAGCAAGGTGGGCCATGAAACCGCACGTCTCTTTGCCCGCCGAGAAAAAGGCGCCGAAGTGGTACAGGAGTCAGGACGAGACGAAGAGCAAGAGTCTGCGCGAGCGACCCAAGTACAGCATACGCAGGAGCATGTCGCCGGAGCCGGATCCACGGCAGATGAGCAAACTGGAGAACAGAATCGTACGGCGTCTGATCTCGCCAGAGATCTCCATCACCAGCACCAAGTGGGCACCGTACGAGGACTCGTCGCCGTTACCGACGATCGGGATAAAGAAGCGCGAGCAGAAGCACATCAGCGATATCAAGTGGACGCCGTACGACGAGTCCCCAAGCGACATCCCAGTCGAGGTAATCGATGACAAGAAATGGTCACCCTTCCACAATGTCACGCCTCCGGAGTGTCCGCCGGAGGCGGCGACGCCCAGCAAGAGCGACGACGAAAAGTTCCGGTGGAAGATCCTCAATCAGGTCGCGCCGTTCCCGCTCTATCAGGGCGGCTGGAAGGACGAGTCGCCGGAGAAAACGCCGCCGAAGAAGGTGACCACGCCAGAGGATCTATCGTCTCCGGTCTGGTCGCCGAGGGTGCCTGGGGATACTCCCGCTAAGCGGAAGAGTATCATAAGACCGGAATACTCGCCGGAGTACTCGCCGCCGGCGCGCAGGTCCAGCAAGCCCAAGCTCATCCGGAAAGGTGCGTTCAGGGCGAAAACGTCGGCCCCTACCAATCCTCTGGAGGACAGACTGCCCCAGGCCGGGCCTCTTCCGCCGACGGTAATAATACGCGCTGCTAGCGAAGAGACTAAGCGACTGAGGCCCCAGCTGACCAGATCCATAGCCCTGCTGGAGGTGCCGAAGCAAATAGATGCAACGAAGAGATCGTTGAGCGAGGAGGGACCGCGCATGCGTCCTCGCGAGCGTCCCAAACCGCCCGGAAGAACTCGCAGCGAGGAAGTGTCCAAGTACGACGATCCTTGGTTGGTGAGGGCCGAGTCTCCTGAGCTGCGTGAGTACGTTACGACAGTATAACGATTGCTTCCATAAGCCGTCGATTAAGTCGGCAGTGAACCACGGCACTTCCTTAATTTATAATCGACGCGCTTATCACAAGCAGCTCGGCAAAATGCAACAAAATACATAAATGAAGATCCTGTACAGTTTAAAGGAATTATTATTTTCTAATATCCATTCCTACGATTTTATAAAGAATTACTGAATAAAAAAAAAAACGAAGTCTCAAATGACGAAGCTAAAATGACGATGCACCGTTAAATTGGGGTTCAAACAGCTATTCGGAGAGAGAGGCGTCCCGCGACCAGACAGCAACAACAGCAGCAGCAGCAGCAGCAGCAGCAGCAGCAGCAGCACCACGGTTTCCTCGCAAGGGCCTTACGAAGAATATAATCTTCGAAACCACCTAAAAGACGCAACGGCGGGGCACAACTAGTCGAGATGAAGATTAACGAGGTCGAACGAGACGAGGAAGGAAGATTCTAACACGATCGCGCCCGCACGGGCGCCGAAAACTTCGTTGGCCTACACGAAGACTACAATGAAAAATACCAAAAAAAAAAAAGAAGAAAAAAAAAACGAAATAACTTCCAACTCATTTTCGGCATTCGACGGTTTCATTTCCATAGTAGACGCGCGAGTCGGAAGTTCTCAGAAACGGGCGGAAGTCGAGGCGAGGGGTCAAGGACTGACTATTATTTAAATAGCGTAATATATACATGTGCGTTTCGTCGCGCTCGCGGGGAAGCGGATGTACTCCTCCTCGGAGAGCGCGACGTCTGAATGTTCTCAGCTCAAGACGAAAAAATGTAGGGTCGCGTGCGCGACCGGGCGGACATCCGGGTAGATCCGGGAACTCTGTGGGGCGAGCGTGACGGAACAGCCGGGTGCCGCTCGGCGAACGCGGACGAGACGGTTCACGGTGTAGGGCGTTGATTGATAGTTCTATAACGTAATTAATAACGTAATGCTAAAAACGATTAAAGTACCGACTTAGGGAATAATAATGACATGAATCTCTGTAGTGTAAGCGTGACTCGTTGATTCGCGGAGAGAGAATGCTCCTCCGCTGCGGAGGATGTAAGATCGTGGATACACACAGGGTGCGTCCGACGTGGGTCGAGCGATCTGCCTCGATCGCTCGGACGCGCGCGAATAAATAATGCTAAGCATAATTTGTATATGTGTACACGTACCCCCTCGGTACGTATGCACGTAATTATATAATATTTGTAACGTTCACGTTCGAGCGACAAGTATGTAAGAGGAGATGGGAGATAGGGAGGAAAATGGAAGAGAAGGAGGAAAAGAGGAAAAAAATCGCGGAGATGCGATTCGAGCGCATCGTGATCAAAGGATTGGCCTCGTTCCAGGGGCAACGCGGATCCCCGAGAGTCCGCTCGATCGAGAGCTATCGGGGCTCGACGAGATACGACTCTTTGTTACTCGTTCATATCTGTTTTTTTTTCCTTTCATTTTATACGTTATATCGGCGTGCGCGAAATCATTGGATCGCAGCAGCGCCGCGCGATATCGACGCGCTTGGATCCAGATTCGCGACGATCGATTTCATTCGTTGTTCGGGCGACGATCTGGCGGTCGTAACATGGAAAAAAAAAAGAAAAAGGAACGCCGCCGGATACGTAGCCCCCGTGTGTGCCGGTGCGTGCAATATTAATTAAGGGATCGAAACGTCGGTGGACAACCGCGTGAGTACGGAGTACTAAGGGGTAAGAAAAAGAAAGAGAGAAACCAAGGAGGAGAAAACCGACAGGGTGTGTCCGTGGGGGGAAGGCGATCGGCTGCGCGTATTTAATCGTTTCTCCCTTCATCCCCCTCGGTGCGACGCGTGTAGTTCGTTTTCGATTGAACACGCCGTGTCTCGTTGCCGCTTGCGTTGCCACTCGCGCGCTACTCGCTTCAATTTTCGTGCTCGCGCGCGAAGGACTTTCGTCGCATCCCGCCTTCGACATCCCCTCAGCCCCCCTTGCGTCCATGATCTTTTTCTATATCGTGCGTGTGTCTCGTGAACGATATGGCTCAGTGTTCTGCGCGGCCGATATTACTGTATATAGCATAACGCATAGGAAATTTCTCACTTAGGTAACGGTCGTGTCTGTGAGCAGGTACCGTTAACGAGGAGAGATGCCGCCCCCGCGCACATTAGGGACGCGTTAGTCGCGGCCGAGTGCGCTCGAGCGACGACGCTGATTAAACTCAAGCCCCCCTTTCTTTTCCCTCGTTAGCGAACACGTCCGATCTCGTGTCGCGCGAACGACCGTCGTTTAGCGCGTAATTATTTTTGTTTCTTTCTTTTTTAGGATAGCTCCGCGTATAATTAGCGCCGCGTGAACCCTCACCCGGTAATTTTCGCGCGAGCGAGACTCACACGCGCGCGCAGTAACTCTCATCTAAGTACCTTGCCGCTCTTTCTCTCTCGATGCACCCTCTCGACACACGCTCCCCTTTCGTTCCCTTCTAAGTCTCATCGATCGTCCGTAAACCGTTCCCGGAACGCGATCGATGAGCGATTAGTGATATTACGACTAGCGATACGATAGAAGTTAATTCGAGTACTCGTAGCGAAGGTGTCCGCCGCGAGGAGGGGGCCCGTTTACGTTCGTTTACTCTTGTACTCCGTTCGCATCTCGCCTTCTGAGCGTCACGAAATCGAGCACAACCGTCAGCGAGATCGACGCGTTCCGTGCGTTTCTCTTAAAGGCGAAACCTTGTAAAAATTTCAAAAGAAAAAGAGAAAGGAACAATCGTACATGCCGCGGCGAAAGAATATTTAAGAAGAAAACAGCGAGGGTCGCGCTGTAACAGTCATGTCCATTTCTATCAATGTAGATTAATCTCGGTTTAACTTCCCAGTGAACACAATGTCCCAAACTGGGACATAAGACGTCTTAGGACGTGAACAGACGTGACATTTTGTAACGTTAGAGAAGCGCTACAGACCCGTATAGATATATAGGTAGTGTACAGGCTTTTCTGAGCGCTACAAAGTATCCCGCCTCGGGCCCTTAAAGATATCATAATTTGGAACATACGTGTTGTCTGCGTTATCTATTTCTAATTTTTACAACTAGGGAAGAATAAAAAGTAAGTTAAACCGAGATTAAAGTTAATCTGCATTGGTAAAAATGGACATTAGTCGCACTAACTTCATCGACAAAGCTACGATAGCGTAAATAAAAAATGAACATTTTTTCGGATCGTAACAATAATAATTTCGAGGTGACAGCCATACATTTCGCGACAAATTTGATGCAGCCGCGATTATCATCTCGAAACAAGAAACGCACGGGATCGCGTCAGGCGAGGAAAAGAAAACGCGATGCATTCGAGCGAACGCGCAAGTCGTTCCGCGGTTCCGCCGCGAATCCTCGCGAGGATCTCTGATCCGCGACGGACGCGCGCGCTTTCATTTCCGGCTCGCGCTTCCGTCGACGACGATTCGCGGAAAAATCGGGGAGCCCGAGCGGACCGCGCGATCTACCGAAGCCGACTCGTCGCGTTCATGGTCGTCGCACCCCCGAATTCGCACCTCGCGGGGCGTGAAGGGCCAAGGTGTAACGCTGCCTGGCGGTGCCAGGGTACCTATTCTTGAAATCGTTCGTTATGAAACGAATTCGTTTATGAACGAAAAGGTGGGGATTTCTCAGTTGAGCGCCAATAGCCCAGTTGACGCACCTTTTCGTTCATAAACGAATTCGTTTCATAACGAACGATTTCAAGAATGGGTACCCAGGGGAGCCAGGCCGTGTCCGTCGTGTCGCGCGGTCGCGCCGCATGGTCGCCGCTTGTATTTTACACGTACGTACGTACACGCATTATACGCTACATAGAGATTCGTTTCTCCACGAATTACACACGTATACATATATAAAGAAATATATATAAAAAAATATATAAATATATATATATATTATATATATATATATAGTTTTCTCCCCTCTCGTAGTGCGTACACATAGAAGTTTATTACGGCGTCATTGCGTACTGTACGATATTATACATAGCGTAAAAAATAAAAGACTACGTCGCGTACTCACTATCAACCGAAGGCCGAAGAGACGCTCATGCCGCCATTCGCGCGCACGGTCGTCGGCGGATGGGCCGTGTATACGTATATCTACACAAACACATGTATGTGTATATATGTAAGACACGGACACGCGTTCGTTCGAATAATGAAGTAGGATGATTAGGGCACGTGTGTGCGCTGAGAGGACGCTATTACAGTAAAAAAAAAAACTTGTATCCGTGCTGCCATTAGCGTTAAAACAGGAGGCGGAGGTGCAGTAAGGTGTGAGGACAAGCCAAAGTATATAGTTAACGAAAATACACACGAATTTATGTCCACGAGGAGACGTACTAACTTATACGTATGGAGAGTGAGAGTGTGAGAGAGAGAGAGAGGGAGAGAGAGAGAAGAATGAGAGAAAATGAGAGAGAGAAAGAGGAAATGAGAGAGAGAGAGAGAGAGAAAATGATATATGTATACAAGCGCACGCATACTCGCATAAATACGCTTAGTTGCGTAAATCCGTGTATAAAGAAAATGCGGCGAACGGGAGAAAGAGTTTCGCAAACACCTCTTCTTTTACTTTCTACTTCGACAGTGAGCGGCGAAGGAGAATAATAAAAGATTAGATTTGGCAAATCGTTTCTTTCGCCTCGAAAGCTGCTCTTAAAAGAGAATTTTTAAGCCCTTCTAAGCTCGGTATGACGAAATGATCGATGAGAGAAATCGGCACGGGATAAGAGCTCGTTATCTGTCGAAGCGCGTCACGCGTAAAAATTAACGGACGAACGGTTCTTCACGCTCTTCTTCACGCTCGTTTGTATTTCCCTTGAGTTCACATATGCGGAGTTTCGCGATTAAGTATATGCGATATCAATCGACGACAATTGATAGACATCTCAATCCCTCCCCCCCCCCCTCCCCGCGGGGGTGCATGTGAATTCGTTTCGTGGCGCAGTGTGAGAATAAGTTTAGGGATCTTCATGTTGAATAATTAGCAGTCTCATCCTATGTATCGTATAATCGAGAGATTCAAGCGGCCGTGAGCAGTACGTAATTTAGCGTAAAAAGACACGAGAAAACTATATAAGACGGATAAGCGGAACCCTGAGTTTATTAACGGTATTCGTAGCGTGTACTTGTAATTTCGGATTTGTGATTCGATTTGTTGTTTGAGTTCCCTGAGCTACGTTGTTACGTTTTTTTCTTTGCGCCTATTAGTATACGTCATTCCTCTTCTTCTCCCACGAACGACATTATTTATTACGATTATTGTAAGTATTATGCTCTCTAATGCGATATTACATTGTGATAACGTGAGACCTGTTTCTAGTCCGGCTCTTCTAATCTCGTTAATTATTCTGTCGGTACTCAGTCCAATCCTCGCCCAGCCTCCCTGTCTCCCCTCTTCCCCCCCCCCATCCCCTGCCCTTGTCCCCGACCGTAATGATTTGTCAAACGATACGACGCGTCGCGAGATGCGTAGATCTCGCGTATAGAAAGGTGCATCCTCTGTGCAACAAATACAGTATACAATCCGTAAAATATGAGGTCAATGTTGATTTGTTTAAATAAATGTAAGTTTGAAAACCCATCGTGGTATTTTTTATTCACGCGACGCACGGAGCGGTCATTTACGTCTCGAATAATTCACGCGGTATAATTCTACTTTTTAAGTAATTATATACATATTATATATCTGCAATTTTCTAACTTGAATATAATACGTTATTATACATATATATTAATTTATATATATAATTAAATATATATACATATATTATATTAAAAGAAACGTAACATCTAATAAATTCATGATCTTTCTATTAATTGTGTGAACAATATAGAAGTACTATATAATTATTTAAACTTGATAATATTTTTTATTTAAAGTACACATCATCTAATTGCTTCGCAGTAGTCTGCCATTATTAGCCCAGCCGGAATGCTAGCGTCTTTTCGACGTCTATAGATGTCGATAGATGTCGAATCGGCATCTATAAGATGTCAATTCGACGTCTATAGACGTCGGCGTTCCGGCTGGGTAGTATATAAAACATATTCTTTTGTACTCAAAAGTCGAAATAATACAAAGCAAATTTCTCTTTATGATCGGCTCGGAATACAAACGCGAACTTATGACTAAAAATCAGGAGTATTTTAGATTGTATGGAGGACACACAGAATATACAGTGGAATAGGTAACAAATGCGGCTTATGTCTATTTCTATCAATGCGGATTAACTTCAATCTCAGTTAACTTACTTCTTATCTTCTTCTGATTCTTAAAACTGGGAAAGGGATAAAAAGCAAGTTAAACCGGGATTTAAGTTATTAATCTACATTGATAGAAATGGACATTATCCGACTATCTTTATCTACTTACAATGTTCCAATTGATTTTGGCTGCGTTCCTTTTGACGCTTTCACAGCGTGAGAGCATCCCTCCATTTCTGTTTAATATTTGATGTGCAACGAAGACAGAATGACGAAAGCGCTGAAGCGTCAAAAGGAACGTAGCCTTTGTGTCTCGCGCGATCGATAAAGTAATTCGTGGTAGTCGATAAAGTAGCGTGCCGGCTACACGATTACTTACCGATAATCGATAACAGCTGTTTCTTTCTTAGTTGATAACATAAGCTTTACGATCCCATGCGGCCCATGCCGCGAATGTGATATAAGTATGTCAAAATGGCCGATATCAATAAGGAGTTGAACGAGTATCTTCTCAGCAGCAAAAATGAAAAGCAATATAAAATCGCCATTCCATCGGTAGCGATATCGAGAACAAGCTTCGGGAGATGGTTCGGAAAAAATACTGACGATGCGGAGGAGGATGCAGGATGGGTCCAAAGATCTCAAAGAGAATGTTGTCCTACTATGGTAGTTTCTCATAACCTTAACGAACCGACGGATAAATCAACTGATGTTGATTATCGTGAAAATTCTGACTAGCCCAAGAAACATTTAATATAAGGGGCAGTGCCAACTTACTTATTCAGCGACGTTGCCCTAAATTCCAATTAATTTAATTGACTATTGTCAAGTGATACCTATGGTACTTTGTAAACATGGATAGAGCTCTCTATTAATCGTTTTGATATTCCAAACATGGGAAGAAAGATTAGACTAAGAACAAGGAATTGTATAGTTGAAATTGTTCTACCTTCTGAAGCAGTTCTACGAGTTGAATCAATTGCTGGTTAAGTTAATTGGAATTTTCAAAGTCGTCCTAGCTTGCAAATGCAATATTCTATCTGATATTTTCCAAGTTTTCTGTGTGAAGCATTTCTGTACGAAATATCTGTGAAATCAAATTCAATCAACTTTTATTTATATAAATAAATTTGCTAAAAATCATCCATTATTAATTCAAAAATCTAATGATCTTAGATTTAAAATCAGTACATTTTTTTATTGGTAGCAATGGATGGATTAAATAATTAACTTTATGCTCTTGTTATTGCATTAAATAAGATTTATATTAATGATGTTGAATATTGAATTCTCACAAGAAATATATTTACATCCTATTCTTTTTATTCTGATAGACGAGAACGCAGAGACTCATATCCTTCGCTGTATGTTTTCTTCTGGGATTATTATGCTTCTGTCTATCAGCGATTTATATACCCGTTTTATTACTCAAAGCAAGAAAATTTGCTATGCTTTATTCCTTAGGAAGTCTCTTCTTCGTAACGAGGTACATATACAATGTATTTAAGAAGTAATATGTATATATGAGAAGAATATTACGTTTCTAATGAAAAATTTCTTCCAGTTTTTGTTTTTTGTGGGGATCAAGTTATATGAAATCATTATTCCTAGCTGAGAAGAAGTACTTTACCTTGTTGTACTTCGCAACGTTAACAGGCACGCTCTATTTTGCTCTGCATTTGCAATCGACTCCTTTGACAGTACTGTGCGCTATTTTGCAGTTGATAGCTACGTTATCCTTTCTAATAAGTCATATACCAGGAGGAACAACTGGTCTCATGTTCTTTACAAGAATGTTTAGATCATCTGTGAAGTCAAGTTTACCTGTGTGATAAGATACTGCGCTTAGGATATATTTTAATGTTTTATAATAAAATACAACAATATTCCATCTCTTGCAATATTTTCTAAAGCATCACATGAAATTTATATTGAAACAAGGATATTAAATGAATTATTATTCATCTAATGTCTTTATATCTAATTGTTATTGAAATTAATACACAGAAGACTGACTTGAATCCATTTTGATTCGTACACTATATAGAATTTGTTATATGTTAATCCAATATCACATGTAATTGTATAAAAATATAGTAATATTACTGTTTCTTATTGCCAGAAACTTTAATCCAGTTGTATTACTTATATTAGTAAATACAATCCTATTTACTAATATAAGTACTTATTTAATTGACAATGCAAAATATAGGGCTAATCTTTGTATATAATAATCTATATAAAAATATATATATTTATTACTGTACATCATATTTTTGTTCTATTTTTTCTTTTTATAATTAATTCTTTTAAATTGAACGCAAATTTTCTCACGTATTTTGCTACAAGTATGAAAGATATAAATACTATAAGGTATTAGTTATTGGTTATATAATTTCCTAAAATCCTTACCATTAAGCAATCCTTCAAAGATAAGAATTTATTTGTTAGATATTTCAGTGTCGAAGGCAACGTTTGTTAACAATTTTTTAACATAAAATAAGATGAGTGTAATCACACTCGCTAACATTTTTTATTTGGAAAACTGATTGGAATTGTTATTTTTTGGATTTTCAAAAGCAATGTAATTTTTTTACTTCCAATATCACAATTTATTTTTACCCAATTATCTGAGATTTGTTATATATTTTTTATTCTTGTCCACACATTGGATTATTTTTTAACTCAAAATTCCTTATTATATGCAGGATCCTGAAAATCGTATCCAAAATTTGAATTTTATTCACTAGATAGACAATTACTTTACTAGTAAACTGTCAAGTACCTCTATCGCTTTTTCTTAGCTAATTTAGTTGCTTTTGTTCGTTTATCATTTCCTTGTATACGTTTTAGTTTTAACGATAAATAATTAGGTTTGTCATTTCTGCGTCTTTTTAATGTATAATTTTTTGTGTGTTTTATTGAATCTGAATTATTATCGATTGATTTCGATTTGTTAAAAGACTGATTCTTTTCTATATTTTCAGATTCTTCTGTATATTTTTCTTCTTTGCTGATATTTACATATCTTTTACTCTTCACTATAGTTGTACAATTTTTATCATTGACAGGATCAGGATCATTGTCTAAAGCAATAAATTCAGCCGATGGTGTTTGAGAGACTTGAGAACTTTTGCTGACAGTTGGCGGTATGAAAGCCCTCTTGTCTCGCGAAGATCTATATTTATATACATCTGTAAATACTGTAACAGATTTTTCTGGCTTAGAAATCTTTGGGTCTGTATCACAATCCATGCCTGTGGTCTTCGCTTCACACATTGTGTTCTTATCAGATGTCTCGTCGAGTTCAAAACGTTGGAGCAAGCACTCTGGCGCTTCAAAGTCTTCAAAAGCCTCTGCTATCGATTTGTACAATGGATGACAAACATTATCTGGACATTGCTTCACCTCTTGCTGCAGAAATAATAAATTTCTAAGAAATATCTACCTAAGAAATGTATACCTTTAAAGTGATAAAATATTTATACGCTACCTTTAAAGCAAAAGCTGCTGCGGTAAATCCCATTTTTTCTAATGTGACTATTTTCAGAATCGGTAGTAGAAGAACAGGTATTTTCTTGTTCACCGCCATAGTAACAATATGTTTTATTATTAGAGGCGGTTCAACATTAGCGTCTAATAAGACGCAACATACATTGTCCTTCTCTAAGGCTCGAGTAACTACATTGATACCCATAATCATAAATTTCCTGAAATTCAGACAAAATAGCTAAATTTCTAACTGTTTGCTGCCACAGAATATAGAGTACTTACAATATATCAGGCTTTGGAGATGCCGCTTCTAACATTTCTCTCCTAGCTAACGTACGATCTTCTTTTGACAGATTTTTAAGCACATGTTTAGAAATTCTATTACTAATCTGTTTGATTGACGGTAATATCCTGTAAGACATTTTCATGGCAATTAAAAACAATATTTTTCAAGTGTATCCATATCTTAAATCACACTTACGTATTTAAGTTCTTCGTCAACTCCGTATACTGATTTACATTGATGACTGGCCTAAGAAAATATTTTGCAAAAATAAGTACAAATTGCAATTATCTTTGTTCAAATGTTGATAATATTTATAAATAAATGTTTGTCTTTAATTAAATGTTTAATAATGCTATTATATTAAATTATTAAAACTAAGTTCTCCAAAAATTGACATTATTATGTGAAAGTATACCAGAAGTTCGAATTAGGCTGTGCCAAGATGTTCCGTAAGCCCTTGACAGGCCCTTTTTTAGCTGACAAGCTGTGCCTCTGCTGCTTCTTTGTTAATACCGGCGTAGTCATGTTAATATAATTATACACTTGTTAATATTCCTAAAAATGCTGAAATATATGTACACAGGTTAAGTAGAGTAAACTGGCCATCCCGGTCTTTTTCGTGCCTCGTGGGAGTCTTGGGACCGTCGACGGTCGAAAGCCCCTGTACACTAGCGCCAGTACATCCATTTTCGAAATTGGTACTACGTTCATTTTCCGACACTGTCGATAAAACATCATTTTGGTGCGCGTCCGTGCTATATCTGCAAATTTACACGGTTTCATCTGATAATGCACAATTTTATTTTATTTAATCTGGTACTAGTATCGACAAAAAGATTTAATATATAAGCAATATTTTTAAAGGCTGTCCTGCTTGTACCGAATGTCATTGCGATTAAATGCATTTTGGACTTTGCATTTTCTTAGTTATAAATTAAATATTAGTTTTTATCTTAAGTTTTAACTAACATCCGTTAGAAACAGGTCAACCTATAAAGGCCCTCCATCGCCCCTGCCGATTCCGATCGGCAGTCCTTTCTTTTATTTAAAAAAGTTACATTACAAAATTGATTTGACAATACAATAAAATTGTATATACAATATTTTCTTTTTGACATAAAATTATGTATGCAACATTCGGTATGCGTACAATAAAACGAAATTCTCACAAAATAAAACATGTGGCTATTATGTAAC
Source organism: Temnothorax longispinosus (assembly GCF_030848805.1). Classification (NCBI taxonomy): domain Eukaryota; kingdom Metazoa; phylum Arthropoda; class Insecta; order Hymenoptera; family Formicidae; genus Temnothorax; species Temnothorax longispinosus. The sequence continues at coordinate 5,061,780 of NC_092360.1, forward strand.
ATTTTTTTATTATTAAATACCTAGTTCAAAGTTTTTTTAATTTACTTTATTTTTAATTTACGCGAGCAATCACAACCAAAAAAAGATCGTTAATAAAATGTATTACTTTTATTACTCAATCAAGCAGGATGTCAATTATTTTCATACTATTTTTGCGTAACTCGCAAAGGAAATGGCCAATACGCGAAAAAATAAAGAAAGCTTTGATGTAAGGCAATGATCAAACTGAAAAATACGCCACGAATGAAGCGATAATCTCAAATCAATTCCGATATGAATTAGAAACTCGTTGCAACGCGCGCGCGAGTTCCCTATAATTATTTCTTTACGTGATAATAAATGTCATTTAATTCATAAACATTAAACGTTTCTTAAAATCGCGTCTACGATTTTAATTACATATATAATTACATATAATCAAACAAACTGAATGATATAATTAATTGTGCGTATGAACTTTAGTTCTTGTTTTACTTTCAACAGCGAGATCGACTTTACAAAGCTTTAAAAAATCGCGAGCAAAAATCGTGTTATTATCACCGCGTTCAGTAAAGGATAACTGGCCCAATAATTTGACCAGCTCACAATCGCTCCGCCGAGTGGCACGCCAGGTAGTATATCCGATACAGAGAAGAATGATCCGCATAGTAGGTAGAGAGCGAGCTGTGCTCTGCTTTTATATCGTGTTCCACGAGATCAATCCACGAAGAAAAGTTAAGTGACCCGTTGAACACCAATTCCGCTGCAGGAGGAAATAACGAATCTCGGATCTTCCGGACTGCTCTCGATAGTGGTCATTTCGGTGGAGTTAACGACTATCACCTTACAATGATATTACAACTATCACCTTACAATGATATTACAACATCAAGATTCGCGCGAGGAAATATATTCTTCCATTGTTAAGAAGTACATTTTTTATTACAAAAAACATGGATAGAACAATTCCTACCGAAGAGTGGTTACAAATAATTATTATTTAGAAATAATAAAATACATACGTCTCTATTGTGGTTTTTATTAAATGTGCGAGTACAAAAGTTCTCGGGTACCGACTGTTCGAAATGAATCGAACCGATAACAATAAGGTTTCAATTAATTTCATAGTTAAACATTTAATAATATAAAATTCATGTCATTTTTATTTTTTCTGTGATATTATGTAGTTAAGTAATTAAGTGTAGGAGATTATCTAAATTAAATATATGAAATATCTCGTAAAGTAATCACTTTTCTATTACTTTACATTCATACTTTTATACGTAGATTATACGTAGATGAAAGAAAGCGAATAATAACAATAATTTTTACATTTGCAATTTTGCAAAATTGAATGCATTTATAAAATTCAATCGAATTTTTTAAAATAATTTTTACTGTTTCTTTTTTACACAACAACCGATTTCTTTCATTATTCTACGTATAAAAGTATGAAGGTACGGTTATCGAAAAGTGAATACTTTACGAGATATTTCATATTTTATATTAAAAATATTATTAAAAAGTTTTAAATATCTCAGGAAATTCTTAACAAAAAAGGGCTTTATTATAGTGTTTTGAAAACGTCTCGATGAGATCTACAACTTTTATTTCAAAAAAAAATAAAGTTTCATTTAAGAAATTAGTCTCCTTTAAAATTTCTTGAAAATGACGACATGTATGACACGACTCACATTGGAGAATCATATGTCCCCCTTCAAACCAAACAACTTTCGTCTAAAGCATTTCTTTCTAGAATCTAAAATCACAAATAAAAAGGTTTTTGGGGGTGATCGATTAAAATGGGACACCCTTTATAATATCTGGCAACGCAAATACAGAATAGACCCACTAGTAACGTAATGCATAAATATTTTATGACCTCGCATTCAAATGTCAGATCGGTTAAGAAATGCGATGCAAAAATATTCGTAGGCATTTCGTCATGTTATATACTTATTTAATCTATAATTAATCCAATATAACCGCATTTGTGTATTTCTTCATTATCGCTTACCTAAATTATACTTAAGTGTCATCATCACTGATGAATATCTCTGAGAATAAAGCTCTCTAAGAATAAAGCGGTAATAATTTTAGTAGAAGAATATTTTAGTAGATGGATGTAATTCTGCAACTCCTGTAGTTCTATAACAAGAAAGAAATACTTTCTTTAGAAAATTAAGACATTGTTTATATCATGTAATTGAGGAAAATGAAAACGCGAGAATAATTGCCATCAATGATATAAATTTGTCATATGAATGACAAAAAAAAAAGCAAAATTAAGTGTTTTAGAAATTCTATTAATAATAGATACTAATAAAATTTTTACATAATTATACTTATGAATATTTGTTACTGTTTGAATAGAATTATAATTTCTCGCCATTCCCATTCAAAACATATTTTAGAAAATAGCAACGCCTTCAAGTTGTGATCTTCAACGCACGATGCATAGTCTCTCCGCAGAACATTTAACCAGTATCCATTCTCCGGCCTCATTGTCAGGTGTTTCTTACTGTATCTTATTGACTTAATTGATTTTCGCGCAATGTTTCAATTCACATCGCGCTAATAGAAAAAATAGCACGACTTTGTTCATCAATGTGCCGAATCTCTTGCCAATGCATATTTTCGCTCCTGATCCAAATGGAAAATAAAACGAAACATCATATGGTTGTTAACTAAAAACCTTTCCGGACGAAATTTCTCGGGATCATCATAATATTTCTCATCATGATAAACTGCGTGAATCGGAATCCAAATAATCATGCCCTTGTTTACAATGAAAGGCTTCTTCCCCGGCAACGCAGGCGGCAATTTAAAAGCTCTATTACATACTCTTTCCAAGACGAAAGCTGAAAAAAGTCTAAGGGCTTCCTTTATCACCGCGTCTAAATATTCCAGCTGATTAATAATTTCATAAGTTACATTCCCATTTGACTCGTTCAAAACATTATCTATCTCTTAGCGTAGTTTTATCTGAACACTTGGATTAGCCATGAGTTGATGCGCTATAAAAGACATCGCACCTGAACTCGTTTCAAAGCCACCGAAGTAGAAAACGTATAGGCTTGTGCGATCATATTATCTGTATCTAATTGTATTCGATCTTTTTTGCCTCTGTTATCTATCATCAATTGTATCATATCTGGACGTGTAATATGCTCGGCGTCACGAACAGCGATTACGTTCTTTATACTGGTCTCAAAATATTTTATTGGTTGATAGTTTAAAAGTTTTATATTGAGTAATCGTCCGAGCGTCCGAAAGGTTCTAACAAAAATCTATTTTATGGTGCGAATCACTGACATATGAGTTATATCTTTTCCACAAATGTAGAACTTATTTGTCGGATTTCTCATAGAATAGATTTTGATTCCGTAACAGCATAAGACAATTATGTCATTCGTATACCTATCGAAGACATCTTTCATATTCACGTTACGTTTATCCGCTGGTAATGCTGATATAAAGTTAGTATAGTCCACAGCAAGTTCCGACATCTAAGTAAACATAATTCTAATTTTATTGGATGTAAAGGAGGAACTCAGCAAATGTCTTACATCTTGCTACTTCTTTTTTTGCAGAGAAAACAGAGTCTGTGTGATTATATCGTCATTAAAATCAGCAAAAACAAGGCGGTCGTGAAAAGCATCGAAATTTCTTGACAAGAACAGATTTAATGAGTTCCGGGTCGCGGATCAGGAGAATCGGTCTCGTTGTAGCGTATAATCCAATGTACTTTGCGTCTCGATTAAAATTGTACATCCTTCGGATGAAATCGACGAATAATATTTGGCGAAATATGACTGACGCCATTGCCCCTACGATTGGGACAAGTGGTACGTGGATAATACCTTGTCTTCTGAAGTAGTTAAAATTCCTGAAGAGATAATGAGTGACGAGAGCACCAATTATGATTGTCAACACAATTGATAAGTATTCCATGACAAATGTCACTAGGAACTTTTATTTTGAGAGAATTTCGAGATACTTGTTGAAGATTCCCGATTATCCGAAACAAGATTATCGCGAGCAAAATACTGATAAAATGGATAGCACGTAAGCAGGTGTTGCAGAAATGAATCATAGCGAACGATTGTTTCCAAATCAACGTTCTGCTGTCTAATATTAATTGCCAGAACTGGTTCCCAAACATAATTGTATTACAGTCCAGATTCAGAATATGATTGAATATTTCGAACAATACTCATCAATCTTAAGTCAATCTTAATTTATTAAGTGCAATCTTGAAATGTTATAAATCACAGTTGTATTAACATCTTAAGACACATATCTTAAGACGATCTTAATATAAGATTTTGATATATGAATATGGATCTTCCGGCCGATTTCGTTGTCGACGTTTACTGTCCCACTTTTGCCACGCGTATCTAAGCAAAACGCAATGCTGGACCCTTGTAAACTGCAAGACACGTGATATTTCATCTCAGGGAGGCTATGCGTGCTGTAAGTATAATAAAATTATAATCCCTCTGGGCAATATCAAATAGCTAGATAGAACATTTCAAAACGCGTCAGCAATAGTACCGTGGATGACGTAAATATACTGTTATGCTTGTAACTGTTAAGGGATTTTATCGCGATTTACTTTTGTACGGACATATATATATATATATATATATATATATATATATATATATATATATCCGCACCATTTGTTATTTAGGTTTTTTCGAGGTATAATATACTACCACTTTCTTTTTTTTTTTTTGAGGAAACAACATATACACTACTATACGTGTACTTGGCGCCTTTCTTTACCTTTTTTTTAAGAAAGACAGAGAGCTTGTAAATGTCGCAATTAACGTCTTGGACGAGTATAGTAGTGTTCAACAACAAGGATCTGTACATATAGAAATAAATTTTCTTTACTAAACACATGCACATGTAAAGAAGATTAGGCTATTTACAAACATCTTTATTCCTGTATTACAATAATATAAAACAATGGCTTAAATCTTAGCACAACACTGTTCTTTTTGCTGTATTGAATATGCTATATTTTACAGAAGGCGTATATAAAAGATGTAAGAGGACTTGCGGTAAAAATTGATGCAAGTCTCAATAACTTCAAGGATTAAACTGACGAATATACAAAAGCTGCTAGATGTACTCAAAGCTATATTACGTAATGATGTTCATTGCGCCATATTATCGCTATATTTTCGCTTTGTTAAAAAATTATAATAAATTATAATAAATTGAGTTAATCGCAGCGCGCGACAAAGTTATGTACGTGAGCACTGTGAGCGATTTAATGATTGTAACCTTACTTGTATAGATTTCCTAGAAAAATATTTCTATATTATGTTTAACAACAATATTAAATATTAACATTTCATAACTGCCAAACGTTTCTAGTTGAGCGCAATTGCACGAGTTACGAATCATTTATAGACTTTTTTCTCAGTTAACTAGTTTCTACTACATTAAAATCTTGCATAGAAAAAAATGTGTTGGCATATCGCGCAAGAATCATCGATATCTAAGTAAACAATTAATCAAATATATACAGTATATATGCGTACATCTGGATTAATCCGAAAGCTTAGTCTCCATCTTTTGAAACATAAAATAATTTTATGCCACGACAGTGAAGTGCGGAATACAAGTTACTGAAAAATAATGTTCAAAAGACGAATCTTTAAATGAATTAGCAACCTTTAAATAATTTGAAAAGATAACACGGGACGTTAAATAAAATGCGCCATTTAACAATAACTTCTAAGGTAACAAGTTTAATCTACGGTGACCTAAATTTAAACGTGAAAAGAAATTAAATTATTTCAATGAGTTCTCGAATCGTCCCCAATCAGAAATAGCTATGAGTCACGTAGAAACGAATTTCCTAATTTGCAAATGTAAAAATTATTATTATTATTCGCTTCCTTTCATCTACGTATAATTTACGAATAAAAACAATCTACGTATAAAAGTACGAAGGTAAAGTAATAGAAAAGTGAATACTTTACGAGATATTTCATATATTTACTAAATATTAAATGTAACATTTAAATAATTAGAATTGTCAAAATCTGACTGATATCAGAGGGTACCCAATCGATTCGTCTCAAATTTATTAAGTACTCACACATTTTTAATTACGTTCATATATAATCACGATTTATTTAAGTACGAATCTTTCAAAATTTTATCAAGCAAATATAAGTTATTACATATTAAAATTCTTAATATGTAATATATCATACATTGCATATGTATTTTATTATATTAAATAACCTGAAAGATTTAAAAATTAATTAGTGTTCTAGAATGGAGGAATATCCAGTACCTGAAAAAGTTTCTTAAAAGAAACTAAAGATTAAATGGGAAAATATATCCATTATTTGTAATCACTTTTTTCTCAAAGAAGTCGCATAAAACAATCAAACTTAAATTTTTTAATTTCTTTAATATATAATTAAAATTTGTCTATAAACAGTTACTATCCATGTTCAATCTAAGTTTCTTAGCGTTAAAGTAACATTAAGATTAATGGAAGAATATTTAATAAGAAGAATAAAGTCTCTTCTTTCAGAATATGTTCGATTTCGTGATTTGACTTTAAAAATTACGTAGTTGTCGTCGTTAACTTATTGCCGAAACCACTGCTTCCGGGAACCGTTAAAAAAACCCGAAATTAATTTCGACCCTGTGACGAAAACTCTTATATTCAACGAGACACCGATCTAGGCGCCGCAGATGGGTCCTATAGAAACCAACGAGAAATAACTCTCTACGATAAAGATCGTTACAAACCACGCATTTATTAGCGTCCACCTGACGCGAGAGGCAGCGATAAGGCATCCTTATCGCTGCTCTATCACCGAGGCAGCGATCGCGTCCATGAACGTGAAAATAACACGATATTTGCAATAACTTCGCAAAAATGTTTTATTGAGAACAATATAAAATATGACGTTTTAAATTCTGATTTTTATAATAATTTTATAACGTATGATAAACTGAAATCCGAAATTTTACAAAACTATTAATTATTTGCCATTTCATATATAGTAACTAAGACGCGAATGTCGACTTTCACGAGTAAAAATTTTATACGTAAATAATCATTGTCTTAGCATCGAACCTTTTCACATTTTTACTCAATTAATTATATTACTTGTACCAATAGTGATATAATACGAAATTTTGAATGAAAGATCTGCCGATTTTATTAACAATTTTTTAGTAAATAAAAACTACTAAAGTTTTAAAGTAAACCGTTAATAGGAATGCGTTAATCATATCAGAAAAAATTAACAACGTTCGTTAATAGAATCTTAAGTTTGACTTAATTTTGCTTTTAATTTCACAATAATACACGTACATTAATTTAATCATTCAAATTATACAATCAAAAAATGAATAATTATACAGTAGCAACGGAAAGTAAAACAGACATCAAGAAATGAAAGAATTTTATTAATCGCGTTCTAATAAAAATCGTCGTAATTATACATATATGTGATTATATCTCACAATCAGTCGCAAATATCTAGATTTCATTAATATAATGTAGAAACACGAGAAATTTAAAAATTAATTGATGACTCGATCAATCAATTTAGGTATCAATAAATGGACAAACAATGTTTAGTATAAACCGAACCGAACCGCGAACCGAATCACAAATCATTACTAAGTAATTAAGTCTTAATCTCACTTTAGATATCAAGTGCAGAGATATTCAAACTAAATGACGTGAGATCCAAAGGGATTAATAATTTCTCCATATAATTAATATCGCAATCAATATAATGAATTTATTAAGTTCTTATTCTTATATTATACATATCTATATAAAAATATTTCGTTATTAACGCAAATTATTAAATTTATATTTAATATGACATATCGAAAATACATATCTACGATTACGTTATGTATTTTATTGTAATATAATTGATATGAAAACTATCAACTTTCAGATATATCTACATAAAAAATGATTTTGTCCCGCAACAAAATATTCACTGGATCTCACGTTATTTTATTTTGCTTTGTTTATACAAAGCCAAGCTACATGGATAGACTATAAAAGATTAAAATAAAATCGGTGCATTATGTATATAATACATTCACTGTGCTCCGATCACAGCCGGACTTAAAACACAGTTATCATTAAAACGTTAACAGTTTTTTAATAATTAAATCGTGTCGATTTAATTGTGGGGGGATGGGAGGGTTTTTTAACGTTCTAATGATAACTGTGTTTTAAGGACGTTCTCTCGTCCTTATACTAGAAAAAATCGATTTTCTTAAAATTTTCTTGAAACTGTGAATATACGTTAATTTAGGTGTGCTTTATGCGTGGTATAAATTTCAGTATCTCTTCCGGTATAAAAAATAAAGATACTGAGCCTCAAAATTTCAAAAAAAATTTTAAAATTTAATTTTTTTAGTTTTGGCATTTTTTCCTTATAGAACTCGACGAGAGGAGCAACTTTGGTCCTTTTGGCCAACCTCGTATCTCTTACCGTTTGGCCTGGAAAACCTTTTTATTAGTAAAAGTTGAAACTTTGAGGCTCAATATCTTGATTTTTTCTACCGAAAGAGGTACTGAAATTTATACCACACATAAAGCACACCTAAATTAACGTATATTCACAGTTTCAAGAAAATTCCAAAAAAATCGATTTTCTCTAGTATAAGGACGAGAGAACGTCCTTAAGTCCAGCTGTGATCGGAGCACAGTGAATAGTTGGAATATATATGTGTTACAATAATACATATAAAAATCAGATATGAATTTTCCGTAACATCTATTAATGCTATGTATAATGGTCTTACTTCTCATTGTAGCCTTTACAACTTTTTATACCAAGATATTGTGCATGTTAAATGTACTTAATAAACATATATAACAAAAATTTCATACTTTTATTAATTTATAATTTTTTACAATTTGCGACCCAAATTTTTCTTAATTTTTACTTCTGTCAGAGTCCTGTAATTTTTTAATAGTCTGAAACATTGGTTACATCGCATTGGTTCTGTGAATGTTAATTGAAATAAACAATAACTGACATTTTGAATAATCGCTCAATCTTCCGTGAGCCATTTATACAATAATATAATTAAAAATTAATTATATATGGTAAACTAAACTTTTAATAAAAAAATTTTTTTATTTTTCATATTATAGTTGCTCATATTTAAGAATAAACATGGCTACCAAAGGTTGAAATTTTTTTGAAATGGTAGCACTCGTATACTTTACACGCAGAGAATTATGTACTAAATTAGAATATGGGGATCGATCATGTATCTTTTCCTCTAAAACGGAAACGTGAAAAGTGAAAAGTTTATCTCTTTCTATTCAACGCCAATAGAAAAAAATAGTTACATGAAACTTTTCACGATTCCGCTCTAAGGAAAAAGTTACATGATCGCTACCCAGAACTTGACTACTCTACTCGAGAAGAAAAGGGGATGAGCGAAAGGGAGAATTGCGGCCAACCGTCCTTTTTTGTTGGGCTGTGTTTAGTAATTCAACCTATAGCATTGTAGCTGCACACAATGTAAGGAATAGGGAACAAGGAATAGGGGATAGGGAATAACCGAATAAAGAACATGTTAAGGGCAGGTGACTAAGAATCAATTACACAAAAAATGTACGAGAAATACTCGATGGTTTTAATCAGAGAAAAGGCCCAACACAACGTCGAATCAGTCGAATGTAAGAGAGTGTAAAAACGTAAGAGATACAAAAGAAGAACGTGAACGGGCAAAGTGACAAACTGTTAAACTGTAATTTGTGGCGTTGGTGACTTGCTTAGAGAGATTGTGATTGGTCAGCAAAGACAATAATCTCGAACAGAACAGTTTAATATTAACATATGCATTGTTCACGTGGCATGCAGAATATAGAATAAAATTTTATTACTGTTTCTTAACGTTTCTTAACTGTTCGTCTATTCTGTGTTAATGAATTACATATGTTAATGCATTACATATATTAATATTAAACTGTTCCCTATTTCTTTTATTGTGCGCAACCCCTTAGAGTCGCAGTATAAGTAATACACAGTAGAGAGACTGAACTTTTTTGGTGGTAATAAATTTTATCGTACCAGGAATATGGCGGCCTGTATGTATGAACAAAGAGAAAGATACTTCCCTCTCATTCTCTCTTAAGCGTTCGTACAGCTCAGAAGATGGCGGCGAGTCCGTGACCTGGGACCCATTACATCAAAGGTGCCGACGCTCAGTGTCACTACTGTATTTACTTATACTAGGGTGCGTTCAGGAACTACGTTTAGGCGTACTTAGGTAACTCTAATGCTATAGTGTAACTATAGCTTAGAGTTACCCACAGGTTAAATTTCTGAACGCAGCCCTTTGTTAGAGTTACCTAGGAGGTGTGCCTAGGCGTAATTTGAACGCACCCCTGCCGTACTTTACGACAACAATTGAATACCATTGACCAATCAAAAGTCTGCTAAACAGAGGGAGAACGGTCGCAAAGCAATCCGTCTTTACCTTCTCGGGACCCGGGCGCTAGCATGGGAGTTCACATTCCAATGTTGTACATAGTTCTATGGCTTAGTTTACACCGTAGAAACTCTTGATACGGGTATCAAGCTGGTGCGGACTAAGTGTTAGATACGCTTCTGTTTACATCGACCGTGTTAAATCATATTAGTGATTTTTTCAAGACGTTTTTCAATTTCGATTACGTATACAATGGTTTCAACTTGTATGTATCAAGCCAATCAGACAGCACATTAAGAATGCATTTGATACGCGTATCAACTTAGTCTGATGCAAGCTGTTCTCGAGTATCGTACCATTTCTGATACTCCGTCGTTTACATCAATCGTACCAATGGATTTAGTCCTAATATAATACTTGGTATGCGTATCAAATGCTCGGTGTAAACAAGATTTACACGCTGAAACTTAAGACAGTAATCATATGTGTATGCTGGATATTCACTTGTCTGCCTATGCATATTGAGTTTTTATTCGTATATTCGATTTCATGTACAATTAAAATTTTAAAGCAAAAAAATCACTAACAAGAATTCATGGCAAAATCAAAAGGCTGATAATTGCGATTATATCCAAAATCAAACTACACACGGGTCCAGGAGTTTTAATTTTAACACACATCTAGTGCGACACTTTATTTCAAAGTATTTAACCTTTTTGCTATGGTGGCGTTGGCCGAATAGCGATTATGGAGTACGGCAGCATAAACCGCCAGCGTTCGCCTTGGAGCGAAGAAGTGCTATAACTCCACCGTTTTAACTCGTTGCATTAAAGATATATAATTTTTCAAGCATAAAAGTAAAACGGGTTTTACGTAAGTACAAAATTATATTTTAAAATTATATTTTATTATTATTTTAAACTTCGTATTTAATACGCTACAAGCAAAGTTAGTAACAATACACGGCTATGCCGACTATAGCCGGCGCTAGTATCTACGAATGTCACATGGATGCCGGCTAGTAACGTTAGGAGCGAAAAGGTTAATGCTTGTGGGAAATAAAAATGACTTTTACTAAAAAATGCCGAGCAGATAGGTTGGTTAAAAACAACATTTATACAAAATGCGAATGCGTATTGTGAAGTACTCAATGTACGTTGTGCCATAAAATAGATTTTTAATTTAAAGTGATAAATAAATATGAACAACTTTGGTAGGTTTCATAAAAACTTACATTGCACATATAATGACTAACACAAAATTCAACATACACCAATTTCTAAAGAATAATATGATGTTGATCTCCGCCCTCGTTATCATTCTTATATATTGGAAGTGTATGAACAACTGCCAGACCATTTTGGATATTAAACTTTTTCTCTAAAGAACACATACCAATTTCGAAAAAAGTAAAAAAAAACGCGTGTAGTGTACGTGCTACAAAATCTTTATTGAAAAAAATTTTGATCTAATTTGGTCGTATAATTCCACTAATATTTCTTACTACAAAAACAATAACAACAGAAGGGTCAAATGGACATACAAAACACTTGGCACTAAGTGTTTTTTATGTGTGAATCTAAATAATAAAAAACCGGAACAGGTTATATATCGTTGTTTTAAAAAAGAACAGGTATACAACAAGTATAATAAAAAAACATCATTAAGAAAACCAGATGTTACTAATTTATCATATTTACTTGGCGCAAACCATTTGATATTATTGTTTTTGTGGTAAAAAGTACAAATGGCATTATAAGACCAAATTAGATCAAAATTTTCTTCCTTTAATAAAGATTTTGTATGGAGCACGTACACTTGGCGCGTTTTTTATTTTATTTTTGAAGAATATAAGTTTTATACAAATGTAGGTTCTGGTAATTAGACAAATTTAAACTATATATCTACATATATAAACATACATCCTAATAAATAATCCATGCCCCTTTTTGTCCATTGTGACAAATTTTACAAACGCTTATTGTTGCTGCAAACGCTGTACCACATTTAATATCGGACAATCTGTATTACAGGACAATTATAATGACACCGAGGAGAAGCAGCAAGTTGTGGAATTATTTTGAGGAATTGAATCCTACGCTGATAAAGTGCACGACCTGTAAAAAATAAATTAAGATATCTCACCCATCATACCGTATACAAACGTTCAGAGCACACTTATTAAATGTGCATGGAATATTTCTCGATAATGACACTCTCTCACTACCTGACGACTTAAAACAATATTACTCAAAATTACCTGGATATAAGGCAAAATGCAATAATTGTGGCAAAACATTATCCTTCTTAACAAAAGTTGGAAGTTTACGAAAACATTTAAGAAGACATTCCACAAGAATCCAGAGTCGAAATAAGTAAGTACACAATCAAAACATTATTTAAATACTAAAAATTGTAAATGTAATAATAAAACAATCAGTAGCTAAAAAAAATTGAGTGAATAATAGTGTTTATCGGGACAGCCATATAATATTTATTCGCAATTTTGATCATAAATGTGCATGTACACTTGGTACGTTTTTTTATCTTTCTTTTTAAATATGTTTAAAGATCTGTACGCGATCTGATAATTATGCAAATTTTAACTATATATCCGTATAAACATACATTCTAATAAGTAAACCATGCTTCTTTATGACCTTTGTGAGAAATTCTACAAACGCTCGTTTAGGCAATCACAGTACATTTAATATCAAGCAATTTGTATTACAGAACAGTTATGGTACCGAGAAAGAAACGCAGCGAGTTGTGGAATTATTTCGAGAAATTGAAACCTTTGCTAGTAAAGTGCACGACCTGTAAAAGAGAAATTAAGGTATCTGACCGAACATGCTACATAAAATTAATGAGACTGCACTTAAGTAGACATGGAATATTTCTCGATAATGACACTTACACACTACCTGACGATTTAAGGCAGTGTTACTCGGAATTACCGGGATATAAGGCAAAATGTAATAATTGCGGCGAAACTGTATCCTTCTTAACAAATTTTAGCAGTTTACGAAGACATTTCAGAAGACATTGCACAAAAATCCAGAGTCAAGATGAGTAAGTACACAATAAAAAAATTATTAGCTAAAGAAAATTGAGTGAATAAAAGTTTTTATCGGCGCATCCATATAATATTTATATGCAATTTTGATCATAAATGTGCATGTACACCTGATGCGTTTATATTACTTTTTTTTTAAATATGTTTGAAAATCTGTACGGGATCCGATAATTATGCAAATTTTAAATATATATCCGTATAAACATACATCCTAATAAATAAATCATGCCTCTTTATGATCTTTGTGAGAAATTTTACAAACGCTTGTTGATGCAATCACTGTACCACATTTAATATGTATAGGTATTACAGACAAAATGTATACAGAACAGTTATGGTACCGAGAAAAAAACGCAGCAAGTTATGGAATTATTTCGAGGAATTAAAACCTACGCTGGTAAAGTGCACGACCTGTAAAAAAAAAATTAAGATACCTCATCCAACAAGACGCACAAAAATAATGAGAGCACACATATTAAATGTACATGGAATATCTCTTGATGATGACACTCTCTCACTACCTGACGACTTAAAACAATATTACTCGAAATTACCTGGATATAAGGCAAAATGCAATAATTGTGGCAAAACATTATCCTTCTTATCAAATATTAGAAATTTACGAAGACATTTAAAAAGACATTCTACAATAATCCAGAGTCGAGATGAGTAAGTACACAATCAAAAAATAATTAAAATACTAAAAATTATAAAATAAATGTAATGATAAAACAATCAGAAGCTAAAGAAAATTGAATAAATAAAAGTTTTTATCGGGGCATCCATATAATATTTATTTACAATTTTGATCATAAATATGCACGTACATCTGGTGCGTTTTTACATTTCTTTTTGAATATGTTGAAGATCTGTATGCGATCTGATAATTATGCAAATTTTAATTATATATCCGTATAAACATACATCCTAATAAGTAAACCATGCCACTTTATGACCTTTGTGAGAAATTCTACAAACGCTTGTTGAGGCAATTACTGTACCACATTTAATATCAGACAATATGTACTATAGAACAGTTATGGTATCGAAAAAAAAACGCAGCAAATTGTGGAATTATTTCGAAGAATTGAAACCTACACTGGTAAAGTGCACGACCTGTAAAAAAGAAATTAAGATATCTCACCCATCATACCGTATACAAACGTTCAGAGCACACTTATTAAATGTGCATGGAATATTTCTCGATAATGACACTCTCTCACTACCTGACGACTTAAAACAATATTACTCAAAATTACCTGGATATAAGGCAAAATGCAATAATTGCGGCGAAACACTATCCTTCTTAACAAATATTGCACATTTACGAAAACATTTAAGAAGACATTCCACAAGAATCCAGAGTCGAAATAAGTAAGTACACAATCAAAACATTATTTAAATACATTAATTAAATAAAAATTGTAAATGTAATAATAAAACAATCAGTAGCTAAAAAAAATTGAGTGAATAATAGTGTTTATCGGGACAGCCATATAATATTTATTCGCAATTTTGATCATAAATGTGCATGTACACTTGGTACGTTTTTTTATCTTTCTTTTTAAATATGTTTAAAGATCTGTACGCGATCTGATAATTATGCAAATTTTAACTATATATCCGTATAAACATACATTCTAATAAGTAAACCATGCTTCTTTATGACCTTTGTGAGAAATTCTACAAACGCTCGTTTAGGCAATCACAGTACATTTAATATCAAGCAATTTGTATTACAGAACAGTTATGGTACCGAGTAAGAAACGCAGCGAGTTGTGGAATTATTTCGAGAAATTGAAACCTTTGCTAGTAAAGTGCACGACCTGTAAAAGAGAAATTAAGGTATCTGACCGAACACGCTACATAAAATTAATGAGACTGCACTTAAGTAGACATGGAATATTTCTCGATAATGACACTTACACACTACCTGACGATTTAAGGCAGTGTTACTCGGAATTACCGGGATATAAGGCAAAATGTAATAATTGCGGCGAAACTGTATCCTTCTTAACAAATTTTAGCAGTTTACGAAGACATTTCAGAAGACATTGCACAAAAATCCAGAGTCAAGATGAGTAAGTACACAATAAAAAAATTATTAGCTAAAGATAATTGAGTGAATAAAAGTTTTTATCGGCGCATCCATATAATATTTATATGCAATTTTGATCATAAATGTGCATGTACACCTGATGCGTTTATATTACTTTTTTTTTTAAATATGTTTGAAAATCTGTACGGGATCCGATAATTATGCAAATTTTAAATATATATCCGTATAAACATACATCCTAATAAATAAATCATGCCTCTTTATGATCTTTGTGAGAAATTTTACAAACGCTTGTTGATGCAATCACTGTACCACATTTAATATGTATAGGTATTACAGACAAAATGTATACAGAACAGTTATGGTACCGAGAAAAAAACGCAGCAAGTTATGGAATTATTTCGAGGAATTAAAACCTACGCTGGTAAAGTGCACGACCTGTAAAAAAGAAATTAAGGTATCTCACCCAGCAACAAAAGCAATGAGAGTACATTTAAGTAAACATGAAATATTTCTCGATAATGACATTCGTACACTACCTGACGACTTAAAACAATATTACTCAAAATTACCTGGATATAAGGCAAAATGCAATAATTGTGGCAAAACATTATCCTTCTTAACAAATATTACACGTTTACGAAAACATTTAAGAAGACATTCCACAAAAATTTTGAGTCAAGATGAGTAAGTACACATTCAAAAAGTTATTAAAATACTAAAGACTATAAAATAAATATAATGATAAAACAATCAATAGCTGAAAAAATTGAACGAATAAAAGTTTTTATCAGGGCATGCTTGTAATATTTATTTGCAATTTTGATCATAAATATGCACGCACATCTGGTGCGTTTTTACATTTCTTTTTGAATATGTTGAAGATCTGTATGCGATCTGATAATTATGCAAATTTTAATTATATATCCGTATAAACATACATCCTAATAAGTAAACCATGCCACTTTATGACCTTTGTGAGAAATTCTACAAACGCTTGTTGAGGCAATTACTGTACCACATTTAATATCAGACAATATGTACTACAGAACAGTTATGGTATCGAAAAAAAAACGCAGCAAATTGTGGAATTATTTCGAAGAATTGAAACCTACTCTGGTAAAGTGCACGATATGTAAAAAAGAAATTAAAATATCTAGTTTATCAACAAGACGCATAAAAATAATAAGAGCACACTTATTAAAAAAACATGGAATATCTCCTGATGATGACACTTTACTACATGACGACTTAAAACAATATTACTCGCAGTTACCGGGATATAAGGCAAAATGTAATAATTGTGGTAAAGCAATATCTTTCTTAACAAATATTGCACCTTTACGAAGACATTTAAAAAGACATTCCACAAGAATCCAGAGTCGAAATAAGTAAGTACACAATCAAAAAATTATTTAAATACTAAAAATTATAAATGTAATAATCCTTCTTAACAAAAACAAATATTAGAAATTTACGAAGACATTTAAAAAGACATTCCACAATAATCCAAAGTCGAGATGAGTAAGTAATACACAATGAAACAATTATTAAAATACTAAAGATTATAAAATAAATGTAATGACAACACAATCAATAGATAAAAAAAATTGAGCGAATAAGAGTTTTTATCGGGGCATCCATATCATATTTATATGCAATTTTGATCATAAATATGCATGTACACCTGGTGCGTTTTTTTTTTTTTTTTTTTTTTTTTTTTTTTTTTTTTAATATGTTTGAAGATCTGTACGATAATTATGCAAATTTTAACTATATATCCATATAAAAAAACATACATCGTAATAAGTAAACCATACCTCTTTACGACCTTTGTGACAAATTCTACAAACGCTTGTTGAGGCAATGACTCTACCACATTTAATATCAGACAATATGTATTACAGAACAGTTATGGTACCGAGAAAAAAACGCAGCAAGTTGTGGAATTATTTCGAGGAATTGAAACCTACGCTGGTAAAGTGCACGACCTGTAAAAAAGAAATTAAGGTATTTCACCCAAAACACTCCACAAAATTAATGAGGCTGCACTTAAGTAAACATGGAATATTTCTCGATAACGACACTTTCTCACTACATGACGATTTAAAACAATATTACTCGGAGTTATCGGGATATAAGGCAAAATGTAATGATTGTGGCAAAACAATGTCTTTCTTAACAAATATTACACGTTTACGAAAACATTTAAGAAGACATTCCACAAGAATCCTGAGTCGAGATGAGTAAGTACACAATCAAAAATTATTTTAATATTAAGGATTATTAATGCTTATTTGCAATTCTGATCATAAATGTGCCTCTTAAATCGTAATAATGATTATTTCTAATTATTTCGCAAATATAATTTAAATAAATATGAATCCCTTATTTTCACGTTCTTTCATGCATCATAGATATAGACAATTCAGAAATTTAGATTAAATATTTATTTGTTTGACATTAGTATTGCAGAAATTCGAGATAGATATATAAGATGTACGATTTATACATAGTTCTTATAGATATTTAAATTGAATAGCTCTATTTAATAAAATCTATATAAGACAACTCTCATATCTGCCATCCACTGATTACGTAGATGAATAATAGTTAATAAATTAATAATAATTAATAAAAGTTTCTGTTAGACAACAATCAACCGTTCTTTGTAGTATTTGAATACACGTTGTAGACCTACAAATGTCAGCATAGTGATATTGTTTATTTGTTATTCTTGAGTTATTATTGTATATGTATATAGCACCAACCTAATTTTTGACATATTGTACCGTACAATTCTTCATAAGAACATCCTATCATTTTAGACCGTTTTAATTGGTGACCGTATCCGTTTTATGTTTAAACACGTACTCACATTAAGACAGCTTCTATTATAAATTATATATTAGAAAACCGTCTCTTTCAGGCGACGTATATAAATAATAAATAAGTAAAACACGATGGATATAATAATATATACAATTAAATTAACGTACAAAATATCATAAGTTTAATTAGTCCACTTTACGGTCAGGACAAAATTTTGCTAGCCTAATAAAATTGTTCGTGTGAATATATGTATATTTCTTCGTCTCAACTAAAGCTGGAATAGAACAATTACGTTAAAATAGCGATTCACCCTAACTTAATTTGAAATCATATATCGTGTTTCACTTATCTATTAATTATATGTTCAATCTAGACATTAATTGTTTGAAATTAGCATTACAGAAATTCGAGGTATAAAACGTTCTCTCTCTCTTTCTATCTCTTTTTCTTTCTTCCTCCTACTCACTTTTACTTACAAAATTTCACTCCATTACGGTTCACGTCAATAAGTACATAATAGCATTAAGTAATACATACAGTTGTAGTATTTTAATAATTATTACTTTTTTCTATTTTTAATCACACCACTTTTCTATACAGACCAAGCGCTTCAAGTTTAGCGGATGATAATGTGGGTCTTTCTGCGCGCCGTCAAGGTCAAGATACATCTGGTTTGCTCGTTCAGTCATTTATTAAAGAAACGACAGAAAAATCAGGCGCACTTAATGAGTAATTATTCGATTTTCTTATGTCACACAATATAATAATGTCTTGATATTTAAATTCATTCTTACTCTTTTGCAAGAAAGTAAGTTACAACGTTAATATTTTAAATAATGCCATTTCTCTAATTGCACCGTATTTCTATGCAGATCAAGCACTTCAAGTTCAGTGGAATATATGGATCCTACTGCGAAACGTCAAAGTGGAGAACTATCTGGTTTGCCCGTTCAATCATTTAGAGAAACGACAGAAAGAACAGGCACTCTTAATGAGTAATTATTCGTATTGCTTATATCATACAATATAATAATACTCTAATATTTAAATATTTACTCTCTTGCAAAAGAATAACTTATGACGTTAATGTTTTAAATAATTCCATTTTTTTAATTACTCCATATTTCTATGCAGACCAGGCACTTCAATTTCAACGGATTATAACACGAATCCTACCGCAGAATGTCAAAGTCAGGAAACAGTTGATTTGGATCCTCAAACATGTGAACAATCGAGAAAGGGTACAAGGGCATGTGATGGGTAATTATTGTCATGACAAATCGACTATTGGCTTTTTGGTCAGATTAGTCATCAAGACTTTTCGACCACGGCTTTTGGTCTTTTTAAATTGATGCAATTTTGATGCTTATATATAATACATTAAAATAGAGATGCTCCCTAATTTGATTGATATCATATCAATATTTCACTTATCTATTATAATCACAAATTCAGTCTAGATATTAATTGATTGACATTAGCATTACAGAAATTTGAGCTGTAAAACATTATCTCCCTATCTCTTTCTTTTTCTTCCTCCTACTCATTGTCACTACAAAACTTCACTCCACTACGGTTCACCGTCAATAAGTACATAATAGCATTAAGTAATATATGTACAGTTGTAGAATTTTAATGATTATTATTCTTTTTTTAATTTTAATCACACCATTTTTCTATCCAGACCAAGCAGTTCAAGTTTAGCGGATAATAGTATAGATTCTTCTGCAGACCGTCAAAGTCAAGATGCATCTGATTTGCCCATACAAGCACTTAAAGAAGCGATAGAAAAAACAGGCGCACTTAATGAGTAATTATTCGTATTGTTTATATCATACAATATAACAATATCTTGATATTTAAATATTTACTTTTTTGCAAAAGAATGATTTATAACATTAATTTAAATAATTACTTTTCTAATTGCACCGTATTTTAATGCAGACCAAGCACCTTCAGTTCAACGGCTTATATTATGGATCTTTCTACGGGAAAATATATTCCTCTGCATCAAAATCAAGAACAAGTACCATCTAGTTTACCCGTTCAATCATTTAAAGAAACGGCAGAAAATACAGGAGTACTTGATGAGTAATTATTCGTTTAGTTTATATAGTATAACGTAATGGTATCCAAATAGTTAAATATTTACTTTTCTGCACAAGTATATTTTACAACTGTGACATTTTAAAAATAATTACTCTCTCCTTTTTACTTTTAATCACATCACGTTTCTATACAGACCGAGCACTTCAAGTTCAGCGGATTATGTTATGGATCCTTCTGCAGAACATCAAAGTGGAGAACCATGTGGTTTTCCCGTTCAATCATTTGAACAAATGACAGAAGGAACAAGCGCACTTCATTCAGATTGGTTCTATTATACAATGTAATGATATCAAACTAGTTGAAATATTGACTTTTCTACATAAATGTAACTTACAACTGTGACATTTTAATTAATTATATTGTTTCTTTTTAATTTTTAATTATACTACATTTCTATGCAGACCAAGCGATTCAAGTTCAACGTATTACGTTATGGCTCCTTCTGCAGAACATCAAAGTGGAGAACAACCTGGTTTGCCCGTTCAATCATTTGAACAAATGACAGAAGGAACAAGCGCACTTCATTCGTGTATTGATTTTATTATACAATTTAATAAATACCCAACTAATTAAATATTGATTTTTCTGCACATATGTAACGTACAAGTGTGAACATTTTTATATTATCGTATTTTTTACTTTTAATCACATCACATTTCTATGCCGACCAAGCACTTCAACTTTAGCGGATTATAGTATGGATTCTTCCGCAACACGTCAAAGTCAAGAATACCGTGTTTGCTTGTTCACTCATTTAAACAAATAACAGTAAAAGAAACAGTCGCACTTGATGAGTAATTATACGTTTTACTTATATCATAAATCAATAAAATATAAATAAAATGATATCCCCCATCTAATATTCAAATATTTACTTTTTTTTTAATAATTTAACTGCAATATTTTAAACAATTTAATTTGCCTACTTTTTAATCACACATCAAAAATATTGTTTTCCTTCATTACCAATATACACGACTATAACATTTTAAATTTTAGCGTAATTAAAACGTCTAATAATGCATGTTTTATTTTTAATCATGACGTATTCGAATTTACAGAAATGTTTCGAGTTGTTGAAAATCAATGGTCTCTCTTTTACGGATTTCGATTCCATTGTGTCATATAGCATTAGAGTCGGAAATTATCTGTATTCAAGAAAAACCGTACGTCGGCATCGCTTAAACAACCAAAAGAATAAAGAAGCGTTTTTAATGAGTAATTATTTGCTTTGCTTTTAACATTATGCAATTTATTCTATATAACATTATGTTTTTCTTTTCAATAGTAACAATAAATTTAAAAATTATTTTGATATACAGGGTGTCGCAGGTCAGGTCATTAAAACTACATGGTCTTATAAGAAATTGAATGTAGAGAAAAAAGTTTCTATAAACATAGGTCCGGAAACGTTTCGCGCAGAGTTCGTCGAAAGACGTACGAACGAAGCGCAACGAGTAAAAAAGGAATAACGAAAAGGCTGCTCGTCAAAAGAAGAATGTTCTATAGCCCAGGCATCGACGATGCTGCGTAAGATAAAAAATAATTTCATTCAACAATTTATCCACAGCATGCATTACAGTGTCACTGTCACGTAAAACTTTAAACGCAATTTTCACGAAACAGTTTTAAAAATTGGTACCAGAAATATCTCGGAAACTAGTAAACCGATTTGCATGAAATTTTTTACAGTTACTCTCAATACACAATAGTACTAAAAAATTCGAACTTGTAAAATAAATAAATAACTAATCGTTATAAAATTTGCGAAAAGCCTCTGTGAACTGATTTGTAGACAATTATGGTAAACAATTGTGTCAAATATGAAATTAATCAAATAACGTTCTCAAGTTATCGTTACAGTTTAAAAAAATGTTATTCTAAAAATCGGACACAATGATGTTAATACTCACTATAAAATACAATTATTTATACCAAGATATTGTGCATATTAAATGTACTTGATAAACATATATGTATATAACAACAATTTCATACTTCTATTAATTTATAACTTTTTACAATTTGCGACCAAAATTTTTCTAAATTTTTACTTCTGTCAGAGTCCCATAATCCCTTAATAGTGTGAAACATTGGTTGCATCGCATTGGTTCTATGAATGTTAATTGAAATAAGCAATAACTGACATTTTGAATAATCGCTCAATCTTTCGTGAGCCATTTATACAATAATATAATTAAAACTTAATTATATATATGGTAAACTAAACTTTTAATAAAAAAATTTTTATATTTTTTATATTATAGTAGCTCATATTTAAGAATAAACATGGCTACCAAATGTTGAAATTCTTTTGAAATGGTAGCACTGATATACTTTACACGCAGAGAACTACATTAAACTAAAATCTGGGGATCGATCATGTATCTTTCTAAGACGGAAACGTGAAAAGTGAAAAGTTTATCTCTTTCAATTCAACGCCAATAGAAAGAGATAGTTACATGAAACTTTTCACGGTTCCGCTCTAAGGAAAAAGTTTCGTGATTGCTACCCAGAATACGACTCACTCTACTCGAGAAGAAAAGGGGATGACCGAGAGGGAGAATTGCGACCAACCGTCCTTTTTTGTTGGGGTGCGTTCAGTAATTCAACCTATAGCATTAGGGGCGGCACACAATGAAAGAAATAGAGAACAGGGAACAGGGAACAGGGAACAGGGAATAGGAAATAAAGAACAGTTTAATATTAACATATGCATTGTTCACATGGCATGCAAAATATAAAATAAAATTTTATTACTGTTTTTTAACGCTATTTATTTGTTCGTCTATTCTGTGTTAATAAATTACATATGTTAATGAATTTCATATATTAATATTGAACTCTGTTAATATTGTTCTCTGTTCCTTTTATTGTACGCAGCCTCTTAGAGTCGTAGTATAAGTATATACACAGTAGAGAGACTGAACTTTTTTGGTGGTAATAAATTTTATCCTACCAGGAATATGGCGGCCTGTATGTGTGACAAAGAGAAAGATACTTCTCTCTCATTCTCTCTTAAGCGTTCGTACAGCTCAGAAGATGGCGGCGAGTCCGTGACCTGGGACCCATTACATCAAAGGTGCCGACGCTCAGTGTCACTACTGTATGTACTTATACTAGGGTGCGTTCAGGAATTACGTTTAGGCGTACTTAGGTAACTCTAATGCTATAGTGTACGTAACTATAGCTTAGAGTCACCCAGGTTAAATTTCTGAACGCAGCCCTGTGTTAGAGTTACCTAGTAGGTGTGCCTAGGCGTAATTTGAACGCACCCCTGCTGTAATTTACGACAACAACTGAATACCATTGACCAATCAAAAGTCTGCTAAACAGAGGGAGAACGATCGCAAATCCGTCTTTATCTTCTCGTGACCCGGGCGCTAGCATGGGAGTTCACATTCCAGTGTTGTTAGTTCTATGGCTTAGTTTACACCGTAGAAACTCTTGATACGGGTATCAAGCTGGTGCGGACTAAGTGTTAGATACGTTTCTGTTTACATCGACCGTGTTAAATCATATTAGTGATTTTTTCAAGACGTTTTTCAATTTCGATTACGTATACAATGGTTTCAACTTGTATGTATCAAGCCAATCAGACAGCACATTAAGAATGCATTTAATACGCGATATCAACTTAGTTTGATACAGGCTGTTCTCGAGTATCGTACCAATCTGATACTCCGTCGTTTACATCGATCGTACCAATGGATTTAGTCCTAATATAATATATACTTAGTATGCGTATCAAATGCTTGGTGTAAACAAGATTTACACGCTGAAACTTAAGACAGTAATCATATGTGTATGCTGGATATTCACTTGTCTACCTATGCATATTGATTTTTTAATTCGTATTATTCGATTTCATGTACAATTAAAATTTTGAAGCAAAAAAATCACTAACAAGAATTCATGGCAAACTCAAAAGTCTGATAATTGCGATCATATCCAAAATTAAACTACACACGGGTCCAGGAGTTTTAATTTTAACACACATCTAGTGCGACATTTTATTTCAAAGTATTTAACCTTTTTGCTATGGTGGCGTTGGCCGAATAGCGATTATGAGGTACAGCAGCATAAGCCGCCAGCGTTCGCCTTGGAGCGAAGAAGTGCTATGACTCCACCGTTTTAACTCGTTGCATTAAAGATATATAATTTTTCAAGCATAAAAGTAAAACGGGATTTACGTAAGTACAAAATTATATTTTAAAATTATATTTTATTATTATTTTAAACTTCGTATTTAATACGCTACACACAAGCAAAGTTAGGCAATACACGGCTATGCCGACTATAGCCGGCGCTAGTATCTACGAATGTCACATGGATGCCGGCTACAGCAACATTAGAAGCGAAAAGGTTAATGCTTGTGGGAAATAAAAATGACTTTTACTAAAAAATGCCGAGCAGATAGGTTGGTTAAAAACAACATTTATACAAAATGCGAATGCGTATTGTGAAGTACTCAATAATGTACGTTGTTCCATAGAATAGATTTTTAAATTAAAGTGATAAATAATTAAATATAAACAACTTTGGTAGGTTTCATAAAAACTTACATTGCAAATATAATGACTAACACAAAATTCAGCATACATATTTTAATCTTTTTTGAAAAATATAAATTTTATACATATGTACGTTCTAGTAATTGGACTTTAAACTATATATCCACATATATAAACATACATCCTAATAAATAAACCATGCCTCTTTTTATCCATTGTGACAAATTTTACAAACGGTTATTGTTGTGGCGATCACTGTATCACATTCAGTATCAGACGATTAATCTGTATTACAGGACGGATATAATGGCTCCAACAAGAAAACGTAGCATGTTGTGGAATTATTTCGAGAAGTTGAATTATTCGCTAGTAAAGTGCACGACCTGTCAAAAAGAAATTAAGACACCTAATCCAACAAGACGCACAAAAATAATGAGAGCACACATATTAAATGTACATGGAATATCCCTTGATGATGAGACTGTCACACTACCTGATGACTTAAAACAATATTACTCGGAGTTACCGGCATATAAGGCAAAATGTAATAATTGTGGCAAAGCAGTGTCTTTCTTAACAAATATTGAAAATTTACGAGTACATTTAAGGAGACATTCCATAAAAATCCAGAGTCAAGATGAGTAAGTACACAATCAAAAAATTATTAAAATACTAAAAATTATGAAATAAATGTAATGATAAAACAATCAGTATAACTAAAGAATATTGAGCGAATAAAAGCTTTTATCGGGCCCTCCATATAATATTTACTTGCAATTTTGATTAGAAATGTGCATGTACACTTGGTGCGTTTATTACTTAAAAAAAATATATGTTTGAAGATTTGTACGAATCCGATAATTATGCAAATTTTAACTATATATCCGTATAAACATACATCCCAATAAGTAAACCATGCCTCTTTATAATCTTTGTGAGAAATTCTACAAACGCTTGTTGATGCAATCACTGTACCACTTTTACTATCAGACAATAATAGAAACTATAATAAACTAATAGAGACTAATAATAAAAACCGTATGCGAACATTCAGACAACACTTATTAAAAGTACATGGAATATTTCTCGATAATGACACTCTCTCACTACCTGACGACTTAAGAACGTTCTCCGGTCCTTATACTAGAGAAAATCGATTTTCTTAGGAATTTCTTGAAACTGTGAATATACGTTAATTTAGGTGTGCTTTATGCGTGGTATAAATTTCAATACCTCTTCCGGGATAAAAAATAAAGATACTAAGCCTCAAAGTTTCAAAAAAAAAATTTAAAATTTAATTTTTTTTAGTTTTGGCATTTTTTCCTTATAGAACTCGACAAGAGGAGCAACTTTGATCCTTTTGGCCAACCTCGTATCTTTTACCGTTTGGCCTGGAAATCCTTTTCATTAGTAAAAGTTGAAACTTTGAGGCTCGGTATCTTTATTTTTTATCCCGGAAGAGGTACTGAAATTTATACCACGCATAAAGCACACCTAAATTAACGTATATTCACAGTTTCAAGAAAATCTTAAGAAAATCGATTTTCTTTAGTATAAGAACCGGAGAACGTCCTTAAAACAATATTACTCGAAGTTACCGGGATATAAGGCAAAATGTAATGATTGTGGTAAAACAATGTAATAAATAAACATTCTAATAAATAAACCATGCCTTTTTTTATTTTTGTGAGAGCATCTGCAAACACTTGTTGAGGCGATCACTGTATCACATTTAGTATAAGACAATATGTATTACAGGACGGTTATAATTTCTAATTGCACCATATTTCAATGCAGACCAAGCACTTCAATTACAATGGGTTTTGATACGAATCTTTTTGCACGTTAAAATACTGCAGAACAATACCTTTGCTTCTGTATTGTCCACGTTTATTTCATTTGCAAAGGACCCCGCACACATCACAGGAAAAATTGGCCATCCGTCGAATTTGCTGAAAATTTAGTATGATGTAGTTCATGTCGTCCTGGTCAAAAGTCATAATGGGCCCGAGGTCAAAGAATGGACAGTTTCCGAGATACGTGAGGTCAAAGGTCAATAATAGTGCCTCATTTGAAAATTCTATTCTTTGTGTATATCCGCACGTGAGCAATGTTGTTGTGTGCGTATGTACCATTTTACGTATGTGTGTGTGAGCGTAGCCTGGTTTGATACATGGCAATATTAGTAACATGGCAATATGGCCACCTACGAAACTAATGCACGGATCGAGATCAAACTTGGCCAGCATGTTCACCGTCGAAAAAGGGTTTTATTTTTATTTAAGCATGCGTACTATAAGCATATTACCCTCACTGACGTTATATTGCCATCTGATCTCGTACTCTCCGGTGTGACACAATGGCAGAGTTTCAAGATTGGTGATAGCTAATGAAGACAAGATCGGTTGATGATCCAGCCAATGAAGGCAAGATCGGTTGGTGATCCAACCAATGAAGGCAAGATCGGTTGGTGATCCAGCCAATGAAGGCAAGACCGGTTAGTGATCCAGCCATTGAAGGCAATATCGGTTGGTGATACAGCCGAGGTATTGCTGCTACATTACAAACAAAGCAATTAATTCAATTTTGATTACGATTTGGCTGGATCATCAACCGATCTTGTCTTCATTAGCTATCACCAATCTTGAAACTCTGCCATTGTGTCACACCGGTGAGTACGAGATCAGATGGCAATATAACGTCAGTGAGGGTAATATGCTTATGGTACGCATGCTTAAATAAAAATAAAATCCTTTTTCGACGGTGAACATGCTGGCCAAGTTTGATCTCGATCCGTGCATTAGTTTTCGTATAGGTGGCCATATTGCCATATTACTATTATTGCCATGTATCAAACCAGGCTACGCTCACACACACATACGTAGAATGATACATACGCACACAACAACATTGCTCACGTGCGGATCACAAAGAATAGAATTTTCGAATAAGGCACTATTATTGACCTTTGACCTCACGTATCTCGGGAACTATCCATTCTTTGACCTCAGGCCCAGTATGACTTTTGATCAGGACGACATGAACTACATCATACTAAATTTTTAGCAAATTTGACGGATGGCCAATTTTCCCTGTGATGTGTGCGGTCTTTATAAAACAAAGATTTTGTATTTTTATGGTTCCCATGTAGGGGAAGATGCTGTACCTCAGAACACTTTTAAGTTTTTGATTTTTCTGAGTCACAGTTTTAATTAAAAAATTTAGAAAAAAATATATTATTAAAGTACATATATATATTTTAGTACAAAAAAACCTAAATTTTTATTACCATCCTGTGAGAATACAGCAATTTCTTATAAATTGGAAATTTTGTTTCAAGGTACAGCAGCTTGATGTACCTTGGAACACTCCTTTTTGTACCTTGGAACACCTATAAAAAAATTTTAATTAAAAAAAAGAAAATTTTTTCAAAGAAATATAATATTTTATTAAATTTAGTTACATAGTCAATTATTAAACTGAAAATGACAATCAAATCTAACGAGATAAATCATTATCGTCATAAATAAAAACAACCGTTCATAAATTTCATAAGTAATCTGGCGTGTCTTTTTTAACTGCTTTTATTTTTTTTTTCTAATAAAATATTTGTAAAGATTGCGAGTAAGATGAATAAATTCGCGGCGTGATATATGCAAAATGGACAATACTTTATTGGAGCGTTTACAGTGCTCGAATGCGAAGTGCTCATACGCGACTGACTACTTTCGTATACGGAGACATCGCAGCATCACGTCGCTATCACGTACTTTTAATACATATGAGTACGCAAGAGAGGACTAAGTGTAACGATTTATATCGATCTATCCTAACAATATTTATTAATAAAATAAAACAAAAAAGTAAAAATAAAAATAAAATAATAAAATAATATCAACGCTTAATTCTAATAAATTATTTAAGCATCCTTTAACGAACAATAAAATACATTATATATTTTTGTTACTTCTCTCTCTCTCTCACAATCAGTGAGATACTTTCGTCGTTTCAGTTTCTAAAACTGCATTTACAACAGATATCAGAGCTCTAGCATCCGGCCTTGGCCTTAATTCTTATTCCACGTTTACTTACGTGGGATGGTAACTATAATACAAACAAATAGCTTCCAATTACTTTAGCTCTCAGTAAAAATGGAAAAAATTTTAGTTACACAAATAACTGAAAGTTATATAAAAATAAAAATCAGCTAATATACTTTTAAAATACAGTTCCAAGGTACATCAACCGTTATGTTCCAATTAAAGTACATTGAAATCAATTTCTAATAAAAAATTAGTAAACAGCTTATAGAGGTTATAACTAAATAAAGTTATAAATAATTTACTACATTATTCTACATATTTGACATATTCTTACTAGCCTTGGCTGATAACTATATATCTTTATTATAAAAAATTACAAGAATCACAGTACAAATCTCAATAAATTTGCTTTACGCGTCATAAAATACAAAAGTCAATATAACTTACGTGTAAATAATCGCAACAACACAAAAGATTTACAGATTTAAAGAGATTATCAAATAACTCAACAATTAGTACTATAAACTATCGCCAAATGCGAACACTATTCGATTATGACATTGTTTCAATTCAAGGTACAGCACCTTCCCCTACTTGTAAAAAAGGAGTGATGTCCGTACAAAATATTTCTATTTCAAAGAAAATTAATGAAATGCGCTGCAATAAAGTGTATACGTTCTCCACATACAAAATTTTTATTGAAAACAATTTTGACCTAATTAGTCATATAATTTTATTTGTGTTCCTTGCTACAAAAACAATTATACCCGAAGGTTTGCATCAAGTGAATAAGATAAATTAGTAACATCTGATTTTTTAAATGATGTTTCTTTATTATACTTGTTGTGTACGTGTTCTAAAAAAGAACACGTACAGAACAAACATAATAAAGATCTTAAAAAGAACACGTACACAATTACAACTGTAATAAAAAAACATTATTAAGGAAATTAGATGTTACTACTAATTTATACTTTTTATAATTTTACTTCCTATTTACTTGATGCAAATTTTCGGCTATTATTGTAAATATTTTAAAGAAATCAGATATTACTGATTTATCATATATGCTTGACGCAAAAATTCTGACATTATTGTTTTTATAGTTAAAAATACAAATAAAATTTTAAATATTACCTTAACCCTCCGTAGTCACACTAAGTCAATTTGACCTGAGTCTCAACTTTGCTCGTAAATATCGGCGCCCTCTAGTTGTAGTTAAAAAAAAAAATTTTTTTTTAACAAATTTTTTGCGAATTTTTTTTATATGTTAAAAATTCCTGAAGCACTTCTTTTTTTATAGCAATCAATTTAGCAATATCGCCAGTGCATTTGAGAATTTTTTCAACACGATCGGTGGATAAATGGTCAAATGGCGAACGATCAAAGTTCGTCTCGGGTCAAAATGACCCAGAGTGACTTCCTTGTTTGAAAAAATAGGTGTGACTACGGAGGGTTAATAATAATATTTAAATATACCTTGTTAATAATAATAACGTAATAATATTAACTTCAAATATTATTAAAAAATTTTGTGAATAATGAGTTTGTATAGAGCACGTACATTTGGTTATTGGCATTATTTTCCCTTTTTAGAGAAATGTAACTTTTGTAGATCTGTATGTGATCTGGTAGTAATTAGGAAAATTTAAAATATATATCTTTATAAACATTTACTCTAATAAAAAAAAACCATCTTCTTGACCTTTGTGAAAAATTCTATAAGCGCTTTTTAAGGCGCTCACTGTAACACAATTTAGTATCAGAGATCTGTATTACAGGACGGTTATAATGACACCGAGAAGAAAACGCAACAAGTTTTGGAATTATTTCGAGAAATTGAAACCTACGCTAATAAAGTGCACGACCTGTAAAAAAGAAATTAAGGTATCTCACCCAAAATACTGCACAACAATAATGAGAGTACACTTATTAAAAAAACATGGAATATCTCTCGATGATGACACTCACACACTACCTGACAACTTAAAACAATATTACTCGGAGTTACCGGGATATAAGGCAAAATGTAATAACTGTAGTAAAATAATGTCTTTCTTAACGAACAAGGGATATTTACGAAAACATTTAAAAAAACATTCCACAATAATCCAGAGTCAAGATGAGTAAGTATACAATTAAAAAATTATTAAAATACTAAAAATTATAAAATAAATGTAATGATAAAACAATCAATAGCTGAAAAAATTGAACGAATAAAAGTTTTTATCAGGGCATGCTTGTAATATTTATTAGCAATTTTGATCATAAATGTGCATGTACATCTGGTGCGTTTATTACCCTTTTTTTAAAATATGTTTAAAGTTTAAAGATCTGTACGCGATCTGATAATTATGCAAATTTTATCTATATATCCGTATAAAGACATACATCGTAATAAATAAACCATGCTTCTTTTTTACATTTATGAGAAATTCTAGAAATGCATATTGAGGTCACTTTATTGCATTCAGTATCAGACGATTAATCTGTATTACAGGACGATTATAATGACACCGAGAAGAAAACGCAGCAAGTTTTGGAATTATTTCGAGAAATTGAAACCTACGCTGATAAAGTGCACGACCTGTAAAAAAGAAATTAAGGTATCTCACCCAAATACCTGCATAATAATAATGAGAGTACACTTATTAAAAAAACATGGAATATCTCTCGATGATGACACTCACACACTACCTGACAACTTAAAACAATATTACTCGGAGTTACCGGGATATAAGGCAAAATGCAATAATTGCGGCGAAACATATTCCTTTATAAGAAATCCGACATATTTACGAGAACATTTAAAAAGGAGACATTCCACAAGAATCCAGAGTCAAGATGAGTAAGTACACAATCAAAAAGTTATTAAAATACACAAATACACGCGCATATGTACATACCCTTTACATATAAAAGAAAGCATCAGATTATCTGAAAGAGACTCTGATAGACACTCAGATTCTACTTCAAAGCTTTATATTTTTTTTTCGATTTTCTTTGGTTGTGACACGGAAGACATTTGTTCAGAATCATGAAAACTATAATAACTCAAAACGGAGCAACGGAGTGTTGACATGGGTCCCCTTTTATAACAAACGGTTTTTAATGTATCAAAAAGTTTTATGTATCAATAAGTTTTTAATGTATCAATAAGTTTTATGTATTTAATGTATCAAAAAGAATAAGAGTTTTTATCGGGGCATGCTTGTAATATTTATTAGCAATTTTGATCATAAATGTGCATGTACATCTGGTGCGTTTATTACCCTTTTTTTTAAATATGTTTAAAGATCTGTACGCGATCTGATAATTATGCAAATTGTATCTATATATCCGTATAAAGACATACATCGTAATAAATAAACCATGCTTCTTTTTTACATTTATGAGAAATTCTAGAAATGCATATTGAGGGTCTTTATTGCATTCAGTATCAGACGATTAATCTGTATTACAGGACGATTACACCGGCACCGGCAAGAAGACGTAACAAGTTATGGAATTATTTTGAGGAATTGAATCCTTCGCTGGTAAAGTGCACGACCTGTAAAAAAGAAATTAAGATACCTGAACGAAGGAAGTTTATGTTAATATTCAGAGTACACTTAGTAAATGTACATAGAATATACCCCGATGATGACATTTATAGACTACCTGACGACTTAAGGCAATATTACTCGGAATTACCGGGATATAAGGCAAAATGTAATAACTGTAGTAAAATAATGTCTTTCTTAACGAACAAGCAATATTTACGAAAACATTTAAAAAAACATTCCACAATAATCCAGAGTCAAGATGAGTAAGTATACAATTAAAAAATTATTAAAATACTAAAAATTATAAAATAAATGTAATGATAAAACAATCAGTAGCTAAAAAAAATTGAGTAAATAAAAGTTTTTATTGGCGCATCCATATAATATTTATATGCAATTTTGATCATAAAAGTACATGCGGGGGAGACCGGGGCGAAGTCGTTTTTGCAATTATCTCGAAATATGTATGTTGTGTGAACTCGCCATTAATACTGTAAACGCGGCTTATGGTGCCCACGTATTGCTGTCTCTCCGAATCTCAAAGTAAGTGATTCTAAAAAGTAATGCATGCTGAACACGAATCCAGTGCAGTTTTTTATTTTTCATTGATTTTTATTATTTTATAACCGACTAAACCTAAAACTTGTGTTCGGGGCGAAGTCGTTTCCAAGCCAAAACGAAGTCAAGAAACCTAAATAATATGTGCTGCGTGTATGCTCGGAGATAATAGAAAACACGCCGATGAAAAACAGTGCATTTCGTGCAAGCGTAAGGCACACAACGAGTGCGTGCGCTCGTCAGACTTTGTTTTTACATGCTTTGACTGTTAGCGAAAAAGAAAATTGATTTTCTTGAAATTATTTTTTGCTTTCCATTTTTCTACTAAAAAACAATGAATAAAGTGTATTCTATTATTTTTTATGATAAAAATTATGTATCTTTATTTGAAATCCAGTCCGAGAATGAAGACACGACTCCGCCACGGGAATTTTGACTTTTCGATTTTTGCACCTTTGTCGTTTTTACTCTATACCGGTTGAACAAAGCGACGTAGACCAAAAATGCCTATATAAATTTTGTAGCCAAGGGTTCACTCTTTACAATGGTATACTATATTTCACTAAAATTATTTATTTTGTTGTTAAAAATCGGCACCGAAAAAAAAGAGGTGACTTCGTTCCGATCTCTCCTACATGGTGCGTTTTTTACCTTTCTTTGAAAAAGATATGTTTGGAGATCTGTACGCGATCTGATAATTATGCAAATTTAAACTATATATCCATATAAACATACATCCTAATAAGTAAACCATGCCTCTCTATGACCTTTGTGAGAAATTCTACAAACGCTTGTTCTTGTTGAGGCAATCACTGTACCACATTTAATATCAGACAATATGTATTACAGAACAGTTACGATATCGAGAAAAAAACGCAGGAAGTTATGGAAATATTTCGAAAAATTGAAACCTTCGTTGATAAAGTGCGTAATTTGTAAAATCGAAATTTATATGCCTCATCCATCAAACAGCACAGCAATAACGATAGAACACTTAAAAAGACATGGAATATTTTTCAATAATGACACTTTCGCACTACCTGATGACTTGAGGCAATATTACTCAGAGTTACCGAGATATAAGGCAAAGTGTAATGATTGTGGTAAAACAATGTCTTTCTTAACAAATATTGTACGTTTACGAAAACATTTAAGAAGACATTCGACAAGAATCCTGAGCCGAGATGAGTAAGTACACATTCAAAAAATTATTAAAATACTAGACTATAAAATATATGCAATAAAACGATCAAAAGTTAAAGAAAAAGTGCGAATGCAAGTTTTTATCAGGTCGTTCATATAATATTTATTTGCAATTTTGATCACAACCACGTCTCTCAAATAATAATAATAATAATAATAATAATATTTCAATTATTTTGCCTAAGTTAAATAAATTTAAATCGTTTATTTTCACGTTCTTTCATGCATCATAGATATAGATCAGAAATTTAGATTAAAGATGTTTATTTGTTTGACATTAATACTGCAGAAATCGGAGGCAGATATACAGAGCGTTTCCTAAGTAATTACACATACTTGAAGGGGATATTTCTTGGCTAATTTTAAGAAGAAAAGGTTCCCTAAACATGTGTCATAAACTACTTCGTTTTCAAAATACAAGATGTCAAAGTTGTGAAAAAAAAAATAAAAATTTCGAAAATCTGGAGAACGTTTAAAGACATTTTATTCAAATTTGGTATGCGTATATGTGGTATTAAGAATTATTTTCTAGTACCAATGAAACATTTTTAAATCCACCTGGAGCGTGTGTCTTTGACACCATGTGTTTTGAAAACAGTATTTTGGACACATGTTTATAAGACCTTTTTTTCTTAAAATAAACCAAGGAACATCTTCAAGTTTGTGTACTTACTTCGAAAACACCCTGTATAAAATATATGATTTATACATAGTTTTTATTCAAATTCAGTATTCAAATTAAATAGCTCTATTTAAGAAAATGTATATGGCACAACTCAAATATGCCATCCACATATTACTTAAATAATTAATAATTAATAAAAATTTCTATTAGCTAACAATCAACGGTTTTTTATAATATTTGAATATACGTTATAGATCTCCAAATGTCAGCATAGTGATATTAATTATTCGTTACCCTTGAGATTATTATTATATATGTAGCACCAACCTAATTTTTTCTGTCATTATCTACAATTTTTTGTGAAGACATTCTATCATTTTCGACCGTTTTAATTGGTGACCGTATTCGTCTTATGTTTAAACGCGTATACTCATTGGTTTAGACGTTTCTCAAAAACGTCATTGTAACGTACAAAATATCGTAAGTTTAATTAGAGAGATACACCATTTTACGGTCTCAGGACAGGATTTTAGTAAACTAATATAATGTTATTTGTGTGAATTTATATACATTTCTTTATCTCATCCAAAACTAGAATAGATTAATAACATTAAAATAGCGTTTCACCCAAACTCAATTTTATATCATATCATGTTTCACTTATCTATTAATCACAAATTCAGTCTAGACATTATTGAGTACGGGTACACCGGGACATTTAGGCCGCGGCCTATACCTCAAATTCAACCTAAAGTCTGATCTGAAGTTAGTTTCGGCCGTCTATCAAATGTTTACAGCAGGTGGCCTAAATAATTTAGGTCGGATTTGAGGTATAGGCCGCGGCCTAAATTCAGGGTGTAAACCTAGCCATATTAATTATTTGACATTAGCATTAAAGAAATTCGAGGTATAAATTCTCTCCTTATTTTTTTCTTTTTCTTTCTCCTACTCACTCTCACTTACAAAATTTCACTCCATTACGGTTCACCGTCAATAAGTAAGTACATAATAGCATTAAGTAATATGTACGTTTGTAGAATTTTAATAATAATTATTTTTTTTAATTTTTTAATTATACTACTTTTCTATGCAGACCAAGCACTTCAAGTTTAGCGGACAATAGTATAGATCCTTCTGCAGACCGTCAAAGGCGAGGTCAAACCCAAGAATCACTTAGTTTGCCCGCTCAATCGGCTCAATCATTTGAACAAATGAGAAAAGGAACAAGCGCACTTAATAAGTAATTATTCGTATTATACAATGTAAAGATATCCAAATATTTAAATATTGAGCTCTCTACACAAGTATATCTTACATATGTAAAATTTTAAATAATTATATCGTCCACTTTTATCTTATTTGCAAATTTATACATCGAAAGTTTTGCATTTTCATGATTCCCATGTACTTGCAAAAAGGAGTGATAATCGAACAAAACAGGCTTTTTAAAAAAAAATTAAAAAGACGCGCCAAGTATACGTGTTTCTTACAAAATTATTATTGAAAAGTTATTTAATCTAATTTGGTCTTATAGTTTTATTTATATTTCTTACTATAAATACAATAATACCTAAAGGTTTGCGTCAAGTGAATATGATAAATTAGTAACGTCTGGTTTTAAAAAATATAATATTTTTTTATCATATTTGTGTACATGTTCTTTTTTAGAATAAGTCCGCAACCTGTTTTTTTTTTATTATGTAGCTTCACACACAAGAAACACTTGACGCGGGTTTTGTTTTTTCTTTAACCATAAGTTTCGTAGGTCTGTACGCGGTCTGATAATTTAGGTAAATTCGAACTATTATATCCATATAAACGTACCTTCTAATAAATAAACCATGCCTTTTTTTACCTTTGTGAGAACATCTGCAAACACTTGTTGAGGCGATCACTGTATCACATTTAGTATAAGACAATATGTATTACAGGACGGTTATAATGGCACTGAAAAAAAAACGCAGCAAGTTGTGGAATTATTTTGAGGAATTAAAACCTTTGCTAATAAAGTGCACGACCTGTAAAAAAAAAATTAAAATATCTTCTCCAGGACACTACACATACGTAATGAGAGTGCACTTAAATAGACATGGAATATTTCTCGATAATGACACACTACCTGACAACTTAAAGCAATATTACTCGGAGTTACCGGGATATAAGGCAAAATGCAATAATTGCGGCGAGACAGTATCTTTCTTAACAGATTATAAAAATTTACGCAGACATTTAAGAAGACATTCCACAAGTATCCAGAGTCCAGATGAGTAAGTACACATTCAAAAAATTATTAAAATACTAAAAACTATAAAATAAATGTAACGATAAAACAATCAGTAGCTAAAGAAAATTGAGTGAATAAAAGTTTTTATCGGGGCATCCATATAATATTTATCTGCAATTTTTATCGTAAATGTGCATGTACATCTGGTGCGTTTCTTACTTCTTTTTTTTTAAATATTTTGCAGATTTGTACGCGATCTGATAATTATGCGAATTTTAACTATATATCCATATAAACATACATTCTAATAAATTAAATGTGTCTTTATGACATTTGTGAAAAATTCTACAAACGCATGTTAATGCAATCGCTGTACCACTTTTAATATCGGACAATCTGTATTACAGGACAATTAAAAAGGCATCGATAAAAAGACGCAGCAAGTTGTGGAATTATTTCAAGGAATTAAAACCTTTGCTGGTAAAGTGCACCATCTGTAAAAAAGAAATTAAGATATCTCGTCTATCAAACCGTATAAAAACATTCAGAGCACATTTATCAATTAAACATGGAATATTTCTTTATAATGACACTTTCACACTACCTGACGACTTGAGCCAATATTACTTGGAGTTATCGAGATATAAGGCAAAATGTAAAGATTGTGACAAAACATTGTCTTTCTTATCAGGTATGGAACATTTACGAAAACATTTAAGAAAACATTCCACAAGAATCCAGAGTCGAGATGAGTAAGTACACATTCAAAAAGTTATTAAAATACTAAAGGTTATAAAATAATTAAATGTAATGATATCTAAAACAATCAATAGCTAAAGAAAATTGAACGAATAAAAGTTTTCATGAGGGCATCCATATAATATTTATTTGCAATTTTGATCATAAATCTCTCTCGTATCTCTCAAACTGTAATAATGATTATTTTTTAATTATTTCGCAAATATAATTTAAATAAATATGAATCGCTTATTTTCACGTTCTATCATGCATCATAGATATAAACAATTCAGAAATTTAGATTAAATATTTATTTGTTTGACATTAGTATTGCAGAAATTCGAGGTATAAAACATTTTCTCTTTCTATCTCTTTCTTTTTCTTCCTCCTACTTACTCTCACTTACAAAATTTCACTCCATTACGGTTCACGTCAATAAGAACATAATAGCACTAAGTAATATACATATACAGTTGTAGTATTTTAATAATTATTACTTTTTTCTATTTTTAATCACGACACTTTTCTATACAGACCAAGCACTTCAAGTTTAGCGGATGATAATGATCGAAACAAATAATAATTCTTATTATAAAAAGCAACGACTTGCTGAAATATCACGTAAGACATAATTAATATCTTTATCAATTATATATTACATTATTATACTCATAACAATATTGCCAACATTAACATTATTATTATTTTTAACTCGCTTATAGAAAAGACGACAAATATGGAAAATAAAATTCAAAATGACAAGAATGACAGAGATTGTACGCCTGATCAAAGCAAATCCACAGATTATTGGACTGGCGCTAAAAAAGTATTATTAAAAAAAGCATTTTTATTTGAAAAACGAGAAAATCAAGGTAAAATCGCAGTCTGTAAATTATGTACATCAGAGAAAAAAGATGTGAAAATGAAAGACGGTAATACAAGTGGAATAAGAAAACATCTTTTAAATGCTCATTCCCAAATTTATGAACTTATATATGCTAATAATGGATCAAAATCAAAACTTACATCGGTAAGAAATTTTTTCTCTTCTAAGAAAACTAATTTTTATTATATTAAAGCATAATTGGCGAAACTTCCGAAAACGTCCGTGCTCAGATTTAGGTCAAACTTTGTGAATATGTTCCTTTTAGATAAAAAAACACATATACTAAAAGAATTTTTTGCGACTCTAAAGTTTAGCAACTTTTTTAACATTTTTAACTTGCTGCCTCCGCGCATACATTTTCCACGCGAAATAAATCAAAACAGCTCTCAAGTAATGTAAACAACCATGCGTCAAAGTCATAACATAAACATCATTGACGAAACTTCAGAAAATCAGAAACGTTATAAACTGCGATGCATAGTTTTCGAGATATCAATTTATATAATCTATCACATAGTATAATAATATACACAAAATTAGCAGTGAGAAAGAGAGAGAGAGAGAGAGAGAGAGAGAGAGAGAGAGAAAGAAAGAGAAACAGTACACACGTAAATGAGGGAAGGGCTACCACACCTCCCCCGAAAGCAGGGGGAGTGGGGGTGAACCTCGGTTCGCGTGAAAAGTGTATGCGTGAACTTTTCATGCACTGTTGGAAAATTTTTGTAGGTTTGTTAAAAAAGGCCCTTGTGTTAAAATTTTTGTGTAAAATAATCAACACATACTTTTGTAGATTTAACATATGCCTGCTATGTTAATTGAACTAATCACATTTTTTTTTACTTAATATATTTAACGGATTATATATATAAGATTAGGAATTTGTGCAGAATAAAATTCATCGCGTTAATAAACGCTGTTGCGTTCATATCAAAAAGTTTTTATTTCCTTTATTATAGCATTAGCCTTAGTAATATTAAAATCCATAAAAATTAAAGTTATCCTTAATTACTTTCCTGCCGCAGTTGCCAGTGGATTCCTCAAAACCAAGATGACGGAATCGCCACGTAGAAACATCTTTGGAATAAATCTGTCTTTGTTTACCCGTTATTAACGGGTGAATACCCGTTATTTCAGTGCCAGACTAGAGTCAAGCTCAACAGGGTCTTCTTTCCCCGCTAATTTTTCCAAGCCCGTTCCCTTGGCAGTGGTTTCGCTAGATAGTAGATAGGGACAGTGGGAATCTCGTTAATCCCGGTTTGGCCTGTTTGTAGATATCCCGGTTAGTATAATCTATAGGTGTTAACATTATTGTCGAACGAGTAGGAACTTTGGACACAATTATTTATTTTTTAGTTACTTGATCTTTGTATGGGTGTAATCATAATATTTCGAATGAAACGATACATGTACATGTATAGTGAATCAACAGTTATCTTAGGAAATATTTTCATGTTTTGTATTAAACATTATAAAATAATATCTAATATAATATAATTATTAATAATTATATAATATAAAAAAATGAAACTGTGTTGATCCAATAAACAGATAAATAATTCGTGAAATGTTTAAAATTTGTATGATGCTTCACAATCAATTACAATAAATCTAAAATTGAGATTTAAATATTCTATAAAAAATATATTATATAGGTATGTATATATGATGACAATAAAACATGATGTTGTAACCAGTGTAACCACGTTGCACATACATACATGTACATATCACAGATACAATTAATGTACATATTGTATACAGGATGTTCCAAGTCAGGTCAATAAAACTACAGAGTCTTATAGGAAATTGAATGTGGAGCAAAAAAGTTCCTATAAACATAGGTCCGAAAACGTTTCGCGCATCAGAGTTCGTCGAAAGACGTACGAACGAAGATCAAAGAGTAAAAAAGGGATAACCAGGAGGCTGCTCGTCAAAAGAAGAAGTATTCTATAGCCCATAGGCATCGACGATGCTGCGTAAGATAAGAAAAAATTTCATTCAACAATTTATGCAGCATGCAGCTATTATTAGTGTCATTGTCACGTAAAACTTTAAACGCAATTTTCTCAAAACGGTGCTTTTAAAAATCGGTACCAGAAATATCTCGAAAACTAGTAAACCAATTTGCATGAAATTTTTTACAGTTACTCTCAATACACAATAGTACTAAAAAATTCGAACTTGTAAAATAAATAAATAACTAATCGTTATAATGCGAAAAGCCTCTGTGAACTGATTTGTAGACCATTATGGTAAACATTTGTATTAAATATAAATTAACCGAATAACGTTCTCAAGTTATCGTTTTTAAAAAAAATGTTATTCTAAAAAATGGACACAATAATGTTAATACTCACTATAAAATACAATTCTTTATACCAAGATATTGTACATATTAAATGTACTTAATAAACGCATATATAACAACAATTGCATACTTCTATTAACTTTTTACAATTCGCGACCCAAATTTTTACTTCTGTCAGAGTCTTATTGTAATCTCGTGTGAAACATTGATTGCATCGCATTGGTTCTATAAATGTTAATTGAAATAAACAATAACTGACATTTTGAATAATCGCTCAATCTTTCGTTAACCATTTATACAATAATATAATTAAAAATTAATTATATATGGTAAACTAAATTTTCAATAAAAAAATTTTTTTATTTTTCATACTAGCTCATATTTAAGAATAAACATGGCTACCAAATGTTGAAATTTTTTTAAATGATAGCACTGATATACTTTACACGCAGAGAACTACACTAAACTAGAATCTGGGGATCGATCATGTATCTTTCTAAGACGGAAACGTGAAAAGTGAAAAGTTTATCTCTTTCTATTCAACGCCAATAGAAAGAGATAGTTACATGAAACTTTTCACGGTTCCGCTCTAAGGAAAAAGTTTCGTGATTGCTACCCAGAATTCGACTCAATCTACTCGAGAAGAAAAGGAGATGAGCGAGAGGGAGAATTGCGACCAACCGTCCTTTTTTGTTGGGGTGCGTTCAGTAATTCAACCTATAGCATTAGGGGCTGCACACAATGAAAGAAATAGAGAACAGGGAACAGGGAACAGGGAACAGGGAACAGGGAACAGGGAATAGGAAATAAAGAACAGTTTAATATTAACATATGCATTGTTCACATGGCATGCAAAATATAAAATAAAATTTTATTACTGTTTTTTAACGCTATTTATTTGTTCGTCTATTCTGTGTTAATAAATTACATATATTAATGAATTTCATATATTAATATTGAACTCTGTTAATATTGTTCTCTGTTCCTTTTATTGTACGCAGCCTCTTAGAGTCGTAGTATAAGTATATACACAGTAGAGAGACTGAACTTTTTTGGTGGTAAT
This sequence comes from Temnothorax longispinosus, assembly GCF_030848805.1. Taxonomy (NCBI): domain Eukaryota; kingdom Metazoa; phylum Arthropoda; class Insecta; order Hymenoptera; family Formicidae; genus Temnothorax; species Temnothorax longispinosus. The sequence continues at coordinate 5,104,009 of NC_092360.1, forward strand.
AAATTTTATCCTACCAGGAATATGGCGGCCTGTATGTATGACAAAGAGAAAGATTCTTCTCTCTCATTCTCTCTTAAGCGTTCGTACAGCTCAGAAGATGGCGGCGAGTCCGTGACCTGGGACCCATTACATCAAAGGTGCCGACGCTCAGTGTCACTACTGTATGTACTTATACTAGGGTGCGTTCAGGAATTACGTTTAGGCGTACTTAGGTAACTCTAATGCTATAGTGTACGTAACTATAGCTTAGAGTCACCCAGGTTAAATTTCTGAACGCAGCCCTGTGTTAGAGTTACCTAGTAGGTGTGCCTAGGCGTAAGTTGAACGCACCCCTGCTGTAATTTACGACAACAACTGAATACCATTGACCAATCAAAAGTCTGCTAAACAGAGGGAGAACGATCGCAAAGCAATCCGTCTTTATCTTCTCGTGACCCGGGCGCTAGCATGGGAGTTCACATTCCAGTGTTGTATATAGTTCTATGGCTTAGTTTACACCGTAGAAACTCTTGATACGGGTATCAAGCTGGTGCGGACTAAGTGTTAGATACGTTTCTGTTTACATCGACCGTGTTAAATCATATTAGTGATTTTTTCAAGACGTTTTTCAATTTCGATTACGTATACAATGGTTTCAACTTGTATGTATCAAGCCAATCAGACAGCACATTAAGAATGCATTTGATACGCGTATCAACTTAGTCTGATGCAAGCTGTTCTCGAGTATCGTACCATTTCTGATACTCCGTCGTTTACATCAATCGTACCAATGGATTTGGTCCGAATATAATACTTGGTATGCGTATCAAATGCTCGGTGTAAACAAGATTACCGTTTACACGCTGAAACTTAAGACGGTAATCATATGTGTATGTTGGATATTCACTTGTCTGCCTATGCAGTTCGAGTTTTTATTCGTATATTCGATTTCATGTACAATTAAAATTTTAAAGCAAAAAAATCCTTAACAAAAATTCATCGCAATATCAAAAGGCTGATAATTGCGATCATATCCAAAATCAAACTACACACAAGCCCAGGAGTTTTAATTTTAACACAGATCTGTGCGACATTTTATTTCAAAGTATTTAACCTTTTTGCTATGGTGGCGTT